>NC_080446.1:4166419-4797398 GCF_028018845.1 Melospiza georgiana
TGTCCCCAAGCAGTGCAAGGCTGTAAATCCAACTGCTTTTGCTGCACATTTTAGTGACTGGGTTCACAGGGGAGGGATATAATGCACTTGAAAATATGTTCCTTTTTAATTGGGGTGGAAGAATAGGAACTTTTTCTTTTTATGTGCATCTATAATTTTGTAGAAGCTCCGAGCTTAGAGTAGTTAAGCTTGTAATACACAGTGAGAATTGTTTATATGCACATATATTGAGCTAAAATCTGAGTACCAAAAATATGAAACAAATGGCTTCAATTGCCAGTAAAATGACAATACCTATTTGTAGATGGATATTGTATCTACAAATATTGTATATTTGTAGATACAATATCTAGCTACAAATAGATATTGTATGACAAATTATTTTGTTTTCATGCAGGGTACCCTCTTTCAAATTGTGTGCTGGGTCAGTTCCCATCTTGGTTATCCCACTTCAAGCTCTGAAGGGGCAAAAAACCCTAAATGAATTTCCCAAAGGCAGAATTTATATGCTGGTAACAATGATGGATCCTGCCCTAAACAATTAGTCATTGCCACAGTTCACTTTTCTGTCCTCAGCTGAGCCTTCCTCACATCTTTCCAGAGGTTAACAGCATCTCCACATCATTTCCTTTGTCCCCAAACAAGGTGTAAGCCACGGGGAGCTGTCTCCATGGGAAACATTTTTATTCAAATAATCACACAGCATCGCAGCACATGAAAGCAGGGGCTTGTGCGGGGCTGGGATGTCTGTGGTAATGACTGCTACATAATGGGGCCACCTGGTGATTTGTGTGCTGCATTGCTCGGTGGGAGCTGGAGCTCGGGAGCTGCTCTGGGCTCTGGCTGGCAGGGAGAGTGCAGCTCTGGGCAGGGGTGTGCAGCTCCTGCCAAGGGAGGGCATGCTGACCCAGCAGCACTCTGAATTCTCCTTACCTGCTGGCTGATGTAGCGGCTGTGAGGAGGAGGAGGGAAGAGTCATTGCACAGGAAAACTGTGCAGGGTGGGTGGATGCTGGAAGCTTTGTGGAAATGAAGAGCCAGCACAATATAGCTGGATGTGTTTTTCCCATTGTAGCACTGATGGGGAAGATTGTTACACCAAATCCTATTTATAATTCCTATTGGTTATCCCTTGTATTCCTACATACAGGGAGAGGTACAGGAATGAACACTGCTGCCTGTGAATAAATGCATTCAAGTGGTATCATCTTTTTTTATTATTTATTTATTAGAAGCTGTATTTTTGATAACTGTAGATCTGCATGCTATTCTTTCCAGAGTTCATAACTCTAAACGTGGGTTTTAATTACTCTGCTTATCTCCCATCATCAATTGGGTGCTTGCTGTTCCTACAGCAAATACCATGAACGCTGCAGAGAGCAGAGCAGACATAAAAAGAACCACATCAGAGCAACATCATCAATTTATACCAGCTGAGAATCAGCCTCAGAAAGCAAACTCAAGAAATCAGTATTTTTTTAGTATTGGAAACATGCTCTTATACCCAAACTAGCTTTGCTTTGTTTAAACCCCCCACCTTTCTGCCATTGCATCTGGTCAGATTATGCCAAGTAGGTGAGGTTTTCTTAAAAATAGTAATATTTTTGCAACTTTTCTGAGAAGTGAATTTTTTTTTCTGGCTCTCTGCTGCTTGGTCCCTTGAAGATCTGCTGATCAACAGGGAGAGTATCTTTAAACTATGGGACTGTGCCTCTTCAGGAGTTTGGAAATGGTACCAAAGTTTTTGCCTCCTACTAGGAATGAGCTTGGTTTAGGTCCTGTACCTGTTCACATACATCCCATGTCAGCCTGGACACATTCCTTAGCCTCATGGGCATGCTGTAGATGGAAGATAACTTTTCTGTCTATAGGAATATGTCTAGGAGAAAAACACAAGGTATTTGTGAGCATTCAGCAAGTACAGTTGTAGGATCTGTGGATTGTCTTATGGCAGTTCCCAAAGTTGTGCTTTCTGATCGCTGTGGCAGGAATCCCTAAATGAGTGGAATCTTCAGGATTTCCTAACTTGCCAGAACTTCTCGGAGATAGTTTTTAAAAGAAAAAAATAAAGGAGTATTTTTCAGCATTCCCTCATGTCATAACCAGAGGATAAAATAGAGCATGCAAAATTCACCACAGCTGAATTAACAGGAGAGGAGGTTGTTATATTTAAGCTATGCCTTTTTCTGTAATTAAGTGAGTTTCACAGAGAGAGTGTTCCTTCTCGAGGAGAAATTCTCTTAATTGGCAGTTATGTGGGGTTAATGAACTACTTAGAGTACCGAGGGGGAAGAAAGTGGGGAAGGAGGGAGGGAAACAACCCTAAGTGCCACAATGCTGTGTCAGAACTCGGCAAATCCCTCATCAGAGCTTTAGCCAAGCTCTGATGAAATGAGACTGGCCCTGGAGAAGGAATGGCCCTCCCTGACAGGAGTGCTCTGAGAGCAGGGATGCTGCACATCAGAGACATTGCCTATGAAATGAAGGCTTGAGGCAGAGCCAGTCGTATTAAGGAGGCCGTAAGAATGAAAATCTTAAATAAATAAAAGGCGTGGGGTGCATATCTGGAAGGAGATGGTAGCTCTGATTATTTCCTTTTTTTTTTTTCCGAGTGCTACTGTGGGGAAATTGGAACAATCTCAGTTTGTGTTATTTCTGCATTTGTGAGGTTGTTCACTTAACCTGTGCAGTGACCTGGAATACTCAGTGCCACTGAGACAGAAAGAGTAACTGAGAGACTTGTGATTTCAAGGAGGAATTTTATTGAACAGCAGCAGATTTACTTTACACTTCAGTAGTAAGTGATAAGAGAGGAATTATTCAACATGCTTTCTTATTTCAGCCCTGGGAGGTGGTGTAAATTTTGAGGGCACAGAACATAGTGCCTCATATCATGAAAGTGAAAACTATTTTAAAATTAAGATGAGAAGTGCCATATTTCATAGATGTTGCTTAAGTTCCTCTAGCATTCCTCTGAACTTAAAGTTTTTAAGTCATGGTAATGCCTTTTGACAAGACATTTCAACAAGAGCAGAATGCTGAACTGATTAAGAGACTGAAACAGAAATTTACTTAGAAATTTCAGAGGGCAATGGTTTTGGCAATATACATAAACACTAGTTATGATGTGTCATTCTGTATTAGACCCTGGTTTTCCTATCTTTCCATAGGCAGATGTTGCTTTTTTCACTTTATAGGTTTGTTAAGGATTTTGATCTGCCTTTTTCTCGCCCTCAGGCTTCCCATCAACCCGACCACAAAATGCATGTCACATGGGATTCACCTTTTCCTCTTAGATTAGATACTCCTGAATGGTCAGCTGGAAGCTTTTCTTCCCCCCCCTCTGGTTTGTTTGGTTTTAGAGTTTGTGTTTTGAAGATGGGCTGAGAAGCTAAATAGATGTGATTATTGGAATTTGACTTCACAGCTGATAAGCATGAAGAAAACAAACAGAACAGACTGTTACAGCAAGATAATCCCTCTGACAATTAAAACAAGGCTGATTTGGGAAAACACACACACCCAAAAGTGCCATTTCTGCGCTGGGTACTTCTCCACGTGATGTTCTGTGCCCGTATAATTGATGATAGTGCTCAGTGTAGCTCTGTGCATGCAGGAGATAATTTATATTGAATCTTAAAATTCAAATCAGCTTCCTGCAATTCAACATGGAGTTCATACCCGGAGTGCTTTTGGTTTTTCACTCAGAGATGAGCTGGATGAAAAGCTTTTTTTTAAGGGAGGGTGACATCCTACTTAGACCTTTAGTAGGACGCAAAAATATCGCTGTGATTTAACCAATTTATGTGTAAAAGGGAGGAAATTGGGAAATGTCCTTTTGGCAGATCTGCTTGAGGTTGTGTGCTGGCAGTGCTTTGAGAGCATGCACACAGTTCAGGTTGTTCCAATGAACTTTGGGCTCAAATACCCCCTTGGCTCATCGGGCTCCAGTCTGCCTCTGCAGGCAGTGCAACCTCTGGGGCAGTTGTACCATCAGTTGTACTAATGGTGTGCCTCCTGTTTGAACAGCCTGGGTGTATTTCAGTGTTTCCTAAAGAAATGTTTACAGAAAGGAAGCTTTAAAGGTTGGTAGTTTTCCTCTTTTGGCTATTAAGTGTGTTGCATATTTTTTGTCAACACAATGTTCCCATACTAATGAGGCTTTTTATCTGGCATTGCCAGGTGTCTGTTTCTTTCAGAGAGAATCCCATGAATGTCTTGTGTGCACATCTTTGTATACAAACTCAGAAGCTGAGAATGGCATTTGTTAAACACTCATCTTTTCTACACACTCTTCTTTCCAGTTGCTGAAAGACTAAAGATACACATTCTTTGTTAGCCCAAAAAATGAATAAAATTTTGAATACATATAAATATATACATGTGCTCGGGGTAGAAGTGAACAAATCTATAAGATGTAGATTTTTTTTCTTTAAATTCTGTCTACCCTCTGTGCTTATTTGTTGGCTTTATCTGCAGAAGAATTAGCTAACTTCAGAGAAAAAGCTGCCAGGCTTTGGGTATGGTTTTTTGGAGCTGAGGGAGTCTAATTTAAACCTTATGGAGCAACACTGAACAACGTAGTAACATGCTGTGATTCAGTGCATATCAGTTCATAACTACCTCTGAGAAAGTGCTCCAAGTATGAATTAAACAATACTCTTAATATGTTTTATTATATTTAGTTCTCTACAGTACGTACCTCTGGCAAAGGTTAATTGGTTTGTGTAATGCTAGAAATTATAGTCCTTGATACATCTGCTAGTCTGAGTTAGCACAGGAGCTGCAAGATCTTTGCTAAGGATCTAATAGCTAATTTGAATGCCTCAACCCTCAGAAGAAGTGCAGAATAACTCTGAGTTTAATCAGGGTTCTCTCTAGAGCAGAAGTGGACAGTGGATCCAAATTAGGTCGTTTGTTCCATGACACAGATTTTCATCCAGTGGAGACACAGTTGCTACCAAAGTAGTTTTACTAGGAACAAAGTCCCCAACTTCAAAAACTTGGGAACACAGCAAAAAAGAATGGTACTTTCATCCAGGTCATGCATTTTTACATTTTTCCCTGTTCAATAAGCCAAAGCCTGGAGATGTAAAATTTGGTGCATGCATTAGGCGAGCCTTTGGAGTTACTGCAGGTTTTCAAAACACCAGGGGTTTGGGTTCAGTGTTTTTAATTTTTTTATTTTAACACTCCTTTACATCTAAAGGTTGTGCTTCCAAATCCCCACTGAAGACCAAGAGAAACTTTGATCATAGACAAGGAACACTGGTAGGGTGTTTGCTGAGGGAGCAGAGTGGGCGTTCTCTTGTGGGGCACGGAAATGAATGCCCAAGAAGAACATTCAGGAGACAGGCTTTTTTCTGTTCAAATGGGGAAACCCAGCATGCTGGCCTCCAAGTTTTAATACCATTAGATAAAATTTAATAATGTATATGTATGGAATACGCTGGGGTGCTCTCCTGTCTGCTTCTCTGATAGAGCTGAGTGCTGGCAGGTACTTTTGCTGGTCTGAGAACCCTTCTGAATTAGGGCAATAATTCTGCTTTTTCTTCAAGAACAGTTACCAGCTGCTCCTTGGGAGCTGCTCTGCTCTAGGTTGAGGCCACAGTTGTGACCTGGTTACTTTCACCATCATGCTTTAACCTTACAGTTTAACACAGCTTTGATCTGCTGCAGTAGCTGGTTGACTTGCTCTCAGTTTAAGACCTGATTCTCCCAATGGCTCCTGTGGCCAGTTTCAAATGGCATTTCTGAGCTGGGAATAGGCCTGTGGGCAGTTCATTGAGGAGGCTCAATTTTCATAGAAGTCTTTTAAGTATTGTACACCTGTACAATATTGTATGTCAATATTGTATGTCTACATTTTTTATTTCCCAAACTTAAAGGGCACCAAGCTTGGGCTTGCCACCCACTGTAAGGGAGTAGATGTTCTCCTCTGAGATTCTTGTGCCTCTCTACCCAACAGAAGGATTCTCTCAGAGCTGAATGAAGGTGCAGAGCAGCACAATGTGCAGGGCTCATTCAGGTGCTGAGATAGCATCAGAACACAGCTGAAGAGTCCCGGCACTGGCCAGGCATGAATGAAGCTATTAAAGGAAAAGTGTCCAAGTGTGACTGCCTTTGATCCAAGGTTGGTGAGATCTGGTGGAACTGACAGCTGTTTAATAGGAAGCAATCATGTTTGATTCTACCTGGCTCTCTCTTGGCTTCTTTTATCTTAAGTAATTTAGAGGAGAATTATATGAGTAACAAGTATGTACTTAGCAGTGGTTAGCATAACCTCAAAGGCACGGGTCACTGCTTCTATCTACAAGCTCAGAAAGGAACTTGAGCTGTCACTGTGCATTTTAGTGCCACATAAAATTTCCTAATATAAGCCAGGAATTAAGACTTACTGTAATTGAGGCTTTGGTCCACTTTTGGAGCTCTGGTCTCAAAAGCTACATCTTCTCAATCAAGGAGTGCCATGAGCATGGAATTGATTTTCTGCTCTGGAAGGGGTATTTATTCCTAATAACTTTTATGCACAGAGTCACCTGCTGCAATTGATGTGATACACACACCTAGTTCTGACTGTCTGCAAATCTATACTTAAAGGCACCTCTAGGCAGTCCTTTTATAGTGAAAAGGACTTAACTGGGCAAAATGTGCTAGTCTTTCCTGAACCAGGGAAATGACTTTATTATTCTCCCTATCCTCATGCCATCATTATGATCTAGTGTTTTCCCTTCATAAATGAGAGCAGTAGCCTTGCCTCTGACCTCCATTAATGTGTATCATAAAAGCTGCCTTTATAATATGCTCCTCTGTTAGACCTCATTCCCCTGCAACCTGTTCCTTGGTGACAGTTCAGGGGAATGTTATGGATTCCCACGAAACTTTCCAAATGGATGTGATAACCCCGTTGTCAGAGGCTGCCTGAGCCATTATTAAGCACATATTGGATAGTCCATTTGTTATTATATAAGCTCTTAAAAATAACATTAGCAGGAAAATAGTTGGGTGAAGTCAAATGCTGCTGGGTCCTGTTGTAAGAGGTGAAACATGCAACTCTCAGAGCTGGGATCTGGAGAAAAGGAAGCTTTGGTCATAAGCAGGACAGGGTGAAAATATTCAGCTGTTGGGGTGTGTTGTAGTAGGTACTGGTCCATCCCTGAGGAGCTAAAAAGGAGGAAATCCAAACAGAAATGCTGCTTGTATGGAGGAACATCTCTTCATGGCTGCACATCTTTGAAGTGATGGACACAGCTTGTTCCTACTTCCAGCTGCATAATTTTCTAGCTATTTCCATATCATTTAGTGTTGCAGAATTTCATGGAGCAGAGAAACAAGAAGCAAACAGGTACAGAACAGCACCTGACATAAAATACAGACAAAGGGTCTGGACTGTACATGCATTCAGAATAAGAATCTGAATTTTCTCTTCAGCTGTAAGTTGTTGAAAGAGTTGCCAGAGCTAATAAGGTACTTCAAGGGTTTGTGCTGTGTGGAGGATTTCTTATTGTTGCCATTTTAGTTTCTCCATGAATATGGTGTCAGTTATTACCAAACTGCATATAACTTTGAGAAAATCACATTATAAGCTGTCCTCAAGTTTCCCTGATTTTTCAATATGGGAAATATATTTTTTCTTTCACAGAAATGTTGTGAAATAACTTTATAGATATCTATATATATATGTATAAACATACACACAGAGAAGAGTTAAAATGGTATAAAACACATGTTCTCTTGGCACAATTTATTTTGTGAAAACAGAAGGAAGCAGTGTGAATAATGAATCAGTGATTGTATTGACCTGACTGTCACTGTGATGACCTATTAAAATCTAGAATGTTTTATCATTCTCTGAAATTGGATTCAAAATCTATATCTAGCTAAGGATACAGTTATTAAATATTGTGCTGGTAGTGCTCATATATATGAACAACAAATGTTTTGGAGATCACAGAACCATGGAGTTGAGGCTTGGAAGTCACCTGTGGAAATCATGTGGTTTCTTCTTATGTTTAAATGGAGTTTCCTGTGGTTGTCATGGTTTAACCACATCCCCTGCACTGGGATAGGGGAGAGAATGGGGAAGAAAACGTGGGTAAATACAGTTTAATAGGGAAAGGAAGGAATTCCTTAAGCTGTTCTCAGAGGCAGGTGCTCAGGCATCCTTTGGAAAGCAGCGCTCCATCTGCGTGATGGTGGCTGGGGAAGGCTGGTGCCCAAATTCTGAACATCCCCCAGCTCTGTATGCTGAGCATGGGGGGTGTGGAGCACCCCGTGGGTCAGTCAGGCTCAGGGGTCCCCCTAAGCTCCCTGTGCACCCCCAGCCTCGCTGGGTTGGGCTGAGGAGCAGAGAGGGTCTCTGTGGTGTGAGCCCTGCTCAGCACTGACTGAAACACCCCTATGTGATCAACTCTGTTCCCAGCTCTGCTCCAAACCACAGCCCATGGTTTATCTGGGAGATAATCAACTCTCCCAGCCCAAACCAGCACCGTGGCAGTGGGCAGGGAGCAGCCTTGGCTGAGGGGACCATGGGATGCTGGGAGATGCCTTGGACAGCCCTCACCTCTTTCCAGCTGCATTTTGCTGCTTCCACCTTTCTAATCCATTCTTCCCTCCAGACAGTTCCAGTCACAGACCAGTTCCTGGGCTGTCAATATTAAGTATCAGGACCCTGGTAATAGTAACTTTTTTACTAAGCACTGCATTTCTTGCAGGAGATTTTCTATTGTGGCAGAAGTGCCGGGCATGGCAAATCCTGCTTGGGTAAGGCAGAATGAAGTTACTGTGGAGTAAATCTCATTTAATGCTCTGAAACGTAGGAGCACATTCCTATTTTGATACATATGGACTATAAATCAGGTCTCATGAAGCTGCTATCTGTCTAAGAATAGCAAAGTATAAAGAGAAACAAAATGAATTCATACTGCATATAGATTTAAGTGTTAGCCCTTTCTGATATCCAGTATCTTTTTTTCTTTTACAGTGAAATGACTTCTCACAACTGCTCAATAATCAGTTATTATTCTAGAAGGTCAGTGATGCTGCCCATAGCTCACAAAGTAGTGACTTGATATGTTCACTTCTATTCCATAGACCTGCTTTATGCTTTCACTCAGAAAATTTGGAGGCAAGAACACTGTCTCCTTGGCTATCTAGAGTACACTAGGCATGTTTTTTTAGTTTTTATTGGTAAAACAAGCAACAGTCTTTGCTTACCTGCGTCCATATATATCTATAGCTCATCTAAATAGGAAATTTCTCCTATTTTAAAACATGTGAAAGAACTTGTTTTGGTTGACTCAGTAGCAGACATGGTGTGGACTCCATGGCATCTGCTGCCCCAGGATGGTGTCAGGCCCTTGTGCTGAGCTTGATTTTAGCACCATCTGGAACTTGGGTTGTGCCTATGATAGCCTTCAGCTGAGGTGCTGTTTTCATCCTTGAAAACAGGAATCGAGTTAGATAGTGATTTTTCAAAAGGAGCAAGCTAAATCTAAGTTTATATGTACTTAAATCCCCACATTTGAGCTGGTTGACTGCCCCACCAGGTGTTCAAAAGTCCTGCTACCAGAGCATGTTCAGTAGTTTGCATTACAAGCCCTTGGATGCCAGTGCCATGGTAACCAGGCCCATTTGGGCACCTTGCTTGGCAAGATCTTTGTAGGTCTTTTCTCTTGGGCTCTGCCTTACATAGTTAACGGGGAAAGCAGAACACAAAAGGAAAGATTTCACAAAATTAACATCTCCTGTTAACTGTAGGGTAGGGATGCGTTGTCCTCCATGGCATCATCTGCAGCTGACATTCAAGCAGTTCTAATTACTTTAATGACTCCCACAGGTCCCCTCTGTAACTGCTGGATGATGCCTGAGGACACTCTTCAGAGGTGGGAGAATAAAGCCAGGGAGCATCCAGATGAAGCTGCTCTTCTTGCTGGCAAAAAAATTGTTCCTTTGAATGTGTGTGGAGTTAACAGGGCAAGCACTTCCCTCTTTGCCAGGCTCTTTTCTCATCCTGCTTTTAGGGAATGCTTGTACCTCAGAATTACTTTAGATTCCAGAATTGATGCAAATTCTTTGCTGTCTTGTTTGTTCCTTTTACACATATATATATAATTTTGGTTTTTAAGCAAATCTGATTTGCTCAGGAAATTTTTTTGTGCAGTTTGGCTGTGAGGTTTTCCTGTCAAACTCTGTAAAATGTCTTGATAGTTACCAGTCTCGATTTTTCATCCCATTTTTATGTGGTGAGCTACAAACACCTGAGATAATTTGATTGTTGCATCTGGTGGGAGAAGATTGACATGTTTTCTTGGGATCACAGGCTGAGTTTTGACTTTCTCCCTTTTTGTAGTCTTAGACAGTGCTCACTTTCTTGATACGCACTTCCATAATGGACTTGTACATTATTATTGGTGTTCTTTGATACAAAAGAAATTCAATACCTCTGGGGCTATAAATATCATTGATTCACTCCAAATAGAGAAAGATACTGTAATATTTTTTAGATTATTAAGAGTTTTCCATTTTCTCTCTGATGGGGAAGAGTTATGAATTTGGTGATCATTATGCCCTAGGTAACTGAAGTTACGCAATCAAACCCTCTCTTTAAAGCATAATTATGATTGTTTCCAACATTTAATTCTTTCTCTCTTTCAAAATATTATTTTTAATGCCTTGAGTGGTTTTTTTTTGTTTACTGTTTCAAAGAATTGCTCCTGTGGCTTGTGTTACTACAGAGGAGCCTCGGTAGCAGTATAGCAGATTATATTTCTCCCCTACAAAGCTTTAATGGAATTATTGAGCATTTCAAGATGTTGCAGTAGGAATCCAGGCTTGAAATAAATGTATGAATTTCTTTTTCCCCTACTGAATGACTAGGATGAAAAATCTCAGTCTTTTCTGTGTGGAATTCAGTTTCTTGGCCAGCTTGTTTAAAAAAAATTACAAAAATTTGGAGGAAAAAAAGTTCTGTGAAGATGCTAGCTCGAATCATATTAAAATAGCTGTCACTCGTATAAGTGATGTGAAAATGTATGAAATCTTATAATTCTTCCTGGTGCTTATTCATCAGTCACTAATACAGAGATACACTTACGGGAGAAGTTCTGTATCTGCAAGCACATAAATTCTGTGTGAATTTCAGTTCTGAATGTCAAAATTCCCTCATTTTAAAACTCACACTTTTAGGAATTGTGTTTGGGAGGGATGACCTGTGGTGCTTCTCCCTTGGTCTGTGCTGCTCAGGGGGATGTTCAGGGTCAGGGGCTGCACAGGGCATGTGCTGCTGCCTTTGCATGAAGTTCCTTTGGAATTTTATGAGGACAAAGGTGCACGTATTAAAAAAGCCCAGGCAGAGTTCACATCTTTATCTCAGCTGCATCCAAGGTAAAACACAGAAGTTCTGCTGTGTTTTATTTCAGTTAATACTTACAGAGTTTGGGCTGCAGAGAGCTCTCAGAACAGAACTGGTGGGGCTGAAGTGCTTTCCACCACATCTGCTCCCTGCCCAGCAATGCCTCCACAAGCAAATAATCCTCTGTCAGGGCAAACTCAGCCCTGGAGAAAACAAAACCAGCATTGCTGAGACGTGTGCTGTAAAACCACCAGCCTTGCTTGCTTTGCAGAGTTCCAGGAAGTTTTCCTGTGGTGGGTGTGCAGCACAAGTTAAAGCCCATTAAATGGTGTGTGGGTGTCGGTGCTCAGGAGAAAAGCAACTCTAAACTAAAACCCAAGGGGTGTCTGTGCTCTCCCATGGGAGCATTCCCACTGGGATTTAATGTGCTGCGACTCCTGCACGGTGACTGCACACCATCACTGGATGTGCCTCAACTTTCCCTGCACACATCGCTGGATGTGCCTCAACTTTCCCTGCACACCATCACTGAATTTGCCTCAACTTTCCCTGCAGACCATCACTGGATTTGCCTCAGCTTTCCCTGCACACCATCAGTAGATTTGCCTCCACTTTCCTGAGTGTCCTTATGCTGTTGCTGTGACTTTTGGTCCTGCTCCTGCAGAGTGGGAGCCACGGATTTCCATGGGCAGACCTTACTCTGCAGATCCTGCACCGTGGTGCCCTGACGTGTCAGTCATTTAATTAACCTTTCAAATTGTCTCCCCAGTCCCAGTTAGAAAGGGCAGAGTCCCATGGCCTGTTTTAATATTTAAAATGAGAAACCGATGTTCATCACTGACGCTTCATTTCCTGGAGAGTGGTGTGCCTCAGAGCCCTTTTATCTGCCGGACCTGATGTGCATGATGATGCCTCTGCTGCATTAACACACACTTTTCAGCAGGACTGTTCCTAGTTTAGGCTGATTAGGTTAAAAGATGATCGTCCAGAATACGATGATGATTCAACATTTATGGATTTTAGCCATCTCAGGCTAAATATATTCTCAGCAGGGTATTTGGGGCTAGGGAGGGACAGCAAAAATGCTCTGCTGTGTTGTATTTCTAATGGGTTTAGTAATGCTCGGTAGAAATGGTATCTTCAGTTCTCTTGGTGCAGGCATCTGTAGCAGAGTACCCAGTGCTATGAAGGCAATTAATTGTCTGTCTGATGTGCCTACTGTACATCAGAATCTGCTTTTTAATTATGAGGATGAAGCTGGCTGCACAAAGGATCAATTTTTGATTTCCTAAGATACTTAATGTGTTATGAATAGGAAAAGAAGCCGCAGTCAAATTGAGCATCTTAGTCCTGTTTTAAAGTAATTGTCAAAGTTAGGAAAATATTTATGTAGAAACTAGTGGTTTAGTTGTCTGCTTACATAAAAAAAAGTGGACCTGTAGAAATTAATGGTAGAGAATGAGGGTTTTTTCCCCCCCTAGGAGATCTAGCAGCTTTTAGACTAGCAACTTCTGGACACTTTTTCCAATTAATCCAATTGAAAACATGAGACACTGACACATCTCAAAACAGGCATCTAATTTAGGAGTCTGTTGGGGACTGAAGTTCTTTAGATAGTCCAGAAAGTTTCCTGAGGACTCTGACTCATTGCTCACAGTCTGCAGTGGTGAAGTGGAAGCTTTGGTTCCTGTCTGTGCCTCTCAGCCTCACACCCCACAGAAAGGTGTGAGTGCTGTCCTGTGTGCCTGAGGCCACCTCCCCAGGCTTTGTGTCCATATGGGGATATAAATGATTAATAATAGTGCTTGGCTGATGGTTGGACAGAAATACTGTTCTACAGCATGGAAGTGAAATTTGAAAAAAAAAAAAAAATTGCTTGTGACAGCCTTTTATCAAACTGAAGGCTACGTTGGGATTTTGCGTGAAATTTTCAAGTGGTACACTAAGAATTGGGTTTGGAGATAGAGCAGCTTCAAAATTATTAATAAGCATTGAGGGGGGAAAATGTGATTTTTAAGTGCTTTATGAGCTAATTTTGAAGAAGGATTAAATACTTTGTTCTTTTTAGTTTTACTGTTTCTGTTGATATAAATCCATGGACAATTTGCCAGCACAGAATGAGAAGTTGATTGAGTTGGTTAAACCTGGAAAACATGAGCCAACTGTGGAATAAACTCTGAAAGTACTGAAAAGTGCTCAGCAAGATTCATGGCTATCCAGAGAAGAAAATGTATGTGTTTATCCAATTAAAACTCCAGGAATAAATAATCACTTTAGACACAATCTAATTATCCAGCTGGAATTTGGCCAGGATTCGAAAAGTTGACAGCCCTTGAGTTGGAGGTGTCCATAGGGAATTGATGGAGAGGCTGAGGAGTTGAGTTCTGCATCCCTCATGTGGGTGCTGGGCACTTCTGACAGTGCCCACCACAATGAGCTGCTCCTTTGTCCCTGCCCTTCGTTAGTGTGCCCTGGAAAAGCGTGAAACATAATTAAAATAATCCTGAATTATCATTATTATAAGTGCCGCTAATGGCGCTATTGGAGACAATGAGATGAAATAGTATCTAATTTTTCTCATTAATATTGTCCTTTTAATTCCTCTTGCATCAAAGGCTTTTTCTGCATAAAATTGCTCTTGAGGAGGATGGGGCTGCATTAAGAGGTATCACAGAGTTTTGGGTTCTTAATCTTCAGGTGTTTAAGGAGTAAAGATTTATTTTATTTTTGAGCTTCTCTGTGGGGAAATCTTTGCAATATAAAGTCCTGTTTTTAAGAAATAATAGCAGATATCTATGCTAATGGTACTGTGTAAGTGTTTTTTTCTCGGGCTGATTTTTGCAGTTTTAGCTGTCTCCCAGAGAGCAGCTGAGTTACAGAGGGAAAACTGGCAGGATTAATTTTTAATGTGGTAACTTTGGCTAGAGTTTTATTCCTCAGTAGCGAACACCTATAAACTCAGGGGATGTGTTTCTCAGTAACTAAGTTCCAAAATTTCTTTCTTCTTCTCCCCCCAGAAAAGGGGGAATCAGTGTAATTCAAAGGATTTTTATTTTTGTGCATTCCTTATTCCCCCTCCTGCTGTTTGGTGTGGCTGACATGCGAAAGTGTGTGGTTTTTGGGTCCACTTTTGGATTGCAGCATCAATAGCTGCATGTGAGTCTGTGTGCTGTGGTCACCAAGCACAGGTCAGAGCTGTGGCTTCCAAGAGAGCTGGCACATCCTTTGCAAGCATTCTTATTTGTCAGCTGATGATGGCTCAAAGTTTGAGCTGCAGAATCTAATGTGGTTCTTGTTTGAGATGCAGAATCTAATGTGGCTCTTGTTTGAGATGCAGAATGTGCTTTTTGTTGCCTGCCAAGGTGGTTTCCTGCCTGCTCCTTTGGATCCCTGTGGCCTGGTTGTCAATACAAAGCATTTAATTGCTTGCCTTGCTCTTCCTGCTGCTGTGTGATACTGGTGGGGCTAGGGGGAACCCAAAACACATTCCTGTGTACCCAGAGCCCTGTATTTAAAGGGCTGTTTGCTCCAGGATCTGAGGTGCCAGTGAGGCACTGGTGAAATGAGCTGAAGTTGTGCTCACAGTCACTGCTTCAAACACAAAACTGCTCCTGAGGCTCCCTTGGCATTCACCTCCCAGAGATGTGCACCAAGTACTGGAGTATCTCTGTCTGATATTCCCCAAGCCATCCTTTTGTGCATCTCTAATGAGCTGCAGTGGTGGTACAGCAGAGACTTTATAATGGTTGTCTAGACAGGATGATGCTTATCCATAGAGATAAGTTCCTTTTTACCAATTAGGGAGGAAAAAAAAGAGGATTTATTTTGCTGAAGCAGTACCTAAGAGTAATCAGAGTAATGCCATTCTCTCGGTTGGTTGCTCAACTGTTAAGGTGATGTTGGGGATATTATTGAACAAGACCAAAGTAAGTACCAAGGGAGAGTTAGCTAATTCAGCTTAATAACTAAGCATTTCCTGTTTGGGTGGCTGCAGGATTCCACATCTCTTCCAGGAGAAACAGCTAAATTAGGTTTTTATTAAGAGATTAGTCCATGTCACTACTTAAATCCTACAAAATTTTCTGTCACAGCAGCGACTGGTTCTCAGCAGACCCAGTTCTGGAGGCTCTGCCTGGCCCTTCCAGGCTCCTTGTGCTTCCCTTTATGCTGGGAAATGGGCTGTGGAGTCTCCAGTATTTGCCATAAATACCCAAGTGCCATCCATTTTGTTGTGCCTCAGGCAGAGGTGTTTTGGGATGTGCTGCAAATCATGTTTGTGACTGAGGGGCAGACACCACGGGGATGGTGTCAGGGATAATTCAAGGTCCTCACAACAGTCTGCAGGCTGCCAATTTCTGCAGACCCTGACCGTCTCTCCAAACTGGAGCGTGGTCATTTCTGGACTAAGGGAGTGGCTGTTTTCTCTCCACTCATTATCTCATTTATTAACGAGCTGCTGCAATTCTGCACTGTCCTTCCTATCCACAGGAGAGGGAAACCACTGTGTTCAATGTCAAACATCTGCCCAAAAAACCTGTCCTTCACGAAGGGGATCCCTCCTTCAGTTTCCCTCTGTGATTAATCCATCCCAGGGCTGCCTGATTTGGAAGAAGCAGAAAATGAGCCTTTTCTTCTTCTTCTCTTAAGAAAAATAGTTAAATACTTAAATGCAGGCTATTTTTTTATCTTCCTGTGAAATGCCTCAGGGCAAGGTTACAGTAATTGTGTGTTATGCTGCCCTGTTATACAGAGTCCCATTGTAATTTGGCTCGTTTTTGCAGCATCTCTCTCTGGAGAATCAGCTGGAGCTGCTCTTGCAGATTGTCACTGTGGTTGCAAAGGGCTCTGCTCTTGTGTGCATGTTCCTTGGGAAGGTGTCTTCCAAGGTGTGGTGGTGAAAACTGCTGTGGGGTTTGTGACTGACAGGGTTTTTTTCTCCTTTTTAATATTTCTTTTAATGGGACACTGAAAAATTAATAGATCTTTAAGCAAAAAAGGAATTTTTTGTGCGTTAGGTAGAACGTTGTGGTCTCACAGCTGTGGAGTAGTTTATTTTTCTCTGGAGCAGTACACAGTGCATGGTGCTGGTTCCCTGTGATGCTGCAGTTTTTCACTCAGCCCTCCTATCCACATTTCTCTTCCTAACAGCTAATTCTGGTCAACCCAACCCATTTCTGACCAGAAATCTTTATCTGATTCAGGGACAAATTAATCAGGCATTACATATAAATGTCAGTTCTTAACACAACAGTGAAATTCCCCGGAGCTCATTTTTGTCTTACACAGAAGACAGAAGTGCATTGCTGCTGGAATGGGGTCCCTTTTTAGACTTTCCTATGTTTTGGTACAGGTGGTCCTCTGGGAACTGAAGATCTTTCAGGACAGACAAAAATCCCAAGTGGTTTTGTTTTGTAATGATTTCTGAGCCTTTACCGTTACTGAAGAGGAATTTACGCAGTTAGAACAAGATTGGTTTAGAATCTATTTGTTTTCCCTCAAGTCGCTGCAGGTTCAGGGAATGGCTTTGTGCTTTGTTTCCTGGCAGGAACACATTTTCAATATAATCCAGCCTTCTCTGTATGTCCTCATTGTTTGGATTGTGCTCCACAACGTTTCAGACATGAGAGCAGTTAATATGGATTGTTCCTCTTGACCCTGACCACATTTATCCCCAACAATTCATTTCATTCCAGTGGATGATTCCCTTTTGGCTGAGAACGAGGTGCCTGCAAGCTTTGCTTTCCCCCAGTGCTTTTATGACCTATTTCAGATGCCAGAACACCTTTATAGCCATGTCACACTGTTCTGTCCTTCCTGCCTGTGCTGGCTGCTTTAATGGAAGAACAGCTTGAAAAAAGTGGGGTACAACCCAAAATTTTAGATTTTTCTCCAGTCAGTAGGGGTGAATCTCCTTATATTCAGCTCTCCTGACCTATTTTACCCCAGCAGCCAGAAGCAGTCTAACTTTCTTGACGTGCATCACCCAATTCCTTGCAGCTGTTAAAACACAGAGGTGGTGTGTTTCAAGATGTACCAGCAGCAACATTGCCTAGAAGCTCCCTCTTAGCAAAAATAAAAAATTCTGTGAACATTGGGGTGCATTAAAAATTTAAAATGCAACTAGTGTTTTCCATATTGTAGGCACATAAAGGTGTAATAGGAGCTTTTGCTTGGGGATTGTGTCTTTGATACGTGTGGATGTGTCTCGACTCCGAAAGCTTCCCTGTCTCTGCCTGTTAAACTTGGCCGAGCTGCTTTAGAAATCCACCCCACACTGTGATAGCTCCAGCATCTCCAGGGTAATCTGGGATGCTGCATACAAATCCTCGCGCGAGTTTTCAGCCTGACAGGCTCGAGCTAGACCAGGCATATCTGTGAGAGGTGTTCAGCACCATTTGTACTGCCACTGGACTGGAAACTCGGCTCAGATGTTTGTCGGCGGCGGCTCCCGCCCGAGCCCGCTGTGTTCCACACAGCTTCTCCTCCTGATGGGCTTTTCTCAATAAAACTTCACGCCCAGCAGCTTCCCTGCTGTCCGAGGATGTGTTTGTTTCTTCGCCCCTGAGCCTGTGGTCAAGCTCTGCTGAAGAAGAAAAAGTTTGACTGTGGGCTTGAGTCCTTTTTCACAGCACTGTAAAAACGCAGAGGAATGTTTATCGAGACGAGAATTTTTCTACAAAACGCAGCAGCTTTTGGCACTTGCTTTTGGCTCTGCTGCACTCTCACTGTTGCTTTGGTGTCTTGTCTCACTTCTGACAGCCTCGGTTACCTTAGCAGGGAGCTGAGCCTGTGCTGGCCAGGTTCAGGGAGGGGTTTATTTTATAGAATCTCAGAATCCTGGAATGCTTTGGATTGGAAGGAACCTTAAAAAACACCTGGTTCTAACCCACCTCCTGCCATTCAGAGAGATCCACTCTACCTTTTTTGTTGTTGTTGTACTGCAGAGTGGTTTGTTCTGGCTCTCCCTGGTAGGGGGACACAGAATTTGAGGGTGATACTGTGCAGAAATGCCAGGATGAGTGGGGTCCATAAAATCTGGCCCTGGTTGCCCCAAGCCCCCTCCAGCCTGATGGCCAGAGCCTGCCCCGCAGTGCAGGGTGCTGGGGAGGTGGACAGGGCTGGAGGAGTGGGAGAAGCTGAGGCTGGACGAGCTCAGACCAGGCTCCACAGTGAGAGAGGCTTGCTCTGGTGAGGGGACAGCAGGACAAACTTCTGGGTGAGACACAGGAGGAGAGAACATTTTAACCAAAGCATTAAAATGAATTAAACATAGAGCCGTTCTCTGGATTTGCAGGTTTTCAGCTGATTCTGGTCTCTCAGTACACGTTTCCCAGCTCTGCAGAGTGTGTGAGGCTGTTCCCAAGGGACCCCAGGGCTGCTCCTAATGAATTACAGGCCTGCCAGGCCTCTGAATTTGTTTAATTTGTTTTTCTTTTATAAAGTGAATTTCCTTTGCTTTTATACAGTGGGTGGAATCAATTTTTTTTTTCCAGCGTGCAGAGCATTATTTTATAAATTCTCTAAGAGGATTGGAGTATCAAAGCTCTGGATAAGTCTTGCATTTGAATTTTTGTGACTTCTTCGCAAATGGATCAGTATTCATTTTCACCTTTACGGGTGCTGCTCTCTGTATGAAATGCAGAATAACCAGCTGCTAAGTGAGTTTCAAATGGAGCTTTTCATTTTCTTCTGAGGAAATAACACGAGCTGTGGTGGTAATAGATCATCTGTATAGGAGGCAAATCTATTTTTTATGAGCCTGATATTTTGATGGCAAGTGCCAAAATCATATAAAAATAAGAATACATATTGCAGATAATTAGTTCTGAGGGTTTGGGGTTTATTTTATTTTATTGTTCAAAACTCTAACTTTTACATGAGCAGAGATGAAGAGCTGCTTGCTGTACCTTGTCTACTGGAGTTTCAGCCAAATGGGTACAAGCTGAGTGTCAAAGTTTAGAGGATTTAGAAGGATGGTGGATGTAGAACAGAAAATTTGAGCCAGATTCGGAAAGCAGATCTCCCAAATTCAGCTGCCTTCAGTCTCAGGGTGGGTTGTGTTGGACTGGGTGGGTTGTGTCTCATCCCTGTAGCTGGAATGAGAACAGACTTTTGCCCCAATATTTATTCCAGCTGTAAACTCATTGTTCATCTCCTCTTCTGCTCTCCTGGAGGGACAGAGGGGATGCACAGGGGAGTCCCTGGTGTGCAGCAGTGAGGATGTCACTGTGCAGAGGGGTCTGGCCAGGCTCTTGTCCCTGCCCTGAGTGCAGAGCTGTCATATTCAGAGAATAAAAAAAAGCTGAAATAACACTTGTTACAGCCACTGCAAAATGTTAAAAGTTGCTTGGATGCAACACAGAGAGAAACACAATCTAGAGGATGCTATTTCACGCATGTGCCCCTCTCTAATTTGTTCATTGTAGTGTGTTTTGTTTGCCAAATAATGAAAAATATTATTGCAGAAGCTGAAAATGAAAATTAAATTTCTGGTAGGATATACTGGAGTAATGAAGAAAAAGAGAATGTAAAAGGGATTCTTCCATGATAATTAAGAATTATAAAGTCATTACTTAAACTTGCTTTCTGAATTACAGAGAGAATTAAACTGCTTGTTTCAGAGCAGAATCCTTGTAGCATTCCTTCATTAAAATTCTACATTGTCAAACTGGATAAAAATGCATATACAATGACTAATTTTGTTCCAGCCTTGCCTCTGCTTTGGGCCTTATCTCTCTTCACAACAAAGCTCACCTTGAAGGGACTGAAGTAATGATATATATTTGCTGAGCAGCTGGAAAAAGAAAGAAAGAAGCATCTACTTTTTGCAATCTGTGTTCTTTCCCCTCCAGATACTGAGGAGGAAAAGACCTTTGGGGTACTAAAGCTCTCATGTACCATAAAGTGGTATTATAATGAAAAGTATTACTTTTTATGGCATCCCTGCAGTATTAAGGAAAGGCATTTTTCTATAAATGTTAATCTTTAATCTTTATAAATTGCACTCTGTAAGACTAGAAGGTCTGTAAAGCATTTGTCCCGAAGGCTTAGAAGGATCAAAATAGCAATGCAGACTTTCTACTTTTTCCCTTTTTTTTCCTGCCCTTTTTTCCCCCTAAAACTTATAAGTATTGCCTTGTTTGGAGGAGGAATGGGTGAGAGTGATGTAAGCCATTAGCCTCTCCTTAGGGGTAGCCCTTAGGCTGGTGTTCAGCTTTATGTGCCCACATCAGTCCAGCTGGGTCACTGCAGTCTGAGCTAAAATCTGTGTGGAACAGGAGGATTAAGGACTGGGAGCCCCCCACGCTCACACACTGAGCTCCTCTCCCAGATTTCTGCCAGCTCCACCACTGGAGCTTTGGGGATGTGAAATGTCCTCTCTAGCTGGGGTTACAGGGGAGCTCTGCAAAGCCCAGAGTGGAGATGAGCAGGTTTGACAGACAATTAAACTGGTTTAAGCATCTTCTGCCTACAGATTTCTTCCTCTATTCCTCTCCCCAGTGAATTTTATTTTGTTTTATGCTCTGCCACGTTGCACTCAGCCTTTGCTCCATGTGGTGCTCATCTTTATTGCTGGGATGTGTTTCTGAGGGTGCTGATCCTTATTGCTCAGATGAGGCTTCCAGAGCTGGAGCTGCTGTTTGAAAATTACTGAATTTCAACATTAAACATATAAGTTTCACTTTGGTATCCGTTTCCCTCGTGTGTGTGGATTTGTACAATTCTGGGCTTGGGGCTTGTTTTACCAGCTGGTGAGCAAGGGGTTGATTAAACCTAAATTGAGAGTATTAACAAATCCCTGCTGAAAGCTGTGATAAGCATCAGCAATTTCCAGTTTTGTTGAACTTTTTAAAATTGGTTAGCCATTCTGAAAAATACGCATTAATGGTATATTAATACTTGATATCTGTTTATCAATGAAACCTTGCTAGAATAAAGTATTTATGAGATGTAATTTTAATCTATAATGAAAGTTTGTCCGGTGGAATCTCATCATTTAAAAAGCAAAACTTTTCCAGAAGTTTTAGGCTCTGCCCAATGTGTCCTTTAATACCTTTTTTTTGTTGTTTTTCTCTAGGTAAGTGTCTTCATTCTGAAACTGCAGGAAAGTTCTCTGTATTTGGAAAAGTTGGATGCCTGCTGAGCAAGTAAAGTTCCTATGCTTTGGTTTTTGGTAAAGTCTTTTACAGATTTTCAGTCCTTTCTGACATTTTTACCTCTGGATTTTGTCATATTTAATGGATGTTGCAGGTTCTTGAAGAGCAGGCAGGCTTGTGTGCAAAATATTTTTAATTTATTGAAGTTTGAGGCTGAATAAGGGTAAAGACTGAATGGAGTAAAATCAAGAACATAATTTTGTAAATATTTTTTCCTCTATTGTTGGCTAAAGTCCCATTAATTTAAATTGCCTGTGAGTTTGCAGACAGGCTGAAAGAGTCTGGTGCTTGTTCATCTCAGCCCATCTTGATGGTGTGATAGAAATGTTATTGTGTACCTATCTGTTATTTTAGCCTTCATAGTAAAAACCATGGAGGGAGGATTAAGGGCTATCAGATTATTTTTTTGGACACAATTTGGTTTGGAAAAAGCTTTATTATGGTTTCAGTAGTGGGGAGAGGTTGGCTTGCCTGGAATTCAGCCCTCCCAAAATCAGCCAGCCAACAGTGTCTGGGTTACCCAGTGGAGAAAAGTATCCTGGTGCAATGCTGATAGATTTTGGGGGTTTTTAAAGTGGAAACTGCTCCAAATCTGGGAATTCAGTGAAGGTTTTGACTGCATCCATCCCAAAGCCTTAAAGAGCTGGTGCTCTGGTTTCACTCCTGAGCCCAGATCTCTCAGGTTTCAGAGCAAATCCAGCTGCACTCTGTTGTTTTCTGGCTTAATCTGAGGGGCTCAGCTACATCTTGTCTCAAGATTGAAATGATGAGGATGTGTTTGTGTGTGGGAGAAGGAAAAAGGTTCTTGTTCTGGCTTTTCACATGAGGTTAAGAGGTAAATGCACCGCTCAATGCAGATGTAAATTGTAATTGTGGCTTTACGGTGTCTGTATTAGAATATTGAGCTGAATTGATACTGCAAATATAATTACATTGATTCTTTCCTGATGGCTATAAACAGTGACATTTCCCTTGATCTCTGAACAGAGTTAGTTATAAAACACATGCTCCACTTTTGTATTCACACATTGCATTCTCATCACTTTTGTCTCCTGCTCCCCAAGGGCTTGATTTAGAAGAAGTGTCTGATTTAATGGAAAAAATGATGAAACAACACGGACAGCAGTTGGGAGCATTTCTAGTGTAGCAGAAGGTGTTTCTTTTTGATTACGTTCCTCAGACTTCATTGCTTATATTTGAATATTTTGCTTAAGAAAAACATGATGCCAGGCTATTTTCACTTTTAAAATTATTTTAAACTGTGTATCTGCCTTCATTGATCTCAGAAATTGCTATTACTGAGGTAGGAGTTACTGCTCTGATCTGATTTAACAAATCATGCTCCAAACTTCCCATCAGGTTACCAGACTGGAGAGAGCTCCTATTTGAAAGGACAGAAAGGAGACACAGAACCTCAGATGCTGCAGTTTTTACTAGTGGCAAATATAGATGTCATAAAAATAAGGACTAAACATTAGGAAAATGGGGTTGGTGTTACTACTTCTAATGTAGCCTGGTGGCTTCATTTCACAAATTGTACGAGAACCCCTCCAACTTCTGCCTTTCTTTCAAGTAGATATCAAGGAAAAAAAAGCTCACAGATAAGCATTTAAAAAATGGATATTTTATTCAAAAATATCGTTCTTTTAAAGTGGCTTCTTTTGGCTTTCCTTGCTCTGTGTTGCCAAGTTGTGCTTGTATCTCTGGAAACAATTCCTGAGTTGTCTCTTAGCATTCTCAGAATCATCATCCTGAGGATATTGTGAAATGAGACCAAGTAATTGTAACTGAGATTGCTCAATGTGCTGTCAGTGCTAAGATTATAAGTGTGGTTGTTCTGGCAGTCTGCTGTGATCAAGCCACCATGCTGTTTATCCTTATTTAGAGAGGAGTTTTTCTGGAATGTTTTTTTAGTAGGCTACAAAAGGAATGATTATAATGTCTTGTTTAAGGAGACAAATGTTTCTGACTGCTTAAACACAGAACAGTTTTGTTCATCACTCCTCATGCAGTATGTCAAGAGAGTTTTCAGTCTCAACAAGTAAAATACCTGTACTGGCATTATATTAAAACATTTTTAGCATTTTCCCTTTATAAGGAGTCCTGTTGACACACAGGAATCAGAGCCAGTAAAGCAAGTGGTAATATCAGGTGTGTGTGTAATCCAGTTTATACATAAAGAAGTATAAAACGATGAAAGTGTGGTTTTTGTTTTCCTCCTGACAAAATCTGGAATAACATTTTGCAGTGTCCCTCATTAGGAGATAGCTGAGTGGAGCAGAGCTGTCTTGATTGTAATAACCATCTTTCAGATAATGCAGCAGTACATCAGCACTTTACACTGGTTTTGTAATTAGATTTGTTTTATTTTCAGTTCCTAGCAGAAGCCAAATAAAGGTGGCTGATGCTTTTGACCACAGCAAAGAAATTCCACCTAGTCTTTGAAAGAGTCAGGTGGTTTTGGGGCAGATGGTGTTGATAAGGGACAGGGTCAGGGAAATGAGAGCCTGGGAAGATGGAGAGCACTCAGGGACAGGTTTTAGCAGGCTGGCTGGTCCATTGTGCTGGAGTTTATTGGATTTTCTGTTCCTGTGCGTTATTCCAGAGCAGCACCGTGTTCTGTCTGGGCACAGGCGCTCTCTGGAGCCTTTCACTGCTGCTCACCCAGGGCACAAATCCTGCTCTTATCCCCTGGCTGCTCTCTAAGTGGTTGAGCACACTTGAGGCTCTCTGAGAGTCTCACAGCACTGTTCAGAGCACTGATTGTCCCTTCCTTGGACATTTGGCAATGTTCCCCATCCATGGCAGTGCCTGTGTTTGTGTGGGTCCCTCCTGGGGATGGTGCCCATGGCTGGAGGCGCTGCCAGGCCTTGCCTTGCTGAGGTTCACCTGCATCCATCCTGCCTCCCCTCCCTGGGAATGCTGTGGGAATCCACACAGTGCATGTCCCAGCCCCTAGGAACAGTGCTGAGTCCCTCCAGGCTGGAGTGGCCCATTTCTGTGGCTCCTGAGATGCTGGAGTGGCCCATTTCTGTGGCTCCTCTTGAAGTCCCATGGGGAGCATGAGGGCAGGTGGCAGCTGGTGTAGCACTGAAGGTCTTGTAACTTCATTTTTGGTTTAATCGGCCAAAACTAAAGCTCTTCAGTGCTGGCTGGACCTCATAGGAGGCAGGAATTGTGGTGAAACTCACCTGGTCCCTCACCTTGAAAAAAAGAGAAAACCATGTCTAGGCAGGCCCAGTTGATTTGTATTGGTTTTGGCAGAGGGGTTGGGGTGGACAGGCTGCTGTGCTTAATTAAACACATTAATTTTGTCCTCAGAGACACTGCAGGCACCACCTTGCCTTGGTCTTGACCCTACATTTGTCCTGGTTTTGTCTTTTAAAGCACCAGCTGTGGGAATTACCACTAAGGAAGTGACAGCACTTGTACAGTAAGGAGTATGTATGTATTGAGTTATAATCCCAAATTAGGTGAGAAGAAATCAGCGTGTTTTAAGCATAAAGTCCTTAAATCAGGCAGGAAATGCAGTCTCAGTTTCAGATAGAGCACTGGCTGGGTTACAGCAGCATTTTCTGCATTGCTACTTTAAATACCTGGGGCAGTTAGCACTGGGGGTTTAATATTGCCTGTGATATTACTTTACTGTGATTAGCTCAGTGATATATTCCATATATATATAACCTCTGGGCTATTTCTTTGAAATGTATTTCGATTTTACAAGTATATTACTATGACCATACTAAGAGGAAAATTACCAAGTTCAGGATTCATTGCTGCTGAGTGTCTTTAATGGCACGTACAACACTGTGATGCCACAGTCTGCAAAATGTGCTTTAAATGTGCTCCTCTCCCTAATTGAACAGACACTGTTGTTTTTCATGTCCTGTAAAAATATTGCCCTTACACTTATGTCAGTTCAAAGGGGCTCTTGTACAGGTGGCATTTTGAATTAGCTGATCAGAAAGCACCAGGAGCGTGCCTGGATGTTTAAAGAGTTGCATCTGTATAAATCATGTGTCAAATACACTTTCCAGTGGCACTGGTGTGGGTGAGGTTAGAAATTGATTTATCTGGTGGAAATATTCAGCCCTTTCAGCATTCCCAGAGTATGTTTCTCAGCAAGTTGTTACACACAAAAATACCTGCATTAAAAGATATTAGATAGGCAACTAAACAGCACACAGACCTTAAGAAATCCTTAAATTGAGATTGTCTGTGCAACCTTTATTTGCATCTTATGGGTATCTGCATTGCAATGAAGCCTTTATATGGTCTCATGCTATTTCTGCACAGGACCCTGGCCTCAGTGCACAGAAAGTAGGATGCTCAGTTAATGAGAGGCTATTCAATATTTTGTTTTCCTTTCATTAATCAATGTGTCCCCTATGCCTTATTTCTGCTTGTAATTCAAACCATGTTCTGGAGACAGAATCATTAATTTCCTTTTGGGCTCCTCTGTAGTGCTCATCATTTTAGTATTTGACTGGATCATAAGCACCTGGGAGTTTCTTTTTTTGAATTAAAACTCCTTGTGAGGTAAGGGAGTTCCAGTTTCCCCTCATCTTGTAGGACTGAATTCACAAACAAGAGATTAAGGTCAAAACTACCCATTAATTTCAGGTGTCCAGTCTGGGATGACTTGGACCTGTTTTTTTTCAGCTTACTTAGCAATGTACAGCACTTTGCACAACCAGATTGCAGCTCCCACTGAGTCCATTTGCAGCTGTGAATATGCTTGCACTTAAGATAATGAAATCACAGACAGGAGTGGAAAGATTGCCTTCCTCTGTCCAGGCTGGCCCTGGTGAAGGTGAGGAAGGACTCCATTCCTAATTAGGTGTGTCCTGGAGACCATTTGGTTGCACTCTGTGATCTTTAACCACCAACTCCCTGCCTGTTTCATCCTTTTCACCTCTTTGAGCATCCCTTCCCTTCTCCAGCCTCTGCCCTTCTTGGCAGTCATGTCCTCCTCACCTCTAACCCCCCTCCAGCCCTTCTTTACCTGACTTCTTGCCTTCCCTGACCCATTCCTGCTTTCATGGCAGTGATCTGTGTTCTCCATGGAGCTCTGACCTGTTCTGTGTGGAACACTGAGCAGTGAGATACAGATCAGCATTTGCTGATGTTGTGGCATGCAGCATTTCAGAGGACTGCAGGAAGGGCATCCCTCGTGTTCAAGGCCCCCTCTGTTAAATTCCCAGCTGTGCAGATGCCACATCTTTTCAAATAAAAGGTTGCCAGATTGTTTTAATGCATACAAATGTTTTACTCACCCTGAACTTGAACCCAGCTGACCTCCTTCAGCTAGAGCTTTCAACCTGGGGCAGGCACTTGGAAAGGCACATCTTGGCCAGCCAGATACTGATTTGGTTAAAATCAGCTGAGAAATCAGATTTTACACAAGGAGCATTTCTTTCTAGTGAAGTTGAAACACATCTGAAAGGTACCACATGCATGAGACATGAAGATCTGCATGAAAAAGGTACTCTGATCACCTGACAGCACATAGTACACATTTAGTTTGTATGAAGATTAAATGTGATCATTGCCTTTTCTTTCTTGTGTCTGTGAAAGAGGCTGTGATGTTTGCTGTCAGAATGACAATACTGGTTGGGTTTCTCAAGGATTCTGGCTGATGAAGAGTTGTGTCTCCACCTTGAAATACAGCCTGGCACAAAATGCCAGTTTCCATTTCCCTTCCTAATGGAAAACATTCCTGTTTTCTCAATCCTGCCTTGCTTTTATTAAGTCAGAGAGACAGTCACACCTGTAGTAGATTAGAATTGATCATACACGATTCCTGCTCTGCTGTGAACCCTGGTGGCATCATTATTTCATGAGCTGCCACATTCTGAGATGCATTATTACTACTTTTTAAAGAACACCTGTAAGATCCATTTTTATTTCATGTCTGACTGTGCAGTCCTACGAAGGATGAGAAAGGTAAACGAGGCAGCAACCATTGTGAAAAGGTAATTTTGTTAATTGGTGGTTGCTGCAGTTCTTTTGTTTTGCCAAAGAAAAGCTGTAAGTTTTTATCCTGAAAATTGGTTGAAACAGAATGGATTTTTCAACTTTAAGGCCGGAATTTTCTTTTGACTACTTACTAAATATATATGAATATCCTAATATATTGTACACTAATATAAATGTATATATAGTAGTGTATCTATTAAAAATGGCATTTTTATGCTGAAAATGGGTTGAAACAGAATGGATTCTTGAAGTTTAGGGCTGGAATTCTTTTTTGACTACTTACTAAATATATATAAATATCCTAATAGATACATATTGTATACTAATATTAATGTATATATAGTAGCGTATATATAAAAACGACATTTTAAATAGAACAAAAAGGCAAAAGGCTCTTTCACTGAGTGTCTGTAGTGTTTTACATCTCAAGACTCGTCTCTCTGCATAGTGAATGTAGGGGTTTTCCCCTCTCCACTGAGGGGCTCTTGAAGCTGTTTCATAAATGAGAGATAAAATGAGGACATGCAGTATTTCCATGTTCTCAGAATATCTTCTGTGGCTGTGGCTATTCCATGCTGCTTGGGGACCTGTTCCAGTTTTAACAGTTTCCACAAGTACAAGGGGCAAGAGGTATTAAAAGGAATTACCGACTTTTGCAAAGATTGACAAAATAGAGCTGGTGGGATTTTCTCTTTCCTTGAAGAGTCGGTTGGGTAATAACACCTCTGTGTGGTGTCAGAGGTAACATTAATTTTAATCAAGCAGGGATAAGTCAACTTTTCCCTTTCTGTCTGTGATGCCAGCAGACCTGGGAAGTGGCAGAAGGACATTTCTCTTGTGTTTAGGGAAGATTTGCTGGTCCCTGCACGTGCTTGGGGTGGTGGGAGTGCTCTGGAGGGGCAGCCTTGGGGCTGAGAGCAAGAGGTTGTGGGAGCAGAAAAGGGTGGATGAAAACCTGTTCTGGTGGAGTTTTCAGGAAAGGAGGAAAAGAGGCAGGGAGCTCATAGGTACAGGATCCCACATCTCTGTTTGTGTGCTGGAGTCTGTGGGGGCTGCGTGCTGAGAAAACCTGTGTTTCTCAATATTTGTGCTCAGCAAAACTTTGTTGGGTTTCTGGTCTGTAAATCAAGAGGAGACAGACTGATGGTTACTGTGAAAATGCTGTATTTCCTTCTCTCTAGTGAGCTATAACTTAAAGGTTTGAGGAAGAAAAGAATTCCATTTTCAATGCCATGATGGTCCGTTATCATCATTGCATAAAGTTAAATACCAAATGCACTGGTACAGCAGCAGCAACTGAACATTCAATTCATCTAAGCAGAGAGAGTGTATTAAATGTAGAGTTAACTTTCAAATGTTGCCCTTTAAATTATTATTAGCAGATGAATGTGTTCATAAATACTATAAAAATGCAAGAAATACACAGTGAAAGGGAGAATGGAGAATGGCAGTCTCCCAGCGAAGCATCAAGTTGGATGCAAAACTTCAACTTCACTTAAAGGTGTGATTGTGCAAGGGTGCCAGAGTGCTGTGAGTGTTTTATATTAGCCCTCTGAAGTGGGTGAATTCACCCATGGTGATGAATTTCTGTTTGAAATGAAATTTAAGCACCTTCTGAATAGCAGCCTATAAACTTCATCTCCCCTGTACTCACTGGGTTAATTGAGGTGGATCTCACCTGGAAAAAGGAGTCTTCAGGAGGCTCCCCGTGCCAGTGCTCTTAAATATTCTTCACAAAGACAGAATCTGTCACCTAAGGACATTGATACTACAATAAATTGGAAGGAGCTATTTCCACATCTCTCATGTATATTGTATATAATGAGTCTCTGGGATGTCTCCATGCTGCTGATAAGCAGCCTGCAGCAAAGTAGATACAGCTTGTTTTATCTTGATTTCAGCCAGCAGCACTTGACTTGTGGGACTTGGGAGCTCAGCAGCAAACCAAGCAACGCCCTTCACAGGCCCTGACTTTGCTGGGCTCCATCCTCAGCCCAAAGCTGGGTGATCCCAGGCTGTTCCCATGCTCAGAGTTTCGCAAGGACGCTCCTTGCTGCCAGTGGAGGCTTTTACGCAGCTGAATCATTTCCTTCCAGCTGGAAACCAAGTCCAGCTTAATGCTTCTGCCCCACTGCAGGTTCTGCTCTGAAATTATTCTGACCATTCCCCATTGGGCTTCAAGTGACCTCTTTTTCCTCTCATTTTCTCCGTGTCATTGCTAAAACCTCCCACCAGGCTGCTGTGGCTACTTTGGTCATGTCTGGGACTCCCTTCTTGGGATTGGTTTCTGTGCTCTGGATGTCAGGATTAAGGCTGTAAAAATTAACTTGAATCATGCCAATTGCCAGAGCTTGGTCCAAGCAGTCCAGATCCAATTGCTGTAATAGGCTTCATTTGGGACAGAGCAGAGAGCAGTGAGAGGTTTAATACCAGGGCTCACCAAAATGTACATTACTCTGCTGTATTGCTTCCATTATGACCCAGTTCTGCTATTGTGAGCCTTATAAAAGATAAAATAGGTCATCAGATGGAGATAAATCAATGAAAGTAAAATTGAATGTGTTCATAATCATTTTAAGATTTTTATATGGGCAAAAGATTAATTAAATAGACAAAAGTAATTTTCAAAGAGCCTTTTTAATACTAAGTCTCCGATAAAAGGGCAAGTGGAGAAATATTCTGCAAATCCTTGTAAGGGTGGCCTAAAAGTGCTTGTTTGTAGTTGCTGAGTTGAGCAGAAGGACAAGTGCAGAAGGTCAGGGACTGCTGGGATCTGTGTTCTTGGCTTTGCTCTCAGTTTGGCCCCAAAGTATGGGATTTTTCCTTGGCCCTGCTTCACCCAGGTGAGCAGGAGAGCTCCTCTTCTCTGCAGCTCCCAACAGTGCTGGGCTGATTGCAAGTGCAAGTTTAGCATGGAGGAGGAGAACACTGCAGGGCAGGAATGTGTTGGTGAGGATTCTCAGAACTCCAACCTGTCCATCATCATCATCATCCTCCTCCTCAGGACAGTATTCCATGTACTGTTCATAAAGTCATTTGAACATTTGCTTGTTAAATACCCAGTGGGCCACAGGACTGTTTATCCTCAGCTTGGACATCCTGCCTTGGAATCCAGCAGCCCTGCTGCTGTGCTAAAGGGTAAACAGACACTTAATCCCCAACAATTCTCCGTGATGTGACGATATAAAATGGAAAATGTTGTGTACATAACCAGGAACGTGAAATTGAGGATTTTCTGATTGCTTAAAATGGTGCTTTTTTCTGGAGGGGGGAGAGCTAAGGTGACTGGTGTTAAAAAACTGCTTTACAAGTGTTGATTTAAAATTTAAATTAATTCACCTTGGCCACTATTGCATCACTTTGCTTTTTCCTTTCTGCATGCATTTGGGCAGTCAACTTTCACTGCTGAAATTCAAAGCCAGGCTGCATTTGTCACAGTGTGAAATCAACTGCATAGGCAGGGGAGGAAGAGAGAAAGCATAACTAATTGAATTTGGATGTTTCACAGAATGAAGGCAGGGGTGGGAGGTGGTTCTTCCCTTGGTGCTCAGGCCCCACTCCTGTAGTAAACACCCAGGAAATCAGTGGGTGCCTGTGCAGGCACTGGCCGTGGGAGCTGCTGTCACAGCACGTTGGATGGTGGGTGGCTGGAATTCCAGCAGCTCCCATTCCCAGGAATGCTGGTTCTGTGCACTCCTGAGTCATTGATCTGCTGCCTTTGGGTGGTTGTCTCCGTCTGAGCCATAAACATTGTGCTTGTGTCGTGGTACAGAGTGGAAAATCTCGTTTCCAGGGAATGGGGAGACTGTTTCTCAGGAGTTCTCAGGAATTCTGGTTCTCTGCACTTCCCAGGTCACAGACCAGCAGCCTTTGGTTGGCTGTCTCCATTTGAGCCTTGGATGCTGTGCTTGTGTCATGGTACAGAGTGGACAATCTCATTTCCAGGGAATGGGGAGACTGATCCTCAGGAGTACTCAGGAATGCTGGTTCTCTGTACTCTCTGAGTCACTGATCTGCAGCCTTTGGTTGGCTGTCTCCATCTGAGCCTTGTGTTGTGGTACACAAAGTGAAAAATCTCATTTCTAGGGAATGGGGGAACTGTTTCCTGCATAGCATGACAAGAATGGGATGCATTCAGCTGTGTATGCTGTGTGTGCAAATAAGGCTGAAGTAATAATGACTTTTCAGGAATAGTAAGCTAGACACCCTTCACCCCAAGCTGCCACATTGATAGTGCCTGCTGTTGTTGTTAGACATTAAGCTGTTGGTCCCCAGTTAGAGTTGACATAATATGGAATCTTACTGTTTTCTGCTGCTTTGTGACTTCTGCTAATAAAAGAATTCTGACATGGTGCTGGCTATGATGAAAGAGGTCAAACTGCTCATGGTGTCTCAACAGAAGGCTCCTTACGTGGCTTTGTGTTTTCATTGCAGGCACATTATTAGAGCACAGCTTCAGCTGCAGCACTGTGGCACTTAGCAAACACAAAGTTTTACCATTTTTTAGAAGCTGTAGCTCTAGAATCTGGTCAGCAATGCTCCTGAGAAGCAGTTCCTGGGCTTGGGAACTGGTTTTGGTGTCAGCCCCCTTCCCCACAGGTGTGTGCAAGGTCATGCAGAAGTGCACGAAATAGTATTTACTTCTCTCAGGAAGGTTGGAAAGTGAGTTCAGGCAGAAGGCAAGGATATACTTTATAGTCACAAGATGTTGTGAGGGAAAGTGCTGCTCTGTCACCTGCTGTTGCAGTCACAAAAGTTTAATTTGATCTTTTTTAATATCATACCCAGGTGTGTCTGCCTTGCAATGAAGTGGTTAGCATAAATCTGCCATGTGCATTGGTATTTCATTTTTATTGGCTTTTATTTAACTTGGTAAAAGGTAATCTGCTTTTATTAATTGAATCGCTCTCCTTTCTCCTTCTGGCAGGGGCAAAGCTTCCCTTGGAAATTGCATTTAAGGGGGGAAACGAAATTCAAACAAACAAAAACCCAGAGCACTGATATGATTGAAAGGCAGGAGCTTTCTGTGTTTCCCACCCTTGTCCTTGCTGCTGCCTGCAGCAGCTTTGTGGGCTCTCAGGGTGTGCTGCTGTGGGCTGCTCCTGTGTCCCCAGGTAACCCCAGCCTGCCAAATGCTGACCTTTGGGCTTCCACCAAGGAAGGATGATCAGGCCATGCCCCACGGGCCTTCAGAGCTCCACCTGGTTGGGATGGAGGTGCCTCTGAGCCTGTTGGTTGTGTCTGCAAAATTATCAAATCATGTGTTTTAATCCAAGGGTGTTTCCTTGAGCCTTGCTAAATACACTGCACAGGGCTGATGCCTGTCCCAGGTAGCTGGTGATAAATTTAAGAAGAATTGTCATTTAGAGAGAACTAGCTTTTGAATGATAATCTTTGGGTTTGTCCAGTGACTCAGTTGAGCTATTATGAACCCTTCAGGAGTGACTGCTACAGCTGATTGATTTTTTTTTTTTAGGGTAGCTGAGACTTCTGAAAGGGAGCGAGGAAGATTTGAATTCCAGCAGTGGCTTATTGTGCAGAGAGGAGTAAATATTGATACAGAATGCTTATTTACTGAGCAGGGTTAGTGTCAGCAAAAATTAAAGGTGTGTACTTTGCTCTTCATTGAAGAGAAGAAATAAAGAAATTGATGGAGTTCAGGGTGATGGATGTGGCAGTGTAATTCAGCCTTTTCCTGGGTTTCTTTATTTCTTCTCTATTGAGAGGTGTGACTGGGCAGGGATTGGAAGAGATCTCTCTAAAAGCTGCTGGTTTGGTTTTTTTTTTTCCTTGTGGGCCAAATGCCAAGTAGTCCCAAGCTGATTCTGTTTCTGGAATGTGCAGCCTAAAGGGATGTGGATGCCTAATCCTTTTCCATCCCTCCTTCACCTGCCAGGAGATTGGGTGGCATCACCCCTCCAGTGGCTTCACAGGGGGAAAAACTGGGGAGGATCCAAGTGCACCAAAATCCCCTGGCCTGTCTGAAATGCTGCCCTGCCTTGGTAGAGGCACTAAAACTCCCTTTTATCCCAGTCTGGGTCACAGGGAGGGAGATGGGGAAAAGCAGATCCCTCCTGCTCCCCGTGCTGTGCCCGTGGTACCAGGGGCACATCCCTGCTGGCACTGGGCTCTGACACATCCCACACCCCACAAACAGCTGCCCTGCAGCGCAGGGGGGAAATAAAAACCAGCTATGAGCAGCTTTGCTCCCAGCCAGGCAGCAATTGCTGCTGGATCAATGCTGTGTGTTGGCAGGACTGTGCTACGAGGGGAGTTTCAGCAGCATTGCAGTGTAGGCACTTCCACTGGGAATTAGCACAGTCATAAATGTAGGAGAGCTTAAAAAAGGAGTAGCAGGGGAAAAGTATTGTATATCTGTTAATTATAAACCATAGATTGTACTCGCAGCAGCAGTGTTGGGAATGAATAGCTTATATTGTCCTATTTCCAGCAGCACTTTAGACTATGAAAACTGATTTTATTTTAAATGCTTATTTTATTTCCAGTGCTGCTCCGCTCAGTTTGATCAGGGAAGGTTCACCAGCTAGTAATCATGTATAAAACAAAGCTTCTGACTCAGGGCTGGTGGTAGTAACCGTGGTAGTTTTATGATGATAGCCAGTAATTAAGGTCAGGGTTTCATTGTGCTGAGCGCAGTGAAAACACATGCAAACAGACTGATAACCTCGAATTGCTTCCATTGTGAAGAGCTGAATGGTGCAATTGTCCTTTTAAAAAAAGACAATCCACGTTGCTCAGGTTCTGACTTTCTCCGCGTAACAAAAAGGATCTCAGCAAGAAGAATTCAGTGCCAGTGGATGGGGTGGGAAGAACACGGTGCAGGTGATGCTTGCACTGGAAAGGTTTTAATTATGCTAAAATAACACACCACTCTCCCCCTCCAAAAGAAAAATTCTGCCTACAGTCAGAATTTCAAAGACACTTCTTTTTCGAACAACTCAGCCTCCAAAATTGGGCTGGCAATTAATTGTATTTGTACATTTTGAGGCTTAAAGGCTGATATTAAGCATCTGCTCCATTACTGTTTAGCTACCCAAACAGCTTCATTGTAGAGCTGAACACTTTATTAGTGTTTGTTCAGAGAACGTGCAGAGGAGGTTAGATAGCCTAGAAATTTTAAATGCTAATTTGTCATCACAGATTGTTTATCTACTTTTTTTATTCATGATAGAAGAGCATTTTATGGAGGCATAAAAAGAGATATTTATCACACATGCCCCTTCTTGGCTGTAGCCCATAATCACTCTAGTAGAGTTGAATATCAAGAGCTGGTTAATTCACAAATTGAGGTATTGACAGAATTTTGTGCAACTATTTTTTTTTAATTTCAGTTACATCTTTAATATGATTTTAAATAGCGCTATCCTTCAAAATTTCCTTAAAGTAATTCCCTACCAAATTGTATGACTCCACTAAGAGGACTACTTTTCTGCAAAATTGAAATTACTTACATGCTTATTTCAGTGACTAACTGCAAAATTATCAAATGATGTGTTTTAATCCAATTACATTCTTACTGGAGTGAAACTTGCCTAACACTTCCCATGTATACAGCCAGGGCTTTGGTTTCTGGCATGAATCCTGTGTTAGGAGCTCAACAGCATTTAAAGGCTTGTCAAGTTATCTGTTCATGCTTTTTTGAAGACTCAGAATGAGCTCTGAGAAAAAAAAAATACTCTGATGGATTTCATATTACACTAAAGGAACTTATCAATACCAAAGTGTTATAAAATCATTCTAATACTCTTAACTTTTATGGTATCCAGGTGAAAATACACATGAGGGAGGTGTGAACAGGGAGAAGAAATTCATTGTGGTGGCAAGAGTTCATATCCTTAAATAAAGTTTTAGAGTAAAAGAGAAATAAAGGATGAGACATTGATTTTGTAGTATTGTTTAAGAGATGTGCAGCTGTCCAGGGTGTATGGTCTATAAAAATTTTGGGATGTTTTGTGAGGGCATCTGGTTATGAATCTGTGATCAAAAATCTGCCTCAGAAATGTGCAATATTATTATGTCACATTATTTTTAAATGGCTTAGTGTATGCATGTGCTTTGCCCTTATTTTCAGGGATTTTTAAGGGTTCAAGGCTATTTTAAAGATTCTTGACCCTGTCCATTGGTAATTTTGGCAAATTCAAATAAATCATTCATGTGAGTATTTTGTGTGGTGTGTGCCAGGTGGTTTTTGGAAAGCTTCAGTAACAGTTGTCCTGTCATACTCAACAATGTGCTTTGCTGAAAAAAAAAATCCTGTTTTTCCAAGCTTGTGTCTTGAATTTGCAGTTTTTAAGGTCTTTCGTGCAGAAATTCAACATTTGGTCCATGGCGGGAGAAGGCAAAGGATCAATTCTTTCTCATAGGAGATGCCACCAAATTGTCTTAGTCTTTGGGAAAAACAAAAAGTGTGTTAACATCCTCAGTAGAGGTGGTTAAACCATGTATTCTGTTATGAGCACAAATTCAGGAGAGATCTCGTTTTCCTTGGATTTTTGCTGTTACTTCCTTGGTGCCAGTGCAGGGTTTTGTAACTGTGGTAAGGAAAAGTAACCCAGCAAAAATCCCCAAACCCATCTCTGCCCTGTTTGGGGACAAGGCTGTTGTGCAGGTGTGGCAGATGCTCTCCACAAGCCCAGGTGACAATGTCAGTCCCTCTTCCCTCCCCACCATCACAGTAACCCCCTTGTAGGAGGCCCCCACATTTTTCAGGCACGATTTTTCCCTTCATGAAGCCCCACTGGCTGTCATCAATCACCCCTGTATTTTCTGTGAGCCTTAACATAGTTCCCAGTATCTGAAAGAATTATAATGAAGAAGAGCTAATTATGAAACAGGTAATAAAATAGCTTATTCAGGTGATGCTGTTTTATTACCATCTCATTATGATTAAATAATTCCTATTAAGTTCTGGATCAAAGAGAAATTTCTCACAGGAGAGTTTACAGAGTAGTTTAATGGAGTCTATTTATTGTGTAATCCCAGGGTGAGTATTGGCTTTTACACTGTCATATTAACTTATTGTGACAATTCTATGCAGCACTCCCCTACCAACACTGGTGAGTGTAAGGGTGAGATTCTTTTCCTTTCCTTTTTTTATAACACTGCTGTCCAGCAGGCTGTAGAATGGTTCCTTTGCAGGAATATTTTGATCCTGAGCTTCTCTGGCTTTAAACAAACTGAACTGACAATAGGCTGTCTTAAGGCTGAGATTAAAGAAAAATATCTGGGCAGCTTTTCATGTTGTTTGTGCTGATATTTGGAAGGATAGAGGCAGGGGTTGTGCCTGTCAAGGAGACAGAGCATTTGACTTTAAAACGAAATAAAATCCCTGCAGAACTCTGTATTCACTTACTTCCTATGCACGATGAGCTCTTGGCACTTTATTTTTCATTTTGTTTGAGGGTTGATGTGGTGCTGTGTTGGGCTTTGAGTGTGGGGCTTTCAGCTTGTGAGGTTTTAAGCTTGTGAGAGCTTCTTGCAGGCTGCAGTGTGACAATTGTGCAGTTTGGCGTGTTCAGGCAGCGTGGCTGTCCCTGGCAGTGTGGGGCTGGCACAGCCTGGCCAGGCTGGGCACGAGATGTGCTGGTGATGGCTGCTGAGGACGTGCCACGAGCAAAAGCAACAGTGAGAGAGGGAAAAAGAGAAATTACTGCAGAGCATAACACAGATAAGCAGGAACAGGAGCTGGCCTAGGTGTGTTTGCACCCTGACATGCCACATCCCATGATCTGTTCACTTTTCCAGGAGCAGTATTTACCTGGCAGCTCAATAATTTAGGGTCCATGCAGTGCCAGTGTCATTGTGGGGTGACACTGGTGCACTGCCTGCTGGATTTCGCTCCTGCAACCAAATAAATTGAGTGTGAGTCTGGAAGGTTTCAAATCACCTTCACAATCAAGGAGCAGCAAATTGACGCTCAGGATTCCCTCATCATAAATGATGTTTTAACCCTCCAGTTCATGGAATAACATAAATGTTAGAACGTGGCCCTTTTCACATTTAATGTATTAATTTTTGTACTAAGTTCTGTAACTTTTTAGTGTTAGAAAAAGGCAGCCTGAAAAATGAGTGGTGTAGATTCCTGTAAGATAAAAGGCAGTTTCAAACATTCCCAAGAATTATGTATGTTGTGTCTCATTTTAAGTCACTGAAATGATTTTGAGGGGAACTGACTCATGATGTTTGAGTACTTCAGGCTGAAACACTGGGCCTGGAACCAATACCATGTGATGGATATGAACCATCTTCAAATGAAGAGGAGCTATTGAAACACTTGGCACAAACATTTCACAGTCATCTTGATTATTGGAAATGTTTACACACATTTTTAATGTAGAATTTCAAATGTATGTGCAGTTTACTCTGTTTGGTTCATAAGCTGAGAAACAAATATGTTTTAATGGGAAAAAAAGTTCTAATGTATTTGCCTTGTAGATGAATTTGTTTGGGAATAGATCTTGCCTTGTTGTTTGTACTCCCTATTTCTGGAGATCTGCTTTCCCTTATTCCCCGAGGAGGAAAGGAATTATTCATTCATTTCCTTTCATTTTTTTAATTGAAGATTGCAGCAAGGAGATTGTTTAACTGTACGCAATTTATTTTCAGAGCTAATTATTGTCTTTCATCCCCTGTATTACAATTACAGCTTGCTGGGTTGGGGCAGGCAGAGGTTTTCAGATGTGAGGAGCTGTGGTGCTGTTTTTCACCCAGCAAACCCTCCAAGCACCTTTGCACACCTATGAGTGCCCTTCTTTTGGTGTGGCTGCATTAACTGGGAGCCATGTGAGGACTCAAGGTGCCACACCACCAGGAGATCCTGATGTGATCCCAAGTCCTGCACTGCTGCTGGATCAGCTCTGCCAGGGCAGAGCCAGCTGGAATACACTCCTGTGCTGCACAGTTAATCCTCTAAAAAGGGCACAAAATTAAAACTGAAGCCAGGCAGAGTTTGCACAATGGAAACGTTTTCATTCTGTGGTTGTGCTCCAGCTCTGGTTTGAAGAACTGCAGTGCCAGGCTGAAAGCTCTGCAGGTCAGGCTGTGCCTCCAGAGCTCAATCCAGCCCTTGCTCAGCTCTCTGCTCCCCTCAGCAGAGGCGCTGCTCCTGCAGAGGATGAGCTTTGTGCTGCCCATTCCCCCCTTTTTCCCAGGGCAGGTCCCTGTGCTGCTGTTGGGATTTAATGGGTCCGATGTGTGAGTGTGGCTGTGCTGCCCTGCCACTGCCTGCACAGACATAGAGCAGTCAGACACAGCTCTTCAGCTGCTTCCTGGACTCATTTCTGGATTAACAACTTGTGTGTTGTGTTATTTGATGTAGGCCTCTGGACTTGGGCTCCAAAACCCACTCTAGCTCCTCTTGTTAGAAGTTCATCACTTGGACTCCAGGTTTGATTGTGGGCTGGGACAGGTTTTGTGTGCATGTTATCATGGGGTAAGCCTCTCAAAAGACTTTATTGGGTGGAAATAAAGAAAAAAATGCCTTTCTTTCGTGTGTGCCTGTCCTGCAGCGAGGCAGTGCTTGCTGGAGGGTCCTTTGGCGAGTGTTTCGCATCCAGTGAAAGGTTTGGAACATGTTGATTAATTAATTGTCATAATTTGGATGGAGCTTTCCTTCCTCCTGAAATCTTGATCCATTCTCACCAGGTGCAAGTGTGTTAGCCCAAAAATGCCAGGTGAGAAAGCAGCCTCTCTGTGAATGGACTTGGGGGTTCACTCAATGTTGTGGGGTCTGCTCTGGGTACTCAAAAAAGAAACTTGATTAGTCAAAGCTGAGGGCCTCAAAATATAAATGTCTTTGCAAATCTCTCTCTTCAGCTTCCTTTGCTGCAGCTTCAGAGCCATAAAAGTATAATTGCACTTCTTTGCCTCTCAAGGGTGCTGAGAGAATAAGTACTGTGTGGTACAGCAGATGGGAGCCTGCATTAGGGCGGCCAGTGGGAGTGGGATACCTGGCACCATAGGGAGGCAGCCTGGAGAGAGCTAAACCTCACATTGTCAGGAGAAAGGGTGAGGATGGAGCTCCTGGCAGCTGAGATGAGGGGGACCAAAGAGCCCCCATGACTCGGCAGGAGCTCAGGTTAATGCTGGTTGAATGGAGCTGGAAATTGGACGTGGTAACTTCCTTCCCCCAGCATCACTCAGGGAAGCATGATTTTTTTAAAGGAGGATTTAGATAAAATTGCTTATTAGTAAAGTGAGGATTATCCAGGATTTTAAAGTTTGTTCCTATCTCTAGTGTTGTTCAAGTGTGCAAACCTGAGGATATTTCAGCCCTTCATCATGGATCTTCAGCTGTAATAAGCCACAGACAGTCTTAGTGGACTGAAACCTGTCTGTAGCTTGAGGGCTTTGCAGCTGCGGAAGATTCAGGATAGAGCAGGAAGAAAAAGGGCTGCAGACTTTATAGAGAAGAGAGTACAATTATAAGCCAGGGCATCTTTCTTATTGTTCTTTGATTCTTTTCTTCCTTTCTTCTTTCGGGCATCAAATGGATTATTGCCATTTTAAAGTGCATGAGTGAAATGGGCCTTATTATCATTTGAACATTTTCTTCTCCCTTGAAGTGTCTTTCACTTAAACCATCAAATCCTGACAACTTCTCCCCACATCCACTTTTGCCATCATCAGTCCCTGAGCGTGTGTGACACCAGAAAGGCCTCATGGCTGTGTGAGCATGGGGAGGTTTCTCTGCTTTCGGTGGTGTTGCTTTGCTTTGGAGCTCTGCCCCACGCTGAAATGAAAGTGGGGTGAAGTGGAGGTGCCCTCGTTCCCTTCCTGAGGGTTTTGTGCTGCTTGTGTCATGTGGAGCTGTGAGCCTGTCAGGGCAGAGTTCCTCCTGCCCATCCCTGGAGATGTCAGAGTTGGGCGCTGCTGGAAGTCATCCCTTAATGGATTTGGGGATTTGGGGTCAGTTCCTTTGCTGCAGGATTTGTGGGGCAATGCAGCATTTGTGGTGTCCCATCAGGAAATTCAGCTGACAATGCCTTTCTGCCCACAAATTTGGCTGCATGACTAACATGAATAATTGATTTTACAAGATGGCAAACAAAGCACATTCTCTGTTTGGATTAACATGCTTTTAGATTTTTTTCCCCATCTCTTTTTTTCCTCATGTGAAATGAGGTGGGGAGAGAGGCCAAAACCAACAAAAATTGCAAAAAAAATTTGTTGGGGTGGGACAAAGAAAATTTGTGCCAGACAAGCCCTTCCATCAGAGCTCATCCAGGACTGTCATTTCAGACACTTGTGGGAGAAGTGGTGAGATGGTGAACGTGAGGAGCAGAGCTGTGGACGGATGTTGTGCTTGAAGGATCTCTGTGTCACCTACAAGCACGGAGCTCAAAATCTCAAAGTCACTGACTTGCCTTTCCCTTGTCCTTGAGTAAGTCTGGAGCTCAGCTCTCTCCTGTCCTAGGAGATCATCCTGATTTCCACATCCCTGAGGATCGGGGAGGAGCAGAAGGTGCTGGTGGCTTCTCCTGCTCTGCTCAGATAAAATAATCAAACGCACTCCCTCTGGGGTCTGAGTGTGTTATATTTGAACACATCTCAGTGGGTTGAGCACCTCTCCCTGGAGCTGTTCCACCCTGGCCTGGATACTGAGAGGAGTTCAGGCGTGTTTAAGGGCACATTTCCCATTTTCTCAGCCCTTCCTGCACCTGCCCTGGTGCCGTGCGTGGCTCTCAGCTCCCGTCTGGCGGGCGAGCGCGGCAGTTCACAGCTCCCCCTAAAACGATGGCATGTTATTTCAGCCTTGGCAGCAAAGCAAGCTAGAAAGTTAGGACAGGAAATACTGGGAGAAGAGAAAACAGGGATATGTGTCTTTTTTAAGGCTGCAGCTCCTGCTGGCACAGCTGCTGTGGTGGGGAAGGCTGCGCTGCTTCTGGCTGTGCCCATCTTGTGCCCGGGGGGAAGAGTGTGCTGTGCCAGTGTCCTGCAGTGCTCATCCTCCTCCTGCCACCCTCCCGCCTCACACTGCTGCTGCCTCTGCCTCGGAGAGGAGCAGGGCTGGTGGCAGAGCCGCTGCCGTGCTGCTGGCACCTTCCCACACTCACAATTTCTGTGTCGCTCCTTCCATTGCTGAGCGCATCTTGTGGGGCAGGGAATTAAAAAATCTCCACTTTTCAAAGTAGAGAAATCAGGGTGAATTTCTTTCTTTCATGTGGCATAACCCAATATGGGGAATGTTGCACTGCCACTGTCAGCTGCTGTTCAGCTATGGCTGCTCAATTCGTGACACTTCTAAAATGAGAATTTTTTTTAGAAGGATGATTTGAATTCTGTGTCTCTGCTTCCAAGAGTAAGCTTGAATTTTTGTGCTTTTTTACCTTTTAAAGCTAGCACAGACTTTGATTGATATAAATCCGGTCTGCTTCATTTAATGAGATGCACAGGAGAATGAAGACTGCTTTTTTAAAATTTTTGTTTATTTTGTTTCAGTATTGTCATCCTGTTTCTACTTCCAGCTGATAATATTGATTTTTTTTTTAGAAGTTTATATTTCATGTTATATGCAAGTGCATTGGCATTCCACTAATGTAATATTAATGGATTATCTGTGGATTAGAAATATTATTTAGATTGTTATTCAAGGAAGTGGGAGGTAGTGGGAATGAAGGGCCTGTTGTCTCTGTTGGCAGAATTAACAGTGCATCTCTAAAGAACACTACAGCAGGAAAAGAAAGGGAAATGCATAAGCTGATCAGGAAATAAAATAGGGGGATGGACAGTCCGCTGATGTCACAGGGACAAAGCTTAGCCTCAACAGAAATGAGAATTCAAATAATTTTTTGAGTTTATGAACACAATCCAGTTTTGTAGAGGCAGTTATGTAGAATTTTAGTTATTTAATTTTAATAAGCAGCATTGATGCTGCTTCTGCTATTTGTACTTGTATTAAATCTTGCATTTTACCCTTTACTTCCTTCTCTTGTGGGATCCATTCATTAAAACAGGGTATCTACAAAATGCTGTGTTCTCTGAAGATGACCTCCAATATTGTATTATATTAATGAAGTTATATTAAGCCATGTGTTCATTTCTTTCTGCTGTGCCTTTGTGTCCTGGACACTGAGCAGGACCCTGAAATAGTGATATTCTCTCCCCTTGCTCCCAGTTTTTCAGTTCTGTCCAGCAGAAGCAATGTTACATAGACATGTGCCTAAATTTGATGGTGTAAAGGCTGGAATTCCTCAAAGCTTAAACTTGACTAATCATGTTTTTGTCACCATTTGTGCCCAGCTCAATGTTTTGACGTGTGCTGTTGTCCCATTAATGCCAGTGGGGTTTAGGCGGGTGCTTCAAAATCCTTTGCATGGACATTCAGTTCTCAGTGAAACAGTGATTCAGGGCAAAACCAGTGCCTGGTTAAAAACAACAAACAAATAGAAAAACCCATGAGTCCTTACAGGCTTATCATTGCCAAGGTTGGAGTGAATTTCTCTGTTGTTGTGCCTGCAGTAGTTATTTAGCTGGTTTATAAATTGGGGCCATGCTGTAATTTAGCAGGGGAGGTGCTGACCATCAGCAGGCTCTGGAATTAGGAGCAGATGTTGCTGTGCTGATGGCAGAGTTTGCCTTTGGTCCTGCCTGTCAGCACTGGAAATGCTGTGGGGCCTCTCTCCAGGCAGAACCCACCAAGAAAATGCCAAGTGCTGCCCAGGGAGGGTCACCAGCCTGCACAGCAGTGTCCAGCAGCAGAACTTTGCTGAACATTCAAAATAGGAAACAATAAATAAAACATTCCCTGGGTGAGGGTGGTCCCATATCTTTCATATTCCTTGGAGGTACCAGTTGCTATGGCAACTCCTCATTTACTTCCCTTTTTTATTTTTTCCTCCATATATTGATAAGTATATTAAGCAGCACATAAAGGCTGCTGGCTGCTGCTGTGAGCTCTGCACTGTTCCATTTGAAAATCCACCTTTTCACGTGTTTGTGGCTGTGTGCTGTCCCCTGATCAGGGACTGCCTGCTCAGGTAGCCCAGGGCTATCACAGCTTTGCAATAATTGTGCGTCTGGGGTTGTGCTCCTTCCAAAGGCTGCCCCAGCACCTGCTTGTTTCCCTTCTGTGCTCACTCCAGGACTAGGAGATGCTTTTGGAGGTGTTCTTGGAGCTGTGCCCTCCACAGCCCTGCTTGCTGCCTTTCCATCTGCTGGGCTGGTGGATCCTGCACAGCCTCGCTGGGAATCTGAGCTGGGAGGAGAATGTGAAGCTCAAACAGGAATCTGAGACAGGGGGAGCTGGGCTGGCAGATGTGTAAACTCAGTGTATGTTCCTACATCTGTATCCCCAGAGTTGTAAAGCAGTGCCTCAGTGTTGTACCTTAGTGCTTGCTCCTTCTGGGGACATCCCCTGTGAAGATATGAAAGAGAAATTCTGCCCTGAGCCCCTCAGGACACAAACCCTCTCCCAGTTTTGAGGCTGCACCGGCAGCAAGGGTTTCATCTCCCATCTGAGAGCCATTTGCTCTTGTAAATATTCCGTGCACTGACTTAGACCACACTTTGCAGTTGTCTCTGCCTCCTCTGTGGGTGCAAGTACCCGTTACCACAGTATGATGGGGTGTAAAATTGTTGTATATATTCTCAGCTTCATGGCCAAGTCAGCAACCTTAATTGCTTTGGCAGCCTTCCAGCAGCACTGGGATTGAATGGCTCTGGCATTATCGCACTGACTTGCAGTTGCATGAAGTCGTAATCAAACAGGATATTCAGTTTAAAGCTCTTTGCCAATCTCTTAAAAACCATTTTGTCTCTGTGCATCACCTGCCACACTAACTTCTCTTCCAAAAGGAGGTGCTGGGAGTGGGAGTGCAGGAAGGGGATTTGGCCATTTTGTTTGCGCAAGATAACTTGTTAATTGTGTGTACCTGAATACCTTTACACTTGGAAAAGTTGTGGTTTTAAACTGAGAGCCTGTCAAGGGGGGCATAAAAAGGGGGTGTGTGTGTGAATTTTCACCTGCTCATCAGAAGCAGCAAATTACGAGGGGATTATTTATAATCTGTTTGCTTTGTGGGTTTTTTAGTATCAGGTTGACAGATATATAAGTGGATGTTTTGGGTTGTAAAGTTTCTAGTGGTGAGTTTTAATGGTGCTAATTTCATCAGTTTGGGATTCTTTTGTTACTTTCTCAGCCATGATACATTACCCTTGTGACAGTGCAAACACAGAACTCTTTAATTTTTTGTGATAAAAAAAAAAATTGTAAAACATTTGTGATTTGTTGCTGCTGAGAAAGATGGCTGGGATACTGTAGTGAATGGCCTACTTACAGCTATATGGCAGAATAATGCTAGACTGAAATAATTTCTTAAACATTCTGTCATTGCATGTAATCTTGGAAGTGTAAATTGGCCTTTTGTAATGTTTATTTCAGTTGAATTACAGAAATGCTACTTTTTTTTACCCTAATCCTGCCCCATTAGAGACACAAACACAAGCCCATTTATCGTAGTGTGCAGCACTAATTTTTTACAACTGCTTGAATTATGCTAAGTGGTCTTGTGCAGTCTGGGAAACAGCAGCAGAGGTCCTGACCTTGCTTCTTCCCTCGATCAGCAAAGTCGAAATTAAAATATCAAGAGAAACAATTTCTGCAGCAAAATTGTAAAAGTTAATAGAGTTGACTCTACTTTTGCATTCATGTTCCCGTTAAATCAGCTCTATTCACATTATATTTCTGAAGCACGGGGAAAAAAATGAAGCCACTACTTTTTTGCTGTCTTTGATGTAACAGATAAAAGAAAACAGAAAAGCTTTAAATTGAATTTACTAAGTGCATATTTAATTTGCATTTAATGCACTGGGTATTGCATGTTAATCAAACTGAAGATTACTATTAAAATATGCATTTAAGAATGAGCTGCTGTGGGTTTGTGACAGTTGTTGCTCAATGTGTTTAGAAGAGCTTTACCATACAGGCTGGGGGAAAAAATCCATGCTGGTTTCTGTCCCAGCCAAGTCTGATTTGGTAACAGGATGGTTGAATTTCCTCCTTTGCCATAATTCAGTAGAGTTCCTTTTAATTAAATTTAGGGGATGATCCAAAGGCTGGGACTTGTCAAAGTGGGCCTGAAGGGGCTTTAGCATTTTATTTGTGTGGGCTGTGGAGGTGACTGTGTCCTCTGGAGTCCCTGCACAGGGATTTAGGTGCCCTGAGCCCCTCCTGCCCAGCCACCCATGGGACGAGCTCAGCACCAGTTCAGAGCATCCCAGAGCACGGTCTGCTTGTTTTAATGGTGCTGGTTGTGCTGACAGAGCACAGGGAATGGCTGTGTAAGACTCTTCTCCATCCTGTGCAGGCTCCTGTGTGACCAGATGCAAAAAGCATGCAAAGTTGTCAGCCTTGAGTGGAGCACAGTAAATTTTGGCTTTTGTATAACAAGCATTATCCTTTACCTCATGGAATTGGGCTGAAATAATTCTGGGCTATAACCTATCAGCCTGCTGCTGATAGTTGGAGAAGGGTATTCCTAGAAAAACATGATTTAAGAAGACTTGGTAATCTGATAATATGTATTTTTAAGGATATTTGTGAGAAGGGAAAATTGCACTTGTCACCATTTGGATCAATACTTTCAACAAGTCATAATAAATGCTACTTACTGCTACTTAGGAGAGCATAATTAGTATTCAGTAAACCAATATTAAAATGTGTGCTATGCTTTAAACTGTTTGACTGTATTAGCATTTAAATACCCTATTGTGTATTTGCTATTTCTTCTCTTCTTATAAAACTGTATTCTCCAGAGTTCAAAATGATTAATTTCCTTTAGAATACGTACAATGCAAGGATTTAACAATTCCTTGTATTTAATAATTGCTCAGTAGCCAGGCTTATTATTTCACATAAGCACTTGGGTACGGAGTCATCCAATATTAGGTCAATCATGCTAATGGGGAAATCTGCATAACACATTCCCTGTGCTGCAGAGCACAGGGGGAGCTGGGTGCAGGATGGGATGCTGCACCATGCAGGCACCCTGAGCATCCCCCTCACATGCCAGCCTTCATTTTCTGCCTACCAGAACAACTGACAGCTGGATCAGGGCCTTGACGTGTCTTCAGAGTTTTGCCCTCCTTGGCATTTGCAGACAATTGTTCAGCTCTGTCTGACAAGCAAAACCTTTTTTTTTTTTCCTATTTTCTTTTTTTTTTTTTCCCCAGCAAACTGACTCTCCCTCCACTTGCGCTTGCTTACAAGCAGCAATTCCCTCCTGTGCCCAAGGGTTATCAAAGACCAACAGGATTTTAACTCTGGCTCCAGGTTTTGCCCCTGCAATAACATGAAGGGGCTTCCCTCCACCATAATACTGTAAAACATTATGGGAAGTCCTGTATAATGCCTGGAAATTATATTCCCTCTTTGTCTACCCCCCCTATATAATATCACCTTTTTTTCATCCTGCAACTGTGAATAAGTTATTAAATACATGGCAGCTGAGCTGGTAAAGTGATTTACATCCTGCTTGCAGGTCTAGCCTTGAATATGATTAGTGTGCCTGTCTGAAAGATGGAACTGAAAAGGAAAGTTCTTTGGAAAAATGTGATGAGGCAACTCTTTTGTTAGCAGAGGGTGTTGAGAAAATCTGGTAATAAAAATGAACGTTGAGTTTGGCTGGCTTGAGGGCAGATTATTGCACCTACAGGCTGTTTTAGGAAGCAGCTTGCTCATCTCTATATGGCTTTCCATGAGATGGAGACCAAGCAGTTGGAGCTGCCCCGGCCATGGGGACCAAGCATCTCTTGGTGCTGGAGCCAGGCAGAGTCAGCAGTGCTGGCACTTAATCCTGACCAATCTGTCTGTAAAGAAATAATTACCCAAAACAACCTCTGTTTGCCATGCAGGCTTTGCTCTGGGTGAGGTTTGGAGATAGGGATGTTTCCTCCAAGGAGACTTGTTTCCAGACTTCAGGAAAAGTGATTTGGTTTTTTTAGCAAGATACAATTAGTAATTTTTAAGAACAGTGTCCAAGCTCAGCAGTTTTTAAAATGTACTAAAATCCATCTTTTCTTTGATCCAGACATACAGGCGGTTGAGAAGAGAATTAGGGATGGGATTTAGAAGGAATGGTCAGGCTTAATAAAGCCACAAATTTATTAATGTCTCCTGCCTAGTTTTTTTTTAAAGGATGATACGTGTGAATTAGGTGTTTCTGCTGTACCATGGCACAGGCTGGGCTCTCTTCCATGTGTGTCCTTGAATCCTTCACCCTTTGTGCCTGAGGGAGAGGACACTGAGGGGGACAGCACCACTCCCCTTCTTGCAGAATTTTCCTTGGACCTGGTATCTGCAGAGGCCCCCAGGCATAGATGATTTTGTATTAATGTTCTCCTGAATGACCCAATAATGAACCTGTGGGTCTGCACCTTTTTGAGGCAGAATCATTCCTGGGCAGTTTTGGGGAAAGCAGAACTCTGAGTCTGAGCAGGACTCACCCTCATGGGACTGTGCAGAGCTGGGGTGTCCTGAGGATGCTGTCCAGAGGGGAATCAGAGAACCAGGGCCTCAAAACACCCTGGTGAACATCAGCAGTACTGGGGGTTGTAAATGAGTGTGGAAATGCTGATCAAATCTCCTGCTCTGCCACAGGATATTCACTGCTCTGTGCATCTGTGTGTCAGGGATGTGAGACTCCCTGCTCAGATAAGCCTCTGAATTTGACTTTGTGGACTGAAAGTGTAGCTAAAAACCACCCACAGCCTTGCAGCAATATTTTGTTTTTCATAAATTCAGGCTTCCTAGGCTGTGATGGGCTGGGCAAGCCTGCTCTCTGCTGCAGGGGCAGTATTGGTAAGTGCTTAAAGAAGCACCGTGCATCCTTCTTTATCAAGGGGATTGCATCTCCAATAAGGGCAGCAACAATAGGAGTTGGACTGATATTTGATTTGAATGAGAGGGATTTCTTAGATCCCTTGGCCCAGCTGGGAGATGAGAGATAAGCCTTACAGAGGAATCACACACGGTCTCTGAAATACCCAGCCAAACTCCCATCCCTCTCCCTGTAGGCTACTTAGCTGAGAAACTCAGCCCTGCATCTTGTGTAGATAAAATTGCTGTCAAATCCTTCTGAACTCTCTCTGCTTTCTGAAAACATGTCACCGAGGTGGAGATTTAAATCCAGCTTTTAAACTTCAGCAGGATTGGTAAAAACACACTTTCTAACACATTAATTGGTGAATTACAATTAATTTCCTGTGGAAGTGCGTATTATCTTTTCAATAATGCCACGTGAAACGCTGTAATTAGTATTGTTATGGTGAATTCTGAATTATTAATGCCTTGGTGCCTACTTTAGTGCCTTTGTTTGGGTCATTTGCATCTCTGGCAGGAAGTTGGGGTTCTGGTCGTGCCACTTCAGCTTTAATTTCTTTTGCTTTTTCTTTTTTCTTTTACAGTGATTGTAACAACTGTTGGTTGAGGATCTACTGGAATGGGGTTTAACATTGTCCTTTAGGAAAGGGAAGGTGCCTGCTGATGGGCATAGACTTGTTAAAGGCCATGAGACCACCAGGACACTGGCTGCTTTCCATGGTTTATCTGAATTGTTAGGATAGACCATTGATGGAGGCAAGAAATTGCTATTTTGAGTACAATACTTTGTATTGATGATGATCTTTTGTAATACTTCACACTATTGCAAAATTCCAGTATTTGATGGCTTTTATACCTGACATTGCCACTTCTGGTAGTTTTTCAAAGATATTTGGAGGTAGTGAACTGAAAAAAGTAAAATTTTTATTTGACTGTTAAGGACACAGAGATGAAAAATACAAAAAAAAAATACTCACCCAGATAATGTATTTATTAAGTAGCAAATATTGAGTTTGATGTCAGGGCAGAAATCCATCTTTAGCCACAAGACTGGAACTAGCCATGGCATTTCTGTTTTGCAGCAGCAGTGAGCAGATTTATCAGGTTAAAAATCAAGCTCCTCTACAGAGTTAGTTCTCAGTGTTCTTAAACTCTGTGTCTTGAGACTCAAAGTCCTCGTTACTGTTCTGGTCTTTGGTACCAACGTCAGCAAATAAGACAAGGCCAATATATTTTAATTATGTATTCCTCATCATGACAATGTTCTCTGTTCTCCTGTGGTCAAATGTGGCACAAAGCACGAAAATCACATTTTGTGATGTGCTCATGCACTGTTAACCCTGAGCACGGTCTCTAATTGCAGGCAGTAATTAGTATCAGGTTTTTATAGATCTGTGGAGTATATCTGTGGATATGTGAAAAGGAGAATATAGTGTTGACCAAGTACACATCAGTTTTAAAAGAAATATTTCTCAGCCTTTATAGTTCACCACGTTGTCTGTTAGGATTGTCAGCTGCAACAATTAATTTGGGTTTTGGGTGAATTAATGTTCCATATTTAATGGACAAAAACCCAAACAGACAAACCAGAGCAAACTCCCAGATTTGGTTATTTCCATCCACTTTGTGTCTGGCCCTTGGGAGGTCACCCTGCTATGGGTATTAATCCCTGGCTTTGAGATTGCAGCTCCTAATGGGGGAACCAGTTCCATGCTCTCAACAGATGGCAAATGTTTTCATCTCCTTTTTTTTTTTTGCTAAGTAGGTTTTAGCCGTAACAGGTTTTTTATGTTATTTCTACCAAATTTCCTTGGATGCAAATATACTGTGTTTTTATTTCATTTTGGTTCTTACTTGGCTGTAAAATTCATCTTAAATAATATGGGTTATGCTTGTTTTAATTTTCCACTATAATTTTAACACAGCAGCTTAAAATATATTTATGATGCAATCCAGTGTTGGAAAATGAGCTGTAATGTACATTATAGTTGGTTTCCTGCAATGTAAAAATATCTTTGCAGTAACATTCTGAAGGAATAACCGTCCTTAGGGGCTAAAAAAGCACACACAGTTTACTTTGTTTCTTAAAGTTAATCATCAGAGCTCAAATGTAAACTTAAAATGCATTAAACACTGAGATAAAATGTAAGGAGTATTTTGTGGCTTTAAAGCCGTGAAAGATATTGCAAAACATTTTACGGCAGAGGGAACTTTGTATTTCCTTGTGTGGAAATAAACCCTGAAAAATGATGGTCAGGCTCTTGTGCTGGCCCCACATAAAACTGCAGTGGCAGAACACCACGCAGTGAATGGCACCATTTGGGCTGAGCAGCCAGGCAAGCAGCAATGTGCTGAATCCCTAATTTTTATCCAAGTGACTTCATCCTTCAGCTCTTTCCCCTGTCTTATCCTCAGTTCGTTGAGAATGTGGATTTCACTGTTGTGGCTTTTTAAATTCAATTTTGTTTATATTTTAAGTGTATTTTGCAAATAGAGAGGAAACAGCAGGAAGATGGAGCACAGCAGGGATTTCACTTTAATTTTTTTTTACCCTGTGTGTGCATTTCCAGGCCTGTTGGTAGAAATCCGCCCATGCAGCACTTCCAGTGTTGGGCCTCCTCCTCTGATTTGTTTCCTGCATGATTTGTGACTCATTCCTTGGTGTGAATAATCTGAATTCTGCTTTTTGCCTAGAGAATTTGGGTAATGTGCCTTCAGAATGAGGTCAGTTCTTCAGTGGGGAAATACCAGCTAAAAGAAATGGCCTTTTGGTCAAGACCTGCAAATTGTGTGTCACAAAATACTTGATTCTTGGAAAGTTCTGCACAGATCAGCTGTAACAAGAGTGAAACCAGATACACAGGTTGGCTAAAGTGTATTTAAAATAGGATATGAGGAAAGGAAGGGAATAATCTTTCTCCATAGATGAGCCCAGCAAGCAGGATGGCATTGTTAGTGTGGTGAAAGGGATATTTCCCATTATTAACTGCCATTGTATGACATGAAATGTCTGCAGCTAAAAGCAATTTATATGTAACTTAAGGAATAATCGATATTGATTTGGAATGAAGAATGTTATGATCTTGTTTCTGAAAGATTCATGCAACTTGCAATTTTATGAAAACTTGATTCTATTACACCTTCCCTGCAGCAACAGACCATAAAGATTGATTATACATTAAAAGCAATATTTGGGTGAAAAAATATGCTAGACAGGTTTTCAACTATCTTTTCTCCAGCTGCCTTTGCTTTCCCCTCTCAGATGTACAAAAATGAAGTGCTTCCAAGAGGGGCCACAAGCTTAGACACTGGTAGTATAATAATATCTAACACTTAGCATTTTACACCTTTGTAGCACTACACAAAAGAATGAATTCATTCTCAAAACACCTCTGAAAGAAGAACTCCTTGAATATTGCATGTGGCATTAATGAACAATCATATTTGTATCTTATTTTTCATTTTCCAGGAATAGTTGTTCAAACAGGTTGTTGCTCACAAGGTGCCTCATGAATAAGAAAAACATTTGTAAATACTCAAGCAAAATACTCTATATGCTCAAGAGTTTGCATCAGTAGAATTTGATTGCTTTGAAATCTCTTTTGGTGATTAGGGAACAAAAGCAAATCCTGTTGTAAAAGGTTACTAGTACACAGCTCAAGGTGTAAATGATAGATACTCCAAGTAGTAATTGTGGCAAGTAGAATGTGTGGGACCTTTGGCTGGTATATGGTAGTGCATAGACCCAGACTTTTTTCTGGTTGCTGCAACTTGTGCTTTAGAACCTACATTTTTATGAACTGCACTAAAATCCTTCCCCTGACACACAAATAATGATGTGGTTTGGCTTGAAAAACTCACTCACCTTCAGAGTGGGAAAGAGAAATGTATAAGGATTCATCTTTCATTTCTGCAGCCAGCTAGAGATGCAAGTTCTGGGAAAGGTTTGGGGGTTCTCGTTCAGGATGAGCTGAACCATCAGCGCTGCTTGGGTTGAGTGTCAGTGCAGGGCAACCACAGCAAGGAGAGGCAGCACAGGGATGTTACAGAAAGCTGCAGAATTTGGAGTTTTGCTCCACCCAGTCTGTAGTTAGCGGTGCTGGTAGAAAGGCACTGCTTGGGGCTTCTCCCACAAATCAAAGTCACTGCTTAGGACCATCTGAGGAAGCAAGGAGAAATAATTCCTTTAATGTCCCAGTGACTCTGAGCAAGCAGCCCAGCCCTGCTTCAATTAGCACGCAGCAACAGGGCTTTAATTTCTCACCCTTTGAGTGCACACACCTTCTTTGAGTGCCTCTGTGTTTGTCCAGGAAGGTTTTTGATGTCTCCTTTTTTTTTTCCTTCTTTCAAATTTTCCATGTCTGGCACTTGGTGAGAGTTCCCTGTGCAGTAGGAGTGAGCAGGCCTCCCATCCAAAATCCATCCAGCCTTCTCCAATCAAGTTATTACAGGAAAACTCTTCCTTGGGAGCTTGTGTGTTAAACAATTCATTTGAGCATGCATAGTAGGGCTGTTGCTTCCTCTGAGGTGCTTCTGTACATGCTTATTTTGGGGCAAACCTGCACAGAAATATGGCAGCAATCCCCTGGCTGGAGCTGGGCTTTGAGTTATTTGTTGTTGCTGCTGAAGTAGTGCAAGTTTCTGGGTAATTATTGGGACAAAACATGACGTTAGCTGTTGCCACATAATGTGACAGCTGGCGTGGGTCACCTGCACCACCAGTGAGTGGGTGGAGCAGAAGTGGTGTGCAGGAGGCATTGCCCATGTGGTGAGGAGGATGAGGGTTATTCAACAACTGACACAGGAAGGAGTGAGAGCCTCGAGTGAATGTGGAAGGCTTCCAGTATCGCCAGGATTGCAGGGAACAGGACATTTGTACAGAGCCTAAATTGAGAATGTTCTTGGGAATTGAGCTTGTTCTCAAGTCGTCAAACCACGTGTGTGCTGCTCCTGCTAGCGCAGCCTGTTGTCTAATAAAGTTCATTGGTATTTTTCCAAAGAAATCCTGCTGACCACTTGCTGTAGACTGTGCTGTGCAATTGCTTGAAACCACAGTGTTCAATACTTGAAAACATTTGAAGTGCTAAATGTAGTTAGAGGTGTTTGTTTGCAGTGGACAGGGATTTTGCAGCAAACATCAGGGGAGGTTTTTATCAGGAGATGCTGTTTGGCTGTTTCAGGACTTGGAGGCAGAAAGTGTTATCATGGACTCAGAATTGAAGCCAGCCACTGCTGTGGTAATAGATTATAATATTAAAATGCAGCTTCTCTATGATATATAGCATCGTTTTTCCCCCTGGTTTTAGGAACATACCTGAATTTTTTTACCTAATAGAGCTCCTGAAGGGTATCCATGCTTAGGTGATAAGAGGATGGGATTCTGAACCCAAACATCAGAGATCCATTATCCACACAGAAACTACACTGCAAAAACAGGAGCTGTGTTGCCATCATGGCAATTCCAAACAGATTTCCAGCTGTGACCATAAGAAAGGCAGGTTAGACCTAAATTCTGTTATTTTTTTGGTTTTTGATGTGCTTCTCTGATAAAACTTCCCAATTCTCCTCTTTTAGAAGTCCATTGCATTAAATTCCTGAAGAGTCTTATCTTTTACATTCAAATGATGTATTGGCTTGGAAGTAAATGCATGAATGTCAAAACAAATCAATGAAATAAAAGAATAATGGGAATGAATCAGGCAAACATCACTGTAAATGGGAAACAATGAAACCATGGTCATTCCAATTCAACATCCATAAATTCATAGTGAGGCTCTGTGTGTGTAAGTTAACCATGCATGTAAATGTTCTTAGGGTTGAGATCTGACTTAATTCTGTCACAGAAGCGCATAATTAAATGCATATAAAAATTAAAGCACATGGGGCAAAATAGATTAAAATGGAATAAAGTAAGCAAGACTTAAGTGTCCCCAAACAAATATTGTTGTGTAATTTGAGAACAGTTAGGAACCTATTTTTGTATGTGTAGTACTGTATCTAAGCAACATTCTTTTAGGATGCTGTAATCGGGGAAAATAAGATTGTCTTCTTCAGAAGTGTAAAATGGTTGGTATATTTTCCTTTATTTTTCAACCCCCTGAAACAAGGTGACTGCTGACAGTCACTTGCTGTTATGGTGCAGATGGTTTTGAAGACACTAAAACAGGGGTCAGGAGACTGTGGTTCTCACTCTGTTAGTGACTTTCCAGGTTACCTTCAGTGACTTACTTCCATCTATTTTTTTTCCCCCTCTCTTCTCCTTTGCTCTGTATAGGCACAGGTTTGGAGGGCAAGGCTCCCTGTGGTTGGTTTGTATGGTATGTACTCTGTGCTTGGCTCTTGTCCTTAGAATAGTTCCTGCTGTACTGCAGTTGTGTCAGAAATGGTGTTTAAAATTCCTCTAGTACCAGAGCAAAGCTCAGCTTTGTTTCTTCATCACCTTTCCCAGGGAAAAGTGATTTTGCCCTAGAATCTTACAGCATAACATTATCCTTGTCTTCCTCCTGTGGCAGCAAAACCCTACAGAAACTGGGAAAACACCAGTTAAAAACAATTGATCAAAAACAATACAGACACAATGCTTGGCAAGAATTGGTCCTTATGTTTTAGTAAAAATAAGTGCAATTTAGAGAGTCCACAGTTGTAAAGCTGGGGCTCATTTTGGGTTTAAATATATGTGAATTCCATGATAATTAAGTTAATGCCAAAACTTATCTTTAAACCACATCAGGAGGAAGAAAATAGATGCTATGCATAGCAGTAGTCCCAGAAGCCTGGCACTGAAATACCAGCCTGTGTTCTACAACCCCACAAGCTTTTGGATGTTGTTAATCTTTCCACTCTCTTATTTTCCCTTTTTTGGGGGAGAGGGGAGTAAAAATAAACCTTGAAAAGAGGTGGCTGTTGTCATGCTGGTCTGAGGTTTGAAAAATGTGAGTTGCTGGTGATTGGGCAGAGGCAGGATGGTGTGGGCTTTAATCATTCTCTCCCACCACCTCTGTGTGCCCTCCATTTCCTGCAGAAGTCTATACTGAGTGACCCCAAGGCAGAAGTGCTATTGTAACACCAGCAGTGAAGTCTCAGGGATATAAATTATATATCAGGTGAGCACTGGCTGTACTGCAGGGAGCCCTGGGCATGGCCAGGAGCATTGCTGAGCGTGTCACCTGTCTGTAGTGGTCAGCAAACCGCTGTCCCTGGGGTGGCTGCAGTGGGCAGCCCCCAGATGAGGGGTTTGGCAGCCCACTGACCCCCAGCTCCAGCACTAATCTCTGCTCAGGAACCATCTGCTCAGTGCAGCCCAAGCGAGTAAGCACTTTCCTAACTGTCAGGGATGACCTGGAGAAACTCATGGGGGAAATAAAACCATCAGCCACTGATTGGAATACTGATAGCCATCATTTGGAGTGGTGCTGCAGGAAACCAAATTATGCCTGTGCTCCCTGCCTCGCTGCTCAGCAATATTGTCAATTTGAAGTTAAATCTTCTTGATCAATCCAGGCTCAATTTTGCCACCTTTTGTTGTATTGAATTATGTTTCCTAATGGGAACAGTCTCCTGTAATCCAGTGGCGTGCATCACTTGCTAAGAAAGTGCAGTTACAGGATGTGGGGGTTTAAAAACAGTTTGTGTTTTCTTGCCTGACTTGGAGACAGCTCTGATCTGAGTTATTCTGCACGTCTGGAGTTACTTCTTGACTCTGCAAGGAGTGGTGGTAGTCACACCTGTGCAGCTCAGAGAGGAAGCTGAGTCACTTCCATTGTACATGCAGGAGACATTTAGATTTTACTTTAATTTGCTGTGCATGCAAAGCACAGGGGCTTCTGTAGTTGCTCTTCTTGGAGCAGGGAACAGACTTTTTGGCAGTCATGTGTAAACCCATGGAAGCCAAACACCTGAAACAGGGATCCTTTGTCAGTCAGCATCTGCCAGTGTACACAATTTCCTAAACATCTGTTCAGTCATTACCATATTAAATCTGCAGTACCACAAGTGTCTGCATGCTAAATCACAGATCTGTATTTGAGATGCCTTAATTGAGTTGTAAATGTTATTTTATTACCTAGGTCACAGGACACAGGGAGAAATAAAGTTGTTTGTGAAAACTCAGAGCCAAATACTACAATCCTCTCTTGGTGTTTGCTCTGGCTGGCTCCTGGTGGGGTTCAGAGTCAGCAAGAGAGTGTTTGATCTCGTGTGGCAAGGGTTGGTGACAGTCTATTGACACCCCTAATGCACTGCCACAGTGGTACCAGCCAACACAGACCCGATTCTTGCTATCTATGGGGCTGCTTTCCCTCACCTTCCCTCTGCCATCCTAGGAAAAAAAGTTTAAGAAGAAATTAATTTATGTATGTAAAATTTACGTTCTTGTCATCTAATTGTAGGCATGGATCTTGGAAATTAAGTTGCTTCATGGATTTATAGGGTTGACTTATAACCATATCATTTGACTGTGTCCTGTTGATGCAGTGATTACTGATTGCAGGTGAAATAGTTTCTCTTTCCTGTTAAAAGAATCTCCTTGCAACTTGTGCAATCACTTGTACCTTGACGTTTATTCCAAGATGTACTTAATACCTATTTATATATATATATGGATCCTCTTATCCTGAATAGTCCTGTAAGTGCTGAAAAGAGCATGAAAACCTCTTTAAAATGGGAGAAGAGCTGATGGATGGAGCATGTTTTGATGGGCAGTGAGGGAATGCATGGAGAAGGGAGGTACATATGACAGGACAGAATGACGAGGAGAGATGCAGTGAGCTGAAATGGGGAGGGGTCTGAGGGGACTCAGCTCAAGATGAAAGGGGGTGTGTGATAGGATAAGCAAGAACTAAATTGGAGCTGGGAAGGGTTTTCATGCAGGACCCATCTGTTTTCCAGTTCTGGTGCTGTCTGGTGGCCCTGGGTCCATGATTCAGCCTCTGGGTGGGAATGACCCTGCCTGTGCCCTGAGCCTGTGCTCAGTCCGGCCTGGGCTGAGCCTGTGTTCAGTCCTGTCTGGGCTGTGCTCTCATCCTGCCTGGACTGAGCCTGTGTTCAATCCTGTCTGGGCTGTGCTCTCATCCTGCCTGGGCTGAGCACAGACTGAGGCCTGGACTGAGCCTGTGCTGTGCTCTCAGTCCTGCCTGGGCTGTGCTCAGGGCTGTTCTCAGTCCTGCCTGGGCTGTGCTCAGGGCACTGGGATGCCGGTCAGAAGCGTTTCCTCAGGGCAGATGGAGCTCAGCTCCCTTGCCTCTGTGTTTCCATCAGTCAGGGCGCTGTGTCCCTGGCTCCAGCTCCCTTGTGGGGAGGTGCAGTTCGCTCATGCCTCGCTGGGCTCTGTCTGGAGGCCCAGCCTGGCTCTGTTCCCACCTCCAGCGGGCCGGGAGTGACGGGATTTCTCTGGTGTGCCTCAGCCAAGGGCCGGGAGGAGGCTGCTGCCAAGTCAGCATGTTGGCAGCTGCACTTGGAAGATGCTGACCCATATATTGTGCTGTGGCAGCTCCTTCCTTCGCTGCCCTGCTCTGAGGACAGCGAGCCTGCCTCGTGTGCCTCAGTGCCAGGACCTGACACTGGGCAGAGAGATTGCAGCCACAGACCGAGCAGCTGGAATTTAATCACTCCAGCCACCCTTGATTAAGCCCCTGAATGCCCCTATCTACTGGCCAAGTCAGTGTTAGCCCAGTCCTGCAGATGGTGAAAGTGAGACACAAGGAGGTTAAGTAACTTGCCCAGGGCTGTGCAGCGAGTGGTGACAGATCTTGGATTGGAGCTGTGAGTTCTTGGCTGGCAGAGGCTCCCACAGGCTGGGCAGGGCTGCCCAGCACAGTGCCCAGGCCTGCTGCTCACAGCACAGCTCTCCCAGCCAGAAAATCCTGTCTCTCATCTCCAGGGGAAAAGCTCTTGTCCTCTCAGAACAACCAAATAATTGAATGTTAGGGGTTTTTTTAAAGTTTTAACTGGTACTTCAGCTTTCCGGGTTCCCCCAGTCCTCCCAGGATCACTAGCTGATCATAAAGGATACTTTATTATTTATGCACTACCAGGAGAGTCCATAAGTGTGGAATAGCTCTCCTTGTTCCCATCTGGCCTTGCACAAGAAGCTGTTACTTTTCAGAGATAATTTGTGCTGCAGAGGCCACCTCCTCCTGTTACAGGCAGTTTCATTCTCCCCAGTTAAATTCCCAGCCCGCTCCAGAGCTGTGCTGTTCAGGGCAGGCTCCATCCCTGCTGTGGGATGCTTTCCCAGCCCATCGCAGCTCCCCAGAGTGCAGCAGAGCCTCTCCATCTTTTGTGTGGGGGTCCTGGTGGCTCCCCACGGCCACCTCTGTTGGTGTGGATGCCCAGGAGCCAGGGCTGATGTGCCAGCCCCAAGGAGAGCCAAGGTGCTGCTTGTGAGGCTGCTCCAGGTACCACAGCTCAGCTGGATCAGCTCTGCCCCACACTCTGTGCTGGATGCCTCAAGCAGTGTTGTTTGAACACAGTGGGATGCACCCCTCAGATGCTGGAGAAGCTCTATTTGGCCCTCAGACATCCCTCTGCAAAACAACTTGTTTATGTGATAATCTCCTCAGGGTTAAAAGCACTAAAAAAAGAAATAAAATACTTGCTTAAGTGATTTTAACACCATGGGAGGATGACAAAGAGCAGAATGTGGCTCCTGGCGGCCAGGCTTTCCCTGCAAACTCTGCTTCAGGTGCTTTAAACGCTTTCCTCTTTCATCCTGCACGTTGTGCATCTCCACACTTGCAGCCTCCTGCCACTGTGACAATAGGAGGTGTCAGCAGAGAGGGATGATTGCTGCTCTAGCTGCAGCCCCAGCCAGCAGGCAGTGCCAGCAGTGAGAGGCAGATGCCTGTGCTGAGCACAGTGCCAGCTCCGTTTTGCTGGCCCAAAAGGTTCAGGTAGGCTGAGCAAGCCTTGGATAAGAACCCAAGCTGCTGGGTGCTCGTCTGGACCGACAGCCAGACTGTCTGAGCTCTGCCTGGTGCTCCTTGGGACCAGATGTAAACCCATATTGTGCTTGCAGGGCTGCAGGGAGAGCTGGCCCAGCTTGTTCCTGCAGACTCAACATCCGTGAGGATATTCATTCCCATTATTTAGCAACATTTTACTGTTAGATCCCAGCTTTAAAAGAAGTGTTTCTGATTGCTTGTTTTCATCTGCTTTATTCTCTGTTCACTTCCTCCGGGCTGAGTAAATAATTCAAATATTTTTTCTTTGAGGAATTCTTTATTAAAGATTTGACCACAAAATCCTTAGAGTGGTTCCATATTTGAAATTATTTGTAGAAGTCTTTGATGCAACTTTCTGGGGTTTGTTTTCTTTCTGCATCACAATTACTGCCAAATTTTGTAGTACTGAGTTTTTTTATTATCCCATGTTTAAGTTTCCTTTTCTGTATTTGACTCTTACACAATAACCCAGCACACTATAAAATGAAATTTAGAATTGAATACACAGTTGGAAGTTATTTACAAGCTCAAAATCTGTTTCTGTGTTCCTCGATGTTAGCTGCAAACCCTGAATGCTTGCCTGTTTGTGGAAAGTGGGAACAAAAGCTTTTTAAATACTGTTGAGCTGAAGCTGAATCTCAGCATTCAGGTTCAAAAAACATTTTCCCTCTCATTCTCTCTCTAATTTCCATTGTAGTCCAGATTTATAGAGGCCTTGAGTTTATCTGTAAATCTGATTGCATTTACCCTGCTGTAGTTTTCTGTGTTCACAATCCATAAATATATTATTATGCCAGCAATATATAGATACACATCACTTTGCTGCTGGGGAGCATAGAGCACAGAGGGGGAAGGAGAAGGCAAGAGAAGAGATGATTCTGTCCCTCAGCAGGAAAAAATGCACCTTTTCCCCCCACTTTTTATCCACAGCAGCTTCTTCCCCGCGTTATCTCTGCATGCAGTGACACAGCCGTGTCAAGGGAACCAATAATGCTTGCTGTCCCCAAAATAAATACATAAACAAATAAAAATCCCTATCTAAGAGCTTGAGATGGAAAGAAATACAATATGAAAGAGAATTAAATTCCAAGCCCAGGTATGCTTCAGGCATTCCAGGGCATAGAATTGCTTTGTTCTGGATGGGGCTTGAGGGAAGCAGGGGCCACCATTTGTCATCGTCAACACTTGGGCTGAAGTTTGGAGAGTGAAAATGTTTTCAGAAGAGAAGCGATACCATTGCTGGTTTGGCAATAAAAGCAATAAAAGGAATGCTCAAATGTACCAATTAAAAGGTGTGAATGGCATTTTTATGGCCTTGTTCTGGTGCACTCTCAGCACTGGATGCAGCCTGTATGGTAAGCCTGCTCGGGTCGGACATTATTCACTCTGATTTATATTCTTTAATTAAAGGCTTTTAACATTTAATTATATTGGGAAAGTAGCATTGGTGCTTAGGTCAGTTTATGGCACAGGAAATAATCTTTTTTTTATTTTCTAAGCTGTGATTTGCAAAGCACAACTTCAGAATCTCCCCAAGTGGGCAAACCTCCCAAAACATTAGGTGTGCAGAATTGTGCATGCACTTGCACAGCTTGCACAGCAACTCAATTATTGCACTTACCTGCTTTGAATGCATAATCACATTAATTACTTGGGCAAGCTAACTATGCATTATGCATATTTTTACAATCAGTGGTTGAACTGTATGCTTGTAGATATAACTGAGCTTTTCCTAACTGTAGTATATAATGTAATGAGAAAATTATCTGTGGAGTGGTAAAGTGGTAGCTTCTATATTGCCAGGAAGGATTTCCAGCATGCAGCAATTCTAGCTGTGAACATATCTGATTAAATTACATGAGTCTAGAATGAAAGTTGAATCAGTAAAAAGTGTTTTCATCTTCTTACTGAAGGCCAGAGTTTTCAAGCTGGGTGTTCAGGATTCTGTACCAATTTTTCTCTTCATCGTAATCCCCCCAATAATATAAATCAAAGATCATGCAGATCATGTAGAATTGATACATACTTAACAATTAAGAAGAATAACCCAGCTGATGACCCTCCAGTTGTACAGTGCATGTTTGGCTTCCAGGAGGTGGATGTATTCTGCAAGTCTGCTTAGCTTTTTATCTTAAATTCTTGGATACCAGCCTACCCTTCCAAAACCCTCAATGCAAAACCATCTCTCAGGTTGTCCCTATCCAAGTGCCAAAAGCTGTTGAAGCAGAAAGGGGGGAAGATGAAGGCTGCAAAGTATCCACACTGGGACCAGGGGGATTATCCTTTTTATTCCTGTCACTGTCACATTTCCTACCTTTGGTACCATTCCTCCTTGCTCATCTCCATTTTTTTTTTCACTTGATTAAGTATCTAATTAGAATATTAGGGCAAGACTTTTTCATTCATGAGATGATGTCACGATTTCCAGGCACTGCATATGCTGCATTGCTAGGTAGCACTTAGCAATGTTTGGATCCCCATCTGTTACCTCAGTTTGGCACATTGTGCCTGCTCTTTAAGCTCCAAAATGTTGTGACACTGCTTCCTACGTTCCTGGGTGCCAGGTGGATTGGAGCCATTCCTCGAAGGATGTGCATGTGCAGTGTAGAGGAGTAAATAACTTGGAATGGGCATTTGTCCTTGCTGTGAGGGTGTCATTGTTCAGTACCCAGCACAGAGTGATGCTCCAGCTTCCTGCTAATTATTTACTGAAAATATGACAGCTCTTTGGACATTGGCTGTGTTGTGGGTATTGCAGTAAACTGCTCATGTCTCTGACAGCAGAGTTCTTTCCTACTACTGCACCTTAGCACGTGGCAGAAGTACCTGGTTATGTTGACAGTGTCAATTTACCAGCACATGTTTGCTGGTTTGGTAATTCCCCACAGCCAGTGTGTTGTTATGTCTGTGTTTTCCATGTAAAGTTAGGGAGAGCTACATCCCTCCTTGTCTGTGTGTCCTTTCTGCCCACTGATGAGTGACCTGGTAAAGCTTTGGGACAATTCTCTCTGCCTCCCAAGGCATCTTTGCCATTTCATTTTCCCTTTATGCCTTCTCAGTTTGTTAAAACTTACAAACCATCTTTCTCCTTTTTTTTCCCTCCCTTTTTTCCCCTGGTTTGAGTGGAGGGTTGGGCCAGATGGCCTCCCAAGGTCCCTTCCAAAATCAGGGATTCCACAATGCTCTTCCTCTCATGCTCTTCTTGCCTCTCCTCTCACTGCAAGGAGCACCTTGTGGGCACCTTGTCAGCATTAGGGAGCTGTCAGCACTGGAGGGGGGAGTCAGAAAAAAGCATTTTCATTATTTTACACAAAAATGATGAAATCCCCTCAAAATAACTTCACTAACAGTGACCTAAATACTCAGTTCTGTCTGCATTTCTCTTAAAATTCATCAGAATTTAACTCCCTGTTGTGTTGGTATACTTGAGAATTGGGTTAAAAGAGCTTGAAACTGGAGGAGATAATAGACCAGTTTGTAGACAGTGCAAATATTTCAGTACTGACCCATTTCCAGCACATTATTTTTAGTGTACGACATTTCGTATCACTTTGCTTTGAGATTTGATGTGACAGTATTAATAAACTTTAAACAAGGAGAAGAAGAGGAGGAAGAAAAATATTCTTTTTTTTTTTTTTTTTTTTCTGGTCAAGTAGTGTTTAAAATCTGATGGACTGAAGGAGCCAGAGATAGAGAGCAGGAGAGCAGCACCCTCAGGGTTGGAATTTCCCTTATACCTATAAAAAGCTGTGGTATAACACGATGGCACATCTAACCAAAGCTCTCAAAACCACTTCATAATTTAGCAGTCAGTGCCTGGGGAGCCCAAGGGATTTAAGCACAAAGAACAGTGGAACAAGCAGAATCCCATTAATGGAGAGATTAGCAGGGCTGGAAGAAAGGAGTGTTTTCCATGAGCTGTTTGGGGTGCTCTGTGTCACCTGCATCTCCTGACAGCAGGGTGGTGACTCTGTCCTGGAGGGATGGGCAGGGACAAACCAGAGCTGGCTGCACCAAGCAGGGAGGAGCAGCAGGAGATCTGGAGGAGATAAGGAGGAGATATCTGCTCTTGGGCAGAAGGTGGAATAGTGCCTGTGCTGCCACTGCAGTGCCAGGTCCTGGTCAAAGGCAGGAGGATTATCCTCAGGAATTCAGCTCTCATGTTTTCACCACTGCTGTGATGGAATCCTCTAAAACACAGATGCTGAGGATGACTTTTTTCCTCCATACTTTTTTCTGAGTTTTCTTTTTAATGAGCTGCTGAGCAGAGCTTAATGGTGGTGAAAATAAATTTGAGACCTGATGGGTGAGAATCAGGGAAAGCCAACAAGGCAGATATCCTTGTGGGAGCCTGCTATAGATCACCCAGCCAGGATGAAGAGGTGGATGAAATATTCTATCAAAAGCTGGGAGGACTCTCACAACCCCTACCCCTTTTTCTCATGGGAGACTTCAACTTTCCAGATTTCTGCTAAAGAACCATAGCAAAGAAACAACGGGGTTGGTGTCTTCTCCCAAGTGACACATATGTGCTCTCCCTTTTCTTCCAAAGGAATTAGAGTCCAAATGATGTTTATTCCCTGCAGTCCAGATCATGATTGAAATACAGTCTTGAAAAATTGATTTGTCTTTCTCAGTGTTTGGTCCTTTGGATTTTTTTCCAGTGTTTGCACTGCGTAGATGGTCACTCTGCAGAGGAAGCAACAGAGCCAAGAAACTTGACTCTAAAAGAATTTCCTTTATTATAAGTGTTTGGTTTGGAGTTGTTGCCTGATTAACCTTGTTGGGCTTCCTGCCCAACTGTAGCTGTCACCAAAACCAGAGAATGAATGCTTGATTGAATTAAAAACCTTATGATTTGGGCATCAGTTGAATTGCTGTCATCCTGTCCTGTTGTATCTAAATGGTAATTACATTCTTCCTGTAAGTGTATGATTGGAAATGCTCTGTGTTTCTTAAGTGGAGCTAAAAAGTGGACATACACCTGATGCTAGAAAAACCTGTGGCATTTTACAGGAAACCATTTTTTCCTAGACAATTACAAAGCAGAAGGGATTTCAGCACGGAGAGAATACATGTTATTGGCTGAACAAATGCAGATTATTTGTAGAGAAACAGGCCAGTGTAACGAGCTCTTCAGCATCTTTTTACTTTGACTGTGAAATACCAATTTCTGTTCCTAAATACTAACATTGTCTGTGAGCAGTATTTAAGTCAAAGAAATCTGTTATGGATGCTCATCCAAAGCAAATTCCTGCTGTTCCAGAGAGGAACTTTCCCATTTACTTGACTGCTCAGTTTTGCTCTACCCTGACCAGCTGTGTGTTTCTTGCTGTATGGAGGGAAGAGGGTTCAGACAGGAATGTACAAAGAGATCTGAAGTTGACCAAAAATGTGAGCAGATTGAAATATGACTTGCCTTGCCCTTAACTCATTCTTTTTGAGAAAAGAAGAGCTACTTTCTGAATGATAAAAACTGCACAGCCTGAAAAATACATTAGAGGAGATTTTTGGGGTACGTGGCCGACTGTATAGTAGGAAAAGTTTTGAAATTCAGCTTCCATTGAAAATAATTCATTGTTTTTATTTTTTGAACGAGTCCTCTGAAAATATATAACTAGTAAATAAAAGCCATTATGAGATGTTTTTATTTGTTGATTGTGGAGATTTGGTGTAACTGCTGTTGACTTCCCTGTGACCAGCTTTTCTCTAAAGGCAGTGATGGTGCTAAACTGGTGCAGTTTCTGTCCCATGTATGTACTGCACATTTAGAAACCACTGAGCCAGTTTTAATCCAGGTTCACATTCCAAGTGCCTGCATTTCCAAGGATGTGCTCAGCCTGCCTCTGAATGCATTGCAACTCATGGCTTATTCCAAGAGGGTTTTTTCTGGCGGATTGCTTTTCTGTAGCACATAGGCAAATAAATTGTCAAATGCCCAGAAAAGTGCTGTGAGCACAAGCACATAATTAGTTTTAGGTAGAGCATTCATTAAAGTGACTGGGTGAGTTCCTTGAGAGCCGTGTAACTGATCCCCAGGATCCTGGGCTGCTGTGGCATCCTGATGTATCCACCCTGCGTCTGGGAGGGGAACCAGCTGCACAAATGGTGTGAGAGCTCTCCCAAAGGCTGTGGGCAATGGAAAGCTCTGCTGAAAAAGGAAAAGGGTTGTCTGAAGTGATAGAACATCTCAGGGACTGCAAGTGGTTTCAAGCACTCTCTCCCTTACTTAGATCAGGTTAAATTCACTTTCTACCTTTCAGTAAGTAGGAGCTGAGTTTTAATTGTGGCTGCCTACAGGTCAGCTGCAGCTTGGGCTTGGGATTGATTTGGGCCTCCAGAGCAAGGCCAGATGAACACAGGACAGTCAGCAGGAGCAAGCTCAGGCCAATTAGCTCCCAGTGCTATGGGCAATGCTATGGGAAATCCATTTTTTTATCAGTAAGACTGCAGCTTGTATCAGCAGTCTCCATTCCTCATAAGCAGATCATTGACTTATAAATTCTTCTGGTATCTTTGGGATGTTTTTATCCTCCTGCCTATTGCATGTACTAAATTTGAGGGGACATAGCAGTAGCTGTAGCAGTGGCAAAGCTAATATTTTCTTTTGAAGTATTGGTTTATATGTCAGCTGAAACATCAAATGCATTTTTGCAGTGTGTTTTGCTGTCAGAGAATTGCATACAAGAATCAGCACATGCTCCCACTAGCAGCCTGTGTTCCTCCTTCTGATTTAATGGGGTAAATGATCATGGTTCCTAAAACCAGGCTGGAAATCTGTTATGTATTGCTGCTCATTTAGAAAGCAGTAAAGCTTAGTAAGTCAAGGCAATTGATTAAGCATCTCTCCTAAATTATAACAGAGCAGATCTCCGTGCTGTGTCACTGGTAACATGTTTATGGCATTGAGCATTCATTGCTGCATCCTTCAGCTGAAATACATCTGGCTGCCTGAAGAGTGTCTGTGGTGCTGAAAATCCCCCTGCTGATCATGGGGCTGGAATTGGTGTGGGCCAGGACTGTTGAATTCTGGCCCACCATCCTATGCAATTAATTCTATGCCTAATGCCCTATCTCTGCTGGGAATTCGGCCTCTTTCTGCAGCTCTTTTCCAGCAATCAGTCATGCCAGCAATAAGAGATAACCCATCTCCACTCCCCTTCTCACAGCTGAAGGGCATGGCTCCTGCAGAAGTTTCACTGTCCTGAGTAACCCTTCTGTGCTTTGCTTGAAAGGTTTTTGTGTATTTGATACTTTAAATATCCTTAATCTCTTAAAAAAGCTTGTTTGCATTGTCTTTCTGAAAATTTTGCTAGAAAAGAAGGCAAGCTAGGAAAGAGAGCAAGGAAATGCAAATTGATTCTCAAGTTTGTAAAGTATGGAATGGAACAGGAAAATTACAACCTCCTTGGTCTAGAGAAGTTTTAGAGCAGAGCTAATAATAGTATGGAAGCCATTTCAGCATATCACTACATCTAATAAATGCCCAGAGCCCATGGATATTGCATGTACACCACTACACACCAGCATTTCTGAGCCAGTGTGCTTGAGTTCCTCCTGCATAAATGATTAATAGGTAAATTAACAACTGTATTTAATGTGTGGCCATAGAAGGTGCTTAGTGAATGTGCATTTGATGTGTTTTCCAAGAAAGTTGAGACTTACAGGCCAGCACATTGATGTGACTTTGGACAAGCATCTTGTAAAAACAAGTCAAATGGTAGGAGAAAATCATTTCTCATCTGCATGTTCAAGTGCAGAGGTTGTTATTTTTCTGACAGCCCCATCATTTATTATCTGTGCCATATTTTTTGCCTGTAAAATAGTGCTATTTCCCCATGATCAGCCAATTGTTCTGTAAGGGCTGTCTTTCATCAAATCCGTGTACACTGTCCGGCACAGGAGGCCTGATCCAGGTTGGGAGCCAATCATGTTGCTGCTGGCAATAAGATACACAATAAGATTTATTCATCTAATGAGAAGAAATGAATCCATCAACACCATAAGAGAAACAAATGCACCTTCCTGCATCATCAAGGGACATTCATATTTTCAATAGTGATAGATGGGCATTTGAAGTACAAAGGTATTTTATCTTTATTATCATAGGTCCCTGTCAGCTGGGGCTAAATGTCATTTCCTGTGAGTTGGATTAAAGCAAGGACAAGCAGAAAGAGATTGAGGTTTTCAGTAGATTAGACATGTTTGCACTCACAGATCCTTTTAAACAAAGTGCTTATTGTTCGAACATTTTCAAGATGTTCTGCAGTGTCATGGTTTGCCTCAGGTTACTCAAATTGCATTTTAATGCAAGAAGTGATGGAAGCAAGCACTGGTTATCCCATATCCCTGGTGGGGGGTTCACAGCCACAGAATACACACCCTGATTGTTGCTGGGGTGTTGGCTTTTGGATGAATTCAACTGGGGAGAGTCAGCCCTTCCCTGGTGCTTTCTATCCCATCATGATGAATGTAGGACTGCAGATTATCCACACAGACCCTGGGAGTTAAAAGGACTGTGTGTATTAAGTATGCAGCTGTTCTATGACTAATTTATGCCTTAATACTTTGCTTTTATCACAAGTGGTGGTGTGAAAACAGTGAGTAAGATGTTAACAAGAGGCTCTGTCTTGTTTTTGAAATCTCCTGGTAATGTCTCAATTCAGGCATTTTAATTTAGGTGGTTTTCCTTCATGTTACAAGGATAAGGCAGAGGAGGAAGGGCATATTTTTGTCCTCTGGCTGTGAAAAAAGTTTTTTCTCAGAAAAGAGTTATGTGGGAGCAGGATGCATCTTAGCTCCTGCTTAAGAGCTACTTTGGGTCAAGTAGTGAGCAGGTCTGTATCAGCTCTTTAAGCACTGGCAGATATTTTATCTCAGTGCTTTTTAAAAGTGCCTGGTTGACATTTGGCTCCAGAGATGAGATGTTTTCGTTTATCCAGATGTCTTGGATGTATTCGTGGCCGGGATGCCTTCCCTGGGGTGCTGGTGCTGCCGAGCAGCTACAGACACAGAACGTAATTGCTGTGTTTTCCCTGGCAATGCCCACACCTCGGATAACCCCTGGAAAGGAGAAGTATCACAATCCACATTGTCAGGGAAGCAGATAAAATCAGAGGCAGAGGAGCTGCTGCAGGAAAGGGCAGGCAGAGCGTGAGGAGGGCTTTGGGGAGGAGATGGCTCTGTGATAACATCCCAGGTGCTGCCTCGCCGCGGGTCAGCGCTGCCGATAACCCAGGGCTGAGCACACGCTGCTTCTCCTGCCTCCTGCTCCCTCAGCCTTTTCATTAGGCTGCAGTAATGCCTAGGTGTTCCTGCTAGGCGTTGTCAGTTTTTTCTTAGCTAGATTTAAGCATATTTATAGCACTCAAAATGTTCAAGTTGGTGAAGTAATCTCCGTGCAAGTGTAGCTCACTACTCTGCTTCTCCATCGTAATGTCTCTGAAATGGAAACATAATGCTGATTTTCCATGTGCCTGTCTGCCTCCCCCATAAGGAAAACCCTTGCATTTGGGTTGTTCCAAGTCCAACAGTGCCAAAATGTATTTTTGTGAAATAAAATAGCTAATTAGATCACATGAACTTTCAGAATGTAAAAAATGAAACTGTAAAACAAGCAGCTGTGCACTTGAGGTTCATCCAACCTCTTCTGCACAAGTTGCATTTTGATCAGCCCGAAGACTGGGAGTTCATGGCATTCCCCTTTTCTGTGATCCAGCCTCAGGGATGTTCTTGAGGAATTGCCTTCTTTAAAAAATGGAACATTTAATTCCTCTGGGCAGCAGTGTCTTGCCATCTTGTAAACATCAATCCAAATTCACCTCTCTGTGCTATGCAGAAATGATGTCTCTCTAAAAAAATTTATAGCCACCATGTCTCTAAAGAAGCATTCTCCACAAAATGAGACTTCAGAGCTTAGTCTCCTTAGTGTGGGAAGGAAGAATGCTGCCACCTTTCTTTGTGCAAGTTTCTTATTAAGAATGGATTTGCAGGAAAGGAAGGGAATGTCTTTCAGAGGGAGAAAGGTGTCAGTTCCTTACTGCTGTATTCTGGCATGCACTAAATAACTCTTTGCCAGACAGAGAGCATTTATGATTATCCCTGCGTTTCTACTAAAGCTGCAGAGTGCCTTGACCTCCAGAATTGTCTTCCCCAAAGATGGAGATGTCTCTGCATCCTGCTGCATCCGTCACAAGGACTGGCTTCTAGTTGGTGTTGTGTCTTCTGCTGGCCCAGACTTGAGCCAGGAGGGATTTCATAAATAGGTGGATAGGTTGGACCTCATCAGTTCCCAAATTAATCAGGCCCAGGCTTAGACACAGCAGAGCAGGTGTGTGGAGCTTGGCTGTCCTCAACTCCCAGCTTCCCGCCTCAAGTGCATGGGGAGTTTCTTAAAAATTCCCCAGCATGTGCTACCCAAACCCAGATTTCTCTTTTCCAGAGGTTTATGTACTTGCTGAAAAATGATTACTGTTCTTAAGAGTTTTCATCATCAATATTTGCATTTGTTTGTGAAAGTATCTTAAAGAATTAAAAAAGGACTGTAGCACACACAAGCAGTTACTGTTCTGAGAGGGGGAAAATAACTTGCAAGATACAGTTATTAGTGTCAGGATTTGATTTCCCTTTTTTAAACAATTTAGCTTCTGAAATTATGAGGAGATGTCAGCGATAATTAGAGAATTCTTAGATTCACAGTGCAATCAACAAGTCATTTGTGTCGTTTTCCTTTCCATTCTGAACAGTTTTAGAAAGACAGAAAATCATGTGTTTATAGAGATACGTGTATAATAATATGTATTTGTGCTTAATGTCTCCTAATCTCCATACTTCATAGAAAAAAAAGAAACACAAGTTTTTCTGAACATTTTTCTTCTTTTGAGGATTTCTGCATCTGACGTCGAACATCCCCCTGTGTTTTGCAGCTGTTATTTTTTACCATGTATTCATTTCTATTCACTGACAACGTGCTACTCTGAGACCTGTGCATGTAAACTGCTCTTGAAAACACTCAGTGCTCAGAAGTCCTATTGAAATCAATATGAGAATAGAGAACAAATACTTGCCAATTTGAGCTCTGGGTGCTTACAAATGCAGCTGTAGTGTGGTAAAGATTAGAAAAGCTCAAACATTTCTGCTATTTTATTTCTATAGAAATGTGCTATAATAATGTGGAATAAATATGTGGGAAGAAAATCCATACTTCAGCTTAAACTGCCTCGGGTAATTAATATTATCATCATCATTTTATGGATTGGGAAAAAAATGGCAGTAGAGGAGCGGTAGTTTCCCCAAGGCAGAAAAGTACATTTGGAGCTATGCTGAAATTCAGGTTGGCTTGATCTCTGCTCCTCTTTGCTGAGGTCTCTGGAGCCAATGCTGAAGCAGATGCTGTACTTAATTTTCATGTTCTCTTTCACTTGAGTGAGGAGCACAGTTCCTTCTCAGCTTTCTACCTTGTTAGTGAGAAGTGAGAGATATTTCCACCGGGCAGTTCAATCCATTGAAAATTCAAGCTGTCGTTTTTCTCTTCCTTGACTTCACAGGCAACCTCCGTGTCCTTCTGCTCTTGTGAAAGTGCATGGAAATTTCAGACTTGGGGGGAAACAAAAAAGTGGTTTGACTTACTATCACAGATATCTGGAGATGTGAGGTTTTCTCCAGCAATTACAATCTTTCCTGAGCCTTTAATTTCAATTAAAACAAGAAGAATGCGCCGTGTTAGTGCAGTTCTCACCGTGGCTGCCCCACTGGCACAGGAGCTGTGATGTGAGCATCCCAGGGCTCTGCAGTTCCTCAGGATTGGTCTGGGAGCATCTCCATCAGTGTTCCTGGGAATGATGGCATCAGCTCCTGGCACTGCTGTTCGCTCCCAAGGTGTGTGCCCAGCCCAGTGGAGCCTGCAGAGCAGGTTCTGTGTGCTCACAGACAGAAATCAGTGCCAGGGCTGGACTGACCACAGAAATAGCATTGCCATCCCAATAGGAGCATGGTCCTTCCCCATTCGTAGTACCTGGAGGGATGCTGCTGCTGGAAAAGCAGGTGAGAAAAACTAGAGGGAAATACCACACTCCTGTTGAAAAATAAAAGGGGGGGAAGAGACAGCAGTTGGTTTGCCATAGGTTTCACACAGAGAAATCTGAAATAGAATGTATTTTTCAGTATGTTAGGACTTATAGGAGCATTTAGTTATTTATACAGAAGAGCCAAGAGTGGTTCTCAAAGAAGAATAAACATTAAATTACCATAATTCTTCCTTCTTTCTTTACAACAGAATGTGTAAAGGAGCTCTAAGAGCCCAGGAGAAAACACCAAGAAAAATTTTTAGCTCAAATGAGAGCAAGGGTTTGTTTTTTTTTTCTCAAGCAAAGTTTTCAAAGAAAATACTATTTAATATTTAGGCCTTGAAAAGCAAACACATTCCTTTGTCACAGTCAGTTCAGCATGCCAGTAGCAGTTAGCTTTGGCTGTGAAAATGTCCATTTGGGTTACATTAGTTTCTGTTTTGAGGTACCGTGCTGTAGGGCCAAAGTTTAACTGGACTTTTGTATAAGGGGTGGCTCTAATGAAGGAATTATCTTCAGCCCTAGAGCTGGTTTTATTTCACACAGTCAGTATTCCAGCATTTCTCTCAATCTTTGTTTCTGTTACTGCCCCAGTGCAAGGGAATCTGCAGGCCCTGGCCACTGTGTCAGTGCCACCCTTGTTCCTGTGTCCGTGCTGATGCACAGAAAGGCTTCCCTGGCTGTGAAAGGCAGCAGTTTGCTGGTACTGGGGGCTAGAAGGGAGCAAGGGGTGGAGATTGTTGGTGCAGGGTCAGAGAGTTCCCCAGTGAGCGCGTTGGTGGAAGGGAGGCTTTGAAGCCAGTGCTGGAGGAGCCCAGTCCACATTAACTTGTGCACCTGGTGCTGCTCTAGAGGACACAAACAGACAGATGAGCCTACTTTGAAAGGTAGCCAAGACCATCTCTTCCTTTTTTTGATGTGCTGGAGAAAAGGAGACAAGGGAATATAATGTGTTTGAATTCAGTGAATGTTGTGAAAGAAGAACAGACTATGACCTAATTTGATTTAAATATGCACAAATATTCACCATATCACTGATAGGCATTAGTCCAACCATTACACAATATGTTGAGGGTGGGAGAATGTATAGTATAAATGCAGGTTAAATAAGAGCATATTCTATCATTATTTTTGTTTTTACTGCTCCTAGCACAATGAGTATTGGAGTTGTCCTCACTAGTAGCATTGCAGTAGGAAAAAGAAAATTAATAAAAGAATTTTAAAGTAGAAGGAATAAAGGAACAACAAACTTGCAGATTGTTAAATTACTCTTTGTTTCCATTATATTTCTAAATGCACGATAAGCTGAAGGTATTTGAGTCTTTTAATCATAAAGCATTGTCAAGACAACTGGGTCAATGTGTATCTTTGATGACTGCCTTTAATTGGGGAGGGAGGGCAAATCAAGAAACACTCTCCTTCAGGAGTACAGACAATAGTACTAGCAGAACAGTTAAAAATATTTTAAATTGATTTTTTTTCCTCTGTTAAAGAGACATTAGACAGGCTTCTTCAGCACTCTGCAGGCTTGAAGAGAATGAGAATAACAGGAACTCATTTAAATTCTGAGTGCATCCCTGTCTGTGTAACCAGCTTGTTGTTGTACTCTGCAGAATTGTTCGATGTGGATTAATATTGTTGACTAAATTTACGGAGCACAGGGAGGGGAAGATTGAACTTTGCTGGGGTCTGGATTTTCTCTTGTTTCTTGAAAGGAGGGCAATAGATGCAGATTATGTGTGCATAGCAGGAAAAATTAAAAAAAAAAAAAAAACCAAAACCACTGACTATTTGCTAGGGGAGGAGAGAGGGCAGAATTTACTTTAAGTGATATCTCCACATTTAGCTACTGGAGGAGCAAGTGCTTAGGAAAAACCACATGGTGCTCAAAGCTCTCTCCTCCTATTAAAATAAAATAAATCTGTCCGCGCTCAGCAGTCAAGATGGAACATTAATTAATGCAATGCTGAAATCACTAGGAACAAAAATGAAATTAATCCCTTAAATATGCTATTTTTATTCCAAGACTTCAGCTTCTCTTCCCAACCTGGATGTATGTGTTTCTCTGCGGAAGTGGAGCAAATGTGTAAATGTTGACAGCATGAGGACCTCCCTGTGATGCTGTGTCTCTGAAGGGCACAGGAGAGCCCTGAGCCTCCCTTGCTGTCCAAATGAGCCTTTGGGAAGAGCTGTTTCACCCAGGCTGCTGATGGAGCACTTGCCCAATCCAGCAGCTACAGCTGGGTTTGTGGATGGGCTGGGAAACTTCTCCAAGTCAGACGTGGTGAGGCAGGGAGGGAGATGGGCCCGGCTGATTCTAAAATAAATAGACTACAAGGTGTGGGTGGGCCTTCAGGAACACTATCTGCTAATTATTTTAATTTCTTATTGCTCACTGGAGCCAGATCAATTAAGAGGAGAAGGTGATAGTAATTACTGTCTGCGATGCAGACTGTCTAATTCCTTCTGGGTCACAGGGAAGGGGGGCACAGTCAGAGAAACCCAAGGCACCCCAAAGGAAAAGCCTCTGTGCAGTCTCTAATTAGTCACTGGCACACAACACCATTGGGAAGGTTCCAGAAGCTGTTTGGCCAGGGCAGTTGTGACAAGGAAGATCAGCAAACACAAGCAGGTGAACTGCTGGAGCCTGGTTTCCTGCTGGGACATCCCTTGGAGATGCCTTCTCCAGGGCCTGTGCTATTCGTGGCTTGGCATTCCTGGGCACTCTGTCCCAGGGGAGTGCCTGGGAATTGGGCAGTGGCTGCAGCTGTCCTTGGTGCAGGGACTCACACAGCAGCTGTTTCTGGAACTTGTTGATCAAAGTTCTTGAGGTCTCTGTATCCCTGGCAAGGTCAGCTGAAGGCGGCTCAGAGTTTCTGGAGGGGAGCACCGAGACACTGAGATTCTTTAATGCTGGTTCTTTGAGAAATGAGGCTAAAGCACCAAATAGCCATAAATCCAAGGAAAGGCATCGTCTCCTGGGCTGGTAAATCTGCAGATTTTGTTAAGTGGTCATGAGGACAGTTGTTGGGTTATTCCATGGCTGCCAACAACAGGCTTTTCTGAACATTACTCCAAATTTGATGTTCAGAAAGAGTATCACAGACATGATAAGAAGGGAGATGACTGCAGAGCCCTGCTCCTGTATGACAATTTATGTCACTCCTATTATCCCTTGTAATTCCTTGCAAATCAAAAAGAGGGAAAGACATGAGGCAGTAATGTTTGTACAGGCCATAAAACCAGTGCCCTAATGGACTCTTTCCGCCAGGAAAGCTTTACATAAAACAAAAATCCCCAAATACAATTTTTAGCCCTCGACTTCTTTTATTTACTTTTGGAGTGCAAGGTTCTTCGTATCTTTTCACTCCTGCAGTTGCAATATTACCTTTGTATCTGTGAACTCCAGCTCACATGTTTTGTGCTGTGTTGGTAAGAGTGAGAAGTAATTTGTTTTGAAAAGCAAAGCAATGTAAATGTGTCACCTCTAGCTTGTCTCAGAGCTGATCTGTACTGTGGCAACCACGAGACCTTGAGAATTGCTTTGGGTTTTCGTGCTTCCCATGTCAAATCTGATTCTTTTCTCATCTCTCCTCAGCTTAGCTGTTCCTGTAAGTTTTTCTCCTCCTCCATGGAGCTCAGGCTGTGTCAGTTCTCAGCCATCTCTGGTTGCTGCAGATGTGGTTTTGTTACAGATGGGTCTGGAGAAACTCTGGGGCCAAGCAATGTTTCTTTAGCACCATTACTATAGCGGTCATTTCAACACCCTAAGTACTCGTTGATGGACCAGGGATCTGTGAATCTGAGGCAAATCTCTGTAGATCATTGGCCAGGGCTGTCCCTGGTTTGTTTTGTGGGTGGCTGCAGTTGTTCCTCCATGACTGTGGCAATACTTTTCCCTAGGCTTGCTATTCACAACCTTTTTTCCTGCACTTTCTTCCTTTTTCTTCCTTCTATTTCACAGCTGCTTCCAGCAAAAAACTTTCTCTATTATCTGTCTTGCCAAAATGAAATCCTGTCCTGTTGCCATTTCCATGTGTGGTGCCATGGAGGAAAGACAGACTTTCAGCTCCTGCACTGTCTTGGAAGGAGAGAAGACCAGGCTAATGGTCATTTAATGAGCTCTTCTCAGCAGATGCTAATGTGCCCAGAAATAATGTGGCACAAACACAGCTTTAATGAATGAAGAATGTGGAACAGGCTTTATTATAATTTTCAATTTGCTTTTGAGTTGAGCAAGCTGCATGAATACCCAAAGACATTTCTCTCTATTTGTCAACAGATGAATGCCCTCCGAATTGTTAAGGGCAACATTTTGTGAGCAGAGAGATGTTAGCCCCAGGCGTCTTGGCTAAATTGCAATTTGGGTAATTCAGTTTCACCTGCCTGAATTCCCCCTGCAGTTTCTGTTGGATGTGGAGCTCTCGCCCGCTCCTGCCCTGCACTGCTGTGCACTCGTACCATCCGCTATTAAACAGCTGCTGCCCATAAGTAGCTGAAACATTTTGGGATCCTCTGGGATGAATAGCTCTGTATAAATATAAAATGATACCATTACCATGTTTGAAGTAAGATTTAATATAAACAAACGATTGTTTCAGTAGATGGTGCTCAGCTGAGTTACAGCAGCTCGGGACTCTGGGGAAGCAGTGCAGTAGCAGCAGTCCTCCCCTCATAGCACTCTGTGTATGAGGTTTTTCAAAGAAGGGAGGAAGGAGAGAAAGCTTTTTCCAGCTGAAGAAGGGAATTATGCCTCTGAGGCAGTGGAAGTGAGCGAGCCAGCTGCTGCTTCCCAAAGCAGAGCTCACGGATTGGGCAAAGCCATCTCTTCCCCATGGCCAGAAGGGTGTTGGTAAAGGGATGTGTTTTCTGTGTCTTTGGGGAGAGGTTCATTACCACCTTCTCTGTGTTCAGGGGCATAGAAGGTACAGCCTTGAGAGAGCACAGCTGGTTAACAGTCTCTACACCAAGTTATAAAGTGCATTTTTCAGGCTGTGCTGTAAGTCCTGGGAAGGAATGATTTCCATGGATTCTCTCATGGGTCAGTTTTTATAGCTGCTGTTGAGTTCTCACCCAGCACAGTGGCAGTAATGACCCTGTGGTTACCTTCCAGACACCAGCTTCTCTGGTTTCTTGAAACATGTCTCCTCACAAAAGTTCAAAATGTCACTCACTTTACACTAATGAGAGGAAATTTTGTTGTAATCCCTGTACAAGGATTTGCTTAATGCATACAGCCAGTCAGGCTGGACAGCACCCAAGCTTTGCAAACTAAACATTTTTTTCAGTAAACATCCTTTTTGCTTACAGCAGACTTGGTTTAATACAGCAGGTGCCATTAAAAATGTGGCATTTAGTGACAGAATCATTAATATTTTTAATGTTTCTTTTTGATAATTCCACAGTCTGAGCATTAGTGGGGATGCAAATTCCATCACTTATGGCAAAGTTATTAAGGCATGTCAAATAAATAGGTCATTTCTAGGTATTACAGGGAAAGGAGAAAGTGCCAGGTCAGTGGAGATGGAGGAAGCTGTTCTGCAGTGCCACACCTGCCCTCTGCCCCAGGGATGGGAACTGCTGCAGTCAAACCTCCTGCACCTTCTGTCTGTGGAACAGATGCAGCGTGGTCCTGCAGCTCCTGGCTGGAACTGGGGACTCTTTACCCATAGGATTGGAGAGGCTCCCTTGCAAACATGCAGCCTCACTAAAATATTTTTATTGAATAAATGCAGTATTTAAAAGATTACTCTCCGTGTTTCCGATGGAAACCTCTCCTTCAGGCAGCTCCTTTTTTGTTGCTTACAGGAACTCCAGGAGAATCTCTGGATTTACCATCTCATTATCGCCTTCGTGGGGGTGCTTCTTTTCTATTAGTGTTTTCATGTTGCCTGGCTGAAAAATGAGAAATAAGTAGTACACAGGGACCTCTGAACAAAAGGAGCCGTGAGGTGGATCCTCAGCTCCAGTCTGGTGTTTAACTGTGATTGTGATCAGGGGAGCTGTGTTGTGTGGCATCACCAGCGAGGCAGGGCAGGGCTCTGGGTGGCTGCTGGGGCTTCTCATTGACTCTGAGAAGCTTCTGTGTCTGAACAGAGCATTGAGGGCCCTGCAAGGTGCACGCTGCTTCCTGATGTGTTGTCATCTTCTGAATTGCTGAGCTGCCTCTCTCATAATACTGAGTTATTAACAGAGGTTCAGAGCAAAATGCTGCGGGTTCAGTGGCATAAAGCAGCTTTCTTGGGAAGCTCCTGCACCCAGTCCATGCCCCATTTTTCAGAGGAGAGTGTTTCAATCCCTTAGTGTTGGTCTCAGTGTTGGTCTCCCAGTGAGGTGATGCAGTCAGAACCCTGTTCTCCCCCATTCAGTGTGTACTTGGTGCAGACAGGGATGTTCCTCCTCTGGGTGACTCACCAGCTTCCAGGTGAGCCTGTCTTTCCCATTACAGGGGAGCACAGATGTGTCTGCAGTGGATGGAAATGCTCCCAGAGGGCATTACAATATTTCCATCCATGGCCTCTTGCCTTGTCTTTATCACCAGCATGACTTCTGCTGGTGCTGATGCTTTTAAGAATCCTGAATGCTTTATATACTGGGGTTTTATGTGATTTGTCACTGGGAGGTCACAGTCTTTTTCATCTAATTATTTTCTGCTGATAATTACTACTATTATTTTATGCTTACTGTTTTATGATGCCACATAGGGACTGAGTCCTACTGTGCTAAGCACAATGCAAGCCATAATAAGGAAATGGTTCCCACATAGAAAAATTTTGCTAATGTAGTATGAGCTATGATCCATCATTGGAATAGGCAGGAGGAGGAGGAGAGCTAATGGTGATAATTAAATATGATGGGCAGGAGGCAGCCTCCAGCTCCCAGTTCTGAAACAAGGGCATGTGTTTACACCCACAATTATCACGACTGGGCAGCAGCAAGCTCTGAAGCACCTTTTACCATTTCAACCAAAATGGGACTGTAGTTGTTGGTTTGATGACTCAAGAAAGTAAAAAGCTGTGTTGTGAAAAATGGAAGAGAGAGATTGTTTAGGGTTCAGCTTTAAGAATGGGCTTTTTCAACAGTTAGTAGTTAAATAATAAATAAGAGGGGATATCTCAGATTTATCTGCAGAGAAAAGCTCAAAGTCATCTTCTACATGGTATATTGCTCATACAGAAAGATGGAACTTGGTAAATGAAAAATAAAGCATCCTTATTAGCCTGTTTGTCATAGATTTCCATAAAATGTAAGTCTGCCTGCAGTTCACCACTCTACCCAAGCAACACATTTAATTTCTGCGTCAGGAAGTACGATTTATTTATAAAGCAGGAACAGGTTGGTAGGGCGTTCCTTAATTTTCCTTTGGAAGGGGTGATGGTAAATTTACCAAGTGTCTCGAATTGAATCAAGATTTTATAGGAGTTACAACTGTCGTTTTTATAGTGAATAAAGAACTAGGAGAATGAGGGGGGAAATACCAAGTAATTAGCTGTTGAAATCACCAGCAATGTTTTGCAGACTGAAGGCAGCGCGGTGATTTACGAAAGCGTTCAGCTGTAAATATTTTGATGTATATACGTTTGTGTTTATATAGCTATAGATAGGTTCCTCGTTCAAGTTAATGCTGCCTTCTCCTCTGTGCATCACTTAGAGCCCCACAGAGTGCATCCAGGATCTGTCCCCTCTCACAGGGCGGGTCCCATCATTTGTGGATGTGGGGCTGTGCTCCTCCACTGCTGCTGTTCCATCAGCAGTCCCTCTCCAGCCCCCCCAGTTTTATTCTCCTCCTGTGTAGTGGAGCTGCTCCTCTGCCCTCTGATGCACCCCGTGCTTCAGGAGGTGCCAGGCATGTGACAGTCGCCAGGTCTTTCATCTCTGGTCTGACAGGAATGAAGTGGAGGGAGAAATAGAGGAGCTTTTCAAACGGAGAGAGCAGCCGCTGACTCATTGTCTTCTTGGGGCGTGAGCGGGGCCTTCCTGAGGGTTCCTGTGGACTTCAGGAGATCCAGCACTGCTTTAATGTGGCTGTTTGATTACAGCTCCCAAGGCAAGCCTTTCAACTCCACTTTCTGGCAAACAGAACTTTTCTTGGCCTTTCGCTGCAGTGTTCTTTCAGCAGTGCCTTTGCATTGCCTGATGTCAGAGCAGGCTGCTTTAAAGAGCCAGAAACCTCATCCTCAAGTTAAAAGGGAATTTCAGATGATTTTACTGGCGCTAAAATTTGGCAGAGTTCCACGGGCCAGGATAACAAAAGGAATCGATGTGTGCAGTCAATAGGTCGTCTGCCCACTTCTCCCTGCTCAACACAGAGTGAGGCAGCCTGACATCCTGCTCCCCAGCCTCTGTGCTGCAGAATATAAACCAGGTGCACTGGGACACAAACACTGCGCTGATCTCAGCCGGGTGCCAAAGGTCCTCAGAGCTTTTTGCTCTTCTACCACCTTTAAACAAAGAGATCCCCATTATTTTTGCTTCTGAATGGGGCTTTCTGTTGGCCTTCCACTTGCTGCCAGCAGGGCTGCTGTTCCTCTTGAAGCATTCAGCCTACCTTCCCTGTTGTGGCTGGAGGAGTTCCTCACAGAGCCTCTTTTCCAAGTCTTTTTTTGCTTTGGATTGTCCCCTTTAGCTCTGAGCTCTGGTGTTTCACCACTTGCTCACCCCATGCCACTGGATCAGTTTAGGTGAGGAACGTGTTGCTGAATATCATGTAAAGATGCTCACATGGATATTTGACTTCTGACTGCTTCAGGTTTTGTATTACATCTCTAGAGATAAAGAAATGTTCATAAATTGAAAATGGGAAATTGTGTGAAGCAGGAAATTTTGGAAGGAGCTTATGAGGCAGTGGATTGAAAACATTCCCATTTGATTCTGGTCTGCAAAAATAGCCTGTTTTCTGTGAGCCTCCTCTTTGTTGAAAAGAAGAGCGCTGGAAACATGTATTCCCATTTGTCATAGCTAAACAGCTTGCTCTGATGGTTAAATGCAAGAAACAGGTATGTCATGTACAATAATAATCTGCATAATTAATTATGATACTTATGGCTGTGAGCATCATTTCAAGAGGAATAGATGTAAGCAGCACGTAACAGTTTGAGAAGGGAGTCAGGATAAATGATTTATCCAGGGGTTTGTATGCAGGAGGGGTTGGGCTTTGCTCTGGAGCAGTGAGTGAGTGGCATCAAAGATCCAACCTTGCCCTTGGTGTACCTGGAAGGAGAAGGCAGGCACAGGTCAGGGCTGTTTGCCCATCTCACCTGGTTTATTAATTTGTCAGCTCAAAGAATCACTCTGGTATGGCACTTGTCCAAGTTACAAGCTAATATGTGGAATTACTTTGAAACCAGTGGGAATACTGCAGTTAGATTAAGTAGGAGAAGCAATTTTCCAGTTGTAGGATTAAATATAGCAGCAGAGCAGTATTTTCATATTATTTTATTTATTGATGACTTCTTAAAAGCCCACACTAAAGTTTAATGGTCATTTTAGTGCTGTTAGGTCATCAAGTAGTTAATGGTTTCAAGACTTTTAAAAACTGTTCAAAGGTTTTTAGACTGAATATTGCAGAATATAAGTTAACACGTTGCCTTGCTTTAAAAATGTAGCATTTCCAGTGTGTGTTTGACGTGCTTGGGGCTACTCCAAGTCTTGACACTCTGAAGGAACCTACTGCAATATTAAACTTTAATATTTTATTATGAGTTTCAAGCTGTTTACGAGGTGTGTAGGGAAGAGTGGATTATATTTTGTCATGGTGCACATTTTTACCTAGAGTGAGATACCTGACTGTAATGGAACAGGTTTAGCTCCTCCCCAAGAAAAGGAATAAAATGCAACTGTCAAAAAATTAAAGAGTAGATTGCCTGTGTTGAATAAATTGGATTGAAAAATATAGCTGGGAGAACCATCAGATTTTCAGTTCTGACCTAGCAGAATGTTTCTCTCTGGAAATGTGCAGGAATTAGGCCATTGAGGATGAGATTTGTCCACTGTTCCTGCATTAAGAGGAATGCACACACATGCACTGTGTAACCTGGATCCCAGAAATGGCAATTCAGTTTATCAAATGCATGTTTTTAAGTCATTTCTGTATGGTTTTTTTTCAGCCTACCCTAGAACCTTCCATTCATTTCTTCCCAAGCAAATAAATCCTTTTAATATTTATCTGTATACACTAATTATGAATAGCTCTCCTTTTATCCATACTATTTCAGAAAATTTGGGTTTACTGTAATAATTTCGTAGATAATTTAGTTGGATGTTAACATCTTCATAAAACAGAAGAATGATGGCTTGATTTTTTTCTTTCCTCTTCTGTAACGGGTGACCATTCAAAATGGAACAGCTGTAGTGACTGAGAACTGTTATTATCCAGGGTGTGAATTACAGCAGAAGGACTGTAAAATGCGATAGAGCTTCAGACTTTGATAATAAAGATTCATCTCGGATCACCCGAGATTATAAAGGTGTTAAATGACTTCCTTTCTGTGCCTTTCTAATATTTCAGATTTCATAGTAGCATCACTGTCAAGATCTATTTGACATTCTGTAACACTTCCTCAAACAACAGCCTGTCTCTTCTCCTGACAGGGAGCACGCTTTGAATGAAAGTTCATTAGTCTATTGAAACATCTCAGTTAATTGCTAAGCCAGTACCCAGAATTGTCAAGTTCATATTTCCATCTGTGCCACAAGCGTAGCAATAAAGAATTTTTTTGGACAGGTTAATTTGCCTAAAATACCGTGTAGTCAATCAGAGGAACAAAGTTGTTGATGGGAGCATCTGTCAAACTGGAGCTTTCATCAGAGCTGTCCCTCTCTGCGAGACGAACATCTCTGGCTTCCACGAGTTGGCAGAAATACAGCAAACAATAACAGCAGCTGCACTAGAATAATGTTATTCCACTGCTAAACACCAAACAGCTGGGTGTTGCATTGGTAAGAATGCTTTATAGTTCAGCTTCTTATGAAAATAAAATCCAGTCATTCAAATATAGCATTGTTTTAATATTTAATTTAGATTGTTTATATTATTTGCATTTTGTTAATTTTACATTTCATATAATTTGCTTGAAAATAGCACTTTCTTGGAAATTGTGTATGTACATGTGCGTGCATAAAGATTCCTAATACGTGGTGTTTTTCTTTAAAAAACAAAACAAAAGCAAATTAAATGTCTGCATAAAAAGCAAATTAAATGTATAAACCGAAATTATTTAAATGAGCTGGGAACTTGCACTGAGATTTCCAAGGCATGCACTACATGGCCCACAGCGTGCCATTAATTTTCTGACAATCTGAAAGATCATTTAACAATTAAGTTCTGATCTTCTACTGATTTCCCTCATCATCGGTGGTGCACAGTGACCATGTTCAGTACTTGCTGCATGAAACACATCAATGTTAATGGAGAGAAAAATACAATAACTCATTTTACCACAAATAACATTTTCATGCTCCAGGAGATGAGCTTGAAACGCGAGTAATTCCAGCTAAATCAGTGGATTTAGCTTAGATTTACTGTAGTGTGAAGGAGGGTAAAATTTGACCAGCATCATCCAGAGCTGCAGAGCATTAAGGGCTGAGATGTGATGAGCATTACAGTATGCAAAATAAGGTTTCATCTGGACTTTTTCACTGGTTCTGAGAAGAATAGATGTTCCTTAAAAGTGTCTCTCTCTGTTGTTGACGACTTTAAATTTGAGGTTCACCCCAAAGCAGGACTTTAAAAAAAAGGGAAAAAAATTTGCAATCCTCTGCATGGGAGAGACTTTCTTGACTATTTTGTAGTTTTTAACTTTGTGATACAATGTGAGGCTTGACTTTGAAAATTAAGAGTACTTAACCATCCAAGAGAGATGTTGATTTGCAGAGCACTTTTAATATCCTCCCCTAGAAGATGGTGGAAGCGCACCCGGCATTAACACTATTTCAGTCCTTCCTTGAGAAGGCGTCATTCCTCCTCCTGAGTAGATCTGCTTTTCCATCGTGGCTGGGTTCCCTGGCAGCTTCTGCAGTGAAGTCAGACATATGTGTGTGTTAGAGAGAGTCTGCTGAGGGGGGAGTGCTGCAGAGCTCTCCGTGGGATCCCTGCTCCTGATGTTCAGGGTGGGTGGAAGGCAAGGGAGGACCAGGTGGGCAGAGATAAATTTGTGCAGTGTCTGGTTCCATCCACGCTGTCCTGCTTCTCTCCAGGCCCCTTAGATGAGAAGGGAGAGCAGTTGGCAGGGGAAAGGCTTGGGAATGAGAAAACCCATCAGTTCTGGAAGAGCATAAGCCTATCAGCTACTTTGCATGCTGTCAGGCTGTGGGGGAGAACTTAGCTTGTCTTATTAATGTAACATCAACATGTCTTATTAATAATGATAGAATCACTCAATAACATTGAAAAAGAATATAAGACGACCAGCTATGATAAGAGGTCAGGGCACGGAGCAATTCTTTTCTGAATATAGACACCCATTTAAATGTATAGGTAGGTTTTCTGTCTCCTTTTTTGAGAGTCTGTGCTCTTAGCAAAGTCAACAGAGGTTTGTAAAAAGCCTCTGCTATTTTCACTGTCCTGCAATGGTGGCTTTTGCCCTTCAAATTGATCTGAGTATCCAAATCCACCAATCTTTTCAGGCTGGTAGCCAATGCAATGACTGAAAGTTGATCTGTTTGCCCCAATTACTATATCTTATCATCAGAATCAGTCTTGTCCTGAGAACCATTTCCTTTTTGAAAATCTTGCCAATAAACCCATGGTTTCATTTACTAGCAGATGGTGGCATTGGTTTTTTTTGTTAGGTTTTGGGTTTTTTTTTTCAAATTCACAGCTTAAATCTAGATCTTTGTAGGTATTCTGGGTTTGTCCAGAGCTTTGCAGATGTGACTGCAGTAAATCCAGGCTGGGCTGGAAACCTGGATGTTATTAGGTATCAGGACACATCCCACTTAAAAGTCAGTAATGTTTATTCAGAATTTTGCCATAGAAGACCTCATCCCAACAGCTTTCTCCTTATTTTAGCACCCGTCTTCATAAATCCACTGAGTTGGAAGTGGTTACTTTCAATTTACTGCATGAAAGAGAGTGGCTTCAGGTCATACCATTATTTTTCTTGCTCAGCTTATTCGAACCTTTTGTTTTAAATGAAGGATGAATTTGAGGCAGTTGTGGAATTTTCTATGCGTCTTGTGTAAATTGAGTTCAGTTATGACTACTCATTTTGTTTAAAAGTAGAATAATTGACCAGCTGTTAACAGCAAATTTCTGAAGAGAGGTCTTGATCCTGTGTTAACTCTACGTTCCTGGAGGACAATTTGTCATGAAACCCACATGATGTGTTGCTAATGGTTACTTCATGGGGTCCATTGGCTCCCTGGGAGCCCCTGAGCTGCAGGACCATCTGCTCCTGTCAGTCCAAGCCTGGCACTCCCGTGGGCTGACCTGCAGGTGATGTGCAGGGAGGTGGGCCAGCACCTGCAGAGCAAGGGTTGAAAGCTGGAGGTTTGGGAAGGTGTTTGCTCTTCTGAGCTCTCATCCACAATGGTTGAAGCGATGCTGAAGATCATCAAATCAGAGCAGTTCTGAATTCAAGAGGGATCCAGAAACAAAGAGTTACGGAGGCTTAGTGGGGTTGTGAAGTCGATGATCAGAGACAGGAGCTGGAGAAAGTCAAAGAGAAAGTAATTTCCCAGAAAACAGGAGTAACAGGAGATTAGCAGAAATTGCTGGAGTCCTCTCTTTGAACCAGCAGTGCTGATTTAATTAGCTCCTCTCTGCAGATGAGCTGCATGTGGAGCCAGGACTGGCACAGCCCTGGGTAGCACAGGACAGGCAGAGGTTAACACAGCCCAGGGCCTGAGGGGCTGGGGGTCACCGAGTGCCTTGTACAGATTACAGGCTGCAGGATTTTACCCCGTGACTCTGATGCTCCTGAAACTTCTGTGCAGTTAAAATTCTCTTTGCAGACAGGCAGCTCATCATGATTTCAAAGCGGTGGGACAGGGAACGTGTTCCTCCTTGTGACCCTTTGTTCCCTCTCCTAAGTGCCTTTGCTGTAAAGACAGTCGCACCCTACAGCTTATTTTCTGCCTTTAGTCATGGCCATTGATTCTGGCTGTTTCTTTGCTGGGTGGAGTTCCTTTGTATCTATTTTTGCCTTTTGTTGGCACAGAAGCCTTGAACCGTGCTTGTTTGAAGTTCAGAGACCTCACAACCACGTGCCATGCCAGAACACTTGCCTGCTGCTGTTCTGCGTATCAGCTGATCTAATAAAACACGTTACCTCTTCTGTAAACTGTGATAAACCAACCTAGAAACCATCAGGGCTATGTCAACATCCGCAGTGTTGAATTATTATGTTGCATCTTATGTTTGCACTAACATTTTAGGTGTGCATGTGTTTTTTCTTCACTTTCTTCTGTCTGTGAGCTCAGGCACTTTGTGGCACTATAAGTTAATGTCATAGAAGAACGACAGTTTTATTTGCTTTTATTGTCCACTGTGGAAGCATTGCAGGTTTGATTCTAAATTAATCTTTATTGTGTTTTTAAATTTCTTCTTATTCCTTGACATAACCCGCTATCTTTCAGACTTAGCTTTGCTGGCTACAATCAATTTATTATTCATAAATTCCCTGTTTTGACAGCAGTAGTCTGGATTCAATTATGCCAAAGGCCCAGTCATAGCAGGCTGCAGTGCTGAAAATGAATTGTTCAATGACACGATCTGTCTTAGCCAACGTTAAGTGATGCTTTGATAATGATATAGACATACGTATGCAGCCTAAAAAAATTAAAATAAAAAAACCTTTGGGAACATTTTTTGTTACCCCCCGTGGAAAGCAGAAGAGGGGAGTGGAGGAAGATAAATTGACAGATTATTAGCTGAGGCATCTTGTAAAGCCAGCCAGGGCCTGCTGCTCCAGCTCCGCTGGAGGCTGGGCCGCAGTGGAAGACTGAGCACTGCAGCAGTACACGGAGCAGCAGATAAAATTAACACCATCATTTAGTTTTATTTGTTAGAGTTTTAAGTGAGCTGGAAGATAAAAATGTTTGAAATAACCCCTCGGAGAGAGGCTGTGCTGGAAAATCCCGGAATCTCCATATTTCCAAGTGACAGAACTGTACCTCTGCTGGTGTTTTCGTGGAGGAGGAGAAGGGAAGAGCACTCCAGGTTATCTTTCAGGCTGACAGGTGAGAGGATTGACTGTAGGAGTTTTGAAGGCTGCACGGGGTATCTGTCAGGAGACAGCGAGTTTTGCTGACAGCATCAGATTTACACACTTGCATGGGCACGCACGTATCCTGCACACCCAGACAGTGACTAAACGCTGCTCCCTTCCCCAGACTGCATTTCCCTTCCAGGGTAAAAACACTTCCCTGCTGAAATAACACCCTGCAGACAGAAAAATAAAACCCACCAAACAAAAAAGCACCTTTTTTTTTTTGCCCTGGGATCTTCGTTGTGTCTTTTTGTGATAATTAATTTTTGTGGTTAGTGCTTTCCCTGAGCAGAGTTGGCCTGTAGGATTAAACCAGGTACAGGAGGAGGACAGATGTCTCCCCATGCTCATTTGTGTCATCTTTTCATTGAAACAATACATCCCTCCTGGGATTGGGAAGAAAACAGCAATGCAAAGCTCAGTTCTGTAAGGGCTGAATATTCCTGGAGGTTCTTCACTTTGCCACCAGATTTGTCTTTAGTATTTCAGCTGGAGAACCACTTTTGCAAGCTCAACTTTTCCGTCTCCTGTCCTTCAGCTCGCTGTAATTCTGCTTTCCCTACTGCAGCTGCCACTTCCTTTTGTGCATTCAGTTGTAATCCAAATTTCACACTGACTTTGGTCACCCACTTTGCTACCTGCCAAAGCAGCTTCTCAGACTTCATAATGTCCCTATTTCATAAGGAAATCTTCATCAGCATAAAGTTGATTGAAACATCTGCACTCCCCTCTTCTTCTCCCTCCCTATCACTGACACCATCAAGTCTGGCTCCATTGGTAATGAAAAAAAGAAAAGAAGTTAGCAAGAATGAATAATTGGTGTCCAAAAAAATGAAGTGAATGCTGTACACATCCAGGTAAAATTACTGCATGTGAGATTTGGAAGCCCTTCATGGAGTTCTCAAAAGCAATGGACTAAATATGCCAGATAAACAATGATTTATTGTCTGCCTACCTGACCCCTAACTGATGTAATCAATATGTTTATGATGCAGACTGCAAAGTGTCTGAATTATATAGAGCACATCCTGTGACATCCTCCTCCAGCAGGAGCAAAGGCAGTTACTCAGAAGGCTATTGATAATAACCAGAGGCTACATCAACTCACATGGCAATTTACCATCTTCTGTCTCATTGAGTTAATTGATTTCCTTTATTGGCTATATAAATAATTTCCTGTGTTTTGCTATTTTTCTCTCTGTCTCTATGAGTACTTTGTGCCTTACCAGAGTTCTGTGGTAAAAGAATTTGGCAATTGAAGTGTTTGAGTCCTGAAGGGCAAGGAATGGGATGTTATTTTGTAATCTGTGATAAATGTAGTAATAAATAATAATCCTAATTGTGTCTTGCACATGGAGCCAAGGGCTGTTTTCCAGCTGTGCTGCAGGTTGAGAACCTGCAGGATACCAATGGAGCAGTGCCCATGCATAGGATTTTTCTCTATGGGGTGGTCAGTGGGACTTTGCCAGGTCAAGAGATGGTGGAACACATGAATTAGATTATACCTTCTAATTAATGCACATAAATATATAATTCCATCCCTACACCTCCACCCCCAAAGCTCCTGTAATGCCACCCTGCCAGGCTTTTTTTTTTTTTTTTTTAATAGATTTCATTTGAGGAAATAATGTTTTCAAAACACATATTTTAAACGGTATTCAAAACCACCCAAACCTGGTTTGTGGGGCTTTTCATCTTCAAAGCAATTTGTAGCACTAGCTGATAAATATTATGTTACAGTTAATATATCAAAGCATAATGTAGTCTGTGACAGAATTGGTAGGTCATCCATCTGTGTCACATGAAAGGAATGTTTTTCTGGTTTGGTCTGCTAGTTACCTCCTTACCAAACTAAGGGAAATAACTTTGTAGTGAATCTTCAAAGACATGTTAGATTGCTTTCTCCTTTTCTTCTCTTCATAGGGATTTGGAATAGTTTTAAAGCATCACAATCCTGATGTGCTGGAGAAGGGTTTCACATGCTGGCCATAATGTTTGTGCTGTTTCAGCTGTTGGGTCAGCTGTCTCACCAGGGCTGATGTGAGTCTCTTGGGGAACAAATGCCTTTCTGGAAAAAAGGGGTGATGTTTTATTGGATTATCCAGATTAGATGCAGGTGCTGTCTGGAGAGGCCTCTATTTTTCAATTTCACATAACTTGAGCTCTGTCCCTTTAGACATTTGCTGAACATTGTTAGAGGAATTTTCACTTATATATGAAAATGGAGGAATGGCAAGGTCACAGAGTAAGCAGTTCATCTGAAAGAGCAGCATTTCTCATTCCTGGTTTTGCAGCCCGTTAGATTTGTGGCTCTAATCACTCACACGAGAAGCCTCTGAAGGCACCTGGTGATTGCAGGCACCTTTTCAAAGGTGGCCTCTAAAAAAATATACACAGCAATTAGCCCACTAAATTGACTTGCTTCGTGAAACATATTAATTCTCTCTGAATTACTTAAAGTGACTCCTTTTTAGTTTATAAACCTAAAGATTTATTGGTGATCTCATGCTCTGTGTCCTCAGACTCTGGATTAAGGATAAAATTAAAGACATAAAGCCTGTGGTGAAATGGGAACAGCTTTCAGCCAGGGCTGTGAGCAGTTTATACAAATGGTGGCAATATAGTGCCCACACCCACTCTACCAGCCTGGAGGAGTTCACTGTGACCCAAACTCTTATCTCTGTTTACATCTGTAATCTGATAGTCTTGAAATCTGATAAGGAGTTCTGAAAGAAAACCACTGCTTCCATCTTTAATTACCATCCTAAAGAAAGCTCCCAAATTTCAGCTACAATAGTCTTACTGAACCATCCTACTGTTCAGGATACTTTAAAATAAAATCCTTAATCCATTTTGAAGCCTTTAGTTAGAAGAATAAAAAGGAGTATAAACAAGAAGGTTCAGCTGTAAGCACAGAGCAGATACGAGAAGTGAGAGCTTGAGAACAAATCCTTGGGAAACAGATGGGGCTTGTGCTGTTTCCCTTTCTTCTAAAACCTCAGTTCTCAGCTCACCATCTCGTGGTCTGTTAACTCCAGACATTTGAAGGGCAGATGGCTTCTTGGCCTTTCAGAAAACACAAGCCCTGCTAGTGAAGGAGTTGCCATTATAATAGATACAACTTTATCTCCAGCCAAGTCTTTTGTGTTCCTTACCAGCATTTCTTTTTGCTGTGGTGAGGGAGCAAGGAAAATGGATTTGATAGCCAGGTATCTTGTCTTGGACTCATTCTTGTCTCCACTGTTGCCTTACACACATTTCTCTTCTATCTGATGGAAAGTGTTGTACTCATTTTTATTTCCTTATTATGCTAAGAATGAAACTTTGAGAACAGCGGCTGCTGCATTCACCAGGAACTGAATTCTTTAACTATAAAATTATGTTCTGCGTATTCATGAAAATGGATCAATTAAAGTCAAGGGGACTACTCACATGAGCAAATGCTAATTAACAAAACGGATGCTCTAATGAAGAGAACATGATAACGTTGCAGATAGATTCTGAATATTAAACACACTGCTCAGCAGCAGTAGAGGTGTTTACTCCATAGTATATGAGCAGTTTATTAAATTTCTGGTTGGAAATAAATGCTTTGGGTTGGTTCTCTAATTGGTAAATGTTCTGTACTTCCAGACTCGAGTGCTGTCTGGAGCATCCTAAGTGTGCTCCTAAGTCAGTGCTGATCCACAGATTGCTGATACCATCTAACCAAACCAGACAGGTGGCTTTGCTGCAGTAAGAGCTTTAGATATTTCTTGCCCAGCTGGTGGGGGGAGAAAAAGAGCTGTCTTTTTTTTCCCTGCTGAAAAAATAAAATTTAAAAAAGCTCAAAAAGCCTAATAATATAAAGACAGGACATCTATTATCACATGTAAGTCAGTGGGAGAGAGTCTTTAGAACAGCCTGGTAGCTGGATTTTCACATTAATTTATTTTCCTATTCATGGAAATTCTGCTTTCATCACCAAGTGAACTTGGTGCTAATTAATTAAATATGAACTATTGATTAATGTATGAAGAACAGTGAAAGCTGTGGCTACAGGACTGGTCTATTTTCAGAAACTTTTCTGTATTCTCCCTAATATCAACTTAATATTTCATGGTCCAGGTCTGAATTAGAAGAAGCAAACAACCACTCCAGGGGGGATGGGGGAATGGTCCCAGCAGTGTTTTTGCAGCAGAGCTGGGATGGGGCTGAGGCTCTGTGGGGCCCTGGCCGTGGTTCCTGCCCAGCCCCACTCTGCACATCCATGGCTGGAGCTTGTCCCGGCTCAGGGGCAGGGGTGGCACCAGGGAGAGCAGGACATGCAGGGAGAGCAGGACATCCATGGAGAGCAGGATATCCATGGAGAGCAGGACATCCAGGGAGAGCAGGACATCCATGGAGAGCAGGATATCCAAGGAGAGCAGAACATCCAGGGAGAGCAGGACATGCAGGGGGAGCAGGACATCCATGGAGAGCAGGACATGCAGGGGGAGCAGGACATGCAGGGGGAGCAGGACATGCAGGGGGAGCAGGACATGCAGGGAGAGCAGGACATCCATGGAGAGCAGGTTATCCATGGAGAGCAGGACATCCATGGAAAGCAGGATATCCAAGGAGAGCAGAACATCCAGGGAGAGCAGGATATCCAAGGAGAGCAGAACATCCAGGGAGAGCAGGACATCCAGGGAGAGCAGGACATCCAGGGAGAGCAGGACATGCAGGGAGAGCAGGACATGCAGGGAGAGCAGGACATCCAAGGAGAGGAGGATATCCAGGGAGAGCAGGACATCCAGGGAATGAGTGATGCCTTTGGCTGGATCAGATGTGTCTCATCATCCCTTGGGTCTTCTGGGGCAGGATTGGGGTAGGTGGAGGCAGGACAAGAAGCACTCAGGAGGATGGAGGTGGATGCTCTCTGGTCTTGCTGCTTCCCCTCTTCTGTTCCTCCACCATCCTTTACTTCTCATTTTCCACAGTTTTTTTTCAAAGAGGGAGGTGAGAGGGGAAGCAACCCAGCAAGTCTTGTTAACCAAACCTTCCATGCTTGTCCTTCTGCAAATCCAGGCTTGTCCTTCTGACCCAAAGCCTGGTTGAACATGGAATCATGAAGCCATGAGGGATGTGCCTCTGGCAGAGGGGTCTCTCTGATGCATCAGGCAGGAGAGGTGGGATATGTTACATGAGGACATTCAGCTGTGGCAGACCCTGGAAATTGGGATCCTGTATTTCTGCTTTAAACAGAAGATTTGTTTGACAAGTCTGCTGACTTAGGGATAATATGGGCATATTTATTATATGGACTCTAAATCCATAGAAAAGGTGACCTGGACTGTTCCTGAGGAACCAGCCACAGTGTGTTTCATGTTACTTCTCACACAAGTAGGTTGTTATTTCTGATTTCCAAAATAATTTTTTATGGTAATCAAAGTCTTGTACAGCCCGAGCACTGAACAGTAAGACAGAATAGGCCATAATGAAATAAATTGTGGGAAAAGATTTTTTTTAAAAGCAGAAGTAAAAAAATACCCAAACACCTTCAAAAGCTAGGTTTTGTCAGTAGGTAATGTGTTCCTGTAAGTTAAGATATTGTCTTTACATTTTCTGAAGAAAATAAAACGATCATAACACTGTGCAATATCAAGAAAAACTAAATTATCCCATGGCTTGCATGGTTAAAACTGTATCCTGACTGCTATCCTGGCACATCCCCATTCCTGCGAGCCCGTTCCCAGGATGTTCAAAACATTCAAAAGACTAAAGAGCTACGATTCCATTGATGTCTAATGAAGTTCCCCACACAAAGGCTTTCCTTAAAGAAGTTCTTTGAGTCTGAAGTGACAGACAGATGTCAAGGTGATGCTGAGTGTGAGATCAAAAACTGAAAGCAAACAAATTACTTAAGTCATTTATGGGATGTGATTTGGCCCAACCTTGAAGTTTTTTGTGGGTGGGTTGGAGTGCCATCAATCACCCCTGGCACACGTTATTTGTGCATAATTATATGTTATTGACCCAGTACTCAGTAAAAAGGGCTCTGTGCATGCTTAGCATTGTTTGATCCCAGCCTCGTCTGTCATTGAGACATAATGAGCCAAATATTGCATATTTCTGTTCTCTGTGCAGATAGGACTGCAGGTATCTCCTCTGTAATCTCTAATTGCCCTAGTACAAATCCAGAGAAGGCTAAACCTCTATTTCCAAGCAAATCCATCCTAGCATTGTCAGGAATCAACAGCTTTTCTCCAGGAGGAGAAGAAGCATCCAGCTTTGAGCAGGGATTTCCAAGGTGAGCATGGCGGTGCTGTGCTGGTGCCTTTGATGCATGGTCTGTCACGGAGCTGCCCACATCCAGGGCTTCAGATCTTCATCAGCCTGGGAGATGAAAGGTAATTCCAGGGCTGTGATGAAGAGCAGAGCCTCGGCTGGGCAGCTCCCGGGGCCCTGCGGTGCTAATTAAGATCTCAGATGTCTCGGTGACCTTGGCTCTGCTGCGGGGACACAGGTGGGGCAGGACAGAGGGGGTGTGAGCTGACACGCCGAGGGTCAGCTCCTCACCAAAACAGGCTTTGGAAGGGCTGGGCAGGAAGGAAAAATGAAATTTGTAAGTGAAGTTACTGAATGAAATAAGGGCACGGAGTCTGAAGGCAACCTTGACTTAAAGAGGGTTTTATTATGCTTCAAGAAAGAAAAATTGAATCTTCCTAATCGCTGCAGACAGTGATGGTGGTGATTGTTTTTCCAGTGATGGTGTTCTGTGTTTTAAGCAAAGCCTCTATGTCTCTGTTCAAAGAAATCTCAATACGAGCTGAACTTTTTATATGTTTTCCAGGGTTTTGGGGGATAAAAATACCAACTTTTTTCATTTGCTGGGAATGCTCTAACAAGTACCCTTTTCCATTTTTTATTATTTTTACCGTAACATCTATAAAAAAAGCAAATTAAAATATTTAAACACAACACTGAAAACATTTGTTCGTGCCTGCTGGCCAGCTTCCAACTTGTGTAATTAAATCTTGCAGTCTGTTACCTAAATACTTCCCACAGTTCCTACTCAGTGCAGTCCCTTCCCTGAGCTTCTGGCCCCAGCCAGTTTTACTCCTGCTTTGCTCTGCAGCACAGCTGCCACTTTGGATCACAGGGATGGCTGCATTTCTTGGGGAAAACCGACTCTCATATATAAATAATTGTTAAAGTGCTCAGGAAACCTCCCTGGGGTGAAGAGCACCATTGAAAAATAATAAGCCTTTCAGATACATTATTAATATCGATCCCACTGCTGGTCCCATTCCAGCCCAGGGACAGGGAGAAGGTGACTCGTGCAGTCTGTGTTAAAGCCTGGCACCTGGAAAACCTGGCTGTGACACCAAGCCCTGCCCCAAACCCCTCCATGAGACTGGACAAATCATTTATCCCTTTGTGCCTCTCCACCCCCCGCCTTGGAATTCTTGCTCCATGGCTTATTTAATATATATTTTTATGATTTTAACAGGGGGGTTTTGTTAGTGTGGGTGGCCCATTCTGTGTGATGTTGAGGTGGAAACCATGAATTCAGGCTGAAGTGAGCAACCAGCAACTCCTGATGTGTGAGCTCAGTTTGTGATACTCTCCTTGGCACTACACTTTGCAGGTGAACACAGATATTTTTCTAAGTTAGAAATGACAAAGTATTTCTCATGTTGAACGCAGAGGATCCCCCAGCAGACTTGTTTGTCCTGCACTCATTTTCTGTTGCACAGTGTTGGCATTTAAGCTGTATCCACTGACAGCTTTTTTATCCTTCTTCACCCCTTAGACACTCTTCTGTAACTTTGGAAAGCAATTTGTAACGCATGTGAATGTGCAGAAAATACTCAGTGCTGATTCCCATACAGCAGAGCAGTTACTTAGAGCTGTCCTTTAGTTTGAGTGAAGTCCTTCACTTTATGCTCAGATTAACCAATGTTCCAACTGAATTTGATGTTATCTCTCTTTTATTGATGTGAATTATTTATAGCAGAACTGTTGAATCATCAAAACGCGATTCCTGAGACTATTATTTATGCTAAGATATTAATCCCATGTTCCTATTAAGATTTATCCCTCTGTTCCTCGTTCTGGATTCCTGAATTAAATTTAATTATTCCATCTTTCTCTTTTGCAGTTGAAGTGCAGTTAGGTTTGTAAAGTAGAAGTAAAGGTTGGTGGGTGACTGTGTTGAGGTCAAACACAAAATCTGTCCTCCCTGCTTTCCTGCAGGTGTAGATTTGAATTTTTATCACAACCAGAGACAGCTCATGGGAGGCACCTGGGTTAAAGATAAACTGCTTTTATGCATGGGATTTTTCTGGACATGTGGATGCAATATTTAAATTGGTCCAGACAGCAACACTAACATTCATTCTCTCCAAAGAGAACTTTTTGTTTGCTGTTGTTGTGAGAGATCCCAGGTGTTACCACAGGTATAGCCCTGCAGTTTTGTTTTTTCCTGAACACTTGTGCTGTCTCCTTTCTTTTCCTGTCCTTTTTGCAGCAGCACAGGGGGTTGCCCCCGGCCCAGTTCCCTATCTCCATGCATCCTCTGCCTTTTTCCTGCTCCTTTGAAGTCAGAGGGGCTGCAGGTTATGGCAGCACGTTTCATCTTGTGCAGCTACAGCCACTCGCCACAAGCACTCCTGCAGCTGATTTTAAGACCTTTTATAATAATTACTGTTTTCCTGGCAGGCATTTCTTCATCTTCGTGTTCCAGTGAAGCCCCCCATCTCTTGTGCTGATAGTAATGATGTTATGGCAGAGAGATCCCCCTGGCTTTATTAGGCTCAGATTTATACTGTGCTCCTGTCTTGAATAATTCAAGACGGCGCCCAAACCAGGGCTCCAGATGAATGCCATACATAAATGTAGGGCAACTCAGGTGGAAAGTTTGCAGCCGTGGTTCTAGTTCATCTCTGGCCTTTGTATTTCTGATAAAAGCAAAAAAAAAAAAAAAAAAAAAAAAAACAAAAACAAAAAAAAAAAAAAAAAAAAACAAAAAAAAAACAAAAAAAACCCCAAAAAACCAAAACCACAACAAAACAAACTAAAAAAAACTCCTAATTTCAATATAAACCAATTCTCTCAAGGTTTCTTCCTTCAGTGTACGTGTATATTCATATACCAGGATTTTTAGCTTTAGGCACCTACAGGTGGTTTCTCAGAAAACACACATCCAAAGCAGGAGTAGTGCCTTTTGTTTGTGTATGCATGTCCTCTAACCTCTGGTGTTTGCCTTTCATTTTTCTGAGAGCAGAATTTAACTCCTCCTCCTCCAGGGTGACGGGGTTAAACAGCTCCTGATACCACTCAATGGAATAGCAGCAGTGGCAGCCAATAAAGTGCAGCCCATTTGAAATCATTCCTAATGATTTAAAGCAGGAAGAATGTCACCCACAAGAACCATTTCCACATTTCAAGAGATTTTTCTACAGTATTTTCCCATGACTGATGTACTAGATGCAAGCCCTTGATCTTCAAGTCATTGTTGTGTTTTCAGTGATAAATGGCAGAGTTTTACTGTGTTTGTGTGTGAGCACAAGTGTTCAGGGGTAGTGCTTGGGATTGCTGGAGTGGCAGATTCCCTGCACTTTCAGAAAAAACTTAAGGATTCATTTAAATAATTAGGCAGAATGTGCTGATAGTCATGTCTACTCTTTCTGAGGAACTTACTTGACCATTTGAAGCTTGATGCAGCACGGAGTTTGGATTGCCACTCCTGTTGTCAGTGGGGCTTCCTTCAGTTACAGATTTGGGTTTTCATTTCCCTTGTTTTGGTTGAGATCTGGGATACAGCTTGTTTGTGTAGTCACATGCAAATAAGAATAATATTTAAAAACTATAGTACTTTACATATTCAAAACACTGTGGAAACATTTGCAGACATTCTCCCAACCCCTGTGTGGAGTAGGTAAATAGTGAAGTAGGAAAATATTGGAGATATGACTTTAAGGCAGTTTTGCATGGAGGATAACATGTCATAGTATTGCTGATGGAAAACAGGCATCAGATCTCCAGACCCGAGAGTGATGTGAGGGGACCTGACACATTTAATATTGTTTATATTTGTATCTCAGTTTCAGAGCTTTCAGAGATGACTTTTTTCAAGTTTTTTTTGACGTGGAGGAATAGTAAAATCTACTTTGCTTTTAATGAGCAATGAAATGATGTCACATCTTTCCTGAGGCTGAAGCCCCTCAAAAAACCTAGAGAATTTCACAAGACTTGCAGTCACAGGCTGGATTGTGCATCCCTGAAGTTGGCAGAGATACTGTCACTGGATTGGGTAGGATTTGTGTAACACTCCTGTCTCCTGGGTAGAGCTGACAACATCTCAGGGGCTGGTCATGGCAGAAATACCAGGTTTCATGATTTACCATCAGTTCTTAAAAGAATCCTATTAAAACCATGTGTGTACGTTAAAATCTGTGCAAAAGTGAAGGTGATAAGCTGTTATCATTCTGCTTGCCGCAGGGGTATTTGCAAGCCTTTCTCTGGCCCCAGGCTGTTGTCTGCTCACCTGTTGGTCCATCTGGTTGTATTGAGTGAGGAGGAACCACGCATCCAGTCATTCTTTGTGTTTCTGTACCTGACAGACCTGTCAGTGTAAACTTATTTGGGTGGAAATGATGAATCATGCTGGAATTAACATGCTGATTGAGTGGGAATCACATTTACAAATGTGCAGCGCGGTGTGATGGAGTGTTTATGCCCCTGTGAAAAGGCATCTGGTGGCTGGAGTGGCGGCTCTTGAGCTCTCTGCAACTGCTCTCAGCTCGAGCTGCTCTGTGCCAGCTTTTCCTCCTCTGTATTGAAGGAAGGATAACCTCATTGTAGAAAATTGCACTGAGAGGCCCAGCAAAAGATGGGGATTTTGACAGCGTCACCCTCGCACTCCTCTAACTGGATTTCCATTTCCAGCAGGAAAGGATAAATGAAACAACAATTGTTCTGTTTTTGCACTGCTGCCGGGGAGGGAGCGTGGAAGGAAACCAGGCATCCTGAAATCTGTGATCCTTAGGAGCTCTTTGTTAAATGAAAAAGGAAGATACTTATCCATGATGTTGCCCTCCTGTATTTGCAGGGATTTGAATGCATATATCTAGTCATTGGTACTAATGAGCTTATCAGAGTCTTTAAAGTGTTTTCTAAATCAACTAGACAGAGCTCACTCAGGCTGTCCTTGAGGCAGCTTTTTTTTTTTCCCTTTCTTTTTTGAAATAGATTATTATATTACTCTCTCTAAGGTATTTACATGATCTCAAATACAGAGCACTGATCTTCAGTGCATCTCCAGGAATATAGATGGCACAGGGAGGAAATGACTGATTGGAGGAGTGGGGAATTGAGACCTGCTCTGATATATCTGAATCCTAAGCAAGTATCCATCCTACTGCAGTTATTGCTGTCTCCTAATGTTCATGTGAGTATTCAGAGGCAGATGGGCCTTCCCTCCTGTGCAACACTCTAAAAGTAATTTAAGCTGATGAAACAAAACAAGTATCCCACAATTATTAAGAGTTTATCATTTACTTTTTGTAATTCCACCCATCACAAGGAAGGATTTCAGCAGCTCTGCAGAATTGCAGCAATTTGAAGTATGCCACGCTCTTAATACCAGTTTTAGCAGACTTAATCTTTCGCTTCTCTAATTCCTAAGTGAGTCTGTAAATGCGAGGTGCGCGTTTCGGCAGATTTTGTTCATCACTAAAATAAATAAATGAAAAAAACTGCCTTATTCCCCAAGGACTTTCAGCTCCATCTACAGCAGAGAATGTAATTATGCCCATATCATTGATCAGGGGACCCCTCCCCTCGCTCCAGTCTGTATAGCACCAGGATTTAGCATTTAAACTATATTTAAGTAACTGATGTATGAGACAAAGGAAGCCATGCAGTAAGTGGATTGCCATCTACTTTTAGCTCAGCACGCTTGTTGAACGTGTGCCAAACTTCCTCGTTTCCTGGCGTTCCCTTTATTGTAGCCTGAGGAGCAGCGAATATCTGTGTGCAATTGGAGGTTTCTAGCATTTCACTTCACTGAATTCTCTGTTCCCTGTTGTCTCGTACAGACTGTCAACCATTTGTATTTCTGGGTTGGAACTAATCAGACCCATCTGGTCTTGCTGACAGTGAGAGCCAGGAGAATAGCTCTGTATCATGATACAGGATCCTGGAACTTGGGGCACAGAGAAATTTACTGCCTCGCCTAGTCCTGCTTTTTAATAAACTCAACGGTGCCACAGCACAGCTCATTTTCTCCTTTGTTTTAAATCAAAGATAGCAGTTGTCTGTCAGACCACAAATGTATGAGCGCTAAGCAGTCCATAGATTGAAACATTTCCTTCTTGCTCAAGCTGTAAGTAGTTCTTTGCATCCGTGCTGGATGGAGCATTTTGTGCCGGAAAGAGTTTTTCAGCTGCAGAGTAAATTAGAAACCAGACAAAGAATAATGATTGTCTTTTCAGTGTTCCTTAATATCAGCTGGTAAATGAAGGTGAGGTGGTGTACGAGCTCCTGTTGCCTAGTCTGCATTGGAAAGAGCATCCAGGCAGCTCCTAGGTTGCTCAAAGAATGCCAAATCAAAGGCCATGTGAGGCACTAATGCTGCATATTGTATGAAGTGTGCCTACCTGGGAGTATTTGAATTACATCTTCATTGTACATTAGGGAGAAAATTCAAGGCAAATCAAAAGTTTGTATTGATTTTGGGACCAGGGGAGGGGTTGTGGAGGATTATCTGAATAATGCTATTATTCACCTTTCTGTTGGAAAATTAAAGTGGATAGTGCAAAGAGCACTACTGAGAGAGATAAATGAGCTGCTTCACTCCAGAATGAACTCTCATAGCAGCAAACTGTTGACATTATGTGCCTAAATTCCTTATGTACTTAGTAGAGTTATCTGCATAAAATATCCTTTAAATTCAAGAATGACTTCCATCAGCCCTGTAATGATATCAGGGGATGATTGTGCTCCCATTTTATTTCAGTGGGTGTACACAAATACTGCTATTCTATGAGATTATTAAATCTCAAAAGGCGCGTTTTGTGATTATTTAGGACAGATTCCATTTCAGCAGTTCCAAACCTTGCAGCCTTGTTCAGAGCAGTAAAATAAACCTGTAAGATGAAGAAAGACATTGTTGTCCTTTGAGCAAACATACTGAACAAGGGATTCTGTAATTGAACTTCTACCAGCACCTTTGCCAGTGTAGTGTCAGAGGTGCAGAATTTGATATAGCCAGTTACAAGCCTTCTCACAAATCATGAGGTAGAAATGCTGTGCTGGAGGATTTAGGGACTCTACCCAAAATATGGGAGCTGGATCATAGCTTTGCAGGATCCATGGGTGTATTTGAGTCCCTACTCCATCCTGGCTCCACCAGGAAGCTTTAAAGTAGTTTTAGTACCAGTGGATTTAGTTTGGCCGTGTTAGTGCTTATTACTGACAAGCTTGAAAAAGAGATTAAGTTAAAAAGTCCAAAATCTCAGTCACCCACAGACAGAAATTCTAACCTGCAGAAGGGAAGGAAAGGAAAGGTGGCTGGGAATACAACTAAACAGAACCCTCACAGTGTCATGCACCAGACAATGCACAGGCACAAAGGCAGAGCATGGTTTGCTGATCTGACATGGAAATCAGAAACAAGAGCATCAGGTGCAGCTATAAATCTGCCTCACCAGGAATTTGTCAGCTTTTCTGTTCCTACCCCAAAATGAGTTAGGGAATGTGAAGAATATTTGTTCATGCTGTAGGAAGGGGTGAAAAGAAGGTGTTACATGGGTGAGCAACAGCACTGGTGGAAACGGTGCTGAAGGAAGAGCTAAGGTTTTTGTGAAAGTTTTTTGGCAAGAACACATCTCTAAAGGTTTTCTGTGATGCAAATATCCCATTTCCCTCATCTTGGAGAGGAAAAGGTTTTGGGGATAAAACTTCAAATTACTCTTGAGCCATGTCACGGGGTTTTCACTCTGCTTCCTGAGTCTTGTCTCCAATAAGCTCCGACTCAATAGAAATTTGCTTTAGTCCTAACACTGTAAAAACCAAGTAAGCACTTTGAGATTTGCCCCATTGATTTTGCCAAGTTTTGGTTGAGTGAGAACTTAATAAAGGTTTTGGATTGCGAAGATAAAGAACTGACTCCTGACATCCTGATTCAATTTCTGGCCAGTCATTTTACGGATTAGCTCCCATTGAGTTCAGCAGGAGCGTGTCAGTGCAAGGGCTGAGCCAGGATCCAGCCCTGGCTCCCCTGCCAGGAGTCAATGTCTGCCTCCTTTAACCTGCCCATCGATCCAGGAGCTCAGAACTTCAGGGCAGAAGCAGCCACAGCTTCTGTGGTGAGTCTGATCAGGGGGCAGGGGTTACGATGGCTCCAGCACACAGAAAGTTAAAAGGAGTCCAAGCAGAGCGAGAGAAGGGGAGGACATTTGGTCCTGAGAGGTGAAAAGGACCTTGAGGCAACCTGTGTTTGTCAGCAGAGGGGAGCAGTGAATTAGATCTGCAGTTGGTTGGCTGGTGTTGGATTCAGTCCCAGCATGCAGAAGGAAAAGGGAAATGTGGGGCTTGTGCCTTGTGTTGGAGGTGATGGAAAAGCCCCAGGAAGGTGTTTTGAGTTGCTCACCATGGTGAGGAGCATTCAGCACACAGAGCTGCAGAAATGGGTCCACATTTGGAGGCTGATGGGCTGAGCATATTTCATGTCTCTCCAACCCAAGCACTGCATTTCAAAGGGAGTGCAGAGCCCAGAGCTCCTGCCTGGTGGTGTCCCTGCAGCGAGGGGCAGGGCTGTCTGTGAGCTGCTGTGGCTCTCCTGCCTGGAGATGCCGTCCATGGGCACCCCCATGGCAGTGCAGCAAACTCCACACCCCTCTGCTGCACAGTTCAGGCACTTGGAAGGTCCAACTCAGCCTTGTCCAACACAGGGGAGCAGGGAGAAGCAGCCACTCATGCTGCAAATACCCCTTCTTCCTTCAGCAGCAGAAATCAGACAGTTTTCATGTAATTTCCTGAGCTGCTGTCATCATTGTTCTTCCTTTTCTATTATTTTTTTAACGTCTTTTTTAAATCACTTACATCTACTCATTTGAGCACAGTCTTGATGTATCTGGGATATTTCCTTTGAGATGCCTGTCTGAGTTTGGTGGGAAATACATAGCATTTGTATAAATTCTAATTATTAGACAATACATTTGGGAAGGGTGGAGGATCTCTGATTTTGAGGGGAGCACATTAATTTTAAAAGCAAGTCTGCTTGATCTGTGGTGGAGATTAATAAACTAGTGAGATTTTGTTTGGAAACATGAAATTTCTTTTTTTTGAGTTGCATAAGCACAGCACAGTTGCTTAAACATTTTAAATCAATTTTCTTTGCACTCTTAGAATTCAAAAACCACAAAATGGATTTCTTTCAAGTTTCTTGTATTCCAAGGTTCAGCCCAGAGGGATTTTTTTTCTTTTTTTACTTTTTTTTTTTTTTTTTTTTGTGGCTTAGAATAAGGTTTTGTAGTGAAAAGCCTGACAGATCCTTTACTATACTGCCACTAGGTACAATGCTCTAATATATGGTGCAAGATTAACTTGTATTTTAATAAAGTATCTGGAACAGAATAAAGGGAGCATTTTAAAAGTATTAGTTGAAATCTGTGTTAGTTTGGTTTGAAGCAGTGTTAAGAGAATACACCTTCTTTAGTTTCCCTGGTTCAGTCAAGAGTATAAGCAGTAAAACTGTGATGTAGGGAGCCTTTCAAATGGTTAAACATTTCAGTCCTCTGTTCCTTACAAAAGTTGATGCCTTTTGAAAATGCAGCTACTCTGTCAGCTTCTCAGAATGATAAAAATGTGCTGAATTTCTTTGTGTAACATATCCCTTCTTCCCAATTTCTTGCTAAAAGAAAGGAATAATAAAGGGCATCATGGTCTTTGTCCATTCCAGAGCCTGGCAGTTGTTTGCTCCCTGTCCTTCCATGTGGCTCTGGAGCAGGGACATTCCCAGACAGGGGCTCTGCTGACACAACAGCCTGGGTCCCATTGCCACAGGAGCAATTCCCAGCCTGCAAAACTATGAGGGTTCATTAGCTCAGGTTCTGCTTTTAGTTGTTTTTCCCTGCAGGTCTGTGTAATGGTAGCTTTCCATGTGTGCTGTATTACTGAAGGAGTTAAAATTGTCCATTTTTTTAAAAGTTTGTTTATATATATATGCATTATACAGGTTCTAATTTTATGCACTGGCACACTCAGATGGATGCATATATAAATATATTTATGTTTATTTATGTAAATTTGCATTATCCATCTCGAGTATCTCGTGCTAGCCATTGGCCAAGATAAGATGTAATTCATAGCAGAACCGTTGATCAGATCCCATGTGTTAAACCTTACAGGACGTAAGCTTGATAAAATTTGTGAGAGCCCTGAATACTTGGGTAGGAGAGATGGCCAGGGTGGGATTAGTACAAGCCATAAACCTTTGTTCTTTGGAGCAAGCTCTAATTAAGGAGATAACGAGCAGCATCCTTGTGGTGCTGACACCATTCCTGCTGGCTGCTGACAGGCTGTGGGGTGGACTGCAACTCAGGAGGAGGTTCTGCACCATTGGCCTCATCTCCAAGGGCTGTTTCTCTGTCACATGATATGCGCTGCATGAACATGTCTGTGGAATGGCTTCATACAGAGTTATGGCAGCTTTCCCCACACCAGAGCCTGGTCCTTGCTCAGGGAACAGGAGCTTGAGTGCAGAGCACTGTGCACAATGTCCTGAGTGTCACAGATGTGTCACAGCCATGGGCACCAAAGTGATTAAGTCCTTTAAATTCATCTTTAAACTCCTGTAGGTGCTGTAAAAAGCAGAGCCCCTTCTCCATGTTTCTGCTGGGTACTTGTATACCATGGATGTCTGATCCCTGTTGCACATCCACATTGACTTTGAAAGTGGAAACTATAATATTATGTAATCTTGGCTTGAAGGCAAATATTAGCTAATTTAACCAGATATAATCTACCCCCAAATGTCTACACTACTCACCATTGAAGCAGCGCTTTTAAAAGGTTTCTTAAAATAAGCACAAATTTAAAATTGTATGTTTGGCTCTCAGGGAAATAACTAGTATTTAACTGGAGCATTGGTTTCCCTGTGCCATGCACTGCTGATTTACTGAAGCTGGACAAAGTAATTCCCATTAGCATTGATTGAGAATGTCCAGGTTTTGCCTTTCAATTAATTATGAAACAATCTGTTGTCAGCATTCCCAACAGATAGTGAGACTTTGCCATTCAGAGTTAATGTGGATGAATGTGGATGTAGTGAGGCACTGGGAAGAAAGGCAGTAATGAAATTCAGACTGAGCTGAGCTGGAGAAAAAGGGCAGAGAGGAGAAGAGAAGAATGAGCACATTGAGATCCTGGACAAACAGAGAGGGGCTGATGAATTTTCCAGTTCCAGCAGGCAGGGTGGCTGCTGGGCTCGAGGGACTTGGCATGGGGAGTGGATGATGCAGCATCTCTCAGGGAGGGAAAGTCCATCTGGGCCCATGAATGGGCTGGGCTGGGCATGGCAGACTGAGAGCTTTCCTGAGCTGCCACAGGACACTGGGGTGTTCACTCATTCTGCAGCTGCAGGTGCTCATCCCTGCTAAGAACATGAGCAGCAAAAACTTCCGCAGCTGGAGTGTTTACGTAGCTCCGTTCTCACCATATCTCTTCTGTTAATGTTTGTAACTGCTCCTCCCTCAGAGTATGAAGGAATAAGATTGCAGAAGTGTGAAAAGACCCACTGCTGGCAGCTGCTGATCTGCTCAAAAGTGTGAGACCCAGAATGGGGCTGTGTTTGCCATGGGCGCTTCTGTCCCCACTGCATGCACGGGTGTCCCTGTGTGCGTGACGCTGCTGTGGGGACACATCCAGTGCTCACCCAGCTGTCTGCAGGGATTCAGCTCCCCAGGGATGCAGGCAGGTGTCTGCTGGGATTTGATAAATGCTTGAACCAGTTGGCTCCTTAACAACCCATGAAATCAGTCTGATCAGGTGCATAATTCACTCATGTGTGGCACTGTGACAAATCGTTGTGCCAACAAAATGCTCTCTGGAAACAACCCCAAAACCCCCATCTAATACATGACTATAGGAAATCTTGAGGATTCAGCCCGGGACACAGCACGTGAGTTTGCTTTTTGGTAGTTTTCCCTCAGTAACTTTGGAAGTCATTTTTCTCTGTATTTTGACTGCCACAGGGCTGTGCCTGCTGAGAAATTAGCAGAAAGCCATGCAGTCCATCCATCATTGTTGGTGTGTTTGTTGGTTTTTTTTCTTCCCACGTTGTATATTGAAACCCATAATTAAGACTAATCTTTTAAATGCCTTTGTGGAAAAAGAACACAGCAGGCATGGAGTGGACTTTTTTATTAAAATTAACAAAAGAAGCAGAATTTGTATACATAACATATAACTTCTGAACATAGACTTAATAATTAAAAGGGCTTCTGTAAGCCTGTTCTTACAGATACTGAGTAAATAAAAGTGCTGTTGCTGGCAGATTGATACTTCTGTTCACAATGAAAATTTATAATTTAGGATAAAAAATTCTTCCATTATAGGCTATGGAATTCATTGGAGTATGTCCACCATGTTAGCAGCAACAAAAATAATTAGGAATCACCAACACTTGTCAAGAATTGTATATTTATAGTTATCTCAGGACAGAAGAAATTCTCTTCTGAAGCAGAGGATGCTATTCAAACAATAAGGTGTTATTGTATATAGGTTTTGGGAATTAGACACACCCTTTTAAAAGCATGTGGTTGTCTGTTGTCTTGGATCTAACTTGTGACCTGGGCTGAATGAAGCAGAGCACATGCCAGTGCATTTTATAACCATGAAAACGATGCTATTTACAGCTACCAAGGGAATGGTGCTATAAATAAGCATTGATTTGGGGGTTTTTAGCCTCTCCAATTCAGTGTTTAACAGTCCCGTTTTTCATAACCAATAATACTGCTTTGGGTTCTTATTGATATTCATCATTCCAGATTGCGTTTTAATATTCTGGAAGAATTAAAAAATATTTTTATCCCTCTTTTGTCTGTAGCTTTACTTAAAAATCAACTGGAGATTTTAATCTCCTTAAGAATACATGAATGTTCAAAAGAGGGAATGGGTGATTTCTCTCTTGGGTGGTACAAGTTGATTATCTTCCTGATTGCCATTTCTCCCTGTTAAATGGTTTTAGTGACTACCTAGGAGCTGGAATGTCCCAGATGTAGCTTCTTAGCAGATGATGAATGCCTTTTATAACATGTCCTTCGTAGGGGCTTAGACAGTCTGGAAGGATTCACAATAATACCTCAAGATTACTCTGAGCACACAAACACAATAGCACAGCCGCTGATGTTTATTCATCTTTCATGAGGCTCGTGTAGGCACAAAGAGCAAGGTTGTTTCCTGATTTACTGGGGTCATTTGGCATCAAAAGTGTCCCAGACCTTTGTGTGTGTCGTGTTCAGGCTGTGCTGCACTATGTGCAAAGATTGTATTTTTTACTGGTGCTGTGATTTTCCTTTTTCACCATGTCTTTATTTCTTTTCCCCTGTGCTATTCATCCTCCAGGATGACTCTAATTTTCAATGAGCTTTGTTTTTGGATGGGATATAGGCAGTGTTGGCAGAGGGTCAGTGTGATGGGGACAGGGACATTTTGCTCTATCCCAGGTTGTTCCCAGGCCCATCCAGCCTGGCCTTGGATACTTACAGGAATTTGGCAGACACAGCCTCTCTGAGCAAACAGTCCCAGAGCCTCAGCATCCTCACAGGGAAGAATTTCTTCCCAACATCAAATCTAGACCTTTCATTCTAGACCATTCCCCCTTCTCCTGTCACTACATGCCTTGTCCAGAATCCCTTTCCAGCTCTATCACTGAGCTGCCCATGTTTTGAAATTTGCCTGAAAGGGTGAGGAGAATAAAGAACACGGCCCATAATTGCAGATCTATTAACTAAATGGCTAAAATTAAACACATTGTTATCACCGTGGCTGGGCTGGGCCATTGTGCACAGTGATTTTGGAGATGAAGGCTCCAGGATGATTTTGGAGCTCTGTGGGGACCCTAAGGGCTAATTGCTGTGGTGTGGCTATGGATGGGAACAGATCCAGCTGTGAGAACATCTCACCACCTTTTTCTACACCATTTACGTTTGGAACCCTTGCTTTTACTGGGATAAAGCTTCAGAGTTAGTGAAGATATTATTATTTCTGCTTTACAACTCTTGCCATCTCTTGCTAAGAATAAATAGGTGAGCTGGAACTTCTTGCTTAAATGTCTCTTTTATCTTCCTGGGGTGAATATGTGCCATGACGTTCCCTTGTTCTGTGGTATTGTCTGGGAAGCTTTTCCTTTCTTCTGCATTCTTGGTATTTTCTCTTCTCTTCTAAAAGAAACCCCAGCAAAATGCAAGCAAACAGAAAAGAAGGCATCTCGGAACCTGACCTCCTTCCCCTCCCAACACATTGAAAGGCTTTAATGAAAATAACTTTTGGCAGCTGTGTTTGAGTGACCAATGTGGAATGGGATGTGACACCGGAGCATAAACAAAACAGATAAATGTATGCAGGATGCAATACTACAGCTGGAATAAGAGATTCAGATGCCTCTTCTTTTTGACACATCACATTGTAAGGTCAAAGACTGAGCTGAAGATGCAACTTGAGGAATGGAAATGTCTTGGTTGATGTAAACTGGTTTTAACCCCCTCAGTATTTCGAGTTAAATGGCGTTGACTTGGAGAAGGCACATTCTCACTTTACATTCAACCTCTCTGCTTCCTGTAAAACATTTTAAATCTTAGGGGTCTGAGCCAGCCACAAATTAGGGAATAATGGGGGTATCAGTAAGGTTGTTTCATGGCACTTAAAATTAAAGGAATTCTTAGAGAGCTACCAGCAGTTTGCTTTTTTTTTCTTTTTTTTTTTTCTTGCCAACTCTTCACTGTCTTTGCTTTAGAATTCTTCAATGAAGATTGGCATGGTAAGATCAAAATCAGTGCTGTGTAAAAAGCAAGTTTTTACAGTTCAATCCTTTTTTTTTTTCTTGTACCTGGTAAGAAAAGATGTCATTAGGAGGACTGGCGATTTTCACCTCAAATGAAATGTCAGATCTAATATTCCCTGTGAGTCTCTGTGTCTTTGTTAAGGTCTCATTATCTTGTGAACATGTGGACCAAGTCCAAAAGAATTATATCTTTAATATTTGTCTATCAGTCTCATGTCCTTTTTGCTTCTAACAGAGCTGAGACAGGGAGGGTTTGTTAGTGCAGGGATTACTTCATTAGTTTGATTCGGCATGTCTTGGATTCACAGTGCTTTCAAGAGACATCAGGAAATAAATTCAAAATGTGTTATGAGGATGCCCACAGAGCAAATAACATGGGCAAATTACCTCACTGCTAAAGGGAAAATAAAAATCACATATCCACTGCAGACAATATGACAAAATAGAGCAGCATGCAGGGGGGAAATCTCCTGTAAATACTGCACATTCATATTCATGTGTTTTACATTAAAGCAGTAGAATCCGTATAAAACTGCACTTATTAAAATAAAACATTTCTAAGAAACAAAACAAATAGCCAAGTACCGGGGAAGCAAAGTGAAGCTTTTAAAGCACTGTTTCCTAAAAAAATAATCCTCTTATGTAACTTAGAGTGGCTTTTAATTATCTACAGAGCTCCAGCAAGCAGAGCAGTGGTGAACTTGGGGATGTGTGGCACCATTTAGGTTTTAAGTGTTGCTCATTTTGCAGCCACAGTGGTTTAAGGGAGATGGAACCTTTATGAGTTTCACTACCAAGAATTAATTTGGAAATTTTCCTGTTTGGAAGATGTATCCATATGGATTAGCACAGGGTGTTGGCTTGGATAGAGCAGCCTCCAAAATCAGTTGTTTTAAATAAAATTAATGTGTGTGTGTGTGTGTGCATTTTGAAAGGAACTGATGAAATCATCATTTCTGGATTTGGGTATCCATAGCTTGGAGAAACTGACAGTGAATTTGGAGTCTGAGCAATGCTAACCTGCAATGAAAAGACTGTAATATTTTACTATGGGCCTGACAAATTCACAGCATAATGAGGTTTATAGAGATGTTGCTGTTGACTTCAGCAAAGGCAAGATTAGGTCTTCACAAGTTTCTGTGGGAATAATCTCTACGGACAGCTCATTTACAAACATGAGTGGATCATTGAGGCTCGTGGGACATGTTTATTATTCACATATAAGTAATTAATATTCAAGCATAGGGGAATTTATTCCTCTTACTTATCTGTCTTATAGGAACTGACCCTTTTTATCCATCCCAAAGATTCCCTTCCACATGTTCTGGCAAAGGTGGCGCAGTGGGGTGGAGCGGCTCATATGGCAAAGGGAAGGGGTTTTGACAGAATGCAACTTGCAAACTTCATTTATACCAATTATGCACGTTAGTTCCTACCTAAAGAGGTTCATTTGATCAGTTTTCATGCAGGTTAGATAGAGCCCTTAATTATATATTAGTAAACATGGCTAAACACATTCCTTTGGTTTTTTATCATTGAAATAAACTCCAGATCAAAGCAGGACACAATCATCTATAGCAAGGTTGTCTCCTCCTATTGCAGGCACTGAGCATTCGTGTATTAGGAAGCATTTATTTAAATATTCAATTAAAACCAGGCATCATTGTACTGTAAATAACATTTAAATTGAGAGAAAATGGAAAGTGTTTAAATACATGCAAATTATGAAGGATGGTTTTAGGGGCAGAAATTTCATCTGGGGCCTTGCTTTGGGAAGGAGCGTTTTTATCCATATCTTCTAAGTGGCAGAATCTCAGGAGGAAGAACATCAGGCACCCCAACTGCTGGTGGTTTTGAAAAGCTCTCCAAAGACTCGAATTCTTCGAATTAAGACGTTCAAATCCTGCACTCGTTAATGTGGGGATTAGTTAAGTGTGAGCCAGCATGTATACACGTACTGTAATTAGGGCTTTTATTTGATCTTTATATATTTGATGAAAGCAGTGTGAGGAAAAGAGTCATCTCAAAAAAAAAAAAAAAAAACACACAAAAACAAAACCCACTCCAGTTTTTCAGTGATTGTTGCTCTGATGGTGCTTTAGGGGCTTTCTGGAGACCTTTGCTGCAGCTGGGGCAGGGATGGGCATTGCTGAGCTCTTGCAGACATGTGGGCTCCCTTTGCTCTGCCCGGGCTGTGAGGGGGCTGCCAGCAATATTCCTGCTCACATTCCCACTGGGATCCTTCCTTCGCCCCCTTCTCATCAGGGGATAGCAAAACCCAGGGATTCCTCTGCAGCAGAGTCCCCAGTGGGGATGTGAGGGGGTGGCTGCTGCCCACCCGGGGGTGGATGTCTCTCATTTGCTTTTCTAGACCAAATATTCCTCAGAGAAAATGTGTTGGAATGGCTGAGGGCTTTGCTGTTCGTGCTGGGAAGGGCTGTTCCACTGCTCTGGATTTTTTACTGCTCTCTTCTGTGCATTTTCTATCATTCTCATAAGACACCATTCTGCTTTTTCTGCCTTCATATAAGGAGAGGAACAAAAAGTCAGTGTTTACCCCAGCTCAGAATGTACCTGTGCCTCAACTCTGCCTCCACATGTGCTGAAACTGGATATTTGCAAGCCCTCACTTTGCAGGTGCAAGAAGAAATCTGCTAATGTTTTGACATTTTTGGCAATCCTTTAAATAGCCTCACACCTACATGGCCCAGAATTTGCTCCTGGATTAGTATGGCACACAGTTGCTGCAGCTTTCTGTGCTTATTCTGGGTCTCCTCCACAGGTTGGTGTTGCTGGATGTGGGAGCACAGGTGCAGGTGTGTGCACACTGAGCTGAGGAGTGAAAATCCATCCCTTCTGCAGAATAAAGTCTTTAATTTCCTTCAGACCACAGTTGAATGTAATACAAAACATAATGGGACTTGGCACTTCTGGAAGCCAGTCCACACCACCCACTTTGCTTTTTGTTACCGTGTGAGGGAAACACGAGCAAAACCAAATTACATGAGGTGCAGGAGAAGCTGCAATGTCCTGACACCCACATACCAGGAGGGGGAAAAAAATAGTCTAGATCTGTAATTTTGCCCTCCTAAAATATAAAGAAAAAAAAAACCACTCCACCACCCTTCCTTCTGGTGTGTTTTGTGGGCTTATATTCAGCGTGGTTGGGGGAGAAATTCAGAAATTATTCCTTTGTCCTGTTTGGTGGCAAGGTCCCATTGACATAAGTGGTGCCAAAGAGTCACCCTGGATTTAGGTCACCCACATTTCCACAAGTGTTTCTTGGGGAGAATTTGCCTTATTGCCCCATACAGATTCTCTGTGCAGATGCTCCATTATCATTTTTGCTGGCACATCTTTTGTTCTGTACCACACAGTGGAATGGGAGATACAATTTAATGTGAATTACCTACAGATGACATACAGTGCCACTAAGGAGTTCTTTGCAGTGCCTGGTGTGGATTTTCTTTTGCTGACAAATAATATGTCTGAAGTTAAAAAAAAAAAATAATAATAGATTAAAAATCTGATGCAGTGGAATGTAGTTAAATTGGGAAGTGGCGAAATAGATTAGAGGAGCTATCTCTCTCTCTCTCTATATATATATATCTATATTTATATATTTATATATATATATATCTTTCTTCCCTGTGTTTATTTATGTATATAGACTTCTGATGTTAATTGAACACAATCAGTAAAAATATGTCTGAGCATCTTTTGAAATTGGGTGTCCCTGAATGGGGACACCCATTTGCAAACATCCTTTAGCTGCTGCCTGACTGGCACAGGGCACAGAGCTCAGGGTTTTGCCAAGAGGTTTGCTGCCCATGAATATACAGGAGCTGACTGCTGGTGTACATGGCACTGCATGCATGGAAGGGCTGAATCCATTAAAGCTGAAACAATAGTTACCTAAAAAAGGCAGGTTGTTCTTCCATTAAAGCATACGGGTGAGCTTGTAAATTCCAAAGAGCCGGGTGAAGGAATGGACGTTAAAATAATCAGATTTGTCATCCTGTCCCTGCTGCAGTGTAGGGGAGTTACTGGAGCTGAAAGTGTTCCTGTATGGGTAAAACCAGCTGCAGAACAGCTCCAGAGCCTCTGCTTGCCCTGGGACATGGCCAGGGAGCTGAGCTGTGGCTCCATCCTGAGCCCAGCAGGAAGGGCCAGGGCTGGGGATGCTGTGCTGGTGGCAGGGCAGTGTCACAGACATGTTCTATGGAAAATCCTTTCCTTAGGATTGTTCCTCCTGAGAGGCTGAGAGGCCTCAGGAACAAAATGTAAACATTGATTATCTGCTGCTGTGGAATGCAACAGGTGCATCTGTGATTGGTCTCATGTGGTTGTTTCTAATTAATGGCCGCTCACAGTGAGCTGGCTTGGACAGAGAGCCGAGTCACGAGCCTTTGTTATCATTCTTTATTTTTCTATTCCTAGCTAGCCTTCTGATGAAATCCTTCCTTCTATTCTTTTAGTATAGTTTTAATATAATATATATCATAAAATAATAAATGAAGCCTTCTGAAACATGGAGTCAGACCCTCGTCTCTTCCCTCATCCAAGAACCCCTGTGACAGTGATTTGGGGACTGCCCAGCACAGGGAGCTGCTGTGAGTGCTGTGCCTGCTCAGGGCTGGAAGGCACCACGGGGCTCCCAGCAGCTCATGGGTGTGATGTGAAATCATCCCCAACACTCCAGTGTGGCACTGGGAAGTCCACAATTCCAAAGGCTCTGTCTAAAGAGCAAGTTCAGCATTCCCAGGGCACAGTGTGGCCCTGCAGGATGTGCTAACATCAGTGTCCCTCCAGCAGCAAGCACCTGGCCAGGACTGAGCTGGCACGCCAGCCCTTGCAGGCCAGTTAAACCTGCTGCTGCCGCCATGGTGCAGCACTTCCATGTGTCCAGATGTTACCTGAGGCTGCCAAAACGGTGCTGACAAAGGGAGAGAGCAAAATGGAGGTTTTCGAATCATTACCCCTCAAATCTGAAACAAATTTCATGGACCAGGGAAAAAGGCTTCAGGGCATTTTCTGAGTTTCCGAGACTAGCTGCAAAAAAAGCACAGTGTTAAGGAACTCAAAAAAAGGTCACAATAATATTTTATAATAGCAAGTGTTAGCCTAAATGCAAAGGTTGGAGCCAGTGCTCCCCATAAATAATACATACAAACAGAAAAGAGATCCAAGAGGTCTGTGTTATTCCTGCTAACATGCAGCAGTATCATTTTACAGGAGAAAAATACATATAGAAATTACAGAAAATGTTGAATACTTTTGCAAGCTGCTTTTGAGAAACTGAGTGTCTTTGTGTAAAGATGGGAATGACAGCTTATAGTACATTAAAGTGAATAGAGTTCCCAAGTCATTCAGCAATTTCAGAAATTCACTAAATCTCAGTTTTATACAGGGCAATTTTTTTTCCCCCACCACAATGATTGTCTGGGTTTGTATGTCTGCTCTTTTCTCTCTCTGCTTCCCTCCCCAGCTAAGGTGGGAACATGCAAGATTCTAGGAAATGGTACGGTTAATTTCACTTGTTCTATTCAAGTTTACCTGTTTTAAACACAATTCAAAAATAATACCAGTAGATACAAGTAGCCACTTATGAAAGGCTCCTGTTTACCATTACTCAAACCAAAAAAAAAAAAAAAAAAGATGAAGACACTGCCTCAGTACCTTAGTTTTAGTTTATTAAGTCCTTGATAGAATCATAGAATATTTTGGGTTGAAAGGGACCTTAGATGATCTAGTCCAACCCTCTGCCATGGGCAGGGACACCTTCCACTAGACCAGGATGCTCCTGGCCTTGAACATTTATTTCTTATTAAAGTAGCTGATAGAAACAGCATGGATAAGACATGGTTAACTGTTAAATGAGTGTTCAAAATGGTTATGAACCCTGATAGATAGCATGAGCCTGAAAAACCCTTCCCTTCTAGCTGTAGGACAAGGAAAGCTGCTGGGAAGAATGGATATCTTGTAGATTCTTCATTATTTTTTCAGCCACAGCAAGAGATGTCGAACCTCATGAGATGCTGTTGTAGGCAGAGACACTTTTCTGCCTTTCAAATTCTGCTTAATCTTGAATGTAGAATCCTTGGCTGCCCTATTTGCATTTGCAGAAAGCCAGCTGGAGTAAATTCAACTCCGTTACAATAAAAATTTGTAGGCAAGGCTCTCTGATAACGCTGCACTCCCCTAAATAAAACCCTGGCAGCCCATAAAGCTGGAGAGGGGCTAAACCTGAGTGTAGGAATTGGGGGCTGGTGTGGTGAAGGATTTTGGATGAGGAGCTGCCCTCTGTCATTAGCCCTGCCCAGGTTTGGGTGTTTGGGTGCCCAGGTGTGGGGTTTGCCCATGGACCCACCCAGCACGGGCAGGTTGCAGACGCAGGAACAGCTGCAGGTACAAAGCACACGATGAGTAATTTGTAGGATGCCCCTGTAATTTCATGCGTATTAAGCCAGTTATGCAGAACAGTTTCAGTGCATTTGGAAGCACGGATCTTGCACATTCAAGTTGATCAGTGAAAATGAAGCTTTTAGCTGTTTGTGCCGATTAGCATTTGAATGCCAACCTACCCAGTTTTGGGGCAGAAAGGGAACTATCCCATGGGATTAGTCATAAAAGCAATTCTAGGTGGTTATTTATAAAACTCCAGTGTCAGTAAGTTATTTCAGAAACAAAGTATTTCTATTTTAACGGTGAACAAAACTGCATTCACGTTCTCTTGCTCGGTTTTCAGTATCCTGCAGAATTCATTTGCCAATTGCTTTTAAACATCAGCAACTCTTATCCATTCCAACATCAGAGGAATTTGAAAGAGAGCTCCATGCAGAATTGATCTGATCCAGCAACATCAGGATTATGTTTTATGTGAGGCTTTTTTTCAGGTGTAAGTAGACCAGAATGTTCCCAAATTGTAATTTTATTTTTTTTTTCTTTGCCAAGATCAAGGAGAGCTTGCCAGTTTTTACTGGAAGAATAAGAATTTTCAGAAAACTCCTGTAGATCTCCAAACTGTTCATAAATTTATTGACAGTTGGCAGCCCTGCTGTGTGTGCTGTACTGTTCTATATCTGCCTTCTTCACATCTGCTTTGTCGGGGTATGAGACAGCGAGGCAAAAGTAGCTTAAGGAGGCTTAGCAGTGTCTGTAAATAAAATGGGGAAAAAAGCTTTATTTTTTTTCCCTTCCTCAAAAGATTTTCCATTTTTTTAACGTGAAAGGATTTTAATGAAATCCTTGAGTTTAAGAACAGCAAGTGCGAAACAAAGGGGTCTAGCTCTTGTGTTTCCTGTGAGTAATTCCCTCAGACAGGAGATGAGGGAGTGGAAAAAGAACATCCTCCAAATAAAGAAAGCAAAGTCTCCATTACTTTTACTGCTGACTAAAATCTTAGTGCCACATTAGTGCTCAGATCCCTCTGTTCACAGGTGATGTTTAGTTTATAGCAGCATCCTGGCTGGTTTTTCGCCTTGTTCCATAAAAAAGGCTCCCAGTCGCAGCATGGCAGCTCAGGGTACCAATGCACTTCCAAATCTTTCATTCTGCAAGGAAAGCAGGCTTCTGTGGCTTTTCCCCTGCAAGAGCCAAGGCCAGGGCTGCTCCTGGCACTGCTCACCTGTGATGCATCAGGCTGTGCTTTGTGCTGACCGTGCTGTATAAATCGCACCCCTCCCGCCCAGTCCCGCAAAGTCAAATTTAACTGGGAAAATTGAAGTACAGTGTCTGGGGCTTAGTGAAGCACAGCAAATCCTTTCTATAAGCTATAGAGGTGACCTTTTAAACCACCTCCCACACCAAGCCTCCTACTTTTATTTTTGACAGTGAATATAAACCATAGGAAGGGCTAGTGAGAGGGCTGTAATGCTTGGGCTCTGCTTGTGGCTTCTGAAAGAATTTCAGGAGGACCTAGGAATATCTCCTGTTTGTGATTTGACACAGTTAGAGGGACTTCAGTGCCATGACAAATGACAGTATTAACTCAACACCCTAATTCAGGTGAACAGAGCCATTGGCCAGATTTGATCCTTCCATAGGCAGTGGATAAGCACAGTGACAGAGCTGCTGAATCAGACAGTAGTTTAAACATCTACTTCATTTTAATTGAGCCTAAGAAGTATTTTTAGGGAATGTTTAAAGTACAAAGGAAAATTTTGTTTAAAAATAGATTTTTGACAATGTAAAATAGGTTAGTGCTTCCTTTGAGGCAAACAAACAACCCACTTAAGAATTAAAAATTTTCAAGCAAATGATTTGGAAATCCTTCCTTCTTGAAGCGTGATCAAAGTAAAGTCTTGACAGGTACCATTTATCACAGGTAGTACTTTCTGCTCAGTAAGTACTTGATGAGGCAAAAAGAAAAATTAAAATGGGGCTTCATGGTTACAAGAGTGTCTATTGTACTTAAAGCATAAAAATCCTCCCTTTAGGAAAAACTTTAATTTCCACGGAAGGTGAAGCTCTGTTTTGAAACTATGGGTTTGTCGTTACATAAGGGGATTTTGGGATGGAAGCAGCAGAAATGGAGAAGAGGGGCTGGATTGCTCTTTCCAGGCTGCCCTGCAGAGCAGGATTGGCTGGGCACCCGGGTGCCTTTATCAGGATGCTGGTCCTTTGAAATGTTTCACATGGTGGAACTCCAGCCTTGCCATAATCCTATGCAAAGCACTTGAGTGCTTAATTTTCAGCCTGGAAATGGACCAAGCGAAGTGAATAAGGATTAGTTGGGGTCTGAGGAGAAAACTTCCAAAGGCGTAGAGGACAGTTAGAGCTTCTAATTCTTTTCAAAAGCCAGAGGAAGTCAAGCACCCAGTACACTCACTCAGAGATTGTAAATCTTTCCATAAGTTGAAAAGCATGCATTGAAGTGATGTGCTGCATTAAGAAGCCCCTGTATGATGAATTTCTCCTCCTGCTCAATGTTCAGCCCCAATTTCCTTTCATTACTTGAATCCCTTCTCTCCTAGGTATAGCAGCTGACACCCCTCTCTATATTCACTTTCTTCTTTCTCACTTTCCTTCAGGTCAGGCTTTGAACCAGTGTGTTGTGCTGTAGGTGATGAAATGATTATTTTTTTCCCCAAAATAAGATCTTTAAAAGAGAAATTTTTGTATCCTCCTTCTTTAACTTGATTTAGATGTCACGACATTCCCTATTCACAGAACAATTCTTCCTCATTTGAATGGTTAAGAAGCAGAAACGTTGACACTGATCAGGGAGATAACATGGCAACTGAGATCTTGATGGGAATGCAAAGAAGGGGTCCAGGTTGTGTTTTTAAAATACTTCTGAATTGCCATCATGCCTAGAACTTTAAACTCTCTTTCCATAAGAGTTCCAGTGCAGTAGCAACAGATTTCAGATCTTGCTCTTAATGCACTCAGCCTGATACCTCTTGAGTGGGTAGAAGGTGCACAGTTAATTATTCCCCCCATGAAAAGTGTGTTTTCAAGAGCAGCCATGTCAAAATTTAGTGAGTGCTGCAAGTGGTTATGAAATATAGCTGCAGTGTGTGGAAGGCATCCAAATATATCCTATTTCAGCTTCTCAGATCCACCATTCTGGATTTATGGGCACTCTTTCTGTGCGTGAAGGACAGGATCTCAGGGCAAGGAATGCTGATTCTGTTTTCCTGGGGAGAAGTGATCCTTCTCTGTGTTTTACTGAGCAGCTGATTCTTAAAATAAATGGACTAAATGGGGGGTGGGGGGGAGAAGATTTATTAAGCCTATCTGACAGCTCACAGCCCCACCCCAAATACAGTAAAAATATACAGCCTAAGCGACCTCCAGCCTAATGGGCCCAACTTAAAAGAATTTATTTAAAGGGATTTTTAGTTATTTCTCCATCCTGCACAGCAAATGGCCCTCGGTCAGCAGAATTCCCTGCAGTGCAGGTACTGAGCTGCCTGGTGCTGACATCCCTGGGGACCCCACAGTGCAGCAGGCACACATTCCTTGGGTTCCTGTGCCTACAACTGATGTCAAGCCTTTAAAATATTTAGGAAGGTACAACTGCAAATTGCAAATAGGAGCATTACCCGTGCAAGGCTTTTAGGGTTTTTTTGCTGGAGGCTGCAAGACTTTGCAAGGAAGGCGTTGAGGCTGTTGAACAGCCCAGCTTGCAGTGAAAGTGAAGCCTGTGAGCCAGCTGTTTTCTTTTGCAGATGTAGACACTTAACTGTGAGCCACCTGATTGTCAGCAGTGGTGAGCAATCACAGCTCCCATTCATCTCTTTGAGAGCCCTGGTGCTTGCTGCTGTTGGAAATAAGACCACTTGTGCTCAGGTGCCTGACACAAAGTGAGTTTGAAATTGTTTTGCCTTGAACAGGAGTTACAATGATTTGCCTTCTTCAGGATGGCTGAGCCAGGCTAACACATTTTGCATTGACTCTGGAATCTGAGTTGTTCCTGAAAGGCTTTGCTGGTGACTTCATAGGATTTGGCATTCCTCAGGAAATGATGCTGCTTTTCTTTTTGCCTCCTGTTTACTTTGCATTTCTCTTTGGCACCAGTGCTCTGATCAAACCTTGGTGTTGTCTGAGCAGATGAAATGTCACCCTGTTGGTCAGGTGAGTGCTCACAGTGTTCTCCAGGCAGGGTGTGCTGGTTCCTGGCTCCGGCCCATCCCTGGAGCTGCTGTGATCCTGCTGTGTGCAGGCACCCAGACCTCCTGCTCTGGAGGTGTCTGCCTTTCCCAGCTGGTGCCCTGGTGTTCAAGGATGAGCACATGCAAAACAGACATGATCTGGCGTGGAAGTGAGCCCAGTTCTTAGTGAAAAGCATCTACAGAGTTTTGGCTTTCTGAAGGCACGGAACCTGCAGGTTTGTGGTACCAACATTTCATCTGCAGCCTTTTGTGAGCTCGGAGCCCTTCCAGGGCTGGATTACATTCCTTCATGTTTTCTGATAAGTGCAGATCAGACACTTCCCTTCAGCACACAGAAACCCTTCCTTATCTGGTTCAGACATCTGCACCTCATAGCACAAGTTCCCTTTTAAAGGGTTTTTTCTCAAAAAGAGACTCTACTCGAGTCATATTTTACAACTGTTTAGTGTAAAACCTTCTTTGAGTGAGGTGAAGGACTGAGCACTGTGAATTCTGCAGGGAAGATCTGGATCAGATTATGGATGGATATATGCATGTTTAGGAAGTTTCTATCCCTATTTATTATATAAATCATCAGCAACCTCTCTTTAAATCCAGTCAGTGAACTAATGTTGACTGAAACCATGTATGGAAGTGATGCCCCAGCTCGGGATCCCTTTGGCTGACCCAGGCTCTCAGAGATTAAAGGTGTTTAAAAGATCCCTTCCAATGCAATCTCTTCTGTGATTCTCTGGTTTTGGAACAAGTTGCTTGCACAGGGGCCCACAGTCCGATGGATTTGGGGTTTTTTTGCTCCTGATTGCTGCAAAGACACTTCTCTAACTGGAAATACTAGGTGTGGAGACTCAGGTGGAATTTTGGGTGTCTGAATTCAGGTTCAAGTGCTTTCATTTTGCAGTTTTTCAGATATGCAGCAGAAAAGTAAATTGGTGGTAACACGTGTAAAATAGCGCAATTGCTTTTTAATTACTTGTCTAAATGGGAAACAATTATCAGGAGAGCAGGCAGGAGGCTGAACAAATGTTTAAATAGTAATTGACAAGAATTTTTTTGTTTTGTTTTGTCCGGTGCTTTTTCCAGAACATTCCACGTTCTTTGAGACGAGACTGCAGTTAGAAATGAGCACCTCCCTTTCTCTGCAGCACACAGCAGTGGGGTTTCCAGAGCCCAAAATCTGTTAGACACTGAGCCAGACCATTCTCACCATTTTCCAAACTGAAGATACTGAGAGGTGCTTTCAATTATCTAAAGCTGTGCCATTTGCCTGTTGAGATTTCCTCCTCTCCTCCCCTTTTTCTCATCAGGCTCTAAAAGGCTGGTTGTTGTCTGTCTTTTGTACTTTACACCACCAGAATGTGCATCCCCATCGTCAGTATATCCACCACCACTAGGATGAAATCACCCACGTATTTCACAGAGGAGTCATTTATTGTGACCTTCAGCAATCTGAACACACCTAATTACCTTGTTCCAGTTTGCTGGGCTTCCCTTGCATCTCTCTGGTCAGGATCCTTCCTTCCTCCAACTTCTAAAATCCCAGGCAAGCAACCTGGATGGAAGTCAGCAGTGCTGAGATGCAGAATTCCCACGGACAGCAAAGTGCTGACATATGCAAAGATGTGTAAATAAGCTGAACATTGTGAGTGTTTGAGAAACAACCATCATGCAAAATTAAAAAAAAAAAAACAAAATACCCATCTGGTTAAGGCTATCAAAGGGCTTGGCCTCAGATTTGCTGAGAGTAAAGAAGATTCCCACTTGCTTGAGCAGACTGTGGAGCAGCCATAGGCTTTTCAGTGGGTTTTTATAGACTCACTAGGCCAGCAACACAAAGGGAGAGAAGAAAGTCTAAAAGAGAAAGTATTAGAACAGAAGGAAATGAAATGCGGCTAAAGAAAATTGATTCTGTTTCATCAAATACTTTTTGAAGTTATGAAGTTGCGGTATTTATCTCAGAAGTACTTATTTTCTGCATGGATTTCAGAGCTATAAAAATATACATTCTCCTTTGTCAACATTTTTTCCTAAAAAAAGCTCAGTTTAGATAGCTGGACATGTACTAATCCCTTTTCATTCTACAAAAGAAGGAACGAGAAGGAGAGAAAACAAAATTATTTGATTCCTTATGAACTCAATTTGTTTAAATGTATTTTATGCCAAGTACGCATTCTGAGCTGGGAAGCTCAGAAGCTTTTGGAATGATTCATATGGACTTCAGAAGCCCAAGCATTCAAGCAGCACAAAGGACAAGAAATGTGAAAAACCAGCTCTAGCTGGAGAGTTTGGTATAATTATTTTCATAATTTTCACTCGAATTGGCCTTTGTATAAAGGGTTGCAGCCTGAGCAGGGTTAGAAACTTGGGTAACTTGGGGTTGGGCTTTGCCTGGGACAGACAGGGACATGAGGGGACATTCCAGCCCAGGATTCTGCCTGTCCCTGGGCTTCTGCCTCTCCCTCTCGTGCTGGCATTTCCCATATGCTGTAGCAAAGAGTTCACTGCCACAAGATGTCACTGACACTAAGAATTTAGTGAGCATCTTCGACAGGAAATATGGCACTGAAGTGGCTGCGAAGCATTCACAGCTTCCAGACACCACACTTGGTAAATAAAAGCTTGGAAACTGCTTGCAGCTGAGCTGATCTGCAGTTCCTAGGGTCAGGATGAATTCCCCACTTTCCCCACTGTTTTCCACTTGTCTTCCTCTGCCCCAGGTAGAGCTAGGAGAGATTCCAGGTTTGATCTCATGCAGCCATTCCCAACACCCCATTCCCAGTTCACTTTAGTCAGCAACTGGTTTTTGCCAGATCCTCAGTCTGTTAGATGGAAGTGACAATAATTACTTGTTTCCCAGGCATGGTGAAATGTTTAATTGCCTGAAATTGTAGTCTTGAGATGAAAATACTTGGAAACAAAAGTGTTATTGCGACACTGAATTGCTGTTAAAACAGCTTTCCCCGTCATTAATATATCCACCATATTCTGGAAGGAATTTCATATGAAACACAACAGAAATGACAAATAATGCCAGACATTCTAAATAGTGGATCTGTGCTGTGTTCAGTGCTAGATTTGTGGTGAGTCATAGTGCAAAATAAGGCAGTGGCTGCTCTAGTTGGAGCACAGCAGATTTAGGGAGGGATAAATGTCCCAGCCTTCTGTGCTGAGGGTCCCCATTGCCTCTGGCTAAACCCTCACAGCTGCTGGCGTGGGCTAGTGAAGATGTTTTTAAACTGTTTTTCAGTCAGCAGGATTTTGGAATTTTTCACTCCCAGAAAAGGAGCGGAAATGTCTTGTCTGAAAAATTTCAACTGGAAATGTTTAAATATTCCCTCTGTAAGGTTTTATTTTAATGAAGTCAAAAATGTTTTGTGGCAGCTTTGTCACACATTTATTCTTCAGGTTCTTTCAGAATTTTTCAAGCCAGCTTTACCTGTTCTGGTAGTTTGTACATGTTGTGATGGCAGCCATTGGAAGGTTAATAGGAAACTCTGTGTGGCACTTGCAGCAAGCCTCGACTTTTTGATTGGAATTTGGGATGTGTCAGAAGAAAGCCTTGCCTGTGAGTTAAATTTCATAGAGGAAACTCTAACACTTCCAAATGTGTCTGCTAAGTAAAAGAATAGTGAGTCAAAAACATAAGATAGGATCAAGTGCAGCTTGATGAAACTTTCCCCAGCATCCAGAGAATGCTCCAGCATCCCTGCCTACAGGGTTCTTCCTCTCAAAGGCACTGCCAGGAGTCTTGTATCATCTTCACAGACATTTTCCTCTGGAGCCAAACCTTCAGCACACCCTGGGTTTAACCAGGTGTGGTGGGTCAGGTGAAACGTGCAATATCCCATTGAAGATGCAGCCACGTCTCCCTGTGATTGCCAGCTGGCCTCTGTTGAGAAATGTCCCTAATTCCCATAATAGTGTGGCTATTTCATGGTACTTTAAAGTGAGAACTCTCGGGTGGTGGCCACATAAGCAGCTTTCACATAAACACTTCAGTTCTGCTCCACAGCAAAAGGCTTAGGTGCTGATAACGCACTGGGACACGGCACAGAGCTCGGTGTTTGTGTGGCACAATTAAATTGTCTCAGGCACGTTAGACCCACCTGGTGTGCACATCCCATACAGGTGCCTCTCCCAAGAACCCCTCAATCATCTCCTGCTGCTTTGTCCTCTCTGTTTGACTGCCTGTTTAGGGAGAAGCACAACCACACGCCACAGGCAAAGCGCTGAGGGCATTTATTTAAGCTCTGCCTTTTTGTAAGGTCTCTGTGTAAATTTGCAGTTGGAAGTCACTGTGTGCAAATGGCAATCTCATGCCCAGAACACTTCTTCTGGCACAAACACGCTGAGCCTACGTGAGCATCTGTCATTAAATTATACATCAGTCAAATTCCTGCTTGGTTGTTTGACCTTTGTAAGATGGAGTGCGTGAAGATTTAATATAGAGGTCTGAGGCTTGAACAGATTTTGCTTAAATGACATTTTGTACAAGTTTCTTGCTACTATCTCTAGGGCTAAGTCAAGTTTGTTCCAAACTCCAGTTGCAGACATTCTGTGGGCTTAGTGAGGAGGTACCTCAGGATGCAACTGTACTGTGGGGGTCTCAGTCCTCTTTGCTTCCCACTCACAGGTGTGTCTGAGCCTCTTGGACATTGCAGAATACACAGTTATTGTCATTGGGTGATAATGAGACATGGATTTAGCACGTGTTTTCTGTCACTTAAAGTGTTATTTTGAATCAATGTGGTTGTGTCTGTTGGTACTCCTGAAATGTTTTTCTCCCTTCCCTGTGACCCCAGATGGCTGATAAGGATGGCAGAGCTCCATCCTGGAGTCTGGCTGAGCAGGTGGTCACCTTCAGACCTTGTGTGCCGCCTTCTTTCTCGAGCCCATGGTGGGCAAATGCTTTGGGGGCTTGATGGCTCAATACCAAATTCCCCAGAGTGAGATTCCTAAGGGAGGTCTGGTTTTGGTGACACTTTACTAGTGCACCTTTGACACCCAATGATTACTCTTGCCAGATAGCCTTGGGGCCTGTAAATTAGGAACAGAAGAAGGGAATGAAGGTGGAGCTCTTTCCAGGGCTTGAAAATGGTTTTGCTAAAGGTAGAGCTGCAGCACATCTACAGGGCTTGAGCTGTCAGTCAGCTGGCACAGGGGGACAGGGCGTTTTTGCTGCAGAGCCTGCTGTCCGTGGTTTATTCCCAGTATCCTGTGTGTGCTGGAGGGCACAGCTCACAGGCACTGCGAGCGATTCTCCTCAGCCAGGCTTCCCCAAAGCAGATGGGTTGTGGAGGGTACATGTGTTAAGGTATTGGCAGAGGGGAGTTAACTCCAGGCTGTGAGAGGTTGTGGCTGAATGTTGTGGCTGAGAGAGGTCCCCTAGTACGGCGTACGTGGCTTAGAGTTTTACATTCGTATGAAATCATGGTATAGATATTTTTGCATGTTAATAATTGCAAAGAGTCAAATGTAGACCAAAATTTGCTTAATCATGGGGAAAAAAGGCATGGGCGTTAGTGAGAGTGGGATGCTGCTGTTCCACAAGCACAAATGGAGTCTGAGGAGCATTTCAGGGTAACTTCTTTGATTCATTCATGCTCCTCTGTGAATGAATCACAGCGCTTCTCTCTGCATCTCTCCTGCACGACCTCAGGTAGACTTGGAGTTGGTGCAGCCACTTTGCTACCAGCCTGATTTGACATTAGGAGATTTTGAGGCTTGAGCAGGCTCTGCTGTGGTTGATCATTGCAGGTTTATGTGACTGTGTAGTGTGGTGGTTGGTAAGTGGGCATGGCAGGATTTAACCAGCGGAGCTACCTAGAGTAGGGATATTTGCAGAGTAAAATTATTATTAAGGTTAAAATAAGTGACATTCAATTATTTTATTATGGGTATCATTTACCGTATAAATCTGTCTTGAGAGAGAGTGGTTGGTCTCTTTTAGAGTTTGGTTTCTTCTTTTTGGCTGTTTATTCCCACTGGAATTAAGCTGGAAGACTGGAAGACTTCATCCAAAACATGAGTTTGGCTTTATTATGAAGTGCAGCTTTTCAGCTATTTAGTGTGTTGCACTATGAAGCTGGAATCTCTTATATGGGCAGCAGTATAAGCATAAAATAGTTTAGCAGTAATAACAAATTGGAGGAAGTGATTGATAGTCCCTTGTCAAAATAAATTTCATATCATACATTTTCTGCCCAGGGAGGCTGGGAGGGAGGCAGGGTATTATTCTGTTTCATTTTATTGTTTTCCTGTTGCTGTTGGCAAATACCTCACCTACTGCCTGCTTCTGCTGTATTAGGTTGCAGAGGGAGAAAAATAAATAGTGAATCTTTAAAAAACCCAATCTTTTATTAATAGGGAAGGGATTAAAAACAAGCAAAAATCCATATTTTCATTAAATGTTTCATGAAGTGTCCTTGTTTTGTGGAAGCATTTTTAAAATATTTGTCAGAGAACCAGGTTCTTGCAGACTGAACCGCTCCTGTTAAACACCAAAATATTCAAGCATGGGGGGAAGAGGAGTTGTAAAATCACCCCATGCATGCATTTCTTGAGGCGGTTCAAAAGCGTTCTTTCAAGATGTTCCTCCACTGTGAGAGGATTAATTCTGTTTGCTGTGAGCCAGGGCTGTGTCCTGAGGCTGGTGACAGCCACAGGTGCCACCACTGCAGCAGTGGGGCAGCAATGCAAAACCCACTGGGAGGAAGGAGATTTGTGACCGTGCTCACAGGGGTTTTCAGACTGGGGAAGAGACGAGGATCTGGCTCCATGTTTCAGAAGGCTTGATTTATTATTTTGTGATATATATTGCATTAAAGCTATACTAAAAGAATAGAAGAAAAGGTTTCATCAGAAGGCTAGCTAAGAATAGAAAGGAACGATAACAAAGGCTTCTGTCTTGGACAGAGTCTCCAAGCCAGCTGACTGTGATTGGCCATTAATTAGAAACAACTCTGTAAGACCAATCACAGATGCACCTGCTGCATTCCACAGCAGCAGATAATCAATGTTTACATTTTGTTCTTGAGGCTGCTCAGCTTCTCAGGAGGAAAAATCCTAAGCAAAGGATTTTTCATAAAAGTTGTCTCCAACAGAGATTTTCCATGAGCAGCAACAGTGTACCTAAAGCAAACAAACAGAGCTAAAGCTGCTGCATCTTGGGACTTCTGCTGGTCACAGTGACCCTGAGATTGGTTAGAAAGTCCCTTTTCCCAGCCCAGTGGTCAAAGAAGGAGTCAGCACTCTTCTATTCTCATTCTCAAGGTTGTTTATTGTATCTTATCTATAAAATTCCTTCTCCTGGCCTGCTGAGGTCCGCTCAGCAGGACAGTTCCAGGCACTCTGACTGCCCCTGGGCCTATGTTATCTTTTTATACTAAAAACTATGAGTACAGTATTTACCGTAACTTCCCAATACCTATCACCTATGTTGGACAGTGAGCTTCTACTCTAAACCAATCTAAAAGTGCCAACATCACAGCAGAAGATGGAGGCCAAGAAGAAGAAGGAGAAAGGCTGGACATGCCCAGATTCCTCCATCTTGCCTCCTGAACCCCCATTCTTAAAACCTCAAAAATCTATTTTTCACCCTATGATAAATTCACTGTCATTCTACTTAATCTCTCTTGACTTGTAATTCTTTATACAAAGGTTGGTAACTGTTTTTCCATGGGCTAAATCGAAGGCACAGGGGTCTTGGGCTCTGTGCCAAGGCCCCCAAGCCCCCTGATGGGGTCTGGAGCCCTCCAGGGCAGCCAGAGGAATTTCCTGGGTGCCCACAGCTGCAGGAATGGGTTTTGGAACGCTCCCTTTGCTGGCTGGGGAATCCAGCGGGAACGCCGGAGCCGGGCGCGTCCCCTTAAGGATTTACCACCCAACTTCTCAGTTCTTTAAAGGCAAGATTAATGAGCACTTTATCCAGCGCATATGAGCTGCCTATCAAGAATATTTTCAACAGTGCACCAGTGATACACTGCAGATAGTGCTGACAGAAGCTAAAGTGAAATGTCATACTTTGAGATCTGACGCCGTGTGCAGTTGGAAGAGGGCCTGTACTGCCTTCAGAGACTGACAGCTAAATCCTTCATTCTTTCAGCTTCCAACATATGGCATGAAGTAGGGTGTGAAAGATAAATTTCTTTGGATAGGTGCAGAAAATATGTGCAACATTTTTACTGGTTGGCTGCATAGAAAGATCAAAACAGACGTGTTTTTCCGAGAGCAGGAATTTCAGGCTTTGAAATCGTACCTCCAGATTGCCCACATTAATGATGGGTACCTGCCTGCAGGAATTAATGGAATTCTCCATAAGCCTGGCAGAGAAAATGGGTCAGTGAGGCAATGAGGGTTCCCTGTGTGCCCTCAGCTGCCTTTGTGCCATATTTACTGTTAAAACAGAGAGTTGGGAGAAAGTTCCAAATGTGACTCAACTTTTCTTTGCATCCCTGGAAGGTGTCCATGGAGCCACACTGTCTGTCTGTATAAGCATCCCCTGTATAGCTCTGTGTGTGCCTTTCATAGATTCCAAGTTATTTCAGGATATTGGGATGGGATTGACTATGAAGCAAAGCACTCAGTCTTCATCATCTATTACCCTGATACAACCCTGTCAGAAATTTGGTATATGCTTAATATTATGTTGCTTAAGGATTTCATCCGTACAGCTGAAGTAAATTGCTTCACATAGGTGGGTGTTTTAGCCAGACAGAAGATAAAATATTAGTCTTGATTAACTCAAAGTAAACAGATGTTCTCTGATGCCAATATTGCTAAAAACTACATTCATAACTGTATATTTTAGGATCAATGCAATTTATTCTCTCAGGAGATCTGTGCTATTGTAAGTTTAGAGGCAAAGTAACCAGGCAGACATGGAAACCAGTACATAAATATGCAATGAAAATCTAGAGAACATGAAAACATAGAGTTTAGGAATGGAAAAAAAAAAAGGCACTTTTATATTGTCATTTTACAAGAACTAAGGGGGGGAAAAAAAGGCATACTGATAAAATACATCCTCTTTTTCAAGCCTCTTCCCTTCCCCATCTCTCCCTGCCCATCTGCAGTCTGTTCTCTTAATTTTGTGCTCAGTAGGACAGGACTCATCTCTTGCTCTACCTTCAAGCCATCCCCCAGGTAACCCTGTGCTGTGCTCTGTGAGAGGGGGACAAAGGATATTGTTTGTTTCTGAGTTTAAGGAAGATTTTCTGGCACAGAAAGTCTAGCCTTTATTTTAACTCCTCAAATTGTTACCCAGAACAATTTAAATATGTGATGTTCCCTTTTTACCTGCAAGTTGGTGACAGAAGCACCCAATGGGAAAATTCCCAATGGGAAATGCAAATGTGAAAGGCCTAATTTCAGTGAGTGTGGAAATCAGATGCCTCTGGAAGTAGGATTGCTATTGAATATGCCATATTCTGAAAATATGGCCAGAAGATTCTACATTTGGAATATGGAATATTCCATATTGGAATATGATTGTATTTATACCTGCATTTTGCATGTGCTTGTTACAATACGTAAGAGCGAGGAATTTGGATTTTAACCAGTGGAATGTGAAATGTGGTCGTGTGGGACACATTTTGGCCTGCTCAGTCCTTTTCCTGTTGCCTGACTGACTGTTCCTTGCTGCCACAAAGGTCACTCAGGCTGCAGGCAGAGGAGCACATGGCCCAACCAAAGAAATTAGAGGAATGAGAGAATATGGAGAAGCTCAGATTCACAAAATGTGTAGAGCATTCAAAACCTGATGTCCTCGTGCACTAATACATATTTTAATGACAACAAATCTGGCCCCTATTTTATACTTGTGCCATGGATAGTGATAAGGTTGGAAAGAGGCAGGATGTTTATTTGCTTTCACTGCAGCTTGAAGATTCATTCTGCTTTTCTTCTGGGCTCACACATTTCCAGCAATTGAGGGAAGAGTTTGAATGGTGAATATTCCATCTAACTGTTTACATTTTAAAATAAACTTCAGATTTATTAAGGTGGCATCTCTGCAGGATGAGATCTAATTCGGAGGCTAACAGCTAATAGCAATAATTTATAGACAGAGATTGTTTCTATCACGGGCAATCCTCGATCATTCCCCAAATGCTTTTCTCCTTGGTGTTATAAAAAGATAGATGATCTATCAGCAGAGAGACTGCTTTAAATTGCCAGCTTTAGGGGCAAATGTGTCCTCTCCTCCCCTGTGTGAGAGCAGCTCTGCCCTGGGGCCGTGGTACATATGGATTATAGGGATCACAGCCTGTGCTTTAGGCAAACATCCTTTTTCCCAGGTGTGGAGACAGGGCTGACCCAGGAATTGGAGCCTCTGCAGGGATTTTTGGAACCCCAGACCTGTGGTAACTCTGCTTCTGGAGGGAGGCAGAGAATGGAGATGGTACAATTTACTGGAATGTAAATTGGGAGGCATGCCAGTGAAATCTGTGAATGTGCTATTATTTAAACCACGACTGAAATCAGACTCCAGCTGCATTTATGGACACGTGCCCTGGCTATTTGCTGGAATAACCCAAAGGCACGGGCACCTTTGGAGTGAATTCCTCTTTTTATTCCTCCTTTTTGCTTAAAACCCATCTCATTTATGTGCAGTTGATTGGTATTATTTCTCTGCTTAGCACGTTACGAGCAAATGGAGCTGCGGCCCAGCCTGGCCGCCCGCCCGGCTCAGCCAGCTGTAATTCCACCCTGGCAGCCTCCAGCAAAGGGGGCTCTCCCAGCACCGTTTCAGCCCTGCTGCTCCAGCCTGCCTCTCCCTGGGCACATAAAGTAGGAAAATGTTTCATCCCCATACCAGTTTTTGCAACCTGATCCCTGCCTTAATGTTTGGTTGAGCAAATCGGGTGTAAGCCACGTTAGCATCCTTTGACCGCTTCTTACCTGTGATAAAATCTTCCTGTCTCTCAGCCTACATCCCATCTGTTTGGAAATGGTTTAACATGAAATCATCCCTTTTTGCTTGTAAAACCATTGGCAGCCCCACAATGTTTCTTAAAAGCCTTTTATGATGTGCCTACACCTTACTCTGGGATCCAGTCTCATTTTGATTCTTTTTTAAATCGTGGTCAGGAGAAGGAGTAGAAAATCAATATTGGATAAAAGTGAGTTGCAGCCTGATCCTGGTGTCCTGTAGCGGTGGTTCATAAATGCCAGTGTTTTTTGTGTGGCAGGAAGGGTGTGGTGGTGGCAAATGTGGAGTCACACGTTTACAGGGGAGTTTGTAGGCAACAGGGGGCATGGGAATCTTGCAAAAATCTTCAGGCATCTGTGGAGCCAGCACCAGATTAGCTCCATTGTCCTGGTCATGGCTGCAAGCACCTGGCAACCTGGAGAAGCTGGAGTGCAGCTCCAAAGGAGGATGGGATGATGTGCTTGCAAGGTTGTTACCCTGCCTAGAAAGTGGGATAAGCAGCATTACATTCACTGTTCTTACTCAGCTGTAACTTCAAGAACTAAGGTAACCAATAATTAAAACTAGAATTTTCAAAAGATGCTAAGCCAATTAGACTCAAAATACAATGGAAAGTCAAGGTGAGTTAGGCTTCTAATTCCCTTAGGGGCTAATTTCCAACAAAGTCTAAGAGATTATGTTAAGCCTATTAATGCAATATGAAATTATAAATGCCTTATAAAAAAATTATCTTGTGTAGCTATCAGTTTACTTCAACTCAGCAGTGCTGATTCTTTGCAATAAGCAGAAGAAAGGAACAGAAATTGTCTCACTGTCAGACCTGTTTGGCAGTAGAGGAGATTTAGTCATCTTCCTTTGGAAGACAGAGGTCTTGTGTGGAAGAAGTTTATGATGGCTTTTATGGCTCAAAGTAATTTGTAGCTTTTCAGTCCTGGGTTGCTCTGAGGCTTGAGAGCATCTCAGCCTACGTGATATGGCCCCAGCACCTCTTTGTTACACAGTATTCTGGGTTTCTAAAATGCAGGTTTTTTTATTCAAACACAGAACTCTGAAATCATCCCTCTGTATTTTCTCATAGCATAGAGTACTGCATTTGAGCATAATCACTTCTTATGTCAAAGCTTCAATTACATGATTTACTCTTCTAAAATTAAACATGCAAGTACCAACAATAATAAAAAGTGTTCTGCTTAATTCTAAAATTATTTCAGCTACCAAACAGATTAGTGGCTTCTTTTCTTCAAATTTGGGAAATATTTTGCATAGACCAGCTAAGGGTGAAGAATGTCATCTGTGATTTCATTCCTAAATTGTGTGTTGTGTCCATGTGTATTTAATCCTGTGACTTTAGTCTTGAAATGATGCATAATTGTGCATTAATTAGAGGTACTAATGCATTTATTCCAACACATGGGCTGCATATGAGATGCAGCAAGTCTTGCATTGTCGTAGCTCTGGGTGTAGGTCCGGCATCTGTTTTGCAGATGCTGATGAGCTGAATTCCCTTTGGTGGGGAGCAGAGAGGGGAGCACAGGGTGGGATCTGCACTGCAGCATCCCTGCTGTCTCCTCGTCACTCAGGCAGCCTGTTTGTGCCACCTGGGGGCACATGGCAAGGTGGATTTGCTTTCCAAAATCTCCTTGAGAGCTCTCCCTCAGAAAAGAGGGCTGGGGATTTGGGGGATGCTGGTGATACTTCCCAAAGGTCCTGTGGCTGGGAATGTCCTGGTTTGGTTCTGCAGACTTCAAGGAGCCACATCTGGCTGCTTGGAAGGGCTCTGTGCCAGTTCTTCACCTGGATGAAATTGCAGGATTAAGGGCTTTTTTGTATTTTCTGTGATGAAAAAAGTAGAGATGAGAATTTAATGAATGTGGATATAGATTATCTGAGAGGTGTAGACACCACAATCCCTACCCTGAGTTAGCTGGCAGAACAGCTTCATCAAGTGCTTGTGACTGCTTTCCATTTTTCTTTTGCTTTTTAACTTCGTAGCCATTCCGATTTTGCAGTTATTTATTCCAGTGTACGCAAAGCTCTGAGTGGATTTGTGCTGCTGAAATTAAATAGGGAAACAAAACAACTGTGGGTAATTAGGCACATTTCATGTATCTGTGTACTCATCTTAAAACAACAGAAACTGTCTGTATTTGCACTGGAGCCTCGGATTTGATGGCATTCACTAAATCTAATTATAGGCTACAGGAATTTGCAAAAGTCCCTGAATGTTTATGTAGAGTTTACTATTTTTCCCCACAGTACTTTGATGGATTTTACAATTAATCTTCAGGTTCATTTGATTGGAATTTAGAATTCTTGGGTTGCATCTGTTGCTGGTTGTGTGGTGTGGGTTTACCCTGCACCACTTAGTGTAGGGTGTTCTTTGCATGCTATTGTACATGAGGTTTTTCTTACATACCAATAATATTGCTCATATAAGTTTCAAATGAAAAAAGAATCAAAGAAATGGAGCTTTCTTAAGTCCCAGAAGACTTTAAGCACTGCAGGCATTGTTGAGATGCTGAAGATAACAAGAGAACAAAAAAATCCAATTAAAATAACATTCCTTTTCAGCCTCCTCTCTTACCTGTTTTCTGTGAAATATGCAATCTTGTTAATTTTCTACTACATCATCAGGACCCATAAAATCTGAGTCACTTCAGCTCTTGGCATGTCCTTTATTACAAAAGTTTTTTCTGGGAAAGGTATTATCTTTAGATTTGCTCTCAGCACCCACTTTGTTAGTCAGTGCTGGCTGGTGTTGCTGACTCTAGAGCTGCTTCTGGAAGGAGGAATTGCAGAGGAAACAAATATGCATTGAGACAAATAGCCTGGAAATTCCTTGGCTTCTGCTGTTCTGGAAATGCAGGACAGAGGCTGATGGGGGAGTTGGTCCTGCCTTGTTAGGCTCAGTTTTTCCCAAGCTGCAGCAGATTCCATGGTCTGGTGGCACTGCCAGGAGCTGAGGGGTCTGTGCTTCAGCTGGGCATCCTCGAGCCCCAGGGACACCTCTCCAATCCCACACATGTGCATTTTATTGGGGTTTTTTTGGATCTGGCAGCATCCCTTTATAGATTTTTCACCAAGACCTGTCCCGTTGGCTCCTGGCAGATTAAATTTTTCCCCACTCCTTTACCTGGCTCCAGCTGCATCCCTGGCCACTGTGGGAGCAGTGAGTGGTCAGGGGAGGTCACTGCATGCTCTGATGGAAATCTCTGAGCATCACACAACTCCAGATTCCCACCAGGGCTGTTCCCAGGGACTGCCTTTGCTGCTGGCACGGTGACTCCCGGAATGACCTCCTGCATTTGAACTCTTTGGTGTAGAAAGGCACTTGTGTCTGTCTAAGCCTCACAGCACATGACAGACTGCACTTAGCAGGAGCAGCAGGCGCCGAGTGCCCTTTGAGGCTCTGCAAAGGGATACTCTGACACCTTCTCCATCAGCCGGGGAAGTCGCTTGGGAGGTGCTTTTGTATCACTGCAGGGAGTACAAGGAGCTGCAGAATAAAAAGGGGGTTTAATCAGCCTGACTTGGTGATATCCTCTCACCTCACCCTCCTGATTGTATCTGCGCAGCGAGGAGCTGGTTAATTTTAATGACAAAAATGGAGAATCTCCTTATTGAAATTTAAATTAGGTTAATGACTAGCGATATAGCTAAAGGGTATAATTTACAAAACACAAATCCCTAATGCAAAAGTGTGTGTTCAGTATCACACATGGAAATCCCTTAATTTTGATTTGACTGGTGTAAAGGCAAAAATCAAACACAGAATCTCGTTAGCATTTCCAAGACTGAGGCGCAGCCCACTTGAGCGTGTGTCTCCCTCTTCCAGAGGGGAGTCTGCCTCTGAGCAAGCTGAGCTCCTGCCAGAACACTTTCCCCCTCCTTTCCTACCCAGGATAATACCTGGATTGTGAGAAGGGATCAACCTCCATTTCCAAAGGCACCTGGGGCTGGATGCTCAGCTGTAGCCTTCTCATAGCTGACACCAGATTTTTAAGGATGGAGCTGCCTTTGAATCACCTGATGGAGTTACCAGGTTTAGGGCAAGGTTTGAGTCGCTGGGGGAATGGCCATCTGTCTGTCTGTGTTGTAATGGGAATGGAGCATCTCTCATACCGTGACCTTGGGGGTTTTTAAACCCCTGTTTCAGCAGGAACTGCTGAGAAGCTGGTTTCTCTTGGCAGTCTGGCCCAGTGTGTTTGCACTGGGCTTTTGCAGCCTTGCTTGGTACCAGGAGATACTGGAAAATGTGATATATCCTTGTTATGCTGGCAGTGTCCATCTTTGATCACAGTGCAGGGTTGTTGTACTCTGCCAAGCTCATCTTGGTGCAATTGGCACACCCCAAAGTTTTAGGAATGAGTGGAATGAATGAATCGCTGGCCTCAGCACCCCTTTCTCTTCTACTTGCAGTCACCCACTGTACCCTAAATGTGTTTCCTGTCTCTCCTCACCTCCCAGCTGTCTGTGCATTCCCAGTTGCACTTCTGTCGAGTAGACAGCAGTGAAATGAAGGGTGTGGAGGCGAGGGAAGGAGGTTGGGAGACTCAGGGAATGTGGGAATACAGCGAGTGGGAGCTTCCCTGACTGATGGAGTAACAGCATCACGAGGCACGAGACTGCACACACAGTGCTTCTGAGGGGTGTGTGGATTTCTCTTCCCTTGGCACTTGAAGCAACACGGAACTGAAGGCTGAGTCTGTGCTGTGCTGGTCAGCTGGTGTGTGGGGCTGCTCAGGCTGGCAGCAGAGCATTGCTCAGACGGGTCCTAATGGGCACCACGGTGCTGGAAGGAACATCAGTTTCCCATTAGAACCAAATGTTTCCTGTGTCTCTACAAGCTGTGGTGTGCATGAAATGAAAACCTCTGACGTTTATGAGGTTCTTTACAACATGGGAGCAAACAGTTACTTTTAGTGTCTTAATTTCATGTGGGCATTTTACTTGCCTGGTGCATTCAGTGACATCCATGAAGAGCAGGAATGACATTAAAGCACTGCACTGAATTGCTGGTAATTTGTAGAACAGAACTCATTCTTTTCTTATCATTTCCCATTTTGTGAACATGACTTTGTGAATTGATTTGACTTCAGAGTGCACTTAGGAGATAGCATTGCATGCAGGCTCTTCCAAGTCATCTCAGAGTAGAGCCATGCTGCTTTCTATCCAGAAGAAGTCTGGAAAAAAACATTTTGAAATAAATTAACTAGGAGATACTGCAGCTTAAATGAATACAAGAGCAAAAGTAAAGGCAGGTACTCTCTTCAGCAGATAATTGCTGTATAAATAAATGGCATCAAAGGAGGGAAAATTGGAGGTATTTCAGAAATAAAAATTGAAATGGGTGAGATGAAGGAAACAAGGTTTAAAAGTTGAAACAACAGTGGGTCCTTGGACTGAGAGAAAAGACTGACTTACCATGCCCCTAGGAAAGTTAAAAAATGGATGAGAAAGAGTTGGTGTTGTTAGATGATCTGCTCACACTTCTAATCAGGACCATCTGTACTAGGTAAATTTCTGAAAGTTTTAAGGACAGTAGGTGAGGCAGCATAGCAGTAGCTGAAATCTGAAAGTGCAAATCAGAAAAAAATCTAGAAAGTACAAGATTTTTTTTTAAATTAGTTACACCACAAGATTTTGTTGGGAGTGGAGACTACTCAATTAACAAATGCTTTCAACTGCTGCTATCTCTTCCCTCACTTGTCTGTCCTGGTTTCAAGTCACATATGAGTAGAGAGAGGGGTTTTACAGGTATTAAAACACAGATAAGAGAATGAGGACTCTGCATCTGTGTATTTGCAGCTGCAGGTTTCCATGCTAGGATTACAAGGTGAACACAGGATGTGTTTTGTATTTTAATTTTCTCCCGGTGTCAGGCTGTTTGGGGCACAGCCTGGATCTTGCATTGTACCTTGGGATCTGCTACCAGCACCTAAGTAATGATAAAGCATTAAAGAATAAACAAAACACAGCATTTGTTGACCTGCTGCTCAGGTCTGGTTTGGAGCTCTGTGTATAAAAAGGTTTTGAGCAAAGTCCCATGTTTCCCTGGCAGCTGGGAGGCTGAAACCTGGCTGCCTTTTTACTGTGGGAGCAGTACCAGAGCAGTCCCTGAGTGGAAGGGCACTGGGAGTGGCACTGAGGCATTCCAGCTCTCAGCACTCCATGGAACCAGCAGCTGCCCACTGAACCCTTTTTGCTTTCCCTTGACATGGAGTGGAACCCATTGGTAGAAGAGTGCAGGCCTCAGAGAGAGGAGCTGGGTGGCGCGTGGGGGATATTTCACACCAGTGGAGACACAGGAGTGAACCTGGGGGAGCAGCTTCTCTCAGCATTTCTGCTCCTGGTGCCCAGCAAATATCTCTGCAATGTGGGCTCCACTCTCAGCCCTCCTGGCTGGGTTTCCTCTTTCTCGCCCAAGCCTGTGCAGAGCTGTTTAACCTGCTTTTCATTCTGTGTGCAAATGACCCTTTTGCAGCAATAATGACAAATGTCTCCCCGTGCCGTGGGAGTGCTGTGAGGGCGAGCAGGGACGGCCTGCAGGCCCAGCCTGCCTCGTCACTTCCCATTTCTGTGGAGGCTGAGGGATGCAAGTTCTGCACCCTCAGCATGTTTAAATGCCTCCAGGGGATGTTATACAAAATCAGGTGAAATCCAGTGCTGGATGCTGATCATTTTTCCTGCTTTCCCCTCTGTTGGCCGTTGGATGCTGAGGGCATCCATTCCCAGACTGCTGCCAGACCTGGCCGTGCAGCACTGCCTGTGCAAGGACAAAGCTCAGCTCACCACTAAATTTGGATTAGAAAGACCTGGGAAGCATGACCCTGTCAGATGTAACACTGAGGGGTACAACTCCTACTGCCATCACTTGTGAGTGAGCTGTGAGACTCAATCATGCACCAGCACTCGTTAGCAGGGCTGAGGACTGGGGGAAATTGATGTTTTAGCTGAGTATGTTCCAACGTACTTCAAAATCTTAAGAATTAATCAGTGAGTTGTCAGAGAGCTTCAGACTTATTACTTTTTAATAGCATTTTTTATTACTTGCTAATTATAAGGTGAGAAAGGTGTGAGGCACTGCTAGTATTATAGTTCCTTAAGTAAATTGGAGCAGAAGGTCACAATAAATTGAAAAGTTATTAAGTATGTACTTTGCTGAAGACATAATGCTTATCATTATAAAACACAGGAATACAGACACACTGGGTTTTTTTAATGTCCACAGATGGCACAAGCTAATTATTCTCATTTGTATAGCACCTTACACCTCTGTAGATTTTTTTTCAGAATGTTGAAAAACAGATGATCACGTCTGTTTTTGTAGCTGTGTGAGAGTTTTTCATTAACAAGATCAGGCAGGACCATCTGTGTGTTCTAGTAAAAAGTTTACCACCAACAGTGAATTCAAAACTTTCAAACAATGGATGAATTCATAATTTGTCATGTGTAGATACAGAGCCTTGGCTGACAGCCCGTGCAGCTTAGGCACAGGTTCCTAAATGCATTTCTTAGGGAGAAAATGCCAGTCATGTTCTGCTTTGCATTATTGAGCAAAGGAGGTTTTTAGGTTTGTGCAGGCATTCTCCTGCTGCACCCACAGGCACCTCATTCAGCATTGTCACTGGAGAAGAATGACCCCAGAGATGCTGGTGGAGCATCTTTCCCTCCCCTCTGAACGCAGAAATGTGGGAAGTAGCCAGGAAATCTCAGGGAAGGTGCAGAGGCAGGTTTTACGTGGATTTCAGTGTGATTTCTGCAGAGCCCAGCAGGACAGGCAGCTCCACGCTGCAGTGCACAGAGTGACTTCAGCCTCAAAACTGATGGAACCCGTCAGTGCTGGATACAGCTGATGATGGAATACAGTGGAGTATGGAATTGTCTGCTGTCTGTGACTCTGAGAGAGTTGCACTTTCACACTTCCCCTGCAATTTCACTCTGGCTCAGCCTTATACACTGCCTGGCTGCCTCTCCCAGTCCCCTTCCCTTGGGCTCAGTGCTTGGAGGCAGCCTCATAACTGCATGCAGGGCCTTGCGCAGTACAGATCCAGCTGCTCTCCCTTCCACACCAGGGCAGCTGCCCCCAAAATGTGAAAAATGCCCTAAAAACAAGGCATTAGTGAGGCAAACCCCTTGCACCCCTGCTTCTACAAAAGGGGTGGTTCTGTGGGGCACAGCCAGGCTGGGGAGACGGAGCTCAACACAGGAAAAGGACAAAAAAAACCGCTGAAAACAGATGGGGGCAGAGACGTCTGGGTGTTTTAATTTTATTTTGTCACTTTTAATTTCTGTTGGACGCAGCCTGGAGCGTGGAATGGGTGCTTGACAGGCAGTGAGGAGAGCAGTGATTTCTAACCCTGAGCACTATCAGCTCTCCGTGGCTCGTGTGCCTCCCATGTGCGGTTGTCAGCGCTCGCTGGGGTTGGGAGGCTCGTTAGCTGGGGATGGATATCGCTCGTTAGAGGCAGGAATGCATCTTGTCTTTCCAAGGGAAACATTAACAATTCCACTCTGCAAATTAAGGGGTTCATTTAAGTCTCTTCCTAGAGCCCCATGAAGAATTGTGGCTCGTACACGTGTCCTCAGCCAGCCCTGTTCGCGCTGGAGCGCGCCAAGCAGAGAGGGCTTCGTCTCAAAGTGTGGTTCTTTTAATGAGGCATTGCCTTTGTGTCACACATAATTCATGGGCTTGGGAGCCTGCTCAGGTGGGATTTTCAAAATTCAGTGCTTGGGCTAATTTCAGGTTTAGTTTTACTGAGAAATTTAAAACCTACCCCAGGTGAAGTGGGGAGCTGCTGACATCCCCACATCTGATGCTGCTTTCAGAGTTCTGCATTTTGTCAGCTGTTTTTTCTTGGATGAACCATTAAACTTTTCCATTCCTCATGTTCCTAATTTTGCAGAGAAGGAGTGGTGATGCTTTTGTATCACAGAAGAGCTTTTCTGAGTTGTAATTAGTGACTGACATGTTTGGGTGTTCGGGGAGGAAATCTCCCTTGAATTATTGCTTTGTGAGATTATTGTTTTTAGAATGGCATGTGAAAAATTTCTTCAAATATATTTCATCTTCTCTTGGTATCCTTCATCTTCCTTGTTCTTATGTCCAAAATGTAATTATAAAACGTTCCCTTAGGAAATAAAAATTTTAAGTGGACTCTTTCAAGCCATACTTGAAATTTGGGAAGGAGGGGTAGGGGCTGCAATTGTTGCTTCTTTTATTTCTTGATTTATACTGCAGTGCTATTGAGCAGCTGCAGTTACAGACAGCAGAGAAGTAGGAGCTGTACAAAATAAACATTTTAAATATAGTAGATTGTGATGCATTTTGCTACTCCAGCACTCAACCCCAAAACAATGATGAAATTATTCATTTCTTGGCTTGCTTCTGTTTTAAAAAATAAAACTTCTAAAAATAATAACCAAAACATTTAGGTGCATTATTCTCCAGGCATGTAGGAGACAACAGCTCATTTTGAGATTCTGCCATATTTGAAATAAACAACCAACAAAACTTCCGGATATAATAATGCTTCCAATATCTTGGGATTTTTGATCTATATACAAAAGGTGCTTTGCTACACATTTTTGTCTTGCTCTGTGTCTGCATTTTTAATGATAGGTGTGCTTCCAGCTAGCACTCAGCTTCCTGCTTTCTCATTAAAAGCAAACACCAAGGACAGACCAAGGGTTATGGAGAGAAGATGTGTCACAGAAAGAAAAGACACTGAGAGAAACCCATCCCAGTTTGACACTTCTCTGTTACAGCTTGAAAGGTTTTTTTAGCCAAGGTATCATTCCTGTAGTTATAGAAAAGCATAATTGAACATTATTTTGCGGACTGTGGTCTTTGCTATTTTAAATTAATTAAAGAAAAGCTGTTTATCTGTGCCTGTTCCCTCACTGGACAAAAGACCTCTGGTTATTTCTAAGCAAGGTTCCCAGCCTCATAGCTGTGCTGCAAATGATCAATAGCCTTGTAATGAGTGAGCTCTGTGCCTCCACGAGAGCTGAGAACATTGCTATGGGTGGGATGGCTTAAACTCCGTATTGTGGGATGATAAACTACCTTTTAATAGAACATTAACATTAATCTAAACAAGATTAGTGGAGCAAAGCGTTGCACGAATAGGCTTGCTCAGTTAAAACAGATGGTCTTCCATGCTGAATGCCATTATGTTGCTGAAGCCTCCCTTGCATTCCCACACGCTCCTTCCAGTGGCACGGAGTGTGGCACATACAAACGTGCCCAGCTTTGTGCCACGCCACTCACTCCATCGTCCTTTACTCCGAGAGCTCTCCAGGATTTCATATTTATCAAATTATTTCTGAATGATTAACACAAGATCTTTACATTTTCTCCTAATTACATGTCTGTCATTAATCTTCGCTATTTCTTTTGCCCCGAGCGTTTCGGAGAAGGTGGAGAGTGATAGGATTCAGCAATTAGGATCGGCTGTAAGCATGATTAAGGCTGTCCAAAACCAGAGGAGAAGAAAAAAAAAATCCAAGACTGCAGCAACACTAATGTGTAGTGTTAGCTGAAATTAATGATCAAACATTGCATCTTAGCATCTTAATATTGTCTCAAGCAAAATGGCTTTACATTTGGAAGTAACACACATTCTCAATCTAATCAGTGGTTTTTCCCCTGGACAAGCTTTTACTGTTCATTACTAGAAGAAACAGAGTTTTGTTGCTTCAATAATTTTTTTTTCCAGGGCAGAAGCACAGCAAAGTAGTCACATGTATTAGGAGGCCTTAAGCTTTTCAAATTTTTTTAAAAATTCGTTGCTTTAAAGAAAGCTCTTAAGGAGTAATTCATCTCTAGAGCAAACCTTTCAGTTCAAACCAGCTAAATTAAAAGGTGGCGTGAGCAGGCAGGATTTGACCTTGTGTACCCACACCCTGCCTTGCTGCTAAGACAGAAGAGAATGTTTTAGTAATCTAGCTAGAACTAAGCAGAATAAATCACTCAATACTGTGTAGCTTCAGTAGCTTGGAGCAAGCAGGGTGTAACAAGAGGGTTACCTCTTTGTCCTTTGCTTACCCTAGAGTGTTCTTTGTGGACTTGATCATGCTTTAGCCCTCATTTGGCAGATGAACAGTGCCAGAAAATGGCCTAAATTCCAGACTAATGGAGATCAGCCCTGCTGAGGAGGCTGCAGTGCAGCTACCTGTGAGCCCTCTGCATGCTCATGGTTTGGAGTGGCCCTGCACCAGCCCGGGCTGGGCTGGCTCTGCTCTGATCTCTGGTAGAGTCTGAAAAGATGAAGTGATGCTTTGCTTGCCAAGTGATGTGAGTCCATAACAGGTATTATTTAGGACCTTCATTGTTCAGTCTCTCCTTTAAACATTGACTTGAAATCCAGGCCATGGACAATGCCCAATGGAAGCAGGATTTTCAAAGCAAGCATTGGGATGAGAGGCTGGAGAGGGCACAAGCACGTTCTGGTGCTGGGTTGTTGGTGAATAAAATTCATTAATCCTTCAGTTGATTTCCTGCCTTGTCTGAGGTGCTTGGCACTGCTCATGTTGAATCCCCCTTTCAAATCAAAACAGGAGTGTGTTTTTCCTGTGCCCAGAAATAGAGATGTGACTTTTGGAAAGGAACTAAACCATTTCTGAAGGAATGGCTGTCAGTGCTGACTTTCAGGTGTGAATTAGTTTTTGTGGAAATGCTGTCTAGAGAGCCAGTCTGCCTGGTGCATGTCAGTCTGGATTTGGAAAACACCCCCACAGGGTGAGCAGAGGCTGTTAATTATTGGTGGGCACTGGAAACTGGATGATGGATATGTACACCACTGCTCAGTCACTGTGACTTAAATGTAAATGAAAATTAATATGAAATTATGTATGATTGACAAGATTAACTGTGGTCTTAAACCAGCTAATATACTGATGGGAGTGTTGGCTTTTCATTTTTTGGGTTTCCATGGCTGGCTTTTCCAGAAACAAGAGCCCCAGATGCCTCTGGCCTGTACACCAGCTTTCCAGCAAAGACAAATGAACAGTAAATCACAGGAGAAAGGAGGAGGTGTTTTAGACACAAAGTCTGTTCCAGAGGATAAGCTTCCTTCCCTAAAAGCTCATGAAGTTTGCCTGATAATGGGCAGCTCATGAAGAAAAACCCATTTGGATCCTGCTAACAGGGGCTTGGTGCAAATCATCAATCACTGCCAAAAATCAGCAGTGCCACAGGAGGATGAGGTGTGGGGATGAGCAGCAGAGCCATCCCTCACTGCTCCCTCCTGCACCAGGTGAGCAGAGCTGAGCAGGACATTGGCCCTCTGCTCCTTAAGCATCCAGAAATAGGGAAGGAATATAAAATCCCCCTCCAGAGGGGCATTGTGGGCACAGATACCCAATGGCTGCCTCAGCACAGTGTTTTAAACAAGGCAGGCTGTAGTTTTCACTCTGAAGATGCCGCTTGGGTGGATCTTGCCCAGGTGCCTGCATTGCTCCCCTGTACTTTTCCCTTTCACAGCTGCTCTTCCTTTGGTGCTGGAGGACAGGAGAGGTTTTTGAGCTGCAGGTGGGTGCCAGGCAGGTGTCCTGGCACAGAGGGACCCTGTGCCCATCCCAGCCTGCATCCCTGGGCATTGCTGAAGGCACTGCCAACACCTCATCCTCACCACATGGGATCAATGCCCACATGTTCTGGGAGGGGAATCCACAGGGAGAGTCCTGCAGAGAGGACAAAGGACTTCCCCGTGGCAGGCAGGTTCAACAAAAAGATTTGCTGGTTCTTGTTTGGTCTTTTATAGACATTCAGGAAAATGTTAAAGTGACAGGTGCAGGTCAGGATTGGTGTGGCTGGTTGGGATTCACTGGAGCTCAGTGTCTGTCCCCTCTTCCATGTGATGACCTGTTGGGAGATGGGTTGAGAGTGCTGGTAAAGTTTTGATGGCGTTTTATATTTTATGGAGTAGAAATGTTGTTGTATTGGAGCTGCAGAGGATTCCTTGTGAGTAGTTTCTCTTTTCTTTGCTGGCTTTTCTTGTTGCTTTTCTATTTGCCCAATGGTCTGGGTGAGCTATTCATGGCTTTTGCTTTAAAGGTCAGAAATACCATTAAAACTGAATGAATTATGGACTGAATAATACTGTTTTGTTTCTTGCTTCAACTTTTTGCAAGTTTTCTGTTGAAAAAAAAGGTAGTAGATGGTTAATTTTAGCAGACATTTGGGGGGTTGGAAGCTTTGGTTTTGATTAATTCAGGTATAGCACCAGTTCATAGACCTGAAACTGCTGCTTGATGTACCATTTATTGCCACTGCACACATGGAACAAGAGGGAAATTTAGGACAATTTTGTATTTCCAGGACAGTTTCAGGAAACCTGTGCCAGTGTCCATCATATAATCTGTTAGGAGGTCAGTTCACTGGTAATATTGTAAACATTAAAGGCAAAAAAGAAGAAAAATCTCCCTTGTAGGCTGAGTCAATAATATGAGCCATCCCTATAAACGAGTATTTTAATTGGTTTATTGGAGTTTATTCATGCAAGTAAATTTTGTAGAATATCCTGCTTTTTATGTAAAGGGAATCTTTTTTTGTTCTTTGGATGGCTGCTTGTCATTTTTTTCTTCCTTATCACATTGTAGAAAAGTAAGGTGATTACTGAACAACTTGAATTAATTGGAAAAAACTGAGATAAACAAGTGCCCATTCTCCCTCATCTTTGCATATTAGCTTAATTTGAGACCTGATCCATGATGAATAATTAAACAGTAAAAATTAAAACTTGTGGTCATAGCGCTGCAGCACAAATGAGTGCATACTTGTTCTGTGCCAAGACTTACTTTGGTATTTAGAATAAACCTGAGAGTGTAATTTCATCACATTCCTAACAGAGTGTTTACACCGAGCTAGACATCACTGACAGTGGTAGCTGACAGTCCTCACCGAGGCCTGCTCTGGAAGAAACTGCAAATGTGAGAGTGCGGAGTGTTGAAGTGTTGGAAAAGGACACAGGAGCCAGGGCTGTGTCCTCGTGGGGCTGGTGCCATTCACACCTGCACAGGGATTTTCAACATCACCTCATTCTAATCCTGAGCAGAGACGCCTCCCAGCTTGCTCAAAAAACCCCATCCAGCCCAGCCCTGATTTCTGTAGCTCATAAAAGAAGAGGGGGTTGAGGTTTGGTAGGATTTCCTTTGATACCATTCATCACATTTGTCTAACCTTTCAAAGATAGCAACCAGTCGATGTTTCTTTCTCAACCCATCAATCAGTAAATAAAAAATGAAATTACAGCCCTCATAACTGACTTCTATCTCTTCAGATGGCCTGACTTTTTTGTTTTCAGCTGCAGGCTCTCACATTTGAGCTGGTGTGAAAGGGGGAGCAGACGATGATGGGCAGCTCTGAGATCACTTCCATGGAATTTGGGATTTTTTAATCATGTTTCCCTTAGCAGTCGCCTCAGAATGATAAGTAGTGGATGTCAGTGAGGATTTGGAAGAAGAGGAGGTATCTGTTTACATGCAAAACTTTTTAATTAAAAAACAGATACGGAGCCAAGATATTTGTTGCGTTCCCGTTGCTCTACCTGGAGGGTTGGTTGGTCTGCAGATGGTTCAGCACACGAGTCGTGCTCTGTGCTGACACTGGGGGAGGGAAAATGCAGCTATTGGGCCTTTTTGCCTTCCAGTTTCAGCAGTTCAGACATCTGGGGAAAATTTCTCATCACATTCCCAAACCTTCTGTGCCATGAGCAGGATTCTGCCTGAATGGGGCTGAGCTGCCCAGTGGGTGTGTTGGGCTGGCAGAGATGGGATCTGCTGGTCCTCCAGGAGGGTCTGTGCAAGACCACTAAACGTTTTCAAAAGCCTCAGTCATTCAATAGAAACATTAGGACATTTCCAGAAATAGTTTCCAGCGTTTTTGTAAGTTGGGGAGAAAAGTTGTTTGGGTTTGTTTTTTTTTTTAGTTTTTTTTTAGTTTTTACATAATTAATTTTGATGGTTGATGTGGAGGCAGAAAAAGTTGAAGTCTGCAAGTGGTGTTCATTTATTTATTTATTTGTTTATTTTTATTTATTTGTTTATTTATTTATTGCACTCTATGTTATGGTGGTAGTTGTTCAACCGCAGAAATGAAAAAGTCGTTCCTGAATCACCTTATTTCCAGAAAGATCAAGAATATTATGAGAAGGAAAAAAAAAACCCCCAAACCACTGAAAATTTAGCCCAAAAATGTCTGAGTAAGGTGGCTTTGAACAGTTGCATTCCTGACTGTTACCCGGGGGAGGAGCAGTGTTTTATTCTTCAGGTGCAGTGTGGACCTGTCCCATGTGCTGAGGAAGTGCCACCCCATGCAGGTGCTTTAAAATGAGGACACCTGGCCCTGGAACTGGCCCCACACCCCCAAAGTGCCCCTGGGGGTAGTGAGAGGGGTGCAGCAATGAGGGATTTTTACTGCCACCACACTGGTTTGCATTAACAGCAGCAGTCAGTTTTATGCTCTTATTTTCTTTAGGAGTTTATTGTTATAAAAAGAAACTTTTTAATCTTGCACTGTTCATGAAGTCAGGTGCAGGCTTGCCTGCTAATCAGTGGTTTCAGTGGTGCTTTTACATCATCTAAAAATTCATTACAGGGATTACTTTAATAAAGGCCATATGCATATTTTAAGTAAGTTTTTGTACTATTTTTAGAAAGAGCTTTCAGTTTGTAGTTAATAGTGTAGAAAAATGTCTAGGTGGATAAAACAAATACAAGTATAATAGTTACAAGATCTACTCATAATTAAAACCCAAGGGGAGTGAAGACAGGCAATAAATCAGTGTTTGCATGAACCAGATGTTGCCTATTTTGGGCAGTGGTGGAACTCCACGTGGCTCTCAGAGGTGAGGCTTTGTGGACAGCAAAATGTGCTTTTCCAGCAGAAGCTGTTAGCCTTTGTGTCTTGTGCCAGAACTGAGACACTTCTGTCACTTGCTGCTCTCCAGCCTAAAGATGAGTTCAGTTCAGCTGTCTGCATCTGAATAGTTTATGGAGCTTGGGTGTTTTAGAAGGTTTAAAATGGAGAAAGAAAGAGTTTCTAAGAGGGAATCCACGCAGGTAGCAGGATGCTGCTGAAGAATCACATCCTGCAGCAAAGCAGCATGTGTGTTGTAAGCATTTTGCAAAACCAAATATGTTTTAAAAGCAAAATGGAAAAAAAAAATCTGATACATCCAGGCTGATGCTATCTGCTCTCAGGAGCAATTTGATCATAACCCTCTTTATATCCCTCTCTTCCGCTGCTGAAGTTCCCTGCCTTAAAATGAATTTGTTCTGAGGCAACTCACTGGGGGAATCTAAACTGGTCTTTGCTGTCAGTGACACGTGTTTAATGACATTCTACTGCTTGCCTTACCCAGCTCATCTGAGGCATCTTACTGCTAATTGTTGTATTATTATTACTGTTATTATTGTTATTTTTGTTGTTATTTGCTGTCCCTGCAGCCCTGTGGGGAGAAGGATGATGGCACTGCTGGGGCTGGGCTCGTGCTGGGTGCATGGGACACCCATCCCTCGCACATCAGCTCCCAAATCACCTTTCCCTCTCCAAATCTGGGGAATGCAAGGCCAGGTGGGCTCAGCCCGGCCGCCGGCTCCGCACGCGGGCTGCTGCCCATAGGTGGCAAAATGCAGATTTCATTGCGGCAAGACAATATTTTCCTTTTGGATTCTGGGTTTTGTGTGCTTTTGGAAAGCATTTGGCAGCCACAGCAAGTATGTTTACAAAAAGAGCAGAACTGGTAAAGTTCAGGTTCGTGTTTGGATTCAGCCCCAGCAAACTGAAGCTGAAGCTGTGCCAGACGTTTGAAGCTGCCAGACGACAGTTCATCTCAAACAGAAAGCTGAAGAGGGGGAAAGAAATTTGTCAAATGTATTCCATGTGGAATTTCAGGCAATTTAATTTGATTCACTACACTCTGAAATGTCTTGGACTTCCCTATTGTTTCTTTACTTTAACACTAAATTTGATACCTTCTGGGATCTTCAGTGCTTTGTGCTGCATTTGTCACGTTCTCTAATTTACTGGCTTCAGTCTCTCTCGGTTTTAATTGAAGGGACTGAGCCCTGCAAAAGTGCTCCATGAAATTTAAGGTTGCTAGTTTAATCTTGAAGTTTTTCTTCAGATGAGGAGACAACTTGTCTTTTGGACAGCACTGTCAGTAAGAAGGGCCAGAGAGGATGAATATAAAAAAGAGGAAAGTTTCAGTAAACCTCATCCCTGTGACTCTGTTGGTGGCAGCAGCAGCAGCCAAACTCTGTGGCTGTGGGGATGCTGTGGTCAGGACATGTTCCAGGGTGGCTGCAGAGACCAGGAGGTTCTGCTCGGGTCAGTGATGACCACCACCAGACTGCCTGGATCTGTGTTTTATTGTGCTTTTCTGCTTTCCCAGTTAATTTCCTGCTCTGTGCATGAGTTTCCTGTGGAGTCAGTGTACACTGATCCAGCTCCAGGGCAGGATCCTCTGGCTCTCTGCAGCCTGGCAGCTCTGACACTGTCAGTGTTTGTTACCCCCACAAGGGCAGTTTGGGCATCAGAGCCACTTGTTCTCCCCCTGCTCCAGTGCCAGACACAGAACCCAGAGCCTCCATCTGTAAATAAAACTCGCTGAATTTGTCCAAATGTCAGAGCACTTGAGCCCACCAGGAGCCAAACAGTGTTTTATTCTACATAATAGTAATTTTTCTTGAAACCTGCAGACTTGTGTAGGTTATAGCTGAAGGTAAAGGACTGCTGCTGCTTTTTGTGCAGGCAGAGGAGCAGAGGTGCACAGCAGCTACAAGTTAAATATAGCTACCCTGCCTTGACTCTTTCAGGTAACAAAGTCTTCCATTTCTAATATTCTAGCCTGAAACATCTATTAATTTACTGCATCGGGATGTGACTCCCTGGATCAGCGTGTGCTCACACTCGAGCCAGGCTGGGGAAGATGAGAACACTCAGCCCCAAAGTTGTCAGTGTTTACACACAAGTTAAGTCCATAAGGAGTTCAGTGTCTTTGCTGGCGTGTCTGATTTTTTTTCCCTCTGACATGTGCAGCCTCTGTTTCTAGGTGCTGAGAGTTTGTTTGTTTGAAGAGTGTGAGGAGAGAGGAGCCTGAGGCTGTCTGACACAGCTGCAGTTGGAGCATCTCTTTCAACTTCTTTTCCTAGGCTGCAAATGGCCTCTGTTCACTTTGGTTTTTTCCTCACTAAAAATCTTCCTGCAGCTCCCAGTGTCTTCCTAATACACTTCTGGCAAGTTGAAAAGAGATCTGTGGCGGGGAGGGAACCCCCCAAGGGCAGCAGGTTGCTGTCAGTGGGGCTGGCAGGGGTGGCGGTGCAGGAGCTGTGTGTCCATCCTGCTTCCCACCAGTGCTCCCAGCGCTGGGGTGTTCCTGCACCAGCAGGGCTGGGCTCTCTGCTCACATGGGGATTGTCTCCAGCACAGTCCCAGCCTCCCAATAGCTCCTTCCAGGGATGCTCCTGCCCACAGGAGTGATGGGCAAGCAGCTGTTACAGCCTGGAGATTGCCCTGCCACTACACAGACTACACCCTTTGTAATTATCACACCAGGATTCCATAAAACTTGCAGTTCTTCCTCAAGAAATGCATGGTGGTGTTTAAAGTCTTTTCCCACACAGGTAGTTTGACAAACATGAGAGTGTTGTGGAGATCATTAGTGCTAAGAGAAAAACCTCCAAATAAAGCGCTCTGGGATTTATGTGCTCTGTGCTGGTAATAATAATTAGAACATATCCTGCTGCAGGTAACTCCCACAACTTGCTCTTTGCTCTGAAGCTGGGAAACTCATTGATTAATCCATGGGGTCAATCAGTCCATCTTGTTTGGAGAGTTAATCTCTGGTGTGCACCAGGACCAAGAGTGAATCAGGTTTATTTACTGCTGCTTAATCAGAGAACCCAAACTCTCCTGTAGAGTGGTGAGAGGTTTGTTTCTACTTAGCCTTTAATTGCAAAATGATCTCATTAGTGCCATAGTGAATCTCAGTACCATCCTACAGACGTGTGGAATTTAAAGAGCAAAGAACAAAAATGGTTTCCTGCAAAAACTCAGCATCTGCCACAAAGTTTGGTGCAGTTGGTGTTGACAGGATCACCCAAACCAGGCTTCTCTTTATTCGCCTTTTAATCTGGAGCTGGACCATCAGCTGCACATCCCAGTGGCTTTCTGTCTACATTGCTGCTAAAAACAGGGCAGGACTGTCATGCTGAACCTGCTGGGAAAGGTTTTTATCCAAAAATAAAGATGCAGAGAACAACGTGGAAAGCAGCAGCAGAGTCACTGTGGTGCTTACCAAAGAAAAGGGCAATCCTCCAAGTTATCCCAGCAGAGAACTTCAGACCTTGTAAGGGTCCTTGCCTCTGTCATCAGGCCCTGGTTTGTGTATTAATTAACCATTCCTGGGATGCCCCAGCAAGGGAGAGAGAGTGGATCTAAAATGGGCAGTGAAATCCCAAATAAAGCAATCCTTGCCAAAGCAGGTGCTGGAAACCCAGAGGTGAGGCTGCATACTCGCAGTAAAGCCCTGAGCATGAAAATGTGGAAAGCAGTGAAAAATGCTCTTTAACATGAGCACCAATAGATGCAGGTTCATGTTCCTGTGCCGAAGAAAATGCTTGAATGTGAGTCCACATCCTGGAAAACCAATTCAAACTTGCTGGCTTTGAAATCTGGGTAGTATCTCTGTGCCTTTTTGGCAGGAATCTGCAGGATAAAATGTAGAAAATAGGGGTGAAAAGACTCCTCTTAATGCTAAATACCAGAAAGAATAGAAGGGAATATTCCCTTTACTAATACTTGTTTCTAATCAGATAAAAATAAGTGACAGTGTAGGAAGAATCCCTCTACTAAGTGCCAGAACATGTCGATTTATCAAATTTTTCTACCATTGCTCTTTTTTTGAGCTCAGCTCGGAGCTGACAGTGTATGTTTTACAGTGCAGCAAGGTAGATTGATTGATCCTAAATAGAAAAGCCTTTGGGGTCTCGAGCTGATGTTTTAGCTTCAGAAAAAAAAAAACTGAGTAAAGCATGTTAATGTAGAGAAAGGAGCCTGGCTTAATTGGACCAACTCCTGGCTTGCTGAAAATTAATGGCTGGCTGGCTGTTGCCAGAGTGATTCATCTTTTCTATCATGTTCTATAGTCCTTCTCTCCAGGGGTCTGTACTCCCCTCCAATTCCAAACCAGAAGTGAAATATACTTCTTCATTTTCTTCTTCCTTAAAAACATGTATTTTAGCTGAATTGGCTTCCAGTAAATGAAAAATAGCACAGGTGGGAATATGAAGGAGGCACTCAGTGTCTGGGATTTAGATTTTTGTTTTGTTTGAATGGGATTTACATTTTTTTTTAATGTACCCTTAACTCCTCATTGCTACTGGCTGGCTGCACACATGACAGAGTGACTTTTTAAAGGATCCTGATTTGTCTGTTGAATTGTATTGTTCCTTTTCTTTTTCTCTAGCCATGGAAACAGGAATTCTCTGTAAGCAAGAACTGATAAAAGTGAATATAAAGCTGGGAGAGGTGTTGAAAGCATTTAGGTGGCTCTGGAAATGAAAAGATGATTTTTCCATGTAGTTCCATCAAGCCCACAGAAGTATTTTTTATATATATTTTTTTTTTTTTAAATGACTTGTGCACGAAAAAGCCTTGCCATTTCCCCCATAAAACCTACAGTCCTGGCTTTGTGGAAGCAAAACAGCTGCAGGTGACAGTGGGGCAGTCAGGAATTCAGTGGTGTGTGCCTAAAACCCACATCCGATCGTGGAGGGCGTTGAGCTTTGCAACTTAAAGGGGGCAAATTCAAAATGTGCCTTTAAACATAAAATGCTTCTGAGTCCCTTTTGAAATCTGTCTGAGCTTCTGCTGGAGGCAGATTGCTGCTGCTTTGCTGACTCCAAGGTGTCACCAGGCGAGTGGCACGTGGAGTCATTTCCAACAAGCATGGAATAATATAGGTTGGGAATGTCATGAATGTTGTATTATTGCGTAGTCTGAATAGGAGGATTCCCTGTAACTGAAGATTACAAGAAGATAAATAAAGGAAGATTTTGTTTAACATAATTACATATGGTAAATTGTTATGGTAATTTACTATTATTCCAGTAAGGCAAATATTAGCAGTCATAGCTCAGAGATCATAAATAATGCAGTGGAAAATTGGATGTAATGTTTCACATTGACCTGAGATTTGAGAAATGGGCAGAACTGCAGCAGATTTCTGTGCTATTAATTGCAAGAAAATAACATTAAGAACATGCTAAATCATGCTAAATGTTTTCAGCAGATGATAGACTGTGGGATAGTTCATTAATTCTCCAAACTCATTCATTATATTTGTTTTTTACTCCAAGAACACTTAATGAATAATCAATGCTTTGTGAAGCTGAGGGTGTGAGAATGCACATTTTTATATACATTCATATACCAACCAAGATCCATCCATTTATTTCCTACAGATTTTTTGCATCAAAGTATATTTTTAAACTGTATACTCTTAAACTCAATCACTGGGGATGTGTTTATTAGTCTTTGAAACAGCTGTTTGAATTGCTGTTTTTACCTTTTACCAGAAGAGTTTGGTTCTCCCACGGTGCTATAAATATTAAATAAAGACACTAAGAGTTTATTAGTGTGATATCCTTTATGGGGACGTGGTGGAAAATGTAACCTATAAAATTAGTAATGAGCAGATAAAAATTACACATTGTCTCCATCAGGTTTTACAGCCATCATTTTTTCCTATTTATGTGTTGTTTTTCTTGTGGAGAAGGAGAAGGGCTCTGAGCATTTAATGAACTGCAGGAAGCAAATCTGGCTGTGTATTGTATGATAGTGTGGGATTTACTGTAAGCAGGGGTGGGATAGACACAGGAGTCCAGGCTTAGATGAGGCACTGTGTGTAAGTGTGATGGCTCAAGTCAGTTTTAATTTCCACACAACACTGAAACACCACCTCTGAGTTGTTCCAGAGTGGTTAAAATGCCTGTGGTACCTGGGTACATCCATCCTTTTAATGCAGAGAAACAAAATAGGATAAGATAAGACAAGAGGGAACAGCCTCAAGTTTCACCAGGGGAGGATTAGGTTAGAGATGAGAAAAAATTTCTTCGTTGAAAGGGTTGTCAAGCAGTAGAACAGGAGCCCAGGGAAGTGATGGAAGCACCATCCATGGGAGTGCTCAAATGACATGTAGATGTGGCACCTGGGGACATGGTTTAGGGCTGGACCTGCCAGGGTTGGGTTAAGGGCTGGACTCTGTCATCTTAGAGGTCTCTTACAACCTTTGTGACTCTGTAATTCTGTAATATTAAATCTGTAATATTAAAATCCTGCCTCCATTTCAGCATTTTCCTTTTGTAGACAAGATATTTCAGTCACAGAATAATTCCACTGTGTATTTACACATGCTCATGGGACTCCATTTCACACAACAATTGCAATAATTTGTGTGACATCCCTTAAGTTTTTCACCCTGCACTAATCTGGAAATGCCCTGTAGTTTGCAGGGAGAAGGATCTGCTCTGTTTGCTTTTTGGAAGTCCGTATTTCTAATTTCTCTGTCTTTTTCACTTGTATCTGGTGATGGAGGCAGTTTCCTGGCAGTTTGAATTCCAGGACTCGCATCCCAGCTTTGCTCCAGCGTGGCCATGGGGATTTCACTCAGCTGCACTTGGTTCCCACTGCTGTAAAACAGTTTTCTCACAGACTCACAGAGGGATTGCACGAACGTAAAGAAAGATGCCTCCAAAATGTGGCCGTGTAAAATTTTATGCTGCGTACTTACTTTGCCCAATAAATGCAGCTTCCCAACAAGGCACAGCACGCTCTGCTTCACATTAGCACTTAATGGAGAAATCACTTTGTGAGGCTGTAATGTGCCCGAGCGTTTTTGTGGTTAACTGAATGGTTTGGTGCCTGTTCTTAGGCAACAGGAGCCTCTCCAGACAGGACATGTTTGGGATTTTGTCATTTCTGGCGTGGTGACACGCAGGGAATGCTGGCCAGGACTGACCCCCCTGCAGAAGCCAGAGGAGATGGATGAGTGCAGACATTTGGGAGCGTCAGGCCAGAAGTGCCAGGGCAGGGATTCAAGTGATTTGCTCGTGATCACACAGGAGAGACATTTCCGTGCATGGTGAGGACTCTGCAGGTTACCCAGACAGCTGAAAATCCCAAAGGCTGCTGTTAAGCCATCCTCACCTTAATGATGTTCACAGAAGGGGCCAGGGGGGGATTTGGCAGCTCAGATTTATCACAGTGCACTGGGTGCAGGGGAGCTGGTCAAGAGACACGACTTGAAAAGCAGATGGATCCTGCTGGAAATAGTGCTGTGTGTTTGCTGCTTTAAAGTTCATCGGGCAAGAAACAACTTTTGCAGAGATAATCCTCAAAACCACGGTGAAAAACAGAGTCCTGAAGGGACCCATATCCTGAACTGTGGGATGATGTCCTGCCAGGGGGTTTATCCTAATAAACGAGTATTATCCCTCCTGCTCTGCCAGCCCTGTGCTGCTTGCCAGAGGGGGCACTTTTTAATGGACTAAAAAAAGTCAAAGGAAAATCCAGAAGGATAAGGCTAAAAGCGAATTCTTTGGTTTATACCATTTATAGTCCTATTAAATTCAGTATTTCTCTCAGACATTTGGGGGGCAAGAAGTTCAGTGTATTCGTACATCTTTCAAGATCCTGACTTGATCATTTGACTCTGGCCAGCCAGCTTAACAAGCTAAATAATAAAAGGGAACAATGCAAAACTTGTTGAATTTTTTTTTCACCCTGTGTCTTTTTTGAAGTAAAATACCATTTTTTTTCCTCAGATGCCCAGCAGTTTGCTGCAGACTCCTGCAGCTTCTCTGCCCATCACTCAGTACCTGTTTCAGCTTATCAAATTGTTGTACTTCCTCCTTTCATAGAGAAGCAATTAAAAATGATGAGGGTAAAGGGTTAAACCTAAAAGCTTGCTAATGAGGGTGCCTTCTTGGTTTTCCTTTCATCAGGTATTAGATGTTGTTTTCAGCATAAGCTTTCGATAAGCTTCACTGAACATTTTTCCAGTGTATTTTTTTAAAAGTTGGTTTCTTTTTTTTACCATCCTGTAAAAATGATAGATGTGTGACTCTGCTGTTTATCCAAAATCCTAATTACTGATGCTGCAGCTTTTGAATGTTAAATTTCTGCAGTGTTCTTTAGTCTTCAGACTGGTCAAAGAAAGATTGATTTGTGTCCACAGAGAGTTTTAAGACTAGTAAACACAGCCAACGGTTGTTTATTTATTTTTTCCATTATTTGAAAGTCAAAAGTTGCATCAACTGCGAATTATGTACACGTAGAGATTTCTAAGGGAGAAAAAGGAGGAAAAAAAGCAAAAGTTGTCTGCCATTGAATGAAATTTTAATTTCTATCTCCAGAAGAGCCAAGAGTAGGGGTAACAGGTAGAATTTGAAATTATGGATGAGATTTCCTTTCTTTGAGCTATGCTATTTATTATAGAACAATAGCTTGGTGGGGTTTTTTCCCCTAAGCCTGTACACATATATTTGGGAAAAGTATTTTATGGATAAATATATATAAATGAGGTTTACAGATTTTGTGGATCTTTGAGGAGCTGGCTGTGCTAATCCCATGCTGAGCATTCACCTGCCTGTGCTACCCGAGAGGAGCAATGTGGGGCAGAGAAGGTGCTTGTTTTTAAAAAAAAAAAAAAAAAAAGGAAAAATAATCAGACGATTTCTCTCAGGGTTTTCTCCGTCTCTAGTCAAGTTTGTTTTAAACTAATGGAAGTAATTAGCAAGTCACAGAGGGACTTTGTCTACGAGGTAGCCATTTTTAGATAATGGAGCATAAAAGTCGACACAGTGACATATGACACCAGAGCAGCATCTTGGAGCCACGAGCTGGGTCTTAAGCAGATGTTTAAGTACTTTGAATACTGAAATCACTACATACACATATAGAAAGGTTGGTTGGTTTTTTTTTTCCTCTCAGACTACTGTAGGGCTTCCTTTTAATCTCAGTAAAATCAAAGTAAGCTCTGAAATGTTTTTTAATGTGCAGTCATTATCACTCCTTTCTCTCTTCTTTAAACGTCTTTCAGTGAGGGATAGGTGGGTACTTGGGGAGCAGGGATGGAACCCGAGTTTTACAGTGACCATTGCACAGCAGAGGGGTGCAGCAGTACAGCAGCTGATGTGCCGGGTTCCTGACAGTGACCATGGTGTTGAGCTGAAAATAAATAACGTTTAGAAGTGAGGATGCACTTGACATGTTCACACACGTTTATTGTAGCTGCGAATGCAGGGGAGATTTGCAGAAATTCCGGAGAGATGAGGGTGATCTCCCAGCAGGGTGGTCCCAGAGGTCCAGGGAATGTCCCCTCGCAGCTCTCTGAGATTGTCCCAGTTCTTGTAGGTGCCAGCAAACCCTGTGTGTGCTTTCCCTCATCCAGGGCTTTCAGGTAGTTTGCATGTACTAGAGAACTTGATCCATCTCATTTTTTATAAATCAATGTGTGGCATTCGCTGTTTGTGCCCAGCAGTTGCGGCAGCATTTGGTAACACTTCCCACCACACACATAAAAATGTACCAGTGTGGTCTAAATAAACACACAGCACAGAAAGCCTTTGTAGATGTACAGTCAGGACACAATCACAGCACCCCAGTTATTGAGGGGTGAAGGAGGGGAAGGATTTTCCCCTCCTCTGCCCCAGTCTGCTCCTCATTTCTCCCTACTTTGATGTGCCTGGGGGCTTTGGCAGCCAGATGTGTTGAGCCATTTCCTGCTGTTCTTTTCTTTCACCTGTGCCACGGTTGAGGGATTTTTTTAAAATTTAAATCCAAATTAGTGCTTGATTCAGCTCAGAGCAGCACTGCAGAGCTGTGGTTGGTACAGGGGGAAGAGGGCAGCTGGGATAAAAGTGTCCCAGAAGCTCCTCTCCCTGGAGTGCCCTGCATCCCTGCATCCCATCACCACAGCCAGCCTGGGTGGATCCATCTGACCCAGCCCCTCTCCTGCAGGAATTCAGTGTTTGCTGAAGCCCAGCAGAGCTGGCCCAGCAGGTTCTCCTCCTCTCCAGGCAGGCTGGAGCATCTCAGCATGAGAACCTGCCTGGCAATCCGAGCTGGATTGCTGTGCATCCCCTCGCACTCACTTGAGATGTTTGTACGGGTACAATCTGTTTTCCTTCACCACATGTGTGTTCCGCCCCGCGGATTACTGAAATGGCAGAAAGTGTTTGGTTTCCTGTGTTATTAGCTGCAGGTTCCATTTCTATCCGATTTGTCAATTCTGTCACATAATGGGGTTGAGGTTTTTTTTTTCCTGGTCTAATGTATGTGACATGTTTCATAATGCCAATAAAAATAGTTTTCAAACTAGACTGTGAAAGACTTTGACCAAAAAAAAAGGCGAAAATAGAAATATCAGCGACTGGGGAGCTTTGATCTGACAAAGTAGGCTTTCAAATGACACGTTATGGTTTATGAAGCACAGTTTTACAGTTCCTTTTTGCAGTAGCTGTAACATGTGAGGGGTTGGCCAAGGTGGGAATGCAGCTCAGGATGGGGGGTCCAGTTCCAGCAGCAGATGCGTGCTCCAGAATGGTTTCAACTTTTATTTCTGTGTTAAATTTTTTTGTTGTTTTTATATTTCTGATAATGGAATTGTTATGGGCTTTTGAATTTCAGTTAAGAATGTGCAAATAGCCTATCTGGTAAGTAGGTTATTGAAGGGTTAGGGAAATGGAGAACATTTCCTGAAAAAAAATACCCACAGCGTGGGTAATAGACTCCAGTTGAATTTAAAAGATAATGGCGACAAGGGAGAAATCCACTTGTACAAATGGGGAACAGCTGTGTTTGAGATCTAATGAAACTGTATCAAATACTTTAAAAATGGCTTACAACTTCTTCCCTGGGGAACAGAGATAAAGCACAAGAGCACTCCTAAAAGGTCGAAGAAACAGTTAAATCATTTCCTTGATGGTTATTAGAGATATAGAAGACATCAGTGAAAATTAAATGTCTGAAACTTGTATTTGATTGCTTTCCTTATCACGCCAATCTCACACATTTCTCCCCTCTCTTCCTCTCTGTTCTAGTAAAATTTAATAACTGTGCTGGCAACAAGGGCGTGCGGTACGAAACCAACAGCGTGGACTTCAAGGTGAGGGCGGACGGGACCCTGTTTGCCGCCCACCACCTGCAGGTGCCCTCCAAGCAGCTGATCCTGGTGGTGACCGCCTGGGACCCCCAGAGCCTGGGCAGATGGGAGGCCATGGTCAGGTTCCTGGTGGCAGACAAGTCCCAGCACAACGGACACAAGGTGAGAGTTTGTTTCAGAGCTCTTTTTCCTGCTTTGTTCTTCCTTTGCCCCAAAGTGTTTTGTGTCGACTGGTCTGTGCTTCATAAGGAAGTGTTCAGGTAGGAGGTACCATGAGCAATATCAATTCCTACCATAAGGAAGGGTCCAGGTAGGAGATTCTGTGACTGTGTTCACAGAGGTCTTAGGATGAGGGAAGAGATGAGGATCTGACTCCATGTTTCAGAAGGCTTGATTTATTATTTTATTACATATATTACATTAAAACTATACTAAAAGAATAGAAGAAAGGATTTCAACAGAAGGCTAGCTAAGAATAGAAAAAGAATGAATGATAAACAAAGGTTTGTGTCTCGGAGAGAAAGTCCAAGCCAGCTGACTGTGATTGGCCATTAATTACAAACAACCAACATTGTTAAAATTCCACCATGTAACTCTGTGCTCTTTGGGAGAGTTTTTGCCATATTTGAGACAAAAAGGAGAAACTTGGACAGACTTAAATCTCTCACTTGCCCACTGGGCTGACCCCTAAGCTTTTGCAGGGCTTAGAGTCATGTGAATGAACTTCTGCTACTGTTCAGTAGGGCTTGAGCTTGTGGAAGATGTAATTAAACCCTGTTTGTTATTGTCAACTCAATTTGCCATTTCTAACCAAAGAAATACTGCTTCCTTCTAAAAGTAATTAAATATTGGAGGAACAAAGTAAGATGTCTTACATACTGCTTTAAATTTCCCCTCAGTGTAGCAGAAAAAAAACCTGAATAAGCACACATTTCTGTTTTAGTAGAATATTTGGTTGGAAATTCATCTAATGTCAATGTAATCTGAACTCTGGTTGAAAACAGAGAGCTAAGCTTCTTAAAATTCATATCCCTCCTTTCTAAAAGCCTTATTAGTGTGTAGTTTGAGGCTGGAAAAATACAGGAAACAAGACTAATGACAAGGTCATAAGCAGTTTTATTATGGGTCCCTATAGCAGGCATCTGACTTGTGTTTTATTTAAATGCCCGTGGTTTTTGCAAGCAAAATAATCCTTTGTTTACTAAAGAAATAAATATGATTATGAGATTATTTTAAAAAATAATAGTGTTTGTGCAGAAAAAAAGAACCCCAAACCTTACAATATCCAGTTCAGTATGTTTCAGGCCATGACCCTTATGTGTTTTGTGGCTTTTACTAGAGGCACATTTCACATTTGGTTTTGTGTAGAATAATATGACTCAAGCAGAACGAGATATATATATATGGTTTTTTAAGACATTTTAGATTGTTTTGTTATACTCAGGATATAGAGATGGCAAATGTGGGAGAGAAAGGAGGAGGTGACCTGAGAGAGGGAGGGAGACCAGTTTTCTTCTGGTGCATCCATTTATTTCCATTTTACTTTTTAAATTTGTGACTGATTTTGCAAAAATGCTGAACAGTTCCCAGACATTATAAATAATTGGCATGAAATTCAGTTACTGCACCTGCTGATCACTGTTTGTTGGCACCTATAGAACAAGAAAAGTCCTTTTGCCTTGGAGCAATGAGCAGTGGCCCTCAGTGAGGGCAGTCCCTCATGACAGGGGCCCCTCAGAACCCCCTCTGAAAGGATAAATCAGAATTTATTTCATTATTATCCAGGGATTAAAACTGCATCAAAACCAGCCCTCCTAGAATGGCCATTATTAGGCATTTGGTTTACTGTGGAGGTTACAATGCAGAATAAATGTTATGGGAGAAATCAATGTTTTTGGGATGCTGGCTGGGATGCTGGGGGGCCAGGACTGACTCTGCCTGCACAGTGGGACGGTGGGCTGCTTTCCAGGAGAGCACAGAGGATTCTTCCAGCCATAAATGACCCTTTGGACCTGTGATCCTTTCTTGTCACAGCATCTATGACTGAAAATCCGCTTTGGTGCTGGCCCAGGGCTTCCAAGGCAGCAGATCATTTCTTGTTGGGCCAGTCCTCCCCTTGTGTGATTTCACTGCAAAATCAGCAGGTTTGGGTCCATCCCTGTGCCCCAGACCCCCCAGCCCAGCCTGGCTCTTGGTGCAGCCTCACATTTTAATGGGGAGGGACCCAGCACAGTGACAATTCCCCCTTTTTCACAGTGTTGGCCTTATAAATAATGCGCTGGTTGCTTGGGATGCCTGAATAACCTGCCAGATTTCACTGAAAAACATTGTAAGGAAAGAGTTCTACCTACTACATTAAAGTGTGATGCTAGTAGGGTGAAATGATAGAAAAGAAGGCAAATACTTTAAAAATGTACTTTATGATACATGAGGCATACATTTCCCCTCCTCGCCAGCAAACCCTTGAATGTAAACTTTTTTTTCTGGTTAATACAAGTGATGTTAGTAACTCAAGGAACTTTTTTGTTCAGTCTTGCAGGAAACCTGATAGCAATTCAATTAGAAAATGCAAATGAGGTCACACATTTCCCACAAGAGTGCTGAATTACCCCAGAGGAAGCTGAGTGATATTCCAGCATAACAATAAATACTTAAGATAAAATTTCTTCTGCTGTTCTTGTCTGGCTGCCTGTTGTTCCATCTGAAAGTTTCAGTTGGGGCTGTGGGTGTAGTTTGGGAAGAAGGAAAAAGAAAATAAAAGAAAAAAGAAAATAGAAAAAAGAAAAGAATAAAGGAGAAAAGGAAAAGAGAAAAGATGCTGTTTTTATGAAGTAAAGTCTTTGTGGCTTGTGTCAGCATTTGTGAAAGATGAACTTGAGTGGGATAATGCTCCAGAAGAAAGCAAAGTAAAGCTGGGCTTTACTTATCTGGAATTAGCAATGTCTTCTTTTCTAAGAGTGCATGCTATTATTTTGAAAAATTGGATATTGATTCAACCGAAAGTCTAAAAATGAAAATTATGTTTGTGAACAGTGACATTGCTGAAGACTGCAATCCTCAGTGTCCTGTTTTTTAGTTACAGAAACTCAAATTTTCCCATTTATGTGTAGAAATATTATGCATTCGTCCTTCACACCTTGCACCTGCCCTCTGTGTCCATCAGTCCAAGCTCCTCGTCATTCCTTGAAAATCAGCTTCCCCCACCCCCTGTGTTGGCTCATCCTTCTCATTTATATTGATTATTTTCTTTAATTTTCAGTCCTTTCATGTGTCTAAGGCACATCTGGCAAATTTTCTTCTGTATTTATTTAGCTGTCTATTTTTCTGTAGTTCTCGCCTCACAAGATTAAAATCCAGATTGTAGAAATAGAGCATAGAGAGGAATTCACAGCAGAAGAGCTTAGAGGTACAGGATATATTCAGCACATGTAAGATGTCAGTCATCTGCTGCCAGTGGCTTAGTTTAGTAGGGAAAAAATACTGTTTTCTTTGAACTGTGTTTATGTCAACCAAAGTTTCTCGTTGTTTGAGCTTTTCAAATTCTGAGCATGGAAATATGTAAATTTTTGTAATGCTAAATCACTGGGAATTGTGCAATTAAATTCAGAAATATGTGAGGTCTGCAGCTAGTGTTTAAAACATTGAGAGCTGCTGTCAGAAATCAATTCTTGCTTAAGCCCAGCTTGTGTTTTATTATATCTCATCTTATTTTGGGCTGCTTTCATAACCCAGCTATGAGTCCACAGCCAGACAATGTGAATGTGAAAAGCTGGTTCTTACAGACACAGAGCTTTTTTTTTTATTTAAAGCCTTTAAATAATCATCTGTGGTATTTCACCTGGCAGTGGTTCTAAATTCCAAGAACAGCCTTTTATTGCTGATCACAAGCACAAAGGTCTCTGGGCAAGGAAAGGCTTATTCAGCACTGCTCTCATTGATGGCCTGGGTCATTGTGCAGCCAGGATGCTCTGCACGGGCTGGGAGCCCTCCCTTGAGGGAGGAAAATCAGAGTTTAAGTGGGATCTGTGCTTCCAGTGACTCCAGTCTCACTGCTGGGCAGATGCACCTGGAGGAAATGAGACAAAATGCGTTCACTTTATTCCTTCCTTCTTTTCCCTGCCCTGGGGTGAGGTGTTACCTGTGGCATCAGGGTGAGGGGAGTTTGCCCCATCAAACTGTTTTATCACTAGAGAAGGGCTGGAAAAAATGAGGTTTTAGTTGTCATCCTGCCTTTTTCTGATGATACTGGTGCATATTTTGAGTACTGGGTCATTACAGTGGCACTGTCCTCTTTCACTACCTCTGTGGGGGATCCAAGGCAGTAACTAAATACAGCAAAATGGCAGTTGGAATAGTTTTTATTTCTGTGTCTCATCAGTCAAGCAAGACCTGGATTTATCGGTCAGGCAGAGTACGTGCAGAGATTTCTGTTTCCTTCAGATAACTTGTGAGACATTGTTTGGGGTTTTAACAAATCAGATCAGTGGAAAAGATAAGAAAGAAGACGACTAATAAATTAGTATCACATAATTGTTACCAGTGAGACTGCTCATGATAATTGGGCAAGTCTAATGAAGATGCATCTGCTGAACTTGCCTGACCTCGTGCTTGGGCGGATTTGGGCGTCTCACATGTAACCATTGCAGGAGGAGAGAGTGGTGCTTGTGACAACACGTGAACCTGCCTGGCCTGGTTCTCAGGTGTGCTGCATGCCGTGGCCTGGTGCTGCAGCCAGGATGAGATGTGACACACAGGTGCTCATTGCCTTGGAAAATCAGCCCACTACGGGAAGTTTCCAAGCACTGCACTTGCTGCATTTAGTTCTTAAGCAGTCAGCATCATACCGAGGGTCAGGCTCAAAGCCGTGCTCAAAAGAGCATCTGTAAGTGAAATTCACTCTAGATGTGTCTTCCTTCAAACAAAAAGAAGTCCTAAGGATTGAACTGCCTGCACGGAAATAAGTTTTTCCTGATAAAACAAACCCCGTGGACTGCTGCGTGCTCCTGCCTGTGATGTGTTCCTTGCCCTTGCCAGATCAAAGCTTTTGACCTCCCATTTCATGTTCTTTGTTGGTAACTGCTCAAGTCTGACTGCCACTTCAAAAAAAAAATATTTTGGACTGGATATCCTAAAAATACCTTCCTTGCTGTGATAATCTGATGACAGCTGCTTGTAAACATGACTTTGAGTGCAGACAAAAATTGCTTCATACAGGCACGTCCATTAAAATAAACTGGTTGTAGGGGCTCTGAGTGTCCAGGATCTTTCCTTTAGCCCAAGCTGAGACAGATTGGTAGATGCAAGCTCAGTTTTGGTTCCTCCCAGCCTCTGGAGATCAGGTCCTGGACTTTTGGGTGAGGCAGTGACCCTCTGGCATGTCCAGCTGGAGGAGTGCCAGGGATGGGTGTCCAGCAGGGCAGAGTGGCCTGAGGACCTCAAGGATTGGGATTTCAAACACTGTTCCCACCCAGCAAAGCATTTAAACTCAGGCTTAAATTTGATCTTGCAAATTGAGATAAATTGAATGTGTCCTCACGGTCAAATTTGAGCATTTCTTAGGTGCACTCTGGAACTGGAGGATAAAAAAAGAAGAGCAGTCTTTTCTCAAGAGCCTCTTGAAATAACCAAAGGATAACTTGAAAGGGCAAATTCTCGCACTAGCACTGAGGAGAAGTACCAGACTGAATTACTTTACTTTGTGCTAAAGTAGCAGCAGCGCCTGTGATCTTTTAAATCTCTTGTGATCTTTTTACTTGCAAACATTATGAAGAGGAGGAGTATTGTTACATTTAATTCATTATGATTATTTTAATTCATGTATCTTTTGAACCTCATGGCTTTAAAGAAGTAAAATGAGATTACAATTTTTCACAGGCTTTTAAGGGGTAGACTTGCTCCCACTTCTTTCTGTGATGAAGAGCACTTGTAATAGTCTGAGTTTTAGAAGCAAAAGAATTGTGTTTTGGAGCCATGTTTTCAATTATTTTTTAGAAATTTTATTGGGGAGGAAGAGCTCAGATTGCTAGCCCAGATTTTTCATACATTTTCCTCAAGATCAGGTGCAGGATGAGAGAGGTAATTCCAAGCTGCAATAGAGGTTTTCACTGGATAGTATGTGGCAAGATCTGCCACCTTTATTCCTGATATGCAGTACATAACAAGTATGAGTATTTTGTGATTTAATAGCCCTACTCTTGAGAAGTGCTTGTACTTCTGAAGCCATTGTGTATGGCTTCTCCCAATTATGAGAATGACATTAACTTGAAGATAGAAGTGTCTCTTGGTAAACACTAGAAGGTAGAGTACAACAGTAATTTAGATGTTTCTTAAACAATCCTACCTGGGAAGCACTGTGACATTAGTTCTTACAAAGGGAGTGTGAAAAGGTCAAGTTGATGTGGGGAGCTTTGCAAGGAAACAACCTCATCAGAACTTTTCCTGTTGGGATAAGATGTTCAAGCCATAAAATGAGGAGGAGAAGTACATCCAGAGCTGTGCTTTGGGGGTGATGTCATCTTCTGCCCATTGACAGCTCTTGCAATATTCAAAGCCTGACAATGACAAGAAAAGTATCACAGATGCTGGAAACCTGTGGGAGCCATAAAAGATTCCACCAAAGGCAGACAGATTTCTAAGGTACCTGCTTTGGTACGTGATTCTTCCAGAGAATGGGAGAGGAAGATCATTCAAAACCCTGAGAGAGTGCACTGGCCAGGAGGTGCCTCTAATCATCCGTGTGGTACCACAGAATAAGTCTGAGCACAGCTCTGCCTCTCCTTCCCTGCTGGCACTCCCATCCCTTAGAGATCCTGCGGGCATTTTGTGATTTTGTGTCTGCTCAGTAACGACGCCAGCGCGCTGCCCGCGCCCGTCCTCGCTGCAGCGCTAAAGCACAGCCCATTGAAGTGCTCTGGGAACTGCATTTCAGCTTAAATTGGTGATAACTTACCCAACACAAAGTGTGGGTGAGCTCAGGAAATTGCTGATTCCAATTAAATTGTACTGGGAAATCAGCATCTCCTGTCCCAGCCTGGTCAGCAGGCACCCAGAAAGCCCCGTTCTGCCCCAGGGGTGTTAGCTGCAGCCTGTGTCCATGGGGACCCCACCAACCCTGTTAGGTTTTCTGATCAAAGAGATTAACATGTATTTGGGTTTTTTTAAATAAGAATCTTCTGTGGTAGCCACATGGGTATCACCTTCTGTGATAACCACATGCCCAGAGCTGTGGTTATCACATCTCTTTTCTCTGGAGTCCAGACTTAACTCAGCATTTAATTACAGTAACCCACAACGGGCCCTGCTGCACCTTTTGCAAGGAAAGGATCTTCTCCTGCTCACTCACAAGCCAGTCTCTCGTGTTCTCCCTATTTAAAAATACCCTGGTTTTACCTCGTACTATTCTTCAGCTTTTTTATTGCTTTGCACCCCTGCAACACCAAGGAGCATTTTGACTCCTCGGTCACTCTGATCACATTTTAGTACTTCTATCGGGTAAAGTTTTCCAAAGCCTGCAAAGCCAGCCAGATACCTAACAACCTTAAATTTGCATTCATGCCTCATTTTTCAGCTCTCAAGGAACAGGGCATGTAGAGCTTTGACACTGACTCCTCAGGAACGAGGGGTTTTGGCATGGCTGATGCATTTGTGTGCGTTTCGTGGCTCATTCTCCTCCTCTGAGGGCAGTAACTTGGTTAGCTTTTAGTCAAACTTTTTCTTCCCTGTCAGCTGATGTGTTCTGGAAGCTCGTGCACTTGCCAAATCTGACAATTTTTCTTACTAATTGACTCTAATGCGAACTGCTCTATGCAGCCCCACTGCTAGCTGATAAAAACAAAAAGTAATGAATTTTTGCTTAACTAGCTGATTTAATTAAAATGTTTTATACTGTACTTGTATGGTTTCTATAAATGGAGAGGTAATTTTGTTTAATGAGTTCCTAACCAAACATAACATTCCTGATTGTACGTAGCCAGATTTGATAAAGGTCACAAACGCTGCAATTCCACTGTTTGCTTTTGGAAGTCGTGATGATCAAACAGCTTGCTTTGGGTACTGGAAATATCCTGTCAGGATTGGTTCCCTCTATTCCTGTTTATACCAGAAATTATTAGTATAGTTTTAGGAGCAGAGGGGGTTCTTCTCTGTATTTGGACACTGTTCATTATCTTTAAAGTGGAAGTGTACTGCCAAAATCCCATCTCATTGTCAATTAGTGGCTTCTCTGCAAACACATTAATTTAATGCCCCTGCTGAAGAGCTGTGGATGTTGGAACATCTTGCTGCTAAAACAATAGTTTTCAGAGCTCTTTGACACAAATCATTCATGAATGGCAATTTATGCCGTGATGGTAATGGGATGTGACATGCAGCTATCTTTGATTAAATTTGCCACAGCTTACAACTATTAGTAAATAAAGCTAACACAGACAGTCATCTCAGAGTTCTAGAGGGTGGATAAGGAGAAAAAGATTATGGATTCCTTACCTGTGCAGTTCCTAAATAATAGCTGCACATAGCACAAGTATAATAAATTAAAGTCTAAAATAAAAAGTCTGATCTTTTTAAAACTACTTTTTTTCCCTGTCTCCAACTTCAGCAAATTCAGCAATGACCTAAATAAAAAAGGAATCAATTACCGTAAAATAAATAAATTTGCTGTTTGTTCTGCAACCCTTTCATTCTGCTGTATGAGAACACAAAATGGAATATCTTTCTATACTGAAAGATCAAAAACTGGAGAAATGGTGCATTTTGGGAAAAAAGGGTTCATTCGTCCTCCACTGCCGTCCCTGATGTCAGCAAAATGTTGTTTCCTTAGAACAGAATTCATGCAAATGTTTATTTTGCAGTGCTCTCATGTTCCCTTTGTTAAAGAACTAAGCTCTATTTTCATTGTCTTATTTTCTGTTTGGTAAATATAATTTTCTCCTGTCCTTTCTGCAGCTACCATGGAAACAAGCAAAAATGCTTCAGATTAAATATTTTTTTAATAGATTCTTTTTTTTTTTTCCCTGGTAGAAAATGGTAGCAGTTTTCAAAATGTATATTGATATAGGAGATGAAGGGAAATATTGTTTGAGCAATGGACTAAAGGTGGACTTTGTATCCCCTTGTATTGACAAAAATATATTAAAAACACGTTGCCTCAGTTAAACCCTGTGAGTGACACTAGAAGCAAAGCAACCCAGGTATTTCTTTTCTGAAAGATATCTGGTGTGAAGTGTTAAAGATCCTATGAAAATAACAAGGCTGGCGTATAAATAAAACAGGTGAAATCATGAATCATTTTGATACCTTGAAAATAAAGGCCTTATTTCCCTTCCTCCAATTGCAGGTACTTTTTATTGCAGATGCAAGCATAATATATTTTAGTGCTGAAACATTTCATTTTTCGGGTTGAGCCCTATGAAATTATTAATCTCCAACAAACGCACCCTAAGACTTGTTATTTATATGCAGGGAATGGCGGCTTATTTACCCAAACATTGGAGTGATCCAAAATGTTCAGCTAAGCAGGAACACAAAATACGATATTATATTATGTAAATGGGTTTGTGATACGCTCTGCTGGATAATAACTTCCAGATGTCTCCGTAGCCAGAGGCTGACGGATATCAAAGGCAGGTTGGCTGGGAGGGGAGACAAGCCAGCTGGCGAGGCCGGCTACTGCTAAGCGTAGCGGAAGGTGGGAGCTGGTGTTCCTTCACACTCGCTGCTCCTCGTTGTGGCCTAGTGAAAAGTGAGTGCCTCGTGGCCTTCTTGTCACGGGCAGGATGGGGCTGGAGGGGCTGCTGGCGTCCCACGTGTCTTGTTCTGTCAGGGGATTATTTTTATGACTTCTTTCACAAGTAGAGGTTGGGTTTAGTCTGAGTCTCCCAGTAAATGAAAGGCTGGCGAGCCACAGACCAGCCCTGACAGGAGATTATGCTCGCTAAATGGCTTTTCCAACTTAGCCTTTATTCCCAGTGCCAGGTGCAGACAGGGAATGTCCCTGAGCTCTCAGCTCTGTGGTGTAAATGGAGTTAGTTGAAGCAGCCTCACTGGTTTGGAGTGAGGTGTCCTGAAGGTGTTGGGTTCTGAAGTCTGACAGCCCCTTTGGGATTTAGCTCCGTGTCCTCTTCCCAACGCAGCAGGTTGTGTTCACCATCCTTAAAGGCAATTCTAGACTGAAAAGGGACTGGAAATGACTCCTGGGAGATTCCACTAAGGCTGCTGACATGGACTCCAAGATACCATTACACCTTCTGTGAAGCAGGCTGGGAGAGGAAAGTTCTTTTCACAATCCTTATAGATTGTGAAAAATTGGGATTGTGATTGTGACTGCATCTCCTCCAACCTCGCAGTGCTTTCTGAAAGCTTCATCTGCCATCTCGCACACTGCTCACACTCTCGCACACTGCTCACACTCTTGCTTTATATCATACAGCCAGCACGGGACTGCTCAGCTTCACCAGCAAGCTCTGAATGATTCTGCCCCAATACAAATACTGAGGCATTAGCTTCTAGTGAATCCAAACTCTCCTGACAAGTTTACATCCCAGCATGGGCTCCTCTCCTGTTGCTTCTCTTCATCCCACACTTTGTAATTACTTTTTCCCCTTGATGTTGAAGGTTTTCATCTGTTTTGGCTCAGCCGTATTTCTCTAGCTTATCAGTATCCTAAAGTGATGGACAGGCATAATTACTGAATTATCTGACTATTTTATATCCTCCTGTAATTATCTCTGTATTACCAAAACCCATGCTCACATATTCCATGTTTAGAGTTTGATCCTGTTGTAACGAGTTATAAATGTCACCGTGTCATTTCTGGAATGGAGAGTGGATTTCACTTTCCCCTGGGCACGTGTTCCATGGATTGCCTGGTGCTGTACACCATCATTTTTGTGACATGTATAAGAGAGTCACAAAAACAATGGGAGGGAAACCACCCCAAAGCAGCAGCACTAGAGGTGCAGTGCTTGACTTGATTTTGTGAAGGACTCTATGGACAGTTTGTGTGCTCTGGTGGCACTACAAAAGATGGAGGAATATTTTATCTTTTGAAAACGTTTCTGAGATTCTGTTAAGCATGTGGCCAGTGAGGCCATGAGAGAACAAGCAGTTGTCATCTCAGTAAAAACTGTTCCTCAGCAAAACTAGAATTGGAAGCTGTGTTTTAGAGTTCATTTAATTTGGTGTCATATTCTGCTTTTGAGTTGAACTTTAGATTCTTACAAACTCAAAAACACTGGAGAGTTTGTAAGAATCTACACAATCTACACTGGGGCTCACCGTACAACAATACTGTTATTCCAGATATGTTCTGGATGTTTCAGTCAGAGATCTGAATAGTTCTGGCATTTATACTCACCAGACTTTGTTACTGCATTTGTCTCACAGCTTTTAAGCAGCAGAAAACATGTACAACATATTTAAACAACACCAGAGAAATTAAGGTCAAGAGAATGCATTGTCAACAAATGAAGATAAAAAAGAGCTGTTGTTTAAAAAAAAGAAAAAAATTTCTTGTTGCAAGATGCTTTTGAAATTCTACATATCAAATTCAGAGTCATGTTGATGATTTATTCTAATATAGGAAAACATCATCAAGAGTGACAAGCAAGCTAGTCACTGTCTAGTCACCTGCCAGCAAGTATTTCATACAGACTAAAAAGGCTGGTATTGCCTTGCTGAGCTGACACTAATTATTTCAGTATACACGGAGCTCTGGGACTCGTGTTAATTCTCAAGTCTGTCTTTAGTTCAGACTCATTCCACTGTGTAAACTCAGAAGAGCACAAATTATTTGACCATCCTTTCATAATCTGTCCCCATGCTCACTTGCCAATTATATAAACTGATCCAAATACCTGCTCTCAAAGGATTCCCATTTGGGAATCACAAGCCAATTAAAAAAAAATTGGGGATATCCACTATTCTGTGGCTCATGTCTCATAGTCCTATTTCATGTTGTCATGCATTTCTGGGTGTCTTCTTTAGATAAGATTGATTTCATCAGTGTTCAGAAAAGATACCTTTCTGGCAATAAAATCATTTTTAAATGAAACCTCTTTTGGCTATAGCATTAGATCCCATGGCAAGGAGGAGGTCAGCAGTGCCTGCCACTGTCCTGACTATCCCAAGAAAGTCTCCCACTGCCACACCACAAAGATTCTGTTTCTTCGTTTATTGCCCACTTCAGTAAGCGTTCTAAGAGCAGCATCTAAATATTGAACATGGTGCTGTGATTTTTTTTGGAGGTGTGGAAACAAGCACTTAGGTGAACACAACCCACATGGGGAGTGTGAGACAGGACCTGAGGAACGGGCCTCTGTGTGTGACTGAAAAGACCATATTTGTCTGTTCTGTGAAAATTCAGCTCTGGAACAGGCTTGTTTTTAAGTTTTGCAGTAAAAATAGCTGCATTTTGGCACAAATGCTTCCAATCCTTGCAGCCAGTGGATGTCTGCCCTCCAGAGGTAGCAGAGATCAGAGCCATGACCGAGCTGTGAGAATGGGCTCCTTGCTGCTGTGCCCAGCTCCCAGTGTCTCCAGCCTTCCTGGAGAAGGTCCACACAGCTCTGGAGCCACATCTCATCTAACTTTCATTTACTGTTTAGTTTTCATATACTGTGCAGTCTGGAGGTGACTGCCTGTTTCTTTACCTCCCAGTCAGGAATTGAAATGTGCTAATAGATGGATTTACATCAAACTAGAAGGCCTGAAGCAATGATTCCCGCTGAAATCAGTGCCTACAGATAACTGCTTGGAGGGTGTTTGGGTTTTCATGTTTGGAGTAAGACAAAAAGTGAATGTGGCTTAAAATGGCAGGAGCCTCAGAAAATGCTTTGATAGCTTTTCCTGCACTGCTCTTGTGTGTTGGGGCATTGGGTTTGGGATGAGTGGGGTTTTTGGGTTTTTTTTGGAGAAAAATAGCTGAAAATTGTAACGTTCTGAGAACAGTATTCCCACTGGATCTTACCTCAAATGAAAAGAATGTGACTTGCAGTCTTTGTGATTTATGAAAGTTTAAACATTTTCTGGTGGGAGTGCAGGTCACCATATGGTAACAAAAGCCCTTGCTAGTTATCTTTTCTGCAGACTTTCAGAAGTAATTGCTGGAATCCTAGAAGACCACAGAGTATTGAAGTATTGGGACTGCATAACCTCTGAAGAGCCTTCCCAAATCTACATTTCATTGATTCATCCATTCTATAAGGCATAAATTTTCTAATAGTGAGCCAGTCTCTCTAAGTCAAAACCATGGTCCCACCATTTCCATTTTATTCATAGCACTGTAACATTTCCAACACCAAAGTATTCCATTCAGGGAATCCATAGTTAAAAAATCACAAAGAAAGACTCAAAGTCACACCAAATAATGAAAATTTATTGTGCCTGAGATGTATTACACTACCCAGGCAGCATGGGGTGTGTATTTTGGGATTTGTGTTCAAAACCCAGCTCTCATATAAAGATCATTTGTTATGAAGCACTAAAAATCTGAACTAATGCACCTTTGCAGCCAAGGGGCTGACTCCCTCTGGCTGGGGTTGGGTTTGTGTGGCAGAATACTTCTGCAGAGCCACAGCCTGCAGGTTTTTGTAGCCCTGCTCATGCTTGATACCAGATTATAAAGCTGGACCCATGGCATGGACTGTAAAGGAATCCTCTCCCATTCTTTGTGTTCTGGTAGATTGCACTTATGGGAAATTTTCAGCAACTTCTTTACTCCAGTTCTCTGCTGCATCTCCTTGCAGCTGGTGTAATGAAGTCAATACATTCCGGGAGGCATCTTGACTTGGGAGTCACAGCTCCATATATTTGTGAATGTTTTAGTCGATGAGGTGGTGTTAGGTGATAGCTTTGACTTGATGATCTGCAAGGTCTTTCCCAAGCTAGCTGATTCTCTGATTCTGTGTTTCTGTGAAAAGGAAGCAGCAGCAGAGCTGCCGGTAAACACGCTGTGTCTTTGTCCCATGTGGCTGTTGGACAGGTGCTGAGGAGCGAGGAAGGAGCTGACTGTCTGTGCTTTCTTGTTCCCCACACAGCCCAAAGGAAGGAAGGCGCTGTTGGACAGGTGCTGAGGAGCGAGGAAGGAGCTGACTGTCTGTGCTTTCTTGTTCCCCACACAGCCCAAAGGAAGGAAGGCTCTGCCCGGGGAGCTGGTGCAGCAGCAGAGTGACACCCTGCTGCCCTGGAGGCAGCACCAGAGTGCCAACGGGCTGCGGCGGCAGAAGCGGGACTGGGTCATCCCTCCCATCAACGTGCCCGAGAACTCGCGCGGGCCCTTCCCGCAGCAGCTGGTCCGGGTGAGTTCAACAACAAAATACTGATCATAGTGCTCATAATAATGGTGATTGTGAAGCAGTAGGTGTGGGAAGCCTGGCTCAAAGCACAGGCTCTCTGCTCTCCCTCCCTCCTGCAGGAATTTTGGAGCAGCCCTTTCCATGCCGCTCCAAAGCTCCTCGCCCCAGTTTCCCTCCCCAGCTGACGGCAGCCTAATCGCCTCCTTCCAGCCAGTCCCTCCTGGGACGCTGGCACTGCTGCCAGCATGGCACTGTGCCCGTGCTCTCTTCCAAAGAGCTGCTGCAGGTGTAAGAGCTGGGCTGGGTGGCACCCAGCAACAAGGGTGCTGCATCCTTCCCTCGCCATCCCTGCCGTCCCTGCCATGCTGCAGATGCGCGGTGCCCGGGGGAGGCTGGCTGCCTGCCGCCGCTGCAGATGGATCCGCCAGCCTCCCCTGTGTTGCTGCTTTCTTTCTTCACAAGGATAATCTCTGAGATCAAGTTTACCCATGTGGTTTTCTGTGATGATTACGGGATGACAGGAAAAGAAAAGGAAGGGAAAAGGAGTGTTTTTACAGAGACATTTGGTTGGTTTATTGTTGCTGTTGATGAGTGTTAGCGAAATACAAACACGTGTTGCTGTTCCTCTTGGGGGTGCTGGTTTTGGGTTTTTGGAGCAGTCAATTGATTAGCTGTAAAAAGAAAAAATAATAAGTAAAACTCCTTGGCAGACATTTGCAGCTAGCTCTTCCCTTGGAAGAAAATGGCAACAATATAAAAATTCAAAAGTTATTTCAAGTAGCAGTGGTTTGTCATTGGCATCCCTTCTCAGGAAGTTCATTTAGTCCTTTTGAAGCAGTGCCTGGATTCACATGAGTTGCATCATTACCCGTTTCTCTGTCTGGGATGAAGGGGCATGTTCCCAATTCAGCCAGGGATTGGATAAACTTGAATTGTTGAAGTCATTTCTCTGTGCAATTAGGGAGTGCAATAAGGACTAAGAAGTACCAAGTGGCAAATATTCTTATGTCTGTCCTGGAAAACCAGGGAGGGAAGCCAGAGACTCTTTGTGTGGTCAGCAGTGCAGGGTACAGAGTGACCCATTAATGTGCTGTCCTACTGAGCTGAAGAAATGTCTGAAGAGGAAAATAACCTGATGTGTCAAAAATGCTTTTCTAAATTAATAATTTAGATTAAATCCTGAATTCCTGTGAAAAATAAAGGGGAGTACTTGCAAAATGAACTTGTGCTCTCTTCCATTCCCTACCGATTTCTTTTGAGTTTTGACTAGACAGCAAGAGGACAACTTGGCACCCGCTTACCATGGCAAATTTGTTGATTTATAAGGATTGAAATCTCTGTGGCACTTTTTACCCTACAGTCTGGAGATGAAACAGGAGGACTCTACTATGCAAAATTCTAATATTAATGGAAATGACAAATAATAAATTTTATATAGGTACTGGGGAATTTATATTCAGCACTTAGACTACCGGTAACCTTGGAAAGATAACCTGGCTTATGGAAATACAGAACTCCCAGATTTTTAGTAATATATTCCATTGCAGTTTTCAAATACAGATGCTAGAGGAAACACTGAAAATGAAGTGAAAATGGGGTGGGAAATTAAAAAAAACAAACTGGCTTACATGGCTGTTTTCCTCTTCACCTGACATACAGAAAGCATCATAATGACAGGGAAGATCATACAAAGAGTGCGACTTCATTAAGCGTGAGACCCCTGATGTTTCAGGCTTGGTTGAGTTTCTGCTCCTCTGCAGCATCTGGCCCTTTTGCCAGCCCTGAATGTGAAGCTTGGGTGGTTCCTATCAGGAGTTACAGCTCCCTCTGTGAGACTTTGCTCTTTAATTATCCAGAATAGGACAAATCAACATCTTCAAAGACCAGCACTGTCTGATTATTTCCATCCACGTAATCTTCAGATTGCCCTGGAGCATTTTGCTGTCTCCTAGATCTAGGTGAGAGTTTTGATCTGATTTCCCATGCTTTTGCTCACTGGGCACTGAATATTTTTGTGTCCATCTGCTCACAAACTGGAACCAGAAGTGCACATGTGAAGTTGCAGCTCAGCTCTCATTTGTACAGAAGCAGGTCTGTCACCATTTTCTCTGCTGTTTTATATAAAAACATTCAAACCTACCACTGGTTCTTGGACACTGAACTTTTTTTGGTCCAGAAAGACCAGCCTGAGCTTGCATTTTGTAGATATAACTAATGAAAACCAGTCCCTCCACAGTGCTGTCTTTGGTTCTGGCTTCCTCCAAGGAGAGGAAGGAATGGCATGAAAAATCTCATCACTAAAAAACCAGAAAGCCCTACCAGAAGTACATTTTCATAGAACCACTTGCTGTTTGCGTTTTTGTAGGTCAGACTAATTTGAAATGCATAGGCAAATCTTTCAGGTTCCCTCCTACTCCTGCTTCCTATTGTGAAGGTAAAAATTCCATTTTATGGAAGTTGATTAGTTACTTGTCAGTATTTTTAGCAAGGCTGTGCCTGAATGAAGTTTAAATCATAGCAAAGGTGAATGCAGCTTGATGGGAGCCACATACCTCGAAAGGCAGCCCTGTCTGGTTCAGCTGGGATCAACTGTAATTCTCTGCTCATTAAACCATTTCATTCTGATAAAATATGTTAAATGAAAAAGTTTTTAGAGAAAAAAAAAGAAAAAAGGAACATTATCCCTGCCAAAAAAACCCTTCTGTTAATTACAGGGTTTTTTCTTTCTGTGGAATATCTGTGTCTGCTCATATACATCAACCACACTAACTAGGAAATGTGTTTCAGAAAAATAATAGCTGAAAAAATAATAATAGGAATTTCTAATTAATTTTGGCTGCTGAAAAGATTTACTTACTCTTTGAAGAGTTTAAATTAACATCTGACATTTATAAGCTAAAAAAAATTTGTTAGTGTACAAAAATGTTTTGTAAATTCTGCTTTTGTCTTTGAGCTGAGAAAACAGTTATCAAAATTTATTGATATATGCTTATTTATTTTGGAAACATTTATGAAAATCTTGAGTTTAATTTCCTTCTGCTTCACTTCCACCTTTGTACTAGGAATAATATTGTGCATGCTGTGAAATATTTCACTGTTGTGAGGCTAATTTCATTACTAATTGTCAGGTACTCTCATTATTATAACTGAAGTCCATAAAAATGCCTATTAAAAATACAAAAACAATATGAAATCCCCCTCCTTCTCCAAGCAAATGACTCATGCAGGCACACTGATCAGCTAAGATAATATATTAAATAGTTGCACCCTTGCTGAGCTCTGTCTATTTTCTCACTGACTCATCCTTTTTAGCTACACGCGTAGCTAATTCTTAATTATCTATTATCTAATTATCTATTAGCTTATCTTGTATTTCATCCTCTTTTGAACTTCAAAAAGAATCTCAGTTTTAGATCCACAAGCCAGTCTCCAGCTGCTTCTAATGGGAATCTTGACTCAGTTTTCAAGGCAAGTCTTGGTCTATCTCAATGGACTGCATGAAAATAATTAATTTTAAAACAACAATTCTTGTGCAGAGCTGGCCTTTGGTCATCTTTGACATGCTTAGATAATGGGCTCCTCTGTCAACCACTGCAACTGTGTTCTCCTTTGTGAAGGCTCCAGGCTTTCAGTTCATCTCCAGGACCTTTGCAGAGCTTTCAGAGCCTCCCATCCTGCACTTCATAGACCCTCATTTTTCTGGCTTGCCTTTATTAAGCATAAAACTGAAAATTTTATTATTTTCCTGTTAGATCTCTTATGATAAACAACTTGTTCATTCTCATTACAGCAGCATGAAAATCCCCTGAGGATGACCAAGGCAGGATCTTGGTGCTCTGTCTCACAAGCTGCCTTGATTGCATGCTGCAGGCACAGCATGGGCTCCCATGTCTGAGTGCTGGTGATCTCAGCCACAAGAACACTGGAAATAACCTGGTGTGTGTAACAGGGAGTAAGAGGGAAGGATGAATTTTATGTAAATTTAATCAGAAAGTCCTGAAGTGGCTCGGAAAGTTGGCAGAATATAATAGACCTGAAGACTCTTGTGTTGTTGCTTAGCAGAGGTGTCGTTGTTGGGTCGGGTTTCCAGCAGCACAGGGCACGTTAAGGGAGCAGAGAGCTCCTCTTGACACACTGCAAACCCTGTGGTGGTTTAGCACATCTTAAACTATCCTGTGACATTGAATATTTAATGTGAAAGAAGTTGATAGCACGCTTTCCAGCTCAGCCTGTTTGTGAGCCCCAGCCCACCCTGGCTCAGGAATTGGGTGAGACAGCTCTCCCAAAATCTGAAATCCTGGTGCTGGAGACACACAAGGCACACTGAGCTGTGAAACCCCTGCCAGCTTGGACCATCAGCTGCCATCTCCTTTGCTCCTCATGGCTGTTCCAGCGTGTGCCTTTGCTCTGTTTTAAATAGTTTTATTGTAGGAAATCCCTCTTGCCTCCTCTGTCACAGCGTTGCTCACTGCTGTGAAATTGGCAGTGCAGAATCCATTAGCTCCCAGCTGCAAGACAGATGGCATCTGTCTGTGGTGAGAGAAGGTTTGTTGAGAAAAGGCCTTGCAAATGCTTCCCAAAGGACATCAGACCTTACTTTTCCTGAGAGAGATGCAGACAGCATTGATTACAAATAGACCTAGATCTTCCTTGTTCTCCACAGAAACAGCTGTTTCTTTTCCTTACCAGCCACACACACACTCAAAGAAAAAATATTTGCTAGTTCTGGCTCTCAGAGCATCTCACCTTTGTGATGCCCTGTGAGCATCATCAGCTGAAATTCAGAAATGAGGGGATTTGGTCTTTATTGTAACACTCAGAACAGGATAAGGAGCAAGCCCAGAGGGTGGAGAGGAAATGGGACATTGTGGAGGTTGTGGTGCTCTGGAGAGTCACAGCCTTTCTGTGAAAGATGCTCCGAGCATGTAGCTTGAGACAGCTCTTGATTCAACTGCAATTTCGCACCACTAACCAACCTGGCACCAAGGAGGGAAAGATGAGCAGGAAAATGGGTCATTTTTTTGTTCATCTTGCTGTGGTCTTGGGTCTGGTCAATTTTGCCATTGATCTCCCCTCTGTGTGTGTGTTACCAAACCAGGACTCACACATGGCTCACAGAATGAATGGACAAAGTGAAATGTGACACAGTGCTACTCCCTTGATGTGTCCATTTGAAATTCCTTTAAAGCCTACAGTCTGAAGTGAGTTCCTGAACATATTCCACGCTACATGTACTGCTCAAAGGACATCCCTGATGGTGCCATTCTCATTTTCCAGCAGTCACTGGAAGAGAAGGGCAGATCCTGATGTAAACCTCTGCCAGAGCTGGTGGGGCTACCCCAGTGTGTGCCATTTGGGAATCTGGGTTGAAGGAAGCAGATGCCCAGTGCTTTATGGGCTTTCCATGCACACGCACATCCAGCATTACGGATTGAAAAGTGCAGCTACAGCATAAATGCTCCATTTAAAATTCTCTTACAACAGCATTCAAGCCTATACTGTAATTATACATATTGTATTTCCTTGTATTCAGACCCATAGGGAATTTATATTGTCCTTGCTAAAGCCAGAGGGACTGAAGGAAAGCAGTCATTTAATGATTCAGCTGTCTTGGGCTCTATGATTTAATCAATCATATGAAAGAAATTTTTAGATTCTTTGTGTTTAGAGTTCTCTTGTCTGAGCAGAAAATGTTCCCTTTTTGAATTGCTTTAATAGCTGTATTTATGCAGCTGAAAGTTCCTTAAGAAATGAAAGTAAAATCAAATTGCTGAGAATGCCTAGATAATTTATCGGAGAATATTCAATTAGAATATATTAATATTTTAGATTTCCATCATTAATTTAATATTCAGAGATTTAATTTAGTCGTTGAATTGCTGTAGTGCCATGCGTGGGTAGATTGTTAGGCTGAGTGCTTAAAACACCTGCCACAAATGGGTGAATCTCACTTTGATTCCCAAGAGCACAAATGCCTTTCTACTGACATAAGTCTTGCAGCAAAAACTCAGACACTAAATCTTGCCTGTGCTCTGCATTTTTCCATAATTGCAGAAAGGAATAATACAATCTTCTAGCAGAAATAAATGCAAGAGCCTGATTTATTTATGCATTCAAATCCAGACTGAGGGGGAATTTGGTGCTCTGTGGTTCTGAGTTTGTCAATGTATTACTGAAAAATTTCATTTTGCCAGACTGGCCTTGTCACTTACTCAAGGAGAACCGTCATAAGTGAGGTTGGGATTTAAAGGTGATTGACACTTTGCAGACAGATACCAAGGACTCCTGTTGCCCAGTTCAGCTAAAAAAGCTGCCCTTGAGGTTTTGCCATTTTCCAGGATACTTTGGGAATAGTAACCTGAATGGGAAAATGTCCCATTAAGTCATAAAAAAAAACCAGTAATCATAAAATGCCATTTGATTTGGAAGTGATAAATCTTTCAATGTAGCATCCCAGTTGCATGAAGGAAATGGAACCATTTTCAATTTCCCACACAACATAAAAATTGAGATTCTCAGAAGCGACTGGAAGCAGTGAGACCGCTCCCACTAAATGGGGGAAGTATCAGCATGACATTTCAGAAGTCTCAAAAATCATTGATAATATTTATGATTGACTTAAAATCATTAATTTAGGGTACAGCAAGTCGGACTGGGAGGAGGCTGAGATAACAGACCTAAGCAGGGGTTTGTGACCCTACTACGAATGACTACTGGTTAAATACAAATTGTGAGTGAGAGACAGGGAATGATAGAATTGTTTAGGTTGGGAAGGACCTTTAAGCTCCTCAAGTCCAGCTGTGATCCATACAGCCTTTGCTTAGGTATTTTTCCTTGCAGGATCTGACTTTTTCCCCCTGCCTGCATCACTGAGGATGTTATCTCACAGATAAGAACCCGAGGCAGGGAAGCTGAGTGGCTTTGAGACCACAGAGCTGTTACCATGGCCATGGGCAGCACTCTTGTTTATCAGCATCAGGGCATGTCCTTGGGTTATTTGAAGAATCTCATAATGGACTCTGATTTTAATGGAGTGGTCAGAAATGTTCTGCCGATGGTTATAGTCAGTCACATTGTCCCATGTCTGAGCCCACCTGTGCGTTGGGTCTGTTACACATAGCTCTGTTTCCACAGCCATGCAAAGGTGCTCTCTGCTCTCTGCTGGCTCCCCACCAACTCCTCCTCCACCCCCATCCAGCCCACGCCTTTCAGCTCCAGCTTCACATCAGGAGCAGGAGATTCAGGAGGCACAGAAGGATAACTGCCCCTCCAGTTGTCATCACAGGCATGCTGCAGAAGAGTTCATCAGTCACTCCAAAGAGTATTTAGCTATAATACCCCATTGCACATATTGCAACATATCATTACCTCCCATCCTCTCCAGAAAGTGAGATAACTGTAATAGCCACTCAGGCTGGCTGTCATTACATGTACAGGCAGAGGCAGGAAGGCATAGTCAGAGCTAATGCACACAGCTCATGAAAGCTATTGAAAATCTGTGAAGACAGTGTACACAAAAACAGTGGGTTAATTTGCTTAGAAAAGAGCTTTGGTTTTGCTCCTTCATTTTCCAAAGCAAAACAGTAATAATGAAAAAAGCTGAGACAGAACAGACAAAGAGCTCACAATCTGCCTCTTTGCTGCAGGAGTTCATTCTTTAACACTCAGCACCCACATGAGGTGAGTGTGGGACTTGGCTTCCTTGATGGGTTGAAATGGAGTCCCAAAGGCAGAGTGGTGCTGTGTGGGTGTGAGTTTGGATTTGCAGAATGATGGTGCAGATATAACCTTGACAGCTAGGCTGTTTCTGAAATTCACTGTAGCAGGCTGGGATGAGATAGGAAAAGAAAAAACCTACAGTTTTTATTTCCTTAGTAGTGCATATGTTCTTGATCGTCTGCACCAATGAAGAATTAAATACAGCGCCCTGGAATTTCAGATGGCAGCTTTTAAGATTTTAAAGAAATTACACTTGGGCTAATTTTAAGCTCTCACAGCTGTGGTTAATTGTTTGGTTTTTTTTATAACAGCTGAGATTTTCAGTGATAAAGGTGTCACCATCCAAATCCTTTCTCAGCTGTCTCCAGTGCAGGCTGATGAAAGATGTAAGCTCATGGCTACATGATGGGTCTGCAAAGAGTGGATGTGCAGTAGTTTGCCCATTTCATTAAAGGCCCCATTTCTTTGCAGTTTTTCCTTTCCCATAATTCTTACAATATTTTTTTATAATTACCATATTTATAATAACATTCATATTTGTTACTAATTTCCTTAATTTAAAGGACATTTTCCTCCTATCTGAACAGTTAGACAACTTAAAAAGCAAACAAACAAAACCTTGGATTATATTAAGGGAAACATTTTGCCCAAGGCAATTTGGATATCTGCAGATGGTGGTACTGAACATTTTGGCCCTAGTTCAGCAGAGATTTTAAGAATGTGCCTAAATTTGAGCCTTTAAGTAACTCCAGTGGCTCTTCGGAATGTATTTGTTGACTGGAAACTAAGGACATGAATAAATGCCTTGCTGGATTAATGCATTGTGCAGTACTGACCTTTCTGGCCATGTTTATAGTTTTTATTAGATTCCCAATTTTAATTACACTTCTCTGAGTGTACTGACAGTGTACAGGGAGCGCATTCTGAGATGTGCACACACATCAGCCTTTGCATTTATCCTTTTTTTCCTAATAGACACCAGAACCTGCCTTGGAAAGCCACACAGTAGAGCTTGCTTGCATTTTTTTTGGCACTGGGTAAAGAGAGCTGAATTCTTTCCCCTCCATGAACCAACTCATGCATCCCCTAAGAGCCCCACAGCTGCTGAACCTGCCACATACACTCACCTTTGTCATAACAAACCACCCTTTGCCCTCCCTGTGCAAAGTTCTACCTGAGAAATTCCCCTTTAGGAATCAGGTTTTGGAAACCAGGACTGATCCTCTATGGTTCAGCTGTAAACTCCTAAACCTGGAAGTTTCTCATGGAAATATTAACAGACCCCTAAATGCCACAGTGCTGGTGGCATTGCTGGGACATCGGCCTTCCTGGCTCCTCTTCCGCTCCTGATCTCTGCTCATTTTAATCAAAACATCATGACCTGAGGAGAGTTTTGTGTCTGTGCTTGGGTTTTTAGCCCTTTTGGGCTGTTTTTCAGTTGACTTATTTGTTTGATTTTGCTTCGATGCTTTGTGAGCTGTAACATTTATTTTTAAGCAAAGAACCTAATTTTCTTGTTGTTAAAAGAGGGACAGTTTAAACAAGAAGAAAAACTGTGTGGACTTGTTGTTTCTAAGAAATGAGAGGCATGCATTGTGTTGTGAAAAGATTGGACACGGAGCCCGTGGTTTGAACCTTTGGGGGAACTGGTAGTGCATGTTAGTTAAACTGCTAGTTAAACTCCTCTGAGGAAAAGGCAGAGCTGCAGTGTCCCCATTAGTGCAGGGCTATGAAAAATTCAGTGGGAATGGCCAGTTTTCCTTATTTCCAAGTCACTGTAAAAAGCTGTGGCAGCTAAAAGGCAGAGTTTCTGACCACACTGTGAGCTATTTGGAGTTATTTCTGAAGTAACATCACTGGAAGGGAGCATATTAGTAGAGGGAGGAAAGGAAACTAAGATTAAGGATCTGCACTAAAAAGTGTTGCTGGTTAATCCAAGCCCTCAGAAGGGATTTGTGTGAGTTGGAAAACAAAAATAAATGTTTGGCCAGCTTACATTTTCAGTGGTGTGGTTTGCAGTGAAGTGATGACACAATTTACTTACCAGTAAGTGGCATTCAACTGCCTCTAACAAAAAGAAATTACAGTAGAAGAATCAGACATCATCAGAGCATAAATCTTTCATGGAAGATTATAGCAGTTATTTATTATTTGAAAGCAAAGAATTGAGAAGCAAGGTGGCATTTTCTTTCAGTCATGGGAAATGCACCCTGTAATGTCTCCATGGAAAAAAGGAAAATGCTGCACCAAAGTGTTCCCATTCAGCTCAATGGCAAAAGCACTATTCGTTAGCATCTGGTTTTGCAGGGAAACTCCTGTTAAGAGAGGAATTTAAATAGTGGAGGAAGCATTTCCAACAACTGTCTGGGCTTACGGAACATTTTTCAGACAGTGTTATGTTTATGGCACAGGTTTTTGTATGCGAAAGGAAAAGGCAATTCAGAATTTATGAAACAGCTGCTGTGTCTTTTGAGCACCTCAGGGACAGGATGACACAACACATATGTATTTCTGAAGTCATTGGAAAGAAACAACCCAACAACTTTCTGTACTTCCTTTTGAACTGCAACCCGTGGTATCTGCAAGCATTAAAACATTTTCTTTTAATTTTTTAATTAGACATGAATACAAAATGTAACATTTGGGTATAACATGCTATTAGGAAATCAGGTCTTTTTCTCCTCCTTCTGTATCCATTCAGTTGTTAAATGTCCCCCCTCCCTTTTTTTTTAACCTCTTGTTCTTAATGAGACTTCCTCCTTCTCCCCATGAATCTTTATGGAGGCAACCTTAGCTCTTGATTAATCAGTAATTAGGGAAGGAGTCATACTGATTTCAAGTCTTTAGTATCATACTCTCCAGCTGAAATTCAAAACTAAAATCTGAAGGGAAGCCATAGTGTCAATATTATGCTCTGTCTAACCATATGATGACAAAAATCACATCAGAGTCAGACCAGGCATATCTATTTATATAGGCACAAATCTGTCCTGCTTGATATCGAGTGTAACACAATCATAATTCTCTCCCACGGCTGCTTTCTCACACATTCCCTGCCTTTGTCACCATCAGCATTCAATATTTCGCCTTAAAGTTTACTACACCCTCTGTCATCTCATCTGACACGAGCTGCTTCGCTTCACTCCGTGTTTGCTGAGCAGTTAGGGCTCAATTCAGAGTTTAATGAGCCCTCATTAACCTCCACGAGCTTTGGATCAAACCCTTGTAGTCTAATATGGAAATAATGCCGGGGTATTATGGAGTTAAAAGCTGCCACGCATGGTCTGGGGATAAAGTCACTGCGGGCGGGCGGCTTAATGGGGTGTTAATTGGATAGAGGGTGTTCACAAGTGCTGAGCACTGAGTGGGGATGGTGCTGAGAGAAGGGAGTAAATGCTGAGTGGTGTGATCCTAAACTGAGGCTGAGGTTCCCTTTGCATCAGTGCTGTAGCTCTGTTCCAGCCTTTGTGGGGTTAATGCTGATGGGGAAGAGTTTAGTGGCCCAGGTTGATGGGTGCTGTCACTCCCAGGTCACCTTCCCTCTCATCCTCCTGCTCTGAGGTCCTGCCTGTCTTGGCTCCATCAAAATCATTCTTCCAGAAAATAACTGTTAGCAAAAAGGTGGTGTTGTTGGAAGGGAGATGCTAGTTCCGCACCACAGCTTTTGCATTTCCCCTTTTCCCTTCTCTGGGGTAAGGTGCTTTGAACAAAACATTTAAAGCAACCCAAAACGTTGTGTTGCCAGAGCTCTTGGTGCCAGTCAGCCCCCAGCAAGGTTGTCTCTGTTCCTATGGACTGCTTGGGATATTCCCTGAGGCTCTGCTGATCAAAAACCTCCACCAAGTCACGTCAAAGCAGTGTGAGTTCAATATTTTAGTCTATTCTCTTGGGTTTACCTTTTTTGTACCCGAAATACTGTTAATTCTTGGCGAAGCTCCATTTCTTCCTCAGGCAGTGTGCAGAGGATGATCAGGAACAGCAAAGAATTAGTCCTTGTTAGCAGAGCTTCCCTCAAGGTCTGAAGGGTACCTGGGTCCCTCAGTAGGGGACACGCTCAGGGCCACCACAGCAGGGACACCGGGCTGCTGCTGTCCCTTCTGAGCTGATCCTGCCTGTGCAGGGTGGAGGACTTGGAGCTGTGACATCATCTCCTCACCAGAGAAGTGGGACTGATTCCTTTCATTTATTTATCTTAGACATTCTCTGTGCTTCTTGCCTTTTCGGAGAGCTGTTCCTTTCCTTCTGTGAAGCCACAGATGCAACACATCCTGTCTTCCTCCGTGCAGCCAAGTGCTTTTCCCTTTGGGCTGGTGACAAGTCACTTATTTCCTCCATATAGCTAAGGAAAAAAAGAACAATCACATATGCAACCATTACAGAAATGTTTTTCTGGAAACTCTCAATCCATATCTCCATAAGACATGTCCCCATTCTCTATAGTTTTTAAGCAAAAGGCTGTGTAATAGCTGTCTCTGTTCTGCCTGTGTGCCAACCCTCAGTTCCTGCCTATCCTAATCCCATATGGGAACAAGGCTTCAACATATATGCTAGGAAGGGTTTTGAAATTCTGCTTGATTTGTTGCTCTCCTTTTCATTCTTCAATTGATTAAGCAGCTGCTAAAATAAGCCTTGCATTGGAGGAGATCCATAATGCCCTCCTCTCTAGAGCACCCTAAATACCTCCCTTCTTTGTCTACAAATTTCCAGTTCTTGTCTCCTGTTCCACCTTTTTGGGTCTTGCTTTCACATTTTTGTTTTTGCTGTAGTTTGTTCCCATCTTTCCACACATTGTCTCAGGTGGTCCCTGTGCCAGGATCAGGAGTCAGCCACAATCCCTGGAAACTCTGAGGTTGGCTGAACACTTGGCTGCCTCTAGTTCTTGTACCATCAGTCCCAAACCTTTCTTCTCAGTTGGAAATAAATATTTTTTTAAAAAATAAAAAAAAAAACACAACACCTAGACTTGTGGTGTCTCCAGAAATTGAGAATGTAAATACAGAGCAATCTGTGATGAAACCTGGAGCATTCCCACCGTCATCTCTCCATGGATTTATGTACCAGTGAAATGTGTTTTCCTACAGGACAGTGTGGGTGGAAGTGTGGACATTTCACAACCAAGGGTGTTGCTTTAAGGGCTGAATCAAAGTGTGGGAGATTTCATTAATCTTTTCCATTCAGTTTTTCTGATTGAGCTTTTTTTATTTATAATTATATGTCTGTGTGATTGGGAAAGCTATTTATCCCTTCAGTGATGAATTATCAAGAAGTAAGGATGGACAGGATGCTTTTAAAGCCTTTCAGCCCCATAGTTGTAGCCACTTATACTGATAGCTTGCACTGGAAAATGGAATGTGAATCAGAGAAAACATGGGAAATAATAGGAGGAAAATTCAGAATCCATTTCTGATGAGTTTATATTAAACCCAAAGATCTTCCACTTCATAGAGAAATTATTTAAGTTTTATGCAGCTTTTGAGATTATGACAAGCTGAACAACTTGTTCTGGCTTGGTGCTCAAGCGCCATATGGTACTACTTCAGCAATTTGATGTGATATTATGAATAAGAGTGCATGAGTAGTGAAATGTTTGGGGTTTTTATATCATATTGGCCTTCTGCAATAGACATTAAAAATGAATTCTGTTTAGAGTAAGGGAAGGGGAAAAAAAAAAACCCCAGACCTGCAGGTTTCAATAGCATAATTGCAGCAAACAAGTGGAAAATGAATCTGTGGTGATTAGGAAACCAGTTGCTGACAGGATCTTTTGGACAGGTGGGGATAACCCATGTTCTACAGGCCCTGTTCTCCTTTTAGGTTTTCTCTTGTGTACAATGCTTGTATTATCTTTAAGGAAAAATCTTTATATGCTGTTATCTATGTTCAGGGCTAGTGGTCAAATGATTGTTATGCAATTGGAAATTTACTTTGTGTGTAAAAATAAAATCCAAGGCTAAGCGTGTAATCTCAGACAAGTATATGGAAGCAATAGTCAGCAAAAGATAATGATAAAATCTCAATATCCATGTCTGAGGAAGGGCTATCATTCTTTCCTTGTTTCTTGCCCACTAGTTAAAGGAAGTTGCTTCCTCAAATTTTGTGGCTAAAGGCAGTTCATGTATAGCAGGATGTGACTGCCAAATTTTGGAGGATGAGGTAATGCAAAGGTGGGAGGTTTGGTACAATTCACTGCCAGTGGTCTCCCTTATTGTGTCAGTATGTACTGCTAAAGATAAAACAAATCCCACCCTACCAATATATATAAATATTTTTATATGTGTGATAGATTTGAACTAATGGCATGTGTAAATCATACGCCTGGTGTGCCCAGAGAGGATGGGACTGGTGTACCAGTACAGATCTCATGGGAGGAATCTCTGGGAGGCAGAGGGTGGCTCAGGCTCTGCCTGAGGATTCACTGGGATAACTATTGGGACTGAACACCTGCCTGGAAAATTTGGCTCAGTTTCTTACTCTGAATTACAGCTACATTAGTAGAATTTTAAGAGACAAATGCTGCTTTGAACACAAACTGTTCATATGGAAAAACGTCTGATTTTTATAGTAATTTTGGGATTTGTCTTGTCTGGATGTTTCCCTAAATTTGTTTTTCAAATGGCTTTTGGTTCAGAATGGAGCTTTAGTTTGTAGTGTGGATAGTGCCTCCATTCCACAGAGCTGACTGGTTTTCACTAGCTGCTTTGCATTGTTTCTTTTTGCCCTGAGAATTTCTTTCTTCTTGTTCTTAATATATTCCCAGTCGGAATTTAGTTTCTGGGAAAAGAAAAAAAAAAAAGAAATCTTTCATCGCTGCAGTGATTTCTAGCGGTTGTATCCTTTTATGCATCATTCTCACACAGTGCGAACATTTTAACCTTTTCTTAATTATTAGCATTTCCATTCCTGCTGTTCATTAATCTGTGCTGGGCAAGGACCGTGATGTGTTGCCCAAGGATGAGGCCGTGGAGCTGCTCAGCTCCTGCTCTGTGGAAACCTCAGCCTACAGAGATTTTCATGGAGCAGCTACCATTTCGCTTTTGAAGTCTGAGCTTGGAACTGATTTATTTATTTTTTAATGGATAGGTTGGCTCACTGTCCTGCTGAGTTTATCTGCTTTAGTTATATATGTGAAAATGTTGTCTAAATCCAAGCTGCTGCTGACTGCACTCGGATAGTAAACGGTGCGTAGCATATCTTTACCACATATACACAAAACCAGTTATTCCTGACTCCTCGTAAAATCTAAAACAAGAAACTGATAGAAATTAAGCAGTAATTCAATAAAGTTAAGGTCCAACCTCTCTTCCTCTGGCTCCAGTTCTCACTTACAAATGGAATTGTGACTGCATCTACAGCTTTAGCTACCTGGATTTTCTGCTCAGATATTTAGTAGTACGGGCTCTCAGACTTCAGTTCACAACTGAATTGCAGGCACAAATGCTGCTGATGCCAGGGGAGCCTAAATGACTCTGCAAAAGTCAGAAAGGAAATCCAGGGTATACTTGAGAGCAGACTCTCCCAAATCCCCCAAGTAATCCCTCCACCTTAGGTTTTTTGCATTTGCTCTGGAGTTGTTAAGATGTTGCTGGTGGTAACTTGAGCTGATAGATATTTCTACAAAATCTAGTTTTAAAAATAACATCCAGCCAAACTGAAACTTATTTCAAGTGTTCACTTTCCATAACGTTATCAGTAGTATTATACTTCTCATAATCAGCAAAGGCCTTAGTTTTCAGAATGTGACTTTATTTTGGCAAAATTAAGATTCGAATATTTATGTAGGTTTTGTTCTTCATTAATTTTCTGCAGATAAAGCAAAAATCCCACTTTCTAAATGGCTTTTATTTAGAATACAGTTCAGTGGTGCTTCTGGAATATTGGTTTGTAATTCTCATATTCATTTAACCCCAGCTTTCCAAGCTATATGTAGTGAAAACATAACCACTTTCCTCTTGGTTAGAATACAGTACTTAGTGTTTTTTAAGTCTAGTACTGGGCAAACTGTGCTGGGTTTTATGTTGATGATAAAGCTTTAATTGTACTTCTGCAATCCTCATCATGTGTAAAGCAGTACCACTAAGCTAAATGGGAACATCATCCCATAAAAACCAGGCAGCCTGGAGTATGATTAAGAGACAGTAATTTTTCCTTATTCGGACCAGCATGGTTTCAGTTTTCATACTTTGCTTTCCAACATTTCACCACTGCTCACACACATGTACTCCCTACCACCATGCAAGGATTTCCATAGAGCCTCCTAGATTCATCCTCTCCCTCCTGCATGGAAACAGCAAAAACTCTGCAAACAGGCTTTAATTTCCCCAAGATTTCTCTGCAGCCAGGCCATGGTGAACAGCTTGATGGCTCGGCGGCTCCGCGGCGTTTTGCGCGCGTTGCCGTGTACGGGGGGCAGGAGGTGACGAGGAGGTGGCACCACATGGAGAGAAGGTGGCATCATGTGGAGAGAAGGTGGCACCATGTGGAGAGAAGGTGGCATCATGTGGAGAGAAGGTGGCATCATGTGGAGAGAAGGTGGCGTCATGTGGAGAGAAGGTGGCACCATGTGGAGAGAAGGTGGCTCCACGTAGCGAGAAGGTGGCACCACATGATGAGAGGGTGGCACCATGTGGAGAGAAGGTGGCAGCACGTGACAAGGAGGTGGCACCACGTGACAAGAAGGTGGCACCACATGGCAAGAAGGTGGCACCACAGGGAGAGAAGGTGGCACCATGTAATGAGAAGATGGTACCACATGGCAAGAAGGTGGCACCACGTGTTGAGAAGGTGGCACCACATGTTGAGAAGGTGGCACCACGTGGAGAGAAGGTGGCACCACGTGGAGAGAAGGTGGCACCACGTGGAGAGAAGGTGGTGTCCTTTTCATGGAGGAGCAGTTTGACCCTCGGCTCCTTGTTTCCCTGCCTCATGTGAGGAGCTGTTGTACATACACAATGATATCGGCTGCGTGGCAGCAAAGTAAAACCATCTTGAGAATTCTTAGTGGGAAATGGGAAGAGGAGAAATGTGAATATAGTTAAAATTCCACTTTCTTGGGCAGGTGCTAAAGCTGCAGCTGTCAGTGAGCACTAATAGGGCTTAGTTCACTTGACTGAGCATTACTCAGGGGAGATTTTGGGCCAAGTTTCCATCCTTGCCAACAGTTTCTTTCTCCACTGTAATTCATTAATTAGCAGCTATACCTGTTTACATAATGAAGTGTCGGAGAGCTTTTATCAGTGTGTTGCCATCTGAAATGTCACAGTGTTCTCTTGATCAGATTAGAAATGTCTGACCAGAAAGTCCCCGGTATTTCAGGGCATTGCATGTGACTCATGAAAGGGAACATTTAATGATGGTGACAGTGAAAGAGTCAGACCAGGCACATTTTCTACAGTGTAACTTCCCAATGCTCAAATATTTGAAAGTCAAAAAAAAATTTAATACTTTCATGCACTCAGTGCTTAATTTAAAGTTATGTTCTCAAATGAGATGTTTTAATTCTGTTGCTCTGTCGTGCTTAGAAATAAAAAACTAGCCCAGACTCCAGCCCTGTTAGACCCCTAACCAGTTTATAAAAAATGTGGAGATGCCAGGATTACCATCCCCAGATGTGGAGCACAGCATATGGTACCTATGTAGCGAAATACAGCTTGCACTGGGGTCCTGTAATAGGTTTCTATAGGTATGTACATATAGATTCCTGTAACTCTCGTTGGAGAAAGATGCAGAGCTGCCATCATGGAGTATATTTAGATGGGTTTTTACTTTCTCTTTGTCAAGGGCCTGTCTCTGTTGTGATGTGATTGGAGATTAATTTCAGTGAATATTAGTATTTAAAAGGATTTTCCCCTCATCTTTCCCTTAATCCCTTTTTGCTGAATGTATGCTTCATTTCATTCTGTTCTATGCTGAGATTTGTTGAAAGGGATGGAGAAGAGTGTGTATTTCCCTTTTTGGCAGCCTGAGCTCTATGTGGTTTGTGTGAATTCTTCTTTCAGGAGGGAACATTTAAAGGCAAGAACTCCTCTTTGTGCCTGTGGAAGGGTAAAATCAAGCCTCTCCTACAGTGCGTTTCAAAGCGTTTCACTAGGAAACAAGAGCATTTTGCATTCACATATCCTAACCAGGATTCATTTTGAAGAGGCTTGAAGGCAGTGACAAATAGAGGGATTTTATAATGTGTAACTCGGCTGAACTGCCAGGGTTCTGCAGAGAGGCATCCTTTGTGCAGAGCTAAAAATGTCATAGGCTAGAATGAAGTAATAGCATAAAGTAAATTTCTGAGATTTTCCTTTAAAAATATGCTTCAAGTATTCACAATAGAGCTGTGCTTTTAAAGCAGTCAGAGCTATCCCCTAGAGATTAATTAGTAGTACAATGCTTGATTTTGAAAAGGAGAAGATGGTAAAGGTGGCTGCATTGAAAATCTTGTCAAATGTCTTAAAAATGCATGGAGAGATTCAGCACTGCAAGGGAGCAGAAGGATGTCCAGAGACACAGAAACCCACTGTGGAGAAGATGGCATCACCCTGTTGGGGTTAGCACAGGTTCTCTCTGGCACACAGGCTCTGCTCAGCCCCTCCATGTCCACTTTGGGACTCTCACATCAGTGACGATTTCCTTTCAGTCTGGGGATTGTTGTTTCCTCTGGCCGTCACTGCAGAGCTGTAGGGCAAGACACCAAATCCTCTGCCATCCTGAGAAAACAGGTCAGCATCTGATCCCAGAATGTGTCACTGTTGAACTTGGCTGTTAGTCCAGAAGGAAGGAACAATATCAGCCCAAAGAGCTCAGCTTTGTGAAGGGTTTAACACGCTCTTACAGTGACCTCCTGTGGAGCAGAGCAGGCGCCTTGGTGCCCTGCACGGGGGCACTGACACTATTCCCAAAGCCCACGGCCCCTCACATCCTCATGACTCCCGCACCTTCCCTTACTCTGCTCGGGCAAGATGTGGGTTCCTTTCCGTCTGAATGAACTCTCACCTTCAGAACAGACATCTCTGATCAGTGTTTGAGAGCCGCAGGCTGCTCAGTGTGTGCCAGGCCAGAGCCAGCACTCAGTTCAACTACCCAACCTTGTTCTTTACATGATGGTTTTAATAAATGTTATATCAGTTTTAATATCATGAGTATTCCATTTACAAGGCGATGATGTGTTTGTAAAGCATGCAATGCATCTCATTTAGCAGTTACATGCACTGAGGGATGCATTGAATAAAATATTACTTTAAAATTAGATGATTTCTTTAATTCTATATACAGGCTCTCTGGGTTAATACATATTGCATCCAACTCAAGCAGCGATGTAGCTTCTGTAACCTACTTCTTCATGCATTGTAATTCTTCCCATTGTGTTGTCCAGTGAATTTTATGAGTATTATTTGCTAATATGTTCATTTTATTTGAATAAGAAAGGAAATCATTCCAATGCAGTGACTGATCATGCTGTGAAATTAGATTTTTGAGAGCAGCCTGTAAAGGGAAATAGTCTGTTTGCTTTTTTAGGGAACTGTTGCCCCTGTGGTGTTGGCTTTGCCTTGGTGAGAGTGTCTGTAGTGCTAGAGCCGCTCCAGGGGAGCAGCTGCTCCAAAGCAATTCCGTGGCTGGAATGGCTGGGAACGTGTGAACTGAGGAGGATCAGGAACCCGGTGCAGGAGCCACTGCCCCAAGGGTGAGGGGACACCTGAGATCACCCAGGACAGCTGAGTTCTTGGAGCAGGGCAGGGGCAGGCGCAGGGTCCCTCTTTGAGGACGTGTCCCCTCCTGCTGCCAGGGGCTGTTCCAGAGTGGCTCCGGCCTTCCCACAGCGTGGCATCCATCACTCCTGCAGCCTTGCACGTTGAGGATGCACTAAATTGCCAGCCAGCTGAGGGCTTCCCTTTTATCTCCTACCTTCTGCCTTGTTTGGGAGAGTAGAAAGACAAATTAAGGCATTCAGCCTCCGTGCTACATGAGTCACTCATCTTGAGTCACTTGTGGAGGAAAAAACCCATTCTGGGCTTTTTTGGGCTGTGCTGCTGAAGGAGTCCACAGGACCTCTCAAGTACCGCCAGGCACAGTTTCTAAGCCCTTGAAAGTTTCATTGCAATGTTGTTTGATAGGTTATCCAACAGAATAAAATATTTCCAGTTAATGTTTTAAACATGTGCAGCTCTAAGCAGCAAGTGCAGAGAGGCCAGCGGTGAGCAGAGATGAGAGCCTGCATTTCAGCCTGCTCCTGCATCACACTTAGCTCCAAGGAACCTCTGGAAATTGCAGTCCCCTTGTTTGCTGCTTTCATGGAGGGGGAGAAGAGGAAAGGGGAGGGAAGGAAAAGCTTTTTGGGAGCTGGAGCCACCTGCCTCGTGCATATTTCTGTGTACAAAAGGGAAAGAGATGATTCAGCTGCCGTGCAGTGAATATTTTGCTGGCATGAAGTCGAGATGATCAGAAGAGTGAATTCATCCTGCAGGTTCTATTTCATCAGTTTCACATCCAGAAAATGTTCTTCTCCCCATAAAATCCTGATTATTGTGCAGAGGGATGAGACCCAAGCCCAGCATGGACTCCGGGAGGCAAATGATTGTGGTTGGGGTAGGGCATCAGATCTGAAGGCAAGGTCTGGGTCCCTTTCCCACCTGTGGCTGGGTCTGTGCTGGAGCCAGAGCTGAGAACTGGGAGGGAGGTTCTCAGGGCTGTGGTCTGGCTGAGTTAACTGTCCAGCTAAGCCTCAGAGATTTTTTCATTTTTGTTATAATTCATTGGGGGAATCCAGCAGCACTCCATCCCCGCTGTTTCCTGGAGCTCCTTCTGTGCCCCAGAAGGTGCCTGAAGGCTCATCTTGGCAAGGTGACAGCATCTCAGATTCCAAACACACAAACTTTATCTGAATAGTGGTAGATTGGCACGAGCAGATGATGCTTCTTCATGTCCTTGTAGCGTGATTTCTGCTGCAGTGTGAATGTGCACATGAGCAGCAGCAGGTGTTCAGCAAGTGCCAAGCAGATCCTTGGGTTCTTTGTAAATTGGCCTTGGCGGATGGAGTGAAAGGAGAGAGGAGGGAGCCAGGAGGGTGTTTAACTCTTTAGCTGGAAAGTTGACCTCAGTGAAGCTGTAAAGAAGTTGCATCTTCCCATAATTGCATTAATTGTATTCTGAGGGATTTCTTATTTCCCTTGTATTTGAATGAGGTAGAACTTGACTTTTTCTTCCCCCGTTCCATTTTCATCCTTTTTTTCTGGGCAGGACTGCTTATCTAATCAGCCACTAGTGTTTTCTCTGACAGTCTCGCAGCTGTAGTGACACTCAGTCTCAGTCACATCAAACAAGCAAATGACTTTCATTCACAGCACCTTTTGTCTGATCAAATAGGTAATTACTACGTGAAATTAAAGGCTTTAACAAAAAAGTTCTTTATTGTTCCTGAGTGACAGAAGCAATACAAAGAGAAAGTGCTGTGATTCAAATGCCATGGTGACACCAGCCCCATCGTGGAAGCAATCAAAGGCATTACTTATACACTCCAGTGAGAATACAAACCAGGCAGAGGCAGACTGACAGACTGCCTTTAATCTTTGCTACCCCCCCACAACTCTTCCTTTTTTTTTTTTTTAAGGAAGATATCATTCTATGCAAATAGTAAATATGACAGGAAGATCCAGATATTTGAAATGTATTTGGAGGATCAGTGCAGTTCCCACCATCAGTAAGTAGGGTGCTGTCTTTGATTGCCAAGTGACATCAGGCTAATTCATGCTGTGGCTTTTGGGACTAGCAATCTAGATTTCCTTGGAGCAGAAAACAAAACAAAGAGACTTCTTTGAAAATGAAGAATTTTATCCTCAGCATCTCCTGTTAAAGCCAGCATTTCATCCTCTGTTCTCCTGCTCTGTCCTTTAATCACTTCTTCTCTCTGCTGGTGAGCATCATTCTCTGCTCTTTGCATTTTACCTCTGGGAGAGGTAGGTTTGCCACCAAGGTGCTTTCAATCCAGTTTTCACAAAGGACTGATGATAGAAAATGGGATGGATACAGTTTCTCAAAAAGCTTTCCTTTAATGAGGGCCACAGGGTTACTGCGGTGAGCAGAACTAATCGGGGAGCCTGGTTCTGAGCATCAGCCTGTGCAAGGGAGGTAAAGAGAAAGGTAAACATCAAGTAAATATGCCTGTTTGTCTATCAGTTATTAGTGGCACTGAGCTGCCAGGAGCCGAGTCAAGGTCGTGTTTGAGCAGATATCTGTGACAAGAGATTGCAGGTCTGAATTATGCCAGCAGGGAGATACAGTATATTTGCTCTCACCTTCCCCGGGTTGTGGGCCAAGTGGGTAATCTGCTTTTTTTTTTTACAAACTTTTAGGGTAATCTGCTTGTTTTTCACCTTAGTGCATTCCAGGGAAACTTAAATTTGTGGAGGTGGTTTTATGTTGGAGCAGATGATGTGCTGAGGTCAGTACCCCACAGGGATGCTCCCAGGAGGGCACCCCATGGGTTCTGTGCAGCTGCTCGGGTACCCGTGCTGAGTCAGACTGTAATCACAGAGCTGCTCCACTGGAATTAGTCACAGAGCTCTGTATTAACCTGACACACTCCCTGAACCCAGACATTTACAAATATGTAAGGAATACTAATAGCAGTGTGCTGTGAGAGTGCAATCTCTCCCTGCTCTGTGTGCCAAGGCAGAAGATGTGCTTTGTACCCGTGCTGGGTGCAGCTGATGAAGTTCTAGAGGTGAGGTGACAGCACAGCAATCACAGATTTTGGAAAGAACAGGTTCCCCTTGCCTGCAGGAGTAGCACAGAGTGAGCTGAAAGCCAGCCCTGTGCAGGATCAGCAGGAATTGCTGGCCACAGACCACTCTGGATCAAAGTGTGGGTCACAAATCCAGCTGGTTCACAGACTCATTTGCCATTCCCCGAGCCTGCATCTTCCGTGCCCTCCTCTCTGCACCGTGGTGTCCCCACTGAGAGCCCCCGAGTGCAGTTTTGTTAGAAGCAGGGCTGCTTGTGGAAGATCAAACGGCAATTGTAGCCAAAAATAGGATTTTTCCTCATCTGCCTCCAGCTAGGAATAGGAGACAAATCCTTTCTCCGCGGCCTGTGCTGTACATGAGGTTATTCATTAGGACTAGTCAGGAGCTAAATTAGAACCCAGCTGCCACTCGTTGGGTAGTTCATCATGCAGAGCAGACCACTTTGTGCTCCCACCACCGTGGGGGAAGCAAATGCCCCTCCAGAGGCTGTTTTTTACCTACACATCACCAGACGGTTTGAGCACAGATTGCTCGAGGGGTGGAGAGCAATCTCTGGGCTCCTGGGGCTGCTCTATCCCAGGAATCCAGCAGCTTGCTCCTGCTGTTCCCAGCAGTCCTGCAGAGCAGCCCTGTCTCACTGGGTGAGAGCACAGTTTAGCAGCGGAGGCAAAGCAGGATGTCATTATATGGTTATATAGGATTTCTTAAGCTTTTGAGAGTCAATTCAACCGTCTTGAAAGAACATATGCAAAATATGTGCTTGGCATTGAAATAGCTCCAAAGTCTGGGAAGAATTGCAGCCTGTGGATGAGGCTATCTCTATTCTCACATGAGGTTTATTGTAACTGATGTTGAGCAGCTTGGGGTATTCCTACCTGTAAACTGAAGCTGCTGCTTTTGCTGATTGACAAAGGCATCGATGCTGTTTGCAGGTCTATAGGAGAATGTAGGTTAAAAAGCTTAAGGAAAAGATGTCTGGCACACTTTTGAATGGATATTAGAGGAAAAAAAATGGTAAGCATCCAAAGCAGATAACTACAAAAAATGACTTTATAATGTCCATTTAATGGTGGTTTGGGAGTGGAGTGAATAGATGAAGAGGCCACAGGGAATACAGACAGCAACACACTTGGATATGGCAGAACTCCTGTTTGCATTGCTGCTGGTGTCAGAGCCCAGCCTGGTACCAGCAAATGTGCACTCCAGCAAGGGAAAGTTTGATTTCTAACCTTAAAGATACAATCTGTTTTCTTGGATTTGTTTCAAACTCTGCAGTGCCAGCTGCATAAAATACCACTAAGCTTTTGCACAGAGACGTTTATAATCACTTTACCCTGTAGCAGGGAAAAACGTCTCCATTTAGACACTCATTCTGAGTTCATGCACACATTAAGGACAAACTTTAGATCTTAATGAGGTGTAGGAGGGTTTTTTTCCCCCCTTTAGTTCTGTTTTCTGTTCTCTTATAGATCATACTATATTTCAGAGCATTAGGAAGAGGGATGCTGAATCTTTAATGTGATGTGAAACAAAAGAAAAAGTCTGAACTGTAACAGAGATGAACTTCAGAATTGTAATCTCTTTAAATCCTGATCCAGCGCTCACTGAAGTCAATGGAAAGGCTTCAATTGATTTCAGTTTCTAAAGCTCAGTGGGTTATATTGGTTTTTGTCATGTTAGTTTAACAACTTGCACTTCCTTCTTTGGAATTCTCATCTGGTGCATTTATAAATATAAAAGCCTTCCAAAAGCCACTTAATACACTCAGATTCTGGTGGCTGCGCTTAGTGCTGGCTGGAGGTAGTGGCTTACAAAAAAAGGGTTAAATGGAGGCATTCTCTGCATATCCAAGTCTCTCCTGGATCATTTTATCCCACCACCCAGTTTTCCATGCATCTCTGGGGGCATGGCTGTGCCAGTCCCAGCACAGGCGGTTCAGGAATCTCCTCAGGACGTGCCATGGTTGTTGTGCACATCCTGCTCTGAGGGCTGACCCTGCTCCCTGTGCCCTGATGCAGCCCCCCTTTCCCAGGTGGGTCTCAGTTGCTGTTGCTGCATCTCTGCATCCTCGGTTCCACCACAGCAACAGTTTCCTAAGCTTCTGAATTTGTGTTTTTGATCATAATGGGAAGATAACAAAGCACTTCAAATTATTTTAGTTTGGGGAAGCCAAGCTGGGTGCAAGTATTCATTTCTTCAGGCAAGCAATCAAGTTGTTCAGGGAATTTTTTGTTTTTAGATTGAATTTTCTTGTCTCTCTGGCAAAAAGTGACTAAAGAGCTCAGTACTGCAGACACTTTCCTGTAAGCAAAATGCTGTAACTGTGGAATATTTTCATTTCACTAAACCTCATCTTTCAGCAAAGACACCAATTGTGAAAAGCATGTTTGTAGTTTTGTTTTAAAGTGCAGATCTGATCAGTTCCTTTAGACTATCTGGAGCGTGAACATAAATATTAACAAAAGGCTCTGTATAATTGAATATTTACTTGTCAGCCTGTGCCCCCTTGCCCAGCATTCATAGCAAGACACCAAAAGTTTAGGGTTTTTTTCCTTTTAGAATTTTGTACTTCAGACCCGAGAAGCTTGCTTTGATTATTAAAAAATACATATCTCAAACCTTTATTTGCATCTGAGCATTTTGGCTATTTCTTTGTGTGCCTGGTTGGCTTTGATTCTTGTTAAGTGTTTGCAAGTAAGAAGAGAATAAAGAATGTGAACAAAAGGCTTTTAAGGATATATCCTGCTGGAAAGCAACCTAGAAGTCATGACCATGAAGAAAAAACCTAGTGCAGCAGCTTTTATGTATGCTGCCTTTTGCTTCTGCAGATCTTCTTATCTCAAATGTGATTTTTCATTGTGCTTCATGACAGATTTTACCATTGATGGTAGAAATAGAAAAGTTACAGACCCGACACTTGTGTGCAGAAGTTAAGATCTGAATGAAAAGGGTGTTCACCCCTAATGCTGTACCGTGACAATCTTATTAGGTATGACTGTATCTGGTGTATTTAGCAATGAGCCTTTTCAAATAAAAACAGTTCTTTCTGGTATTCATAAGACAATTCATATCAAATAATACCCAGTTAGAACTGTTTGAAAATTGCTGCTGATTTCAGTAGTCTTGGAGCAGTTGTAGGATTGGAAAATCGTTGGTATTTGTTGTTAGGGTTGTATAAAAACTGTGTTCTTATTGAACATAAGGGAACATTTGGTAAAATAAATAGGTTATGAAGATGTGTTAGTGTGCTGTGCAATGCTAAATAGTAGACATTGACTTCTCAGCTGCTGTGTGGACTTGTGTTTTCTGTTCTTGTGTGCCCTCATCTACAGGGGGGTGTAACTGGTGGTTTAATTTTGCTGCCTGAGCATGCAATGTTGTTGTTTGTGATGCACACCAGCACAGTGATGGGTCACAGAGAGCAAACAGAGAGCATGGAAAACCACATGGCCACGTTTTATTCCTGCACAGGTCAAAGTGCACAAAGCACAAGGCTGTAAAAATATATTATCTTAATCTCTGGGAATATAATCTCGACTCTGCCACTTATTTCCGTTTGGTTTTTTATGCAGGTGACTTCAACCTCTTGGTCAGTTTCCCCCACAGAAGGAGAATTCATCATACTGGAAAATAATTTTAGATTTGGCTAAAGAGTAAATCTCTGAAGCATTTTTTTCCATCCCAAACAAATTCCTGCTAATTCCTGTGAGGAGAGCAGTAAAGCAGAGCCAGCTCAGGGCTTCCCCAGGCTGTGGGTGGATTCAAGGGCTGGTTGCTCCCAGCACAGGACAGAGGATGGAGCTGGGATGAGGATGAGAGCCCAGGAGGTGATGGATGAGCTGTGGCCCTGCAGGGAGAGATGGATGGAGTGGAGGTGTTTGTCCTGGGCTTGGGCACTGCCATTGTGCAGCTCTGTTTGTTCAGTCTCTGCTGTGGTAGCAGTGACAGCAGCCAGGCTGGTTTTCCAGGGCTCAGAAATCCCTGAATGAGGCCAGAGGGAGCAGAGGTGATGTTGTCACAGCCTCCAAACCACTTCCCCACAGAGCAGCCTTTGCTCAGAGCCAGCCCTGTGTAAAACTGTCCCAGGAATTTCACCTTCTCACTCATAATGCAAATACAGAGCAGCTCAGCTGCCCAAAGTGGATCTGTTTTAGATTGCCCAGGTTTTCCAGAGAGGAAAACATGGACTGTGACATGCACTTGGCATTACCATCAGTTCCAGCAAACCTGGCCTGTGTGGAATCAGTACCAAGTGCTGTGTTTTGCAGCATTGTGGGCAATGCCCAAATATCCAGCCTGGAGCTGAGCCTTGTGTGATGCCAGCGCCAAGAGAAAGGTTCAGCTGAGCAGGCAGAGCTAGGAGGGGGCCCAGGAGCACCAAGGTCAGCTCAGACCTGAGCTCTACCTGAACATGGGCAGCTCAGTGGTGATCCTGGAGCAGCATCCTCAGTTCAGAGCTGGGCAGAGGAGCTGTTTGCCTGTCAAAGAAAGAAAAGTGGGATAAAGAAGTGTTACCTCCTTGGAAAGCTTGTTAGGGTTGTGCTGTGGCCACCAAGTCCCCCACAGTGCTGGTCTGGGGATGCTTGCCCTTACAGGTAATCTGTGCTTGTATGCTGGGAAATATCTCCTGCCTGACTAATTATTCAGGTGTGAAATGGCTGAATTAAATAAGGATTTGAACATGCTGCTTCTCCTGTATCATGAGAGAGCAGGATTATTCCTCTGTGCCTGCTCACTGGGGGAAATGGCAATGGTGGTTTTGGGGTGACCTCCTGGCCATGGGACATTTCTGTCCAAGTGGGAATCTTGGAGAAAGGGAACAGCCTGCTTCTTGCAAGGCACATGAAAAGCAAAGCCCTGTAACTCTGAATGAGGGCTGTAGTCACTCAAATCTTGTTTAGAAAGGGCATAATATCTTTGCCAAACACATTTGCAGCGTTGAAGCTTCTCATAATTACGACCTTCATGAATTTATAACACTGTATGCTCCAGCAATGGAAAAGGCTCCTACACTTGAGCGATGAGATTTTGATAAAATAGGATTTAAATATTCTATTAGCAGAAATGTTATATTAAATGATGAGGAGGCATTCAAATACTGCCTGACTTTCACCATGTGACTGTGAACTACATTATGCCTGGGTCAATTAGGCTATTTTAAACCCGTGGCTTTCTTGCATTAATCCTTTTCACAGAAAGCCAGTGTTCCCTCTGAATTTCACCATTTCTCTCCTCTGGCCTCCCCCTAATACACAGCACTGTCTCCTACCACATCCAGCCAGCTCTGCTATTTCCCCTCCTTCTCTGCTATGATATGAGCTGCAGTGCATGAGCACTGGGAACGGGGTTAACCTTGATCCAGCTTGAAACAGGTTCCTCCAGCTCCTGCCTGGATCTCCCTGCTCGCTCCAGCTGCCCCGGAATGAAGCTGCGTCACATTTGTCATAACCCTTCCCCAGCTCACGTTAGCAGGACACAGGACGGTGCTTTGGGGGTGTGCAGAGGGGCTGGCACAGCTGGACCCTGGGGCAGATTGCAGGGGGAGCAGCTCTGTCCCCACCTTGCAGCGGGCTGGTTATTTCTCAAGAGGGAAAGAGAGGGAGGCTGTTCTGAGTATTTTCTGAATTGTGTCTGAAAGCTTAACAGCGATGGAGTGGGAGTGTGTGGTGAGATGGGGTGGGAATTTACTGCACCCTCGTTGTTTGCACACAGGCGCTCCTCAAGGAGTATTTCACTGGCCAAGTGGAATGAGCTGTCGCCGGCAGTGACGCTTCTAATGCAAACATCACCCCTGGGAGAGATAGCAGCAAATGGCCATGCAGGGAGCTGGCCATGCCCGTGGATGGGCTCAGAGGTCTGCCCCACAATTTATGGCTGATCAGTAGATTGTTGCATTTGAGTTGACTAACATCTCTCCCTGTGTGGTTTTTTTTCCTTCCCCCTGGTGTTAATGGTCTTTTTCTTTTCTCTTTGTACTCCAGTGGTTTCTAAAGCAAAGCTGGCACAGCTCAGAGTCACAGGCATGCTGCAATAATTGACATGCTTTTTCAATCTCTCTGCTCTTTCATGACCAAGAGTTGACCCAGTGCCTCTCATATAACCAGGTGTTTTCAGGGATTCTGTATTAAGACACAATCGCTTTAGTGGATCTAAGATATAAATCCTGTAATATTAAACTCTTAGTCAAATATTTTGAAATGTGCTGAGGCCACATAATTCTTTCTTCTTTTTTTCCATTTTTCAACAAGAAAATAAAACCTGCAGGACCTAAAAGATCACTCAATGATCCTCTTCTCAGTGATGTTGTATGGCACAGTTGGCGAGTGTACAAAGCCATTGGATCAGAACCAAGTCAGAATTAAATTTAGGCTCATGAAACTTTGTTCTCCGATTTGATTCTCAAAGCTGCTAATCCTAAATTATCATGAGAAAACATGTTTAAAAAAAAGAGACATAAAGACATCAGAGCAGCTGAGCTTTCAAATGGAAAGTCAAGTCAGACCTGCTGTCTGCACGCTCTTTAACTCCCTGGAAATGGGATGTTGTAATTGCCTCCTGATCGGGCCTAATTCTGTTTACCTAAACCTGCAATGATTTTCCCCCTTTACAGAAATCTTAAGAAAGCTTCTTCTGTGAGCCATTGCAAGCAAACAAACAGAAAATTGAACAAATCATCCCACAAAAATGAATTATTGGGGCAACAATTATTTCTGACTAGTTTTTTCCCATCTGGCTGTGGTTCGTGGTGGTTTTCAGTGTGAATACCAAAGACTGTGAACCATCCCACAGAACTCTGAGTTTGGATGCCAGCACTGAAAAGCAGAGTTGTAGCTCACTAATGAGATCCAGACAAACAGCAAGGAGGAAAATGCAAATAACACAAAGGAGGAGGAAAAACATGAAAAAATTAGGAAACATTTTCATTATTCTTTCCCCTCTCTTATTGACATCTCAAGTAATTGTCTGGGACAAGCTTTCTGTAGCTCCCACTTAAGAAATAGTTAAAGGTCATGCAGTTTGGCCAGGCAAGATTAGCCATCCTTACAGGCTAATAAAATCAATGTTCAGACAACATCACGGCCTGCATTTAGATGTAGCATATTCCAGATACATCTTTTAGAACAGCCCAGCTGCACAGAGTGCAAATTGATGATGAAAACTTTTCAAAGGTTGTTCCATTCTTGCAGGAATGAAAAGAACATTGAGTTATCCAGTTTGTAGAGCAGCCAGTTTCATTTCAGCAACCTATTTGCTTGTCTGTCACTGCCTCTAGTCTAAACTTCAAAATCCCATGCAGGACAAATAATAATAAAGTAAATAAATTATATATCCAAGTGACAACAACAAAGCCCTCTTAAATTGCTAATCCTGGACTCAGTATTTGTGTGAGTGGTCATGAGCAGACAGCAGCACTAAATATTAGTTTTTGTCCCCATTAACATCTCAATGTGTAATTATTATTGTTTGTATTACAGCAAGCAAGAAATGTCAGCCCTGTTGCTAAAAATAAGAAGGTTGCCAGTAGGTCTTCTGAAAGTTCAAATATTTCATTAAATGGTTTTATGTTAGGTAGGTAACTATGCTGGTGTTAATATAGTGTAATGGTAATATAATAGAAGCTACAAATAACGTTTTATGACTGTTTTGTTCTCTATACTCCAAGTCTGAATGGTTTCCCTTACAAGCCAAGCAGAAGGTGTTTTATAACAGTGTCTTAAAACCTCCTAATTAGCAGCAGTTTTAAGATACACACTTCTTGGCAATCTTTTGGGGATCGATCGAGAATAACTGTAGCAGACTTTAAATCTTCTGCCTGGAAAGATTATCCTAATTCTTTTTCTAATTCCCCTGTCCCAAGGCACCGTGGCTGGTGATTTCTGAACAAAACAGTGTCGTGCTGGCTCTGCTGGCATGTAGGTCAGGCTCTCCAGAACCACCATTAGCCTGTGCTGTGCTTTGAGGGGGAAAATTTCATCAAACCCATGTTCTTATCACACCCCAGAAGCTGTTGGACCTCCACATTTAACCACACAATTAAAAAATCTTTACAGTACGTGGCGCTCCATTTCTTTGGCAATACCTTATTTCCTCCAGAAGAAAAATCTCCCCGTGTATTCACATTCCATGGGGTCTTTTGGCTCTCTGATTTATCCCGTGTCCTCAAAATAGATCATTAATATGATCACGTGCATTTACAGAGGCAGCAGAGATGGATACTCATTTTAGAGTATTCCAGAGGTGGAACTCGTTTTAGGATGACATTTTAGTCATTGTTTTCTAAAGCACTATTTTGCCATGATTTAGTACTCGTGTGTATCAGTTATAGAAGTGTCATATTTGATGTCCTCAGTGTTTCTTTTCCTCCTTTCTGTGCTGGTTGGTATAATTTATATGAATGCTTTAACACCCCCCCCTCCCATGTGTGGTCTACTTGTAATGTACATATAATTACCAGCCATCTTCCAGCTTTTTTTTGGCTATGTGGAAGTATTTTTAAATCTATTTCAGTCCTGCCAGTGGATGTGTACCCACACACATGCACACACATTTTGGGAGCATGGTTATTTGGGCTCTCTAACATGCTGTGCCTCCCTGATAACGCCTTCTCAAGAAGGGAACAAAATGTCTTGGAGATAACAGTATTCTGCAGCACAATGTACAGAAGGGAAAGTTGGTTTTTATTCTTGCTAGGCTGGCAGGCTGTCTCAAAGGAGACAGGCTAATTTGAATGGGGTTCAGGTTGCTGTGTCCTCAGTTTTCCTGTAGTTCCTGAAATTATGTTTTTAAGCTTACTGGCAGCTGCAGGTTCTCATCCTGATGTGCAGGTGAGCCATCCTTAGCAAAGAACAAACCTGCAGGATTCAGACAACTCCATCACTTAAGGACTCAGAGGTGGAGGAGTATCTGCAAATGCATCACACTGTGCAGTGAATCAGTTTTTTAAAGCAAGCAGAAAAATGTAAATAAAATACTTAATTTTTGGTGGGGCCTCAGAGACTCCATTGGCTTTGGTAAATTTGGTATTGGTACATATTAACAGTGTCATTGGGAGCTTGTGTGCTACAGGCTGTGCCTCTAAAACTCAGGGTCTGCTTGTGAAAATCGGATTCACAACATTCAGGCAGTCAAATCTCTTCAGCTTCCTCCTACTTAAAAAAAAAATAAGGCTTAAAAATGAAGGAATTGGTGTCCTTCAGAATCTGCTTTCAGCCTAGTTTATAGAGGATCAATATACAAATGTTGGAGCTCTATTTCTGTGTTTCAGGGCTACTCATTTCTTCAGCTGATAGTACATCAGCCTTTAATCCCCCCAAGTGGCTTTTACTGCTGCATAAACTGCCAAATTTGCATTTGTTTTGAAGAGTTTGTTTGCGCACTGAGGTTTCAAAAGCTCGGAAATCAAAATGTAGCCACTGGTCTCTAGATATTATGAATCCTGTAGTTTGTTATTCCACTATGGAGACTAATAAGAAGCTGAGTTCATCTGCAGTACAGCGAGCAGCTCCCATAAAGACCCCGAGCTCCGAGGAGCGACGCCACGGCCAGCACATCCACATTGCCAGGCAGGGCTCTCCAAAAGGGAGAGCAGCCCCAGCCCCTGAGCGGCTCCACTGGGCTCTCCCCTCCCCTCCTGTTATTCTCCTTCTTTTAAATCAGCATTTGCAAGCAACATCTGTCCTCGGAGCAGGGCTGAGAAGCGTGCACCTGCGCGGGAACAGGAGACAGATGAACGGTCATGTCTCGCTTCTCAACTGCATAAAGATGCAAAACAAATGTTGGCCATCGGGACCATCAAGTTGCTGTGGACGCTCCCTGGAGTACACGTTCTCTAAAACCACGCAAAATCTGCTTGGCAGTTTGTGAAGTATGTCATCTGCTTTCCATATGTTTCCTTTCCAAATTCACGGCGATGTCAGAAAATATAAAGTTGCTTCCCCGCGCGAAGGGCGCAGGTCCCCCGGTGAAATTCCCTTCCCAACATGGCTTAAATTTGCACTTTTCCACAAGAAATCTTGGATTTTAAATGGATGTGGGGCTGTGGACTGTTGTTTTAATACACATTATACATTGCTGTTGCAGAGAGAATGTGTTATACATCACTGCATTGCATCGTGGTGTGGGGTGGATGCTTGATTTTTTTATGACAAAACCAAAACGCTTCAGGAGGGGAGCTCTGTGCTCTCCCTGTGAAGCTCTCCCTGCTCAACTTTGTCTTTCCATGTTGCATTCTCCCAATTCAACTGGAGTCACTGGTGATTTCAGACACCTCAGACACTTATTTGAGTGGTTTGACCTTCCTGTTCATCTCCTGCAGGCACAGACTGTTGGCAGTTCTGGGTGGCAGTGGATGCAAATCCATTGGAGTTAGAGAGGAGGGTGGAGTAAACCACAAGGAGTGTTTGCTAGTCAGACATACCAGGTTGTATTACCTGGTTCAGGATCACCTTATGAAAAACTTGGAGGATTTATAATAATAAACAGAGAACCTTGATAATGTGTTTGAGCAGCAGCCTGATGTAGCTCTGGGCTGTGCACATGGATTTAGGCTCCTGCTTGCAGATGTGGCTGGGAAGGTGCCTTGGGTAACTTGAATGATCCTTGTAATAGTTTCTGTTGGATAAAATGCTGTGTGGGGTGGGCAGAGGCTGGGGATGTGATAATGTGACACTATTTTCCTCCTTTTTATGGGAAAGTTGTTAATGTTGCTTTAAATCCTCATTAGAATTCAAAGAGCCCTAACATCGCCAGCACTGTTTCAGGGTTAGAATTTGTTAATTAATTTAATCCTCTCCCCTTCTTCATCTTCACGGATTCTGCAGTGACAGATGGCAAATCCTTAGGACTTCAGTAGGAATAAAGGGTTAAAATCCAAAGGCCTGGATTAGATGGGATTGCAAAAAGTGCATGGACAATTCTCAGTGTCTGTTTTATGATTTGCCAACTTCTTGGGGGCAGGGGGCTGAAGTGCAGAGCAGGCAGAGTCCCTGCCTATTAGCACTGTTTAGTTACAGTAGACAAGATTTAGAGCTGTGTTTCCTGAGCATGTCACAGTAATAACTTACTTGTTTGTTACAACTGTTTTCCAAAATCACAGGATTGTTCCCTAATGTGTTGGTGAATAATGTTTTTATTATTCCTGTCTGCAGTAAAGGGCATCTCAGTGCCTCCAAAATCACTCATGTAATAAAACTGCTGCCATTTTATCATTTTAATAGAATAACAGTTTTGTATAATGTTGCAAATATTACCCTCCAATATACGACGGTGACAGTAGCAGCAGAAGACGGGCACTTTTACAGCACAAAATTATTACCTTGTTTAGATTATCAGATAAAAATTTTACCATCGCATTAAAATGAAAATGAAACGAAGGCCAATAAAAGGCAGAGGGGCCCTGTCCAAGCAGGAGCCCTGGGAGGTTGGCTGCTGGCCACAGGGGCTGCCAGCCTGCCTGCAGGGCACCTGGCCAAGGCAGCCACGCTGAGAGGTCGCCAGCTGATTTTACACGGAGAAATTCAGCTGCCCAAAACGCTGCTGCCAAGCCAGGATCACCTCCTGGAAAGGTTTTTAAGGTGTAGCAGTAAAAGGGAGGAATACAGAGGAAGCCTCGAGCTCTCTCTTATTGCGTTGCTGGGAATAAGAGTGAAAAATAAGGAGGATCAGGTCTTTTGAAAATGTTCTTCCCGTGTAGGAGTCGAACCCTTGGGGGGATCAATACAGCTCTCGCTGATTTGAATCAATACCAGCGCAACCTGTTAGAAAGAGGAATATGCCATGAAACCAGTGGGCTGTAGGAGAGCCAGCCAGCCGTGGCACATCCTGTAACACATCCCTGCCTCCTGCAGTGCCCTGGGCTTTATCACTTTGCCCTGGCTCTGCCAGGAGAGGCTGAGAAACTCAGGAGGAGGTTGTTGTCCCCTCCATCCCTTGTCTCCAGCACTGCTGAGAGGGAATGAGCAGGATTCTGCTCTGAGAATGAGCACCAGCACTGCAGCCTGCTTATCTAAAATCAGATTTGTGGCTGCTTCTAGAAAGTCAGTGCAAATTAAATTGTTACTTGGTGTCCAAAAGATTCAAAACCCATTTCAGTCTCGTTATTCTCTTAGTGCGTGTTTTTTCTCTTTCATTATTTACATCTTTGGCATCTGCTTTTGATACCTCCTGTTAGATTTGTCTAATGCTCATTAATATCTTCCCTACTGGCTTATACAGCTTTTATACCCCAGTGTGCAGATAGAGTGAGATCGTTCTGCTTTATCACACGGCTGCAACTGATTTCTTTCCCATCTCTTCTTCCTATTTTTTCCCTGCCACAGTATCACACAGATGTATCACCAGGTTCAGCACTGGATTCATGTCAGGGTCTTGCTCCTTCTTTTATTACCCTTGGGGAATATCATGCAATTCCCATTCACCAGGAGCAAAGCACTTCTGGCTTTGAAATGCTGGCTTCTGCAGTTCAGTTCCTAATGTGTCACCTAAATCCTAAAACATTTCAAATGTTTATTTCTTTGGATGGTGTCCCCCAGTGCTTGGGATATCACAGTGAGCTCATCAGTCTGTTGAGAGTAGTATTTGTGTCTTTAACCTGTGTTGGCATCAGTGGTATTGCAGGCAACTGGATTCTAAACTGGAGCTTTATTAGTAGCTCCCCAAAGAGCAGGACAGGTGGGTTTTCCTTGCTGAAAGGAATTGATAAGTTCAAGGTGAAGGTTTCCGAGTACAGTCTGATCCTCCGTGCTAACAATGTTTGGCCTATCTCCTAGCCCATCCCAATCAATGCAGAATAAGGTCTACCCAACATTGGTGAGAGTTGCATGTGTAATATATATGCAGATATACTCAGAATAAATCAGTGTAAACAATGCTGAAACAGTGGGACAATCCATTACCAGAAATAAATTGGCAGGGACCTGCTGCAGAGCTCCCAGCTCTGCCTGGATCAAAGAGCCATGCCCTGCCTCCTCCAGGGGAGCTTGCAAAAGGTGTAGAGCAATCTGGGATGTGGTCAGAGGATGCAGCTTTGGGATAATGAAACTCCTTTATCTGATCAGAGCCTGTTGTACCCTTGCAGGAGGCAGAGCTCGCTGCAGCACAGCTGGGGATGCATCAGCACAGGTGAGGCAGCCGTGGTTCTGAGAGCAGCCAGGCCAGCCTGGCCAGTGCCCTGCAGAGCTCCAGCAGCCACACAGCTCCATTAGCCTGGCACTGTGCCCTGGCAGACACCCCAAACCCTCAGCAGGACCGATTAGCCAGGGCGGGCAGAGCCACGCCGCCTCCGGCACTGCTCGCTGTGCCCCGCAGACACTGCAGCCCCTGTGCCACGCTGAGTGTGGGCCAGCTCTGCCCCGTACACCTGATCCCTCACTGTTTCCTTGGACCCCACCTTTCCTGAGCATTGGCTCCCTTTTTTCCTGTTGTGCTCCTCGTACCAAGCACTCCTGCAAGGGCAGGGAGCGGTACCAGCGCCTCTGGCTGTGCCCCAGTGGAAATTCCCCATCCTCAAATGTCCCAGCTGCGAGAGTTAAGGCACAATTTGCCTATCCCAGCACAAATGGAACAATATGGTGTCTCGTTTCTAGCCTCTCTTTCCGTGGCTTTGCTCTGCTAATTTCTTAAATTAGGAATTTTTCACATGAAAGGTTTCTTTCTGACTTCCATCGGCATTTGTCAGATTCTTAGGGCAGAGGGCAAAACTCAGAACCTGCGTTGGGGAGTGCAGTTCCATTGATGTCAGCAGAAATGTGCCTGCTTACATCAGGCTGGAATTTAGCCCACAGTGGTTCTTTTGTAGCATCAGAAAACTCTGTGTGCACCTGAGCTGAATGTCCACGCTGCAAGATCAGAGTGTGGCTGGGACAATTGGCATGTGGGTAATTGGTACATTTCTGTAAGAGAAAATGGTTCATGATCCTTATAAAGGAAAATAAAATAAAGTAATGTTATTCCCCACTGACATATTAAGTGAATTGATAGTGTTTGAAAAGGCAGGTATTAAATCTGGAAGCAGCATGAGTGTTATGAAGTAGCTAGCAGTTTTATCCCAGCAATTTAAAATTCCTATCATTCAGCTCTCGCTGATTTGAAAGTCACACATTTATTTCAGATTGTAGCCATGAATTTCTTGGGAATTACCTGACATGAAAGCATGGAAGAGTCACTTGATATGAACTGACAAGACAATATCAAAGAAAACATCTTGATACACTTAATCCAGTTGTAAGTGACTTTTTATAAAGTTTTTCATCCAGCCTTGTTATTCATTAGGAGCATCTTGGTATTAGGAAAGCCATTAAGTTGGCTGAAAACTCTGGGCATCCTGTAGGGCAATAATGTAAAGCATCCCTGGAGATCTGATTTCAGATTCCAGATGGATTAGGGCTTTTTCTCTCCTTGTGTGCATCGTTTACTCACGAGTATGAATTGTCTGGCTCTTTATTTTCTTGCTGTGCCATTAATGTGGGAAATGCTGCACAAACATTCAGCATGTCAGGATAAGAAACTGTTACTGGGAGAGCCTGGGACTGCACTGGTGTGTGTGTTAGAGGACAGGACAGAAGTTTTTGCCTTTGGATTGTATCTGTGCTGCTCTGCTGTGTTTGTTTAATGCTGCCAGCTTTCATGATCACTAAAGACTCACCAGCTGATCTGTGCTTTGGATTAGTTCAGGCTGAAGGTGCGGGAGATGAAGCGAGCGAGGAGCCCAGATGCTTTTGGCAGGATGCGACGCCACCCCTGGCCTGATGGCGATGACCAGATGTTGCAGGGCACGGGAGGCGGCTGCTGTGCCTCTGCCTGTGCCTCTGCCTGTGCCTGCGATGTCAGAGCGCAGAGCTGCTCTGGCTGGTGCTGCTGGGGAGCTGTCTCCTGCCATCAGCGCAGCAGGCGATGCGGAAAGCCTGACCCTGTGCCCACGTGTGTGACACGCAGGCCGTCAAACACGCGGGCTGTCACGGGCAGCTGGTGCCCCCAGGAAAGGACGGCGTGGTGCCAGGGGAGGGGGCACGCGCTGCCCGGGCACCTGCAGGTCCTTCTGAGCATGCAGGATGTTCTGCTGGGCTGCCTCTCATGGGGCAGCAGCTCTGCTCCAGGTCACGCAGTGATTCATAAAGAGTTTGTTCCTCCTCGTGCTCAGCTAAAATGAGCCATCCAGCTCAGTTCTGGCTGCTCTGTGGTTGGAAGCTGGGAGGAGCAGGATAGGGAAGGATGGATGTGTTTGCCTTCCCTCCCCTGAGAGGAGGAAAAAGAAATCTGCACTGGGCTTTTCTTTTGTGTTGGCTTTAACTTTATGGTCAGCATCTGTCGCTGACGAGCAGTGGGAGCTCTGGAGTGCTGACCAGCTCTTTTCACAACCCTTTAAATAATCAGAAAGACACAGAAAGTAATAAAAAGAGGAGATGAGAATCCATATTAAAGGCATTAATAACTTGAACAGAAGTCTCCATTTAAATAATGTTTTGAAAAATACTGTCAAATATTTTTCTATTGTATGGGCTTTGCAATGCAGCTTTTTCCCCCTAAAGACCTGGGGACTGTAGTGTGCCAAGTCACACGAGGGAAGTTCTGCATTCAATAATTTTTTTATTAAAATTCTCATAAGATGGTGGTGCTCTTCTGTCATGACTGTCAGTAGAATGAAACATCAAGATCCTTGTACAAGGAAGGATTTAATTGCTAACATCACAAGTGTTTATTCTCTTGCAAAACTTCCAGTGGATGTGTTTCTTTGTTGGGACTAAATGGAAATAGGACTGAAAGTCAGTGATGTTCTCATGAGAGATCCTGGATGTTTATGTACCTCATACTCTTTTTTTGAAAATTATACTGTATCTGCAAAAAGATACTGCCTAAAGAATGAGCAATCAGATGTTTCCAAGGCATCTTCTAACTCCTTGTAAACAGAATTCTTTATTAAGTGAGCCATTTTTAACAGCATTTTCTAGGAAAACAAATTTGAATTGCTCTGTGCTCTGGGTATGTGGCATCTCACAGACCTCACTGGGCAAATCAGTGTTTTGAAAGAATCTGCTTGTTAAAAGCAGGAGGCTGTGACTTGATAAGTGATAATTGTCTATTCTCTGTACCATGCCAACATCTCTGTGTGTGCCTGCACACCACGCCTGTCTCTGCACTACCCAGGAGCCTCATGAGAACCCAACATGGAGCTACACCTTCCTTAATCAAATCCAGCTTCCAGTTCCTGAGGGAAACAAACAATTTCCCGCCATGCTTACTGTCATACTTTCCCACATCATGTACACAGAAACCCTTTTCTGCTAATTTAATAATTATGACAGTTCACCCCTTCTTTCCTTCACACTAGAGCAGCAATACATTTTGAGTCACATCAGTAGCATTCCCGCTGACCAAGATTATAGCTCAGCAGGAAAACAAGTCATTCCAAATTGTCTCCTGGCGTAAACATTTTGGATCACTTTTATATTACAGCTGAAAGGGGAAAAATCTTGGGTTTCAGACTCTTTTGTGCTCTTGTCATGGGAAAAATGACAGGGCTTTTATTTCTAAAATGAGCATTACTTTTGCTTCTTTTTACTGCTTTAGCAATAACAACTTTTAAAGAAAAAAAAATAAGCTGTGTTTTTAGTCTGCTGTTTTTACACATGTATCTGCAGATTAAAGACTCCCTAGGTACCTATTGACACAATAGACTGTAACAGCTCCTCTGGAGCCGTGTCAAACTGTTATAATCAACCCTGCCAGTGATCCACAGATAATAGGACATTAAGAGGGGCTTGAACCATGTCTTTCCATCCCAGCTGGGCATCTGAAGTGAAGTGGAGGCTGCAGCCCTGCAGCCCATGCTCCAGTCACACACTTGAGGTGACCACTGAGGTGACGCTTGGTTGGGAGCAGCATCAAGGGGAGGATGAGCAGCGTCTGCCTGGTTGGACATTGTGCTTTGGCATGGCTGGGAAAAGGGCTCCCAGCAGCTCCTGCTGCTCTCTGCACCTGTGCTCTGCCACGGGGAGAAACGTTTGTCTGGAAAGCCTTGGCACTGGGGCCTTTGGTGGGCAGCCCTCTGTGTGGTTTTGTACCACAGAGCTGCCAGTCAGGCCTCTGGTATCTGGGTATTTGTTGGATGTTTGTACTCTTCTGTCGTTGGTAACAGTGCTGCTGGAATTGTCAGCCATCCATATATATATATATATATCTATATAAATCTCTATATATCTCTGTATATGCAGATGCTGGTACTTACTCTGATACACTTTGAGAAAAACAGAATCAGGCAGGACGGAGCATTTAATCCCAAAATCTTCCTTTAATACTGCCCCAAATTTTCTCAAGTGCCATGCAGTCAAGAAAGCCACTGCAGCCTCCACTGCCATCCTGGCAGGGCACAAACAACCTCAAGTGGGATTTATCTGTTTACTTTCTAAGGCTGTTGAAAGAATAAAAGCTGGAGAAGGATAATGCCGGAGTTGACAACAATATGGTGCTGCTGGTCCTTCCAAGCTATTTAAAATGGTATCTCAATTTAGCTTCTTAAGTAGAAAAAAATAAAACCCTTATTTCATCCACTGACTCAGCACTTAATTACAGCAGCTCTGGGAAGAACCCAATGTTATGAGGGTCAGTGAAGTTATGACCCTCCAGTTTTCAGGCCTGATTTTTCTCCCTTACAAAATTTAAAAGAAGAAATACCTTTTGTACCTCATAGGCCTTAAGGTTTGTGTGTTTTAATGGATGTCTGGCTGTCACATAAATATATAGCTTTAAAGACAACGAAATGTTTTAGGCAGTAAAAGAGGCCAGTTTAAACAAATTGCTTGTGTCATGATTTCGTATTCATCCCTCAGAGAAGATGATTAGGTCCTGTGAAGACAAAAGGACAAATGATACATTTGTAGCAGGGAATTAAACCCTAACATTTCTAGGGAAAAAGAAGAAAAAACCTCTTCCTTCTTAGAGAAAATAAATTTTAGTGAAAAGTAAAACTAAATTAGTGTATCTATCTAAACACGCACAGAATTGCAGAGATTTTTTTCCTATGTAAGTTAGTGAAGGTCTTCCAGAACTGTCAGTAGAGCTGATACATCTGTCTGTGTGTCTCTGGTACCCTCAGCTGGCCACGCTTTGCTGCTGTCAGACTCTCCTTATTTCTGGTAGCTTTGCTGAATTTTTGACCATTTGAGGTGCTTGACACTTGTCTCGGGCAGAATAATTTCAAAAAGTTCCAGCTGAAACAGTTCTTTCATCTCATGCAATTAGGGTGAGACTCAAATGCATTTTCTCATTTTGGTACTTGCTTGTTTTCGGTTACAGGCTGTTTCAGAGCCCTTTGAAGTCGATGGAAATGTGTCCATTAACTTCAGCAGACTCTAGTTTGTCCCTAATCGATAGTAATTTGATTAAAATAGCTCTGAATGTTCTGGATCCCAGTGGATGTTGCAGTTGTTCTTTATGTTGCAATAGCCCCCAGCTCTTCTGTGCACTGTCAGTTCTGTTTGCCAGCCTAAGGGGAAGCACAAGGAGATTTGGGAATCTCGCATTTCTCTGCTTGCCAAGGGCATCTTTTTCTCCTTGTAGCTACCTGAGTGAATACTCACAGCCTCCCGTGGCTGCTTACCCCAGACCAGTGCATCAGTCCCTTCTCTCAGCTCCTGATTTCTTTTAAACTCAATATTGAAAGGGAAGAGAGGAAAAACAGCCACAGAGCTCTGCATTGAAATTGAAGTTCTGACACAGATGCAAAGTTTTCCAAATCAAAGGGAATTGATGAGCCTTGCACTGGCAGGTGCCCCAGCTTAATCACAGCCTGAATAATCCTGAAATTTAGATTAGAGTCCATCAGTGCTGCCAGATGCAGCCACTGCCCAGCTCTGCCTGCTGTGCTGTGGTGCAGAGCCTGGCACAGAGGTGCTCAACGGGGAGGAGGCACATCCTGGGCATCCCGGAGGCACAGAGGGGATGGGTGTGCCATGTGCACCCTGCTAGGTGATTCAGGTCACTGAGGGGACAGCCCCACACACATCTCTTAATTAGAGGCAAAATGCCACCCCCCAGTCGTGGCCTGGAACCAGAAGGGATGAGCTAAGAGTGAGTGTCAACCTCAGGATAAAGAAATGGGCAAGAGCACAAATGGCTGGGAACAGGGCCATGGAGGAAATGAGTAAGATGCCCTTCCAAAGCAACTGTTTCTTTGTTAGGCTTATTAAAAAATATATAACAAGTAAGCTGTAACTTGTGTGCTCAACACAACATTTTAAAAGTTCACATCGCTTTCAAGCATACCCTGCTAAGCACAAACTAGGATCCATTTGGAATTTGCTAATTAATACTGGCATAGCATTGTCCCCTGCTGTTGCCCAAGTTCCTGCTTGAGAGAACTTTTTCTTTTTAAAGAAAAAAGAAAATATTTTATCTTGGAACAGTAAGGTGCCTCTTCAGATGTGAAGTCTGCCAAGATAGAAAAGGGGGAGAAGAGGGGGGATTTTCCCTTTGCTTTTACTGAATTACTTTATCATCAGCAGCACAGCCAACTCTTTGGTAAGGTGATGACCAGAAATTCCATTGCAAGAAATGCTAGCTCTTTTCTCATCCACATCTTTAAGTCCTAAAAGCTGGGGAAGAGTAAATCATCATTTAAACTCTGGATATTGCAACGGGAGAAAATTATTTTGCCTCTTTTCTCTCTCTGAACTAATGGATGTGGAATCTTTCAAAAAGTAAACCAACTCCTCTTAATAAAGCTCTGCATATAGATATTTAGCAGCTAAGCACTAAATCCATGGAATAGGGGGAAAGTGCAGAAGTAGTGGATTAATATAAAAAGGATGCTTTTTCCCCTTCAAAGCCTCCTTAAGTGCTGACTGATGGAATAAACCCTGAAAACTTTCTCTGTGCTAATTGTCATGTTCCTTGGCTTGCATCCCATTTGCTGTCCATCATCCTCTGCAGTTTAAGAAGTTTCACACAAGAGCTTTCTTCTTGTGTTTACAGGCATGCCATGTAGTGTATTCAAACCCAGGCATGGTTCAGAGGGTCAGGAAATCTTCCTCCTGCTTCTTATTAAAAAGAAAAAGAAAAAAAAAAGAAAAAGCCCTGAAGATTTAGAATTTGAAGAAACATCATTTCCCCACATACATCCAGCTCCTCAAAGGCACAAGAGCCAACTTTGAGCTTTCCCAGAAATAAACATGAAGAGATATCCCACTCTAATCAGCACAGAAATACTGGGTCAGCCTGTGGAAATGGGTGTAAAGCTGAACTTAGAGAAGCTGTGCTGGTTTATACCAGCTCAGAGAGCAGGGCATAGCTTATACAGCAGCTGCATGGTTTGGGTGTGTGGCAGAATGTTTTCTTTTAATTTCCTCTGATGCAAAAAAAAAAAAAAAAAAAAAAAAAAAAAAAAAGCCAAACAAACAAAAAATAGGATACTGTATGAAATAATAATAATCTGTTCCTTTTTAGTATCACCTTTGGAGTGTGCACAGGATTGATGGAGGGAGATGACCTGTAATTCCATCCCAATTAAATGCCCAAAGTCAGCAGTTCACAATTCTTTGGCTGGTGGATTATTTTCAACCTCCCTGGTTCCCACAGGACCCATTCCCTGCGTCATTACCAACTTTTTTAAATTGAAAGTATTATGAAGGCAATTTCCTGCTACCAGCAACCAGCAACTTTCACATCACTTTCTCAGGGCCCTGCAGCCTGAGAACAACTGCTACAACTAAATCTATCAGCAACGGGGTATTGGATGGAGTGACCTGAATTACCAAAAATCAAAATGCTCAGAAAATGTGCTACGAGAAATGGGTTCTGCTTACTCACTGTTGATGGTTTAAAGGTTGTTGGGGACCACTGTGTTTCAGGTTCACTCCTGCTGTCATCAGGCTCCAACAAAGCTTTGGGAAGGTGTGTGTGCTGGATGGGATGGATCTGTAAGAGCCAGAGAACATATTTCTGACTCACAACTGAACTATAAAATCTGACACGACAGTGAATGTAGTGAAGAGATCAAAGAGCAGGAGAAAACACCGAGATGTTGTAAGAGCTCAGATTTCATTAGTGCTCCAATAAAAGAAACTGGAGCAGGGTTTCCCAGCCCTGCTGGAAACCTGGAGGGCTGCTCAGGGGAGCAAGGAGCAGGCTGGGTGCTGCTCAGCAAAGCCATCTGCAGGGCAGCACCTTTGCTGTCTGCTCATGGTAAGGAATAATCTTTTCCTGGGCTCACATAGGGGCTGCAGCATCCTGTGGCTGCACCACAGGAGCCCATGGCCAGTTATGCTATATATCCATGGTAAGATGTGCAGGAAACCCTAGGAATAATTTGATTTAGGTTTCAGGTGTTTTGATAGGAACCACGGTTGAACTGGAGATCTGATCCCAATTTCCCAGAGTTGAATATCTTGAAATTTTGTCATTGATGCTGTCAAATGCACAGAGGAAGCAACATCTCTTTCAATCTGTTTTACTTGCTGGAGTAGCATGTGTTTGTTGTAGCTGGTGCTTGACTGAGAGTAAAAGTGGCAGAAGCAGCACGATCTGGGGTGGGTTCTACCCTTTTGAATAGTCCCAGTGTGCAGATTTCTGCATTTCCTACATGATTTGCCTGTTCCCAGCTGGTCCTGATCCTCAGTATTGCCAGAAATATCTCTATTACACAGCTTGGAAAACAAGCAGCAGGTCAGACGGGTTCTCCATGCTCACAGTCGTTCCCCATTTCATTCCTCTGGCTGCAATTGATGGACCCAGCGGTGTAGAACAAATATTGCTCCCATAATTACCTGCTGCCTGTGAGATCCACAGGTAGCACTGGGTCAGGGGAGCTTTGGTGGCAGCCAGAGCAGAGCAGGAGGTGTGTGATGAGCAGACACTGCCATTTCCTCACGTGAGTCTCCTCACTGGAAGTATTGATGTGGTTATTGGGTATCTCTAGCTAAGAGAATGCAGTTTGTTGTCCCTGCCAGCTGCATTTACAGTATTTTGCTAATCTATTCTTTTTGACACCACAAATAGTGGATTTCCTTGTGCTCCTTTATTGATCGAAGGAAAGATTCGATTTGACAGCAATTTCAGGAAAACCTTCAAGTTGTCCAAGATGCAGGAGAATTATTAACCACCCTGAGCTGACATATGGTAATTTAGCGTTTAATGTTTGCCCTGACACGCTGAGAGTCATCATACCAAGCTACCAGCTGATGCCCACAAGTTTATGAGCGTGTAAAGAGTAGCTGAAATAATCTTCTGTTTAAACACCCAGCCCTTTATTCACTGGGTGTTAAACTTCCTTTGGCAGGGAGGTGGGGGCTGGATCCCCCCTGCACTACCCACTATAGTTGGCATAAATTAATAGGATTTTGCAGCTTTTTGCAGCTGTATTTGTACAACTTCATCTTGAAATAATTTTAATTTCTGTGCCTAGGCTTATAATTTTTTCAAGCGCGTTACACAGTTGGCTGTACATAATTATGTCTTACAGCCATAAGCACTGACAATCTGCTTACCTAAACTATTCTGCTCTAAACTTGTCATTTCACTGATGGTGAATTCATATAATGCATGTAATTCACCAGATCAAAAATTAAATTATCAATTAATAATACTGCAGAAAAAAAAAAAAAGAAAATTAAACAAGAAATTCCATATGTCTATCAGAGTATCTGCAGTTAAAAGGGGAGTTAAGAACAGATAGCCCAGACCAGTCTGGACTCTAAAATCGTTGACTATTTGAATGCAGTTTTTGTTGGGGTTTTTGGAGGGTGAGAAGCTTGTGTTTGTGATCTTTGAGGACTGATACTTGCTTTGGAGAGTTAAATCCAGAACCAGAATGTGCCATAAATGGAAGGGAGATATGAAAAGGCTCTGTAATGTGTCAGAAATTACTGCTTTTATTTTATTTTTCTTTTTTAATCTCTGGTACCATGTCCTCAAGCTGGCCTGTCTGCCTCTTGCATTAGAAGTGTGTGGATGGGAAGCACATCAATAAATCACATGAATAAGTCTAACACGAATTCAAGTCAAAGCAAGCAGGGGTCTCAGATCAAACCCACTCAGAAACAGAGTTAACGAAAGAGGAAAACTTGCCAGAAATCCAGCCCTGTGAATTCGTTCCAAATGAGCAGAGTTCAGCCAGGTTTGAGATTTCCTGGAAGGCAATCTCCCATCCCTGGTGCACGAGGCACATCTGCACAAGTGATGGGTGTTTGAGTTGAGGACACCCACACCAGAGGGAAAGGTGCTCTTGGGACTCGGGGTGTTGGTGCAGGAGCTGCAGCTGCTGGGGCACCCTGAGCATGGGCAGGGGCTGCAGGGAGGTGATGGGAGGGCACAGGAGAGCTGCCTGGGAGAGGGGGAGCTGGCATCAGCCTGGCAGTGTGTCCTGCATGCAGCTGTGGGACCACACGCCAGATGTGTTTGTGTGGGCACGGGCTGGATCCAGCTGTGCGGGATGGGTGAGCCAGCCTGATGTTTGCTGTCACCTTCTGGGTGTTCCTGACCACAGAGCTCTTGTTCTGCAAATTTATTGAAGGGAAAATACAGGTCTGGAGTGCCCAGCATAGCTGCTGTGGAAGGAAACGTGTGTGCATCCATGGGCAGAATTTGGCCATAGGGAAGAGTTATCCAGGAGGATTCAATATTTTGTCTGTGTAACAAAAGAGGATGAGTCCTAGGAGCAATGGTATCTCACACTGTCTTTCTTCACTGGTCAGTAAATCATAGAAACATAGAATATCTTGTTGTGGACAGGATCCTTCAGGATCATCAAACCTAGACCTGCACTGATGTCTTTTAGTCCCATGGTGCACAGACAGAACTTCATTCCCTGCCTCCTCACATTGGTGTTCCCTTTTACTGACCATTGAAATAACTTCTGTATATCCTGTGCCATGTAATCTACCCTACATAACAAACAAATAGGTTTGCTTTTCCTGTAATTAAACTTTTTAGAGAGACTTTGAGAGCTGCAGAGCTTTAAATCCTGCTCTGCAAGCATCCCAAAGTAGTGTCTCAAATACAAGCCTCAGCAGATTTTGTTCTCCAAAATAGACACACTGGAGGGTTTTATTGTTGTTTCCCATTGTTAGCTATTTGCAGGCAGGTCCAAAAGCTTTATTTTGTGCTGAGGGCAGCACTCACAGTGATGCCACAGCACCACTTCTCCATGATCAGGGATGTCTGTAGGCATCATGCACTGGGAGCTCAGTGCATGACTCTGGCAAAGCCAAGCTCACACACAAAGCAAAGGTCAAACACACTAAGACCAATTATATCCCTTGAGTCCGGGAAAAACTTCCTTCCTGAGGACACCAGGGTGTTTGTTCTCCCCTGAATGCTTGTTCCCTGTGTCCCAGCTCACTGTCCTTCCAAGAGGAATGCTGCTTGTGGTAAATTGCCATGGGTCGAGTGAAGATCATTCTTCACTTGTTCTTCTGCTGTGCTGCTAAATTTTTAAATGCCATGTGCTGGATTTTCAGCTGAAATAAATTAGCGTGCCTCTGTTTGAAGCTACTGAGTCTACACTGATTTATATCAGCTGAGGGGGCTCAATCATTAGTTACAGTGATCAGGTTACTCCTGTGCAGGTCAATATTTGCTGCCCTTATTTATCTTCTGCACTGAGCACTCGAGTTTCCTGCTCAGTTTTACCCAGAAAGGTGCTGGATTCCCTTTTCCAGGCTTGCTTTGTGGCAGACATGATGTAAGGACATGAGGCTTCAGGAGAGATACGCTTCAAAAAGAAATGAGGACAAATTCCCGCTGCCATGATTTGTTTTTCTTGACTTTGTCTTCATTTGGGCTCAGCCATCACAGGCAGCAGTGGGGTCAGCTGCACCAAGGTGCTGCAGGATGGTGCCCTCTGCACAGAAACAGTGGGTAGCCCTTCTTAAATAGATGATGAAGGATGATCTTCTCCTGCCTGTCACAGCTCCTCTGTCAGAGGAGTAAGAACAGCGTGTTTTGAGCTCTCAGATGTATTTCCTCTCGCTTTTTGTCACAGAGCATCCTCTGCAGCAGAGGAGGGTTTGTGCATCTGCTTCAAATCCCAGCCAGGCATTATCAGCCCCTTGCATCTTGCACAGCAGGAACCAGCCTCAGTTCTTCAGGGCCAAAATTCACCTGACAGCAGCACATCAGCTCCACTGGGATGCCTTCAGTCACTGCAGTGAAGAATCTGCTCTCTTGCAAGAGAGATAAGGGAAAGAGTAGTAAAAATTAGTTTTGTTGCTTCTGCTATCAAGGTTCTGGCAGTGATAAGATGTTGGTCACGTGGAGGTGTTCTGTAATCTTCTTTTCCCATCAGAGCTGCTCTCCTCCCTCTCTCTTGCCGTGCTACAGTCTGAAGCATTTCCACAGTGGAGTTCTCAGGCTGCAGAAAGCCCAAAGAAAGGCACATATTGCTTTAGAAATGTCTGTGCCATATCAATTACTATTAGATGGGGAAGATCCATTAGCATTGGCCACTTCCTGATATGGGGGCCTTGGCTTCTTGACCTTTATAATAGTGAGTGGGAGAGATAAATAATTACTTAATTATTTAATCCCAAAGACCATGCAACAAATTGCAGTTTACTGAGTTTTTCACTGGTAAAGACAGGGACCTGACATGAGCTTCTGGCAGTCCCAAGACACCACTCAGAAACTTTGACCAGCTGCAGACCTGCACAGAGCAGATTGCCCCCCTGAGCCCTGCAGACTTCAGTCTTTTTGTGTCAGGATAACTCAAGCTAAAACATAAATTCTTTGCTGTTTCAGCAGGTAGGAAAGTAGAGTTAAGCTGCAGGAAATCCTTGGCCTGGATGCACTGCTGCACACCAGGTACTCTGTGCTTGTAGTGTGTCATCTCATCATGTACAGAATTTGGTTTTCTAGGCAAAAGCATTGTTATTTCACTTTTATCCCAACAGAATAATGGTAGTTTTGAATTAGACTGTGAGTCTGACAACTTCAGTTTCATCCTGTGCTTATGCGTGGGGTCACACACAGTTACTGGCCAGAGTTGCAGGCAGAAATTCTCTCCCACTGCATTACCAGCTCCTTATTGAGCCTGATTGATATGCTGCTCCCCATCTGCTCAGTGTTACATTTTCATCCAGGTAGAGGAGGAAAATCCTGGTAAACAATTCAAAAAAACTTGGAAGCGAAAGGAGTGAAAACTATCAGAGCTCCCCATGGGCATAGGGAAGGTTCCAGAGGAGTGTGTCCATGTGGATGTAATTGGCCTGAAGGGAGCAGCAGGGTTGGAGAGGAGCCCTTGGACAGGGGGAGCCATGTGGAAGCCAAATGACCTGTGAAATGCTGGGAGCTGTCAGCAGCTGAACATTTGGTGCAGCACCTCAGCCAAGCGCTCGCAGGGTGCGTGCAGAGGAAGCAAATCCTCCTGGAAAGGAGCAGGAGAGCTGGATGGGAATGGCAGGATGGGAAAGGCTGGATGGGAATGGGATGGATGGGAATGGTTTGATGGGAATGGCAGGATGGGAAAGGCTGGATGGGAATGGGATGGATGGGAAAGGCTGGATGGGAGTGGGATGGATGGGAATGGGATGGATGGGAATGGGATGGATGGGAATGGGATGGATGGGAATGGCTGGATGGGAATGGGATGGATGGGAGTGGGATGGATGAGAATGGTTGGATGGGAATGGGCTGGATGGGAATGGGATGGATGGGAGTGGGCTGGATGGGAATGGATGGATGGGAATGGCTGGATGGGAATGGCTGGATGGGAATGGATGGATGGGAATGGAATGGATGGGAATGGGATGGATGGGAATGGACTGGATAGGAATGGTTGGATGGGAATGGCTGGATGGGAATGGGATGGATAGGAATGGTTGGATGGGAATGGCTGGATGGGAATGGGATGGATGGAATGGGCTGGATGGGAATGGCTGGATGAGAATGGGATGGATGGGAGTGGGCTGGATGGGAATGGCTGGATGGGAAATGCTGGATGGGAGTGGGCTGGATGGGAATGGCTGGATGAGAATGGCTGGATGGGAATGGACTGGATAGGATTGGTTGGATGGGAATGGGCTGGATGGGAATCGCTGGATAGGAACAGCTGGATGGGAATGGCTGGATGGGAGTGGCTGGATAGGAACAGCTGGATGGGAATGGCTGGATGGGAATGGGCTGGATGAGAATGGGCTGGATGGGAATGGCTGGATGGGAATGGCATGGATGAGAATGGGATGGATGGGAATGGCTGGATGGGAATGGCTGGATGGGAATGGTTGGATAGGACTGGGCTCTTCTGCAGGTCCCACAGAACAAGCCAGGCACACAGGAGAGGTTCTCCTCTTTTGGGTTCAAACATCTCATAGCTTCGTTTCTTTAATGCAGGCTGCATCATCAGTTACATTAATGGCTTAAATGACAGCTGGAACCTCTCTGGAGCACTACTTGGACTCTGTCTTATCGTCAAAATAAATAACATTAGAAATCACTTTGCAGAGATTTCAGCTGGAAGATTTAACCTGACATGGGAGAGATCCAGCCATTGAGGCAAAGGGAACGTTTTACAGTTTGGCTTTGGATTTGTATTTTAAGGAAGAAACTTAAGTTCTTAGCAGTGAATCTCAACCGTGTGGAAATTTGGTTTCTAGTCTAGGTGTAGTCCTTGGTTCTCTTTCTCTTGGTGGAAAAAGAAAACCACTTCTTCCAGGAAATGTGATGTATGCTTAAGCCTTTAGGGGGATGGATTTCACCCTTGAAAGACTTTCTTCTCTTCTTTTTGTCTGAGACCAGATAGAACATTTTCAGAAAATCATGTGTGAGGTGAAACCAGCCCCAGGTGAGGAAAAAAAAAGAAATCCCCAAGTAAAAAATGTGCAATTCCATCCCTTCTTTCTTTCCCATGGAGGTCTTTCCCTACTGAACTTTGTTTGTAAATGCCACCACCATGGACACTTGGCTCCATCAATGGTCATTTTGTCCACGGGTGGATGAGCACTTAAGGACAAGCTGCTGTTAAACCCAGGGCTGGGGTCAGTGAAAATGCTGGGTTGCAAGGCACATAAGAGAGGGTTTCCTCTGAAGACAGAAGTATTTTAGAGGATATTCTGGGTTTTTGGGTTTTTTTTTCGTTTCCTTCTAGGACATAGCTTGGGGCCACTGGCAAGTGTGGTAAAAGGAGGCAGAAGTTAAGTGTTACCTTCACCTGGTTGGGTCTCCAAATCTGTCTTAATTTTTCTCTGCGTGACTTTTGCATCTTTTTATTGAAACCATATGTGATTCTTTCAGCAACATGCAGTAATTTGTTTGGAAATACGGGGCTAAAGATGTGTCTCTTTACTGGCTTCTAAAACAACTGTGAAATAAGAGTTAAGAACTTTTATACAAATGAGTCCTAAACATATTGCAAATTCAGTTAAAAATAAATAAGTCCTTAGCAAAGATTTCAATAAACAGTAAGAGTAGTTGAATTAAAATATTTCCACTAAAATTAATGAGCCAATCCTGGAATGCTTAGACTGACTCTTAAGTGTGCTCTTTTAAAGGCTTTGAATATGTTTGCCTGCCTGAATTTCTATGGAGCATTTTGAATGCATGACAGATTATAATCTTCAATTATTTTAATTTGGTTTTCTTAATGGGCAAAATAGCTAAGAGCTTAATAATAAAAGACACTTACTGCTTATCATTTACATTATTTTATGTGTTCATTAATAATTATAATGGGTTTTATAAAACAAAAAAATCAAGTCTAAGTATCCTCAGGTCATGTTAGTGCAAATGTTGCATACTATTCTGTATGGTAAACTAAGTGTTTTTTGAAGGGCATTTTTGACTCCATATGTTGTAGAGCAAGACAAAGAACTCCAGAGGAAATTTATTTTCTGGTTGGTTCTGTGGAAGGGAAATGTAACAGAGGATAAATGTCCTGCTTTGCTTTCCCAGATACATTTCCAGGCACAGTGCAGGGATGGGCAGAACCCAGACCTTATGAAATTCTCTAAATGTAGTTTATTAGGTACAGCAGTACTGTCGTTACAGTCACCTCTTCTGCAGGCTCAGTTGTCCTTGCTCATTCAGCTTTTCCTTACACACCCCATTTCCTGGCCCTCCAGGCATTTTCTTTACTGCTCTCTAAACATTCTCCATTGGAACACTTCCTTTCCTGGCAATGTCGTGCTCCAAAAGCTGTACAATTTATGGTCTCAGTGGTGCCCTCCAATCTGCTGACCACACAGCCTTGCGTGCTCTGTCCCAGCCCTGCATCCCTGGCATGGGAGCATTGCAGGGATCTCTGGTGGATCTCTGGTGGCTTCTGTCACTGCCAGGGCAAGGGAGGAGGGCTTGGGAATCCAGCAGCAAGAAAGGGCAGTGCTGGGAGCACGAGGATGTGGATCAGAGGAGAAAAACAGTGATAAAATCTGATACCTTAGAGGAGCTCACCTCTTGGAATTCTGTTCACCAGTGGAGTTTGTGGGAATGGTTTTGCTACCCAGTAAATCCTGACAGAGATGCACGATCCCTAAGATGTTATCTGTAAAAGCAGGATGCAACCTGTGCCACAAACACTGCTTTTCCGTCTAAACGTGACATTGAGGAGAGGCCAGCTTGGAAGGGCTTAGCCCTGTGTTGTCCCAAGAGTTGCAACGTTCATTTTCAAACATTTTAGCTATTAGATCAGAGCCTGCAGTAGAAAATCCCCACCTTGTGGAATTGCACCAGTTCTCCTGTTTCTGGATTGCTTTGTAGGAAGAAGGGCCGAGCCAGGCTCTGGGTGCTCTGGTTGCAAACGCTGCAGTGCTCTGGGTGTTCCTCGGTGGTTTGGGCTGCAGGGCCGCCCTCTCCTTGCTGGATGGCAGCTCCAGAGAGGGGCCTGGCTCTGCTGCCGCTCCCCCTGGGGCTCTGGTGGCTGCTCTGGGTGGCTCCTCGGTGGTTTGAGCTGCAGGCAGCAGTCCCTGCTGGGCTGCAGGGCCGCCCTCTCCTTGCTGGATGGCAGCTCCAGAGAGGGGCCTGGCTCTGCTGCCGCTCCCCCTGGGGCTCTGGTGGCTGCTCCCGCATTTCCAGACAGTCCATTTGTATCTGTCACTGTTATTGAGGGCTCCTGCGTGGAAAATGCTCCCTGTGTTCCTGAGGTAGGATGGGAACAAGGGACTGCATCTTCCAACATAAATTGCCTTTTGATCTGGGACATTTTCCCTCACCACTGAATCAATCCACTCCAAGCTCCATCCCGGAGGGGCTTTTTAGAGCATAAAAGCTGCTTTGCAAGCAAATTCCTTTTATGACAGTCATCAGCCATCATCATTCATCCTGCTCACATCATCATATGCAGAGTTGTATCATGCCAGGCACTGGAGAAGCTCAAAGCTCCAAGGGTTCTCCGATTAAAAAATGTATAAATGCAGCTAAGGAAAACCATCCCTCTGCCATCTGTTCTGTAACCCAGAGCCCTGCATACCTCTTGACTGCATTATAAAAGGAGAGATAAATGAAAGGAAAATTCATGTGTATGTTCTCCAGTCAGAAGATTATCATATGGATCTGTTACCATCTTCACAATTCCCAGGCTGAATGAAGGAAAAAGTAACTCCCTTCTGAACCAGTAAATCCCCACAACCTGTAATTTTTATTCCTGATTTAGTGAGCTCCTTGGCAATAGAGAGGGCTTTATTATTATTTTTATTATTATTATTATTATTGTAAACTGCTCCAGGAACCGTTTCAACAAAAGAAGTAAACCTTACATTGTGTTCAGATAATGTTCTTAACTTCTCAACAAGATTTAATAAATTGCACCCTGGGAATTAGGCAAATGAAACCTTTGGTCAAAATGTTACAGGATTACTGAAAAAATCTTTTTTTTATTATTTTTTAATCTCATTAAGAGGATACAATTATATGCTCCAATATAAAAAGCGTGTGTGTGATAAACATCTCCCTGGTAGTAAAATGTACTATGCTTCATTGTCAATGGTCTTTGCAACTTTCTGTGACAAGTGCTACTTCTTACATTATTTTTTTTCTGAACACTTCACACCCTTGTATATTTACTGGAAATGGATTTAAGTATAGGTAGGGGGCAAACCCTTGTGCTATGGTTGCAATTAACAGCAAATAATGAGTCTTTGCTGAATATTTGCAGTATATTTCCCCCATTTTTGTTTTGCTCAATGCGGTATAATTAGCTCATGGATTTCTCTCAGTATAATTGGCTGTAGGTCTTATGATATATTTCATCTCCTAGATCTGCAATGATTTACATACAGACAGCTTAGACCCTATTAATGCTAATAAAAGTGCTGCAAGGACATCCTATAGCGTGCACTTTATTAAACTGTACATAGCTTTCTTCGAGAGCTTCTGTTTATCTGCGTTTCCCAAAAATAAAATATAGTGCCTTTAGCACTGAATATTTAAATCCAGGCTCCTTTTCCCTGTTTCTGTCTCTCTCTATGCATTTCTAATGCTTCTATCACAATGGGATCTGGGTACTATATGCAACAGGAAATAGAGCAGAAAAATGTCCACTAACAGGCTCTTCCCTCCTGTGATTTGGGTTAAAACTGCCCCCATTTTGGTTCCCTGGAGTGTCTGCTTAGCTCTTTGGTGTTTGTGCTCAAGCACAGCCATAGCTGAGCCAGGCTGGGGCTGGGTAGAAGTGCAAAATACCTTTGTTGGGTTGTTTAGGGGGTTTTCCACCTTTTTTAAGGGTAGATTTACATCATATGTTCTTTGGAGTTGTGCAGACACACACTGATAAAGACACACAGCTGTGTGTCCCACATCACCCTTCTTAATTTGTAAGGAGGGAACCCCACCCTGGCTCAGAGCTGGAGGTCCAGCAGTGTCTTCCTGTTTCCATGTTCCTCCAGCCGGGCTCCAGCTGTGGATGTGGTGGGTTGGAGCTTGAACTCCCTGGTGTGAGCTGTGCACCTGCACAGACATTGCCACCAGCTCCATTTCCAGCCCTTCCCTCTGGCAGGGCAGGGCTGACCTTCTGAAAATGGGAGCTGTGATCTTCAGCTCTCAAACTGGTGGCAATGCTGTCACTGAAAGCACAGTTGTGCAAGCAATGCTTGGTTTTAGTGCACCCTTCCTCTCCCACAGATTTGCTAATGAAAGTTGAATTCATGGATTGTCTGCTTGGGTCTTTCTTCCAAATATCCTCTAGCCCCACATAAATCTGGACAAATCCTCCTGTGCAGCAGCATGAGGGCACTTTCAGTGTCCCCAGGCCCTCTTTTAAGTGACTACACCAGTGTAAGTCCAGTCAGTTTTCTCAGTGCTAACAGCGTAACAAGCAGTGAATCCTTTGGAGAGAAGACAAATGGAGCTGTGTCTGTTCCCTGACCTGCAGCTCCAGCGGCGCAGGTGCCACACAGATCAATCCTGGCGTGCCTGTAATAACTGACATGATTAGCCATTAGCAGGAGCAGGCAGCTTGGTGGGGGAAGTACAAAGAAAACAGTGTACAAACTTGGTAATGATCTGGACAAAGGTATCAAAGGAGATTCTGGGAGCCAGGGATCTGATGTTGCCCTGCACCGACACGTTCAGCATCCTGTCAGCCTCCTGTGTCAGGAGAGGAAGGAATAGCAGAAGGTCACATATGGGAGGAGTGTGCAGCAGCCCACAGCCCCATCTCAATTCCTTTGTCTGACAAGCAAAGCCTCCTCTTCCCTTGGGAAATGACCTTCTGTCCCCAAATCCAGGCAGTTTGGGGGACACAGGATCCCTCTAAGTTCACTCAGGCCCCTCCAAGGGTGCAGCTGCTGTAGCAGAGATGCCAACGTGCATTCAGCTACGAGGGCTCTATTATCTTCCCACTGCCTCGTTGTATTCATAGACCTGTTAGGGAAAAATTTATGCACATCGCTTCTTACAGCGCCAAGACACTTAGTGATGGTGCAGGGGGTGGTAATTTATTTGTACCTTGCACTTTCTTTCGGGAATAGTCATGCTGTTGCAAGAACTTCTTTCAGCATTTGATCAGAAAATTAAATTTGTGTTTAAAGAGATAGTCAGGGTTGCTAGGACAACATATTAACCTCCCTTCTTTTTTTCTTCAGCTCTGTCTCCAAGGTTCATGGAACTCGCTGTGCTGTACTCGGCTTGCAGTGTTGTTCTCAAGGTGCAGGAGGGAAGGGCTTTCAGAAACAGTGTCCAAAACATATTTTTCCTCAACAAATAATCACATAAAATGGTAACATCCCACTGGGCATTCCCAGGCTGGCCTTGTCAAGCCAGCAGGGTTGGACAAAGAGGAGCGAACACAGCCCCGTTCTTTGAATTTCATGGGAGTATTTTTGTGCACAGTCACCAGGACTGAGAATACAAAGGGGGAGCTTGCAGACAGCGTTTTCAGAAATGATTAATGGCTGGGAGACTCTGGGTATGGCTGAAAAATTTAGACACTTTCAGGAGACCGGGGTTTCAGTAATATGTAAACAGTGGGTTTTGTGCATTTTAGGCTCTTCCATATCTCAGTTGAAAAGTCACAATTTCAATGATTCCTCATGAATTAAAAAGGAGCAAAACAGCTGAAACTTTGTGGAATGTACTTTTCATGGCTTTTCACCAAATCTTTGGCATTCGGCTCCCTTGTCAGGACCAACAGTGGTATTACATCTCTGCAGCCTTCAGGCTCAGATCCTTTAAAGTTGCTTAAACACCCATGTGGCTTTTGTCCAGAACTGATGGATTCCTGTCTCTGTTATTCCCTCCAGATCCGCTCGGATAAGGACAAGGAGATCCACATCAGGTACAGCATCACTGGAGTGGGAGCCGACCAGCCGCCCATGGAGGTTTTCAACATCGACCCCGTGTCCGGCAGGATGTACGTGACGCGGCCCATGGACAGGGAGGAGAGAGCTTCCTACCACGTGAGCATCCAACATCCTGACTGCCAGCTGGGCCCACAATTGCTGGGTTCAAGAAGGGGCGTGCTGGATCAGCCAAACCGGCGCAAAGTGCTGGGTGGTGGCAGCTGAATGTGAGCCAGGTGTGCCCAGGTGGCACCTGGTCTGTATCAGCAGTAGTGTGGCCAGCAGGACCAGGGCAGTGATTGTCCCCCCGTGCGGGGCACTGCTGAGGCCACTCCTCAAATCTGGGGTCAGTTTTGGGCCCCTCACCACATTGAGCATGTCCAGAGAAGGGTGATGGAGCTGGGGAAGGGTGGAGAGAGTGAGTTTGATGAGGAGCAGCTGAAGGAGCTGGGGTGGGTCAGCCTGGAGAAAAGGAGGCTCAGGGGAGACACCTCACCACTCTGTGACTCCCTGGAAGGAGGCTGTAGCCATGTGGGTTCGTCTCTTCTCCCAAGTAAGAAGTGACAGATCAAGAGGAAATGGCCTCAAGTTGTGCCAGGAGAAATTTAGGTTGGATATGAGGAAAAATTTCTTCACCAAAAGGGCTGCCCAGGGCAGCAGTGAAGTTACCATCCCTGGAGAAATTCAAAAGCTGTGTAGATGTGGCACTTGAGGACATGGTTGACTGATGGGCTTGGCAGTGCTGGGAGAACAGTTGGACTTGATCTGAGAGGGCTTTTCCAACCTAAAAAATTCTGTGATTATATGAAAGTGGAGATAAACTGATGTCTTTTTCAGACACAGAGTCATTTGTTTAAAATGGTGCAACTTCACACTGCTTGTTAAATCCATGCAAATTTATGTGTAGACTGAACCACCCAAAACCATGAGAAGCCAGTCACTACATTAGCATGTCTTGGGAAATTACTCATTTAAGAATCATTACTGCATCTAAACATGCAATAATTGCTATAGTCATTTTTCACTTTAATTCACCAGGAGATGTTCAGGCAGTATGATGGGGGTGTGTCAGATAGGTTTTTAAATACGCAGATAGGCTAATATTAAATATCAGGGAATTAATTAAAATTAATTACACTCAAAAGTGATGGTGCCTCGTGCTATCCTAGTTCATCAAATGCTCTCTACCTGCAGAATGCTCACAGTGTAATTGACTGCTGTGTTTTGATATAAATCCCAGCTCTTATATTGCACAGTGTAATTGCGCAGCAGATCCAGTCCCACAAATTGCTAAAAGAATAGATTGCCCCTTGCATGATAGCCCTGCAAAATTTCAAGCATTTTCTGCATCAGCTGGAGTGGTTGTGAGAGGCTGTTTCATGGGCTGCTATCAGCCCTGGCCCATCTCCTGGCATGGTAATGGCCCTTCCCAGGGAGGCTGCAATGCCAGCAGAGCGCACGGGTCACTTGCAGTGACACCGCGTCCCGAACGGCGCCGTCGGAGATGCACATTCTGTCAGCTTTATCAGGTATCCAGTTAACCATGTTGACACAGCTTCTGGGCTGGGGTGGAAAGATAAAGAAAATAGATTACCTCTTTAGCTGGGTGGAAAAAGAGATTTCCCCTGGGTAAAAGGAGATCTGAGGAAAAATTATTTTATACTCGGTGAACAAGAGCAATTATTTTGTTTGTTGTGCCTAGGAAAATATGAAGAGAGGTTGTTTTGGAGAAGAAATGTTTGAGATAAAGCGTGTGTCGTCTCAGCGCTGTTGATATTGTTTCAGCAGTGCCAGGTTATTATAACAGTCTAGTCAATAATAAAAAAGTTAAGACTTTTGATGGAGCCGCTGTGATGTCTGCGATCAGACACTCACAGTCAAAAACATGAGATGAAACAGATTTTGTCCTCCATCCTAAAAAACCCTGTGCCCCTTAAAGATGAACTGAACCTACCAGTCACAGTGAATTCAGCAAATTGAATTCTTGCCTTGTCAAAGGTGATGGGATGAATCTGCCTTGTACATAACACAGGATTTCCAGCCTTTGCTGTTCCTCACAGAAACCTTGAACTAGTGGCATCCATATGTAAATAAGCATATTCATACTCTGAAGGTTACAGGAAGATGTATTTTATAGAGAGAATAAGTATGTTATGAGACCTTATAGACAGGAATACTGAATGATAGAAAAATCTTTGTTAGGAGAATAGAATATTTTAAGCTGTGTCTGTAAATGACCTTTAGATCCTTCAGCCTCAGTAGCAATGGATTGATGATTTCTTGAACCATCAGTTTTTCATTTATTAACCCTTTGCAAAGCCTTTAGAAATACGCCGTGCACAAAGCAATGACCCAAACGCTGGAGAGGAAACTTAGAGTGCTGAAAATGAGAAGAAATTTGGCCCATTTCCAGAAAGAAAATAAAGTTCAAAGTTTTGGCTAGTGGAGAGTTGAAGAAGTCAATGAATTTATGCCACTTCATAGAGCCCAGTCTCTAACTGATAGGAAAGGCAACATGGAGCCAGGTTTGAACTGAGTGCTGGACGACTGAGGTGTAGTTTGGATGTGAACTACAAAGCTTGGCCACATTTAAACTTGTTTAAGATCTGCTGTAGTTTCCTTTAGCTTGAATTAGTAGCTTTGGTCTTGAGTGAGAATGTCAGTGGAGCTGCAAGGCACCAGTGCTCCCTCTGAGCCAGCAGGACATGGGTTCTGTGTCTGTTCTGTGCAGCCTTGTGTTCCAGCTGAAGGTGGCTGCATTTACACAGCTCCAGGTTTTCTGCAGCCCCAAAAAAACCCAAATCTTTTCAGCATCTCTGTCACTCTCGAGTGTTGTCCTTGCTGCTTTTGTTCCCAGGTAATCTAAAAACTAATTATAAAAGAAAGAACAATAATTTGCAAGTCTTTGTAAGGCTACATATCAAGAGTTCTGTTTCATTAACTCCCACATTTTCAACACATATTTTCTTATGCATAATTATCTGTATTGCTCCAGGACTACCATTTTTAAAATACTAGTGTTTTAAAACTCCCTGCATTCAGCAAGCCATTTGTCTGATGAAACCTGCCTCGTTCCCTAAGGTGAAGCAGTTTTTTTTCTAATTAGATCAGGAGTTCTGCAGCAGAACTTCCCCTGTTTTTGTGATCATTCTTGAACTTTTAGGGAGGATCATTCTGAGTTGAGTTATGCAGAGATGTGTGTGCCTCTGGGACTCAGAGCCCCTGCCCAGGTGCTGTGTGTGCTGGTGATAGCAAGTTCAGCTGTATTTCGGCCTCATCTGTTTGTGTCTGCACTCCAAACCAGAGCACAAACTCCCCAGGGACCTCACAGGCATCCCAGACACAGAGAAAATACGAGCAGAGAAAAGTAAAAAGGGTTCTGCAGCCACTAAACCAACCCCATAATGTGGCGTGGAGCCGCACAGGTGGCATTGAGCGATGCCCTGGGAGCCACCCTGGTGTCATTAGTGCCATGGGACAGGACACACAGCCAGGGGACAGACAGCTATGGGACATACATCTATGGGACAGGAATCCATGGGACACACATCCATGGGACACACAGCCAAGGGACAGACAGCTGTGGGATACCGTGAAGGGACACACAGCAAGGGACACACAGCCATGGGACAGACAGCCATGGGACACACAGCCATGGGACACACAGCCATGGGACACACAACAAGGACACACAGCCATGGGGACACACAACAAGGACACACAGCCATGGGACACACAGCCATGGGACACACAGCCATGGGACACACAGCCATGGGACAGACAGCCATGGGACACACAAGGGACACACAGCCATGGGACACACAACAAGGACACACAGCCATGGGACACACAAGGGACACACAGCCATGGGGCACATCCCCACATTTCTCAGCCCTCTCACTGTGGCAGGTTTGTGTGTGTGCTGCATCCCCCCTTGCAGCCAGCCCCTGGGATGTTCCCTGCATGCCAAGGAAGGTGCAGCAGGTAGTGATATTTAATATGCATGAGTTCTCCTGGCCTCATTTAGCTGCGCTCCCCAGGTCCCCTTGGTGCTGCTGACAGAATTAGTGGCTCTGAATGTCTTTTCTGATCCAGACACCAGCTTCATATTAAGCTGCAGTTAGGCCTGGCAAGTACAAGGGATAGAAAATTGGTAGCTTAGTTTTCCAAGACGTTTTTCAAGCTCTGTTTTCAAAAGACATCAGCATAAACATGTCAGTAAGTAATCATTGCTTATGATACTCAAGTAATATGCATTATAGGGAAACTTTGAAGCAAGTCCTAATCCAGTTCCAGACACATGTGTGCACTGTCAGCTTCAGGCTGGTGAAATACTCCCTCAGAAATGGCTGGAGCAGAGCAGGTGGGTTAAAGACTGACAAAGAGTTGTTTTAAATGCAAAGGAACAAAACAATTTTACTACAAATGAAGGGATAATTCCAGTATTTTGAGCCATGTTGAATAATGTGGGGGCCTGAATATATGTATTGTTATAACAACAACAAGAATACAACAAGTGGAGTATAGTAGGAGTCCTTGTGAATATCTATATGTAGTGAGAGTCCTGTGTATTGGATAGGTGGGTCCTGGTTACTCTGGATAAGCTACAGCTGTGGGGTCCTTGGTTGGGCAGCAGCTGTAGCTCATGAAGGCAACTGGGATAAAAGGGGGTGGGTCGAGAGCCCTGGTGGAGCCTTTGTGAAGCCATGAGGAACTGCATGGCAGAGAGGAGCTGCATGGTAGAAAACCAGCCATGAAGGTATGGACTTTAAGAATATCATAACAAGAGTATGGGACTCCAGAAATATGAAATACAATAAGATAACAACAATAGAATAATGCCAGCCATTTGAGTCACAATGCTCTAAATTGAACTTTTAATCACAATTAAGAGCACACAAATTAGGCATGACATTGTATGCTTATTGCTTAGAGGCTCTGTCACTGATTGATAATGTATATTTGTATTAGTAGTATTAGTGCCTAAGTAATATTCATATTTAACACAATTCACTGTGTTGACTTTGACTAACTACCTTCAGATACCACCAGCCTCCAGTGTAATCAATAATCATGATACCAAATCATTTGTATGCCAACAGCTACATTTACACTGGAAACTGTCAGTAGGAAAACCTCAGAGACCTGTGGTGGCTGCTGCTGAATATGATAGCAATAATTGTCACACTTTTAAACAATATTTGTTAAAGAATATCGAGCCAGCTCCTTGGCTGGTGCAGCAGATGATGCATCAGCTAGAGATTAGTTGGCTACGTGTATTAATTTTTCAGAATCCTTTGCAAGGTATTTAATTTGATTTTATTCCTTCTTCACTCCTGTCATGTTCTTCCTCTTGGGGAAAATGTAAATATTTCAAACTAACTTTATAAATATTTCTTAACTGTCTCTTCAGGCAGCCACCAGCTCCCATTTGAGTACTTGTGCATGCCCCATGTCTGGCATGTGTCCTGTGGCTCAGGTGATGCTGACCTTGCACTGGTGTGTTTTCCAGCTCAGAAATTATGTGTGTCTGATAGAGCTCAACCATCAGCCTTTGTGCCTTGCCCAGTGCTACAAAGCACTCCCATGCATCTGCTTTTCATCCCCTCCATCACTTCAACCCCAAAGTAGAGGTGGCTTGGTCACAGAGCTCCGCGTGGGCTCCGACTGTGCCTCGCAGAAATGAGCCCCATCTGAGCCACTGAGGAATGGCTCCAGAACAAAGTGTGCTGTCCAGCTTGAGCATGCCTCATGAATGCCAAAAGCAGGACAAAAGAATCAGGGAGAAGATGAATTAAGGAAGGGAAGTGTAGTGTAGATCAGCCTTGGAGATCCAGCCAGTTTCCCATACACTGATTTACCCCCTGGAGTCCCTCCTCCCTTGCTCTCTCTGCTGAGGATGGTCTCTAGTGAGGAATTGTCTCTTAACAAGGAATGTTTTTTAGCAGTAAGAGCTCCCATTGAGTTTAAATTGAACCCTGTGGCTCAGGACTCCCTTCTCCCTTTGCCACAGCTGGCACTGACCACAGGCCAGCCACATGTTGTGGGAGATATGGAGGCATTGGTACATGAGAGTTGTTCAGAGAGAACAGGCATAGAAAGTGAATGCAAAAAAGCACAAAAGGAAAGAAATTTTCACTGAAGCCAGGCCAAAAAAAGGAGCAGGGGAGAGGGTGCCATGTTCGTGGCACTGCAGATGCTGAGCCAGGACACCAGTGACCACAGCAGTGTGCCCAGCACTGCCTGCCTCCCACGGCTTGTCCCAGTGCTGGTGCTGGGCTCAGGACACTTGAGCATGGCGCCACAGGCTTGATGAGATCCATGCAGTCTTGCTTATTGAATTTTTTTTGCCTGGAGTGCAGGCAGTAATGCGCTGATGGGTACATGTGCTCGGTGAGTGCAACAAGCAGATAGATGTGCATTGCTGAGAAATCCCTTACTCCTGGAGATTTCAAACAAAAGCTATCGAATGTAATTAAAAATTTGCAGGGGGAGAGTCAGATCTGAGGGGGGAGATACCAGCTTTGCTCTCTGCTTTATCTCTGAATGGAACCATTTCTGCTGCTGGAAGTGCTGTAAGAGAGAGCCCAGTGCTGCCTCAGTTTGAAGATAATAACTTTAATTTTAGCTCTGAATTACTTTTTTTCAAAGACAGTCTGACCTCTGACTGTAAAGTTATTGAATTGCTACATCTGACATGATGAAGGATAGCTCAACAGGTGGGAGCCAAAGCAGTTCCTATGTAGGAAAGAAATGCAGATATTAAGAGCATTGCAAGTCATGAAACACAAATGGTACACCCTGTATTGAAAGCAAATCTGGACTTCTTCAGACTTTAAAGAAAACGTGCTGCTTAATTTGCTTTGAAAAAAAAAAAAAGTGTTTTTCTCCCAGCTCATTTCATGTGGCAGTTTGTTCTCTTTGCTTGATTAAATGTTAATCCAGCCCATCCTAATGGTGTGCAGCTCCTTTTGTTAAGCTCTGGACTTCTGAGCACCATACATGAAGGGGAAAGTTACATCAATCACAAACACAGCGAGAGTGAAAGACAGGACGCAGGGCTAATGCAATTAGCACATTTATTTGTCATGCATCAGAGGAGCTGGAGACCTCCCTGTAAAGTCAGCTCTGACTCCCAGCAGCAGCCTGGTGGTGTGGGGAACTGCTGGGAGGGACAGAGGCCTCCATCCTGTGGATGGCAGAGCTGGGGTGTCCCTGTCCTTCAGCCCCATCTCCCAGCCAGCCCTGGCACGAACAGAGGAGCTGTGGCTGTCCCATCCCTGCAGGTGTTCAAGCACAGTGGGGATGGAGCTTGGAGCACCCTGGTCCAGTGGAAGGTTCCCTGCCTGTGACAGAGGGTTGGAACTAGATGAGCTTTAAGGTCTTTCCAGCCCAGCCCATTCTGTGACTCTGTGACTCTGTGAAGCTGACGTCCTCTGAAGCCTTGGTTCCCTCTCGGGTTTTCTGTGATTGAAAAGGCTCCTGAGGTATTAAAAGTCTTTTTTTCCCAGCCCTGCGACCAAAGAAGTCAAGATTCCTCGGCTCTGCTTTTCAAAGTTGTTTATTTTTCCTTATCTATTACATTCTTCTGCTGAGATCTGTCTGGCAGGTTGGTTCATGGCACACTGACTGCCCTTGGGGTGGTGTTAGCTTTTTATACTGTGTACTTTATTTACAATAATTTTCCAATACCTATCACCTATGTTAGACTGTCTCTACTCTAAACCAATCCAAAAGTGTCACCATCACAGCAGAAGATGGAGGACAAGAAGAAGAAGGACAGGACATGCCCAGATCCCTCCATCTTGCCTCTTGAAGCCCTATTCTAAATCCCCAGAATTCTAATGTTTAACCCTGTGATAAATTAACTATTATTCTACTCAAAATCTTGTGGCTTGTAACTCCTCACGCAAAGTGGGTAATTGTTTCCATGGGCTAAAATCCAAGGCACAGGTGTCTGTGACTCCAGGCCAAGGTCTCTGAGCCCCTCTCCAGGGTCTGGAGTCATCCAGGGCAGTCAGAGGAATGTCCTGGGCTCCGACACTTCCCCAGCCTGCCAGCCCTGTGGGATGTGACACCGTCCCGAGTGCCATCCCCTGTTCTCGTGGCAGGGTGGAGGTTCAGCAGTGCTCACAGGGGCTGAGATGAAGAGGGAGGGTGGCCAAAATCTGCAGAGCCTCCCCAGGTCCAGCCAGGTCGGGGCTGTGCAGCCCTTCCCTCACTGTCAGAGCTCTCCCGACACCCTTCAGCCACACACCATTTACAGTAGCCATCTGTTCCCTCTAATGGGAAAGCTATTCATTTTTTTCACCTGGTTACTGATTGTTCCAGACTATTGTGATTGCTTCATTTTACTAATTACTCATTTTGACATGCTGTATCTGTCTCTTTTGTTCAGAAAACAGATGCTCTTGTTCCTGGGCATTATTACTGATGGTTATTGCTAATAAGATAAAGCTGCAGTTCCGGTTTAACTGAGGGCTTAACACTGTGGCTCTGGTTATTGAAATGCCTCAGCACTGGGTATTTCATTGAAGCCTGAGGAAATTGCATTCTTAGTGCCATGGGGGCTCCCGTTATTTGAAGGAAAGGGACTTTTTAAATGTCTTTTGGTGCACAGAGCAATGGGGTCGGTAGCTGTTGCTGTTCCTGGAGACCATGATTAAACAAAGAATAAACATCACTAAGATCTTGCTGAAATCTCTTCACTTACTAATCCCCAGTATTATGGGTGTGAAACGCTGCAGGTTCCCATAAGAAACTTCTCGCTCAAAATCATTTCCTCACTTTATTTGGAACTAAGCAAAATTTGCTTTTCAGATTGTCAGACAAGGTTCAATATGTCTTAAAAATTAAAATAGAGTGGTCTGTGAGCTGTGAAGGGGATAAGATAGCATCACTACACCAGAGTTGAAGTGTTTCCACTGACAATCACTGTTTCAAAATATTATTTCAATATTGTATTAAGCTCTGAAAAACTGTGAGTCGAGTGTAGATGGAAGCCATGTCAGTGCTTTCTGCTGGAATTAGATACTGGCTCCATTCAATTCTGAGGAAGTATTTATGATGTAAAGTCAATCCTTGCAAAACAGTCTCTCACTCTGCAGCGGATCCAGTTGCTGATGTTGTGCTTTCATTGTGCTCATTCCCAGCTCCGGGCTCATGCAGTGGACATGAATGGAAACAAGGTGGAGAATCCCATTGACCTTTACATCTATGTGATTGATATGAATGACAACAGGCCGGAGTTCATCAACCAAGTCTATAATGGATCTGTTGATGAAGGCTCTAAACCAGGTACAGTTGAAAGTATAATCTCAAATTTTCACAGATTTTCAGGCATTCATGTGGTGTGGTGGCTTGGGCTCTGCTGGCATCACAGGGGATGAGGGAGAGGTTTGCTCTTGCTGGCTGTTGGTGGAAGACTGATGGAGGTGAGAACAATCCCATTGTGTATCTTTTACTGGATGAAGAGAAAGTGCAGACTGGGGATGGAGGGAACCTAGTGGTCCCTTCCTGGCTATGGAATTTGTAAAAGCAGTTTTGTAATGCTCTGTAGCACCATTCTCACACACTCACTGCACATGTACAGGGCTCTTATTCTAATTACAGAGCACTGGAAGCCAGCCTGGCAGTGGCCTTTCCCTGACCCTGTGTCTCAAATGCTCAATATCCTCCTCCTTGATATTTAATTCAGTCATTTGCCAACTCAATATCTGGCATCCAGTCAGACTCCAAAGAAGGCTCTGTCTCGAAAACACTTTCTTACATGGGACCTGATGGAAACCTGCAGAAGTGGGAATATTGACATTGAAATTGCAGGCTCATCCTCTGTCTCCACAGACTATTCTAACAGAGGGTAAAAATGGGGAAAACCTGAAGTTGAATTACAGGAAATTTATGGGTGAAAAATCAGTGAGGGTGTAAGCTGTATGGGAAAAACTGATGATTTTTACATGAGCACATTTATATGCTTGGAAGAAACAGAGCTGTAAAGGTCTTTAATGTTCTATTTCCAACTCCACTGTTGATTTGTTATTTAAGTGTGGTGTAACCCTGCAGTTCCCAATATGGGAGCAGCGTTGGTTCAGCTCATTGCTGAGCGTAACTAAAATTACTGTGTCCACGCTTTGTTCTGTGTCACCAGAACAATTGGAAGCCTCCTGAAATCAGAGGGAGTTTTTTTTTTTCCCTGGCTTCTCTCCTTGGTTGTTTGCCAGCTGAGGGGTTAAATACCCCGTGCCTTTGGTTTGTGTCAGCAAACATTTATCACGGCGGCTCTGCTGCCGGAGGTGTGACAGGGAAGTCTCCGGTGGGCACTGCTTTTAACAAGGTGATTCACAGCCCTGATTGATTGTCTTCCAGCGCTGAGAGGGACGGGCAGCTGTGGGGGACACGTGGTGGGGACAGAACGTGACATTATTGCTGAGCAAAGAATAGGTACAAGCTCCCTTTCTGATTCCTTTGGGTGGTGATGTCCCAGCTTCAAAGTCCTGGTCCTGGTCCTGCTTGGTGAGAAGTCCCTGAGCTGACAGCTCTGATGGCATCTTCCCAGAGAATTTTTCCAGCTTTCATTTGAAGGCCACTCTGGGGCATGTAAAGGTTTGAAGACTGATACAACATTTCCATAGCAAATCAAATTTCTTACATCTTATTCGAGGACAGATCAATATTCAAAGTGCTCCCAAATGTTTTAACTAGCTCTGTTCATCTGTCAGAGAAGCAGTAAATTGCATCCTCTTCTTGTCTGAAATCCAGATAAGCCTTTGAGCTATTAAATAGAACAGGATAATTTGCCTACAAAATACTTGTGCCTCTGCTTCTAGCAGTGTTTTTTGGTATTCTCTGTCCCAGGCTGGAGTGCTTGCCTTTAAGGCAGGAAGGTAGAAAGCAATCTGTTTTTATTCAAAAGCAATTACATTTGTCTTTGATGTGTTTGTCGGGGTTTTTTTCCTCTCTCTCCTGTTTAATCGGTATTCTTTTAAAGGTTTATATTAGTATTGAATTTCTCTTCCTTGCTTTTTGAGCCTCCTAGGAATTTGGAGGCCCTCATTCTGTGTGCTTGGCAAGAAACACGATCTTGTGCCTTTGAGAAAGTGATAGAGAGGTCATGGAGTTAAAGGGAATATCTGCGTGCTCCTCCTTTGCCTCAAAATTATGTGTCCCTCTTTTGTGCAGAGACAAGTGTAGACAATGTATTTAGCTAAGGGTAGATCTTGCAAATATTTAGAAACTTTTTATTACTCAGAATATTGTAACAACTAAGGAGGTAGCACCAGCCATTGCAAGAGAAGAAATACGTTACCAGAATTTATTATTTTTATTTCTGGCAGCGGTTGAGAAATGAAAGACACTGCATATTCTTTGAGGTAACAGCAGAATTTGTTCAGTACTGATTCAACAGTAAGTTAGAGATGTATATGCATCTATAAAAATATATCTGCATATGTGTGAATATCCATGCTTCAAGCAAACCAAAAAATCTTGTTATATGTTACAGGAGTTCAGCATTCATTTTCCTCTGCTCAGTGCTGCTGAACTATGCCTGAGGACTGAAAATGCTTCCCTGGATATCCTGTGCAATTGTTATTTCTCACATCTTCCATATGCCCATTTATAATGGCTGTGATTAAAAATGCAGGATTACTTGATTACGACAGTATCTGCAATGTTCTTAATTTTGCACACCTCTGATGAGAGATATCAGAGTACCCCAAATAAATGCTGTCTCTGAAGGCAGCTAGAACGAGAAGCCAATGGCTGTTTGAAGTCAGTCGGAATTTTGCCCAGATTTAATTTAAAAAAAACCCAGATAAAAAAAAGAATATATGGAGCTTGAGCTCTACCCATGGAAATTTTGCAGAGCAAGACCATCACAAATGTGCTGTTGAGCAGAGGCTGAGCAGGGCACAGTGACCTTGAGCTGCAGGGAAAGCCCCGGAAAGGCTCCAGTGGGATCAATAGAGCAGATTCTGTTCCAGTGAGCAGGAAAGGGCCCTGAGGAGCTGTCCAGCACTCCCAGGGTCCGGGCTGGAGCAGAGGCAGGGCTGTGAGTGCACAGCAGGCAGGGCTGTCTGTCCCTCCGCAGGATGCTGGTCCCTGCTTGGGGCCGGGCTGTGCTGACCTGGAACAGAGTGTGTGGCCTGGCAGGGATGGACGGTGGCCAAGTGAGATGTGACCCACTGACTCAGCAGTGAACAAGCCAAAAGAGGGTGGGGTGAAGCAAGGAAAGGGAATGCAGAAGGAGGAGTGCTCCAGCCTGCAGCACGGTGTGACACTGCTGGGCACTCAGCCTCCCGCAGGAACAAGTTTGCTTTAGCCTGGAATACAGATACACAAAATTGTCCAAGAGCTGGAAGAATTGGCAATGATGTGAAGAGACTCATTAGAGAGTCTGATGGGATTTAAGTGAAGGGGCTTCCCAGCCTGCAGAGCACTCAGCCTGGGTTCCCAAGGAGCTTGCTCTCTGCAAGTCACCTTGAAGCAACCCTTGACAGGAATAGAAAAGAAATCATCAAGTATTATTAATTATAATAGGTTGTTGTTGCGGGCTAAGATTATAATAACTTAATTGAAATAGTGTCTTGAGCCACAGCATAGTCTTCTTGAAATCAGGAGCTCACTCTTGGTGAAGTTCTCTGTAGTGAGAACTGGCCCCTGGACATCCTCAGATGTGCTGGCTCTTAAACTGAATTACATCTCTTTCCTTTTCTGATGCTCTCTGGAAAAACAGTTTAATGCATTTCTAGCTTATCTAGCCTCAGGTCAAGTAGCTGGGCAATTTAAAATGTGTAAAAGCAGGCCTTTCCAAAAATGCAGAACAGGAGTAGTGATGCAGGATTTCCTTTTCCACAGGACCATCTTTCTTCCTCCCTCTCCCCCTGCACGCCTTGTTTTGATTTAACGCGCCACTGTTTGAAAGTGTATCTTAAAAGACCCTATTTTACTCATGTTGAATAATGTTCTGCCTCTTTGAACTTTGCCTCTGTGTGAAGAACACACAGCCAAGTTTTAAAAATGCAGCTGCAAGCTGGGGCTGAAATTCCCCTGCTCCCTCTGGCAGCCTTAATCAGCAGAGCTCTCCTGGAGCTGCTCTGACACAGCGGGATGGGTGCAGGGCTGGGCTGCCCAGCACTGCCTGCCCTGCAAGGATTCTGCTGCCTTTTCCATGCCCACACCTCCCAGCTGCATCACAGCAGCTCCTTACAGCAGGAAGGAACTGGGGTTTGCAGTGGGATTTTCCCCTCTGTGAGCCCAAGCCCCTGGACTCGTACTGCTGGGTGTGCAGGGTGCCAGCAGTGACCTTGGGGAGGGCTCTTTCTGGAGAAACTCTTAGAGTTTCCAAAAAAAAAAAAATTACTCAATAAGATGGCATGAAAATGCTTAAATGTGAAAGAAGAAAGGGAATTTAATCACAAAACAGTAGTGGGATGGAGAAGAATTACTTCCATCTCTGCAGAAGCTCGGTTTTGCTATAACCACAGCAGACCCTTCCTCGTGGAAGGATGTGGATGTCTCACTTAACTGAAGTGTTCAGTTCTGAAAAGGTCAATGTGAAATGCTCTGCAGCGACTTGAGTGCTTTGCTCTGGGTTGTATCTATTTTGTTCTAACAGAAAGATTGTCAAAAATTAACTCATCTCTCCAAAACAATTTGTTCCTGTCAGACTGGCCTTTTCCATTCCCATTTATCCTTTCCACTTCACTAACTCTCTGGATGTATCTTGGTCCCTTTCAAGTCAATAGCACAAGTCCAAGTGACTTTTAAACTCTCTCCAGCCCCTTCATTCTACTGGAGCTGTGTTTTCTCCTACCACCCTTCTTAGGAGTGATGTAAAAGAGTTCTGAGTATAGACAGTCCTCCAAAATAAAGGAATATTAGTATTTCTTACATGAGAAATGTTGTAATTTAAAATTTCTCTTTCTCCTCCTGAGTCCATGGGACTCTGATAGAATAATTGTTGATAACATGCCACTTGAAAAATGAAATAGCTGGGAGCCAAATCTATATGTGGCAAATCGAGTTAAAGAAATCTCATAAAAAATAAACAGTATATAAAAAAACCAAGGATTTTAAAAGCTGATTATTCTACTAGTGTCCCAGTTTGTTTATTTTATTTCTATGCCAGCAGAGATTCCCTCAGAGATTAACACCATGGACTAATGCACAGATGGGGCCAGAAACTCGAAAGTCATCTGAATATTAAGAATTTAAATCTTTAGCCTCAGTGATTTGAACAGAAAGCCAATTATGAGGCTGAATTAGTTTTCAAATTAAACTGCAATTTAAAGCATGTGAAATTAATCTTTTAAGGCATATAGTTGCATTTGTATATATATTCATGGGGAGAATTTGGATTCTGCAGTTCTGTCTGGTTCCTCTTCTCCAGCCTGACAGTGCAGTTCATGAGGAGATGCCTGGTGTGCCTGGGTGTTTGTTCAGTGAAGGAACAGAGCAGGTGTAGCTGGCTGGCAGGGCCTGAAATCTGAGGAGAAGATGTTTAATTTTAAAAAATTAATAGGACACAGAGTGAATCCTTCTTCCTGTCACTGCAACCCATTCCAAAAATGCCATAGCACTGCTTATAGTCAAAACATTCAATATGTTTCCTCCAGCTTGGAGATTAGTTAATTTTAGAAGTTTTCATTTAGGAAGGTCCCAGTTCAAGAGAGCAGCTGAGCAGGTTCATGGATGAGGCTGCCACACATTCTGGTTTGTAGCACTAGAAACTTAAAATAATGCAAATGCTGAATGTTCCAGAGAGATCATGCACAGGTAAAATATTCAAAATATTCCAGAGGGTCAGAGTAGGACTCAGTGGATTCTTCCCTGCATCCCAGTGGTATTCACAGGTTGTGTGCATTACTTCTGGATCCATCCCAAGCTTGAATATATTCCTCTATGGCAGTGCCATCTCCTGCACCTGGGCAGGTGTTGCTCTTATCCTTGCACTTTATATGCTATTAAAAATGGCTGTGTCCAACCTGATTCTTATTCTCTCACACATTACACACAGACTTAGGATACACAATATTCTTTTTCAAGTTCTTTTGCTCAGCCAAGCACAATTTTAGGGTAAGAAATTGTTTTTCTGCAGACTCATGTGGTAGTGCTTTCCATTTTCTTTCGAGGTGAGTGGTTATGAAATCTGTGCTCTTAATTTCCTTTTCAGAAGCATCCAGTCCCAAGAGCAAGGAAGTGAATTATAGGTCTGTAAGTGAGAAAAAAAAAATGCAAATCCCAAGACTGGTGGGTTTTCCCTCAAAAAAAAAAAAAAAAAAAGAAAAGAAAAAAGAAGGCCATGTTGATGTAAAGGAAAGAATGTGGAAATCATGGTCTGACACCAATGTAGGAGGGAGTTACAACTGAACACTGTAATAGCCTACACTCTGCCTCCTTTTCACCAGCAGTTACAAATAGAATACTATGATATATATAATAACATTTATATGATATTACACCACTTTTTATTGTATCGTATTCTAGTGTCAAAATTCAGGGATTGGATTGCAGTGGAGGATGTGTTCAGTGTCAGGTTGTGTGCAGCTGGGGCTGCCTGATTTCTGGAGTCACACACGCCTTCAGTGCAGCATCAAACCTGGCTGTTCAGCACAGTTCAGTAGGGATGTTCAGGATATTTTGCCCTGGAAATCGAGTGGATGCACGTGCAGGAGCTCAGCCAAGCTGAACCTGGTGGGTTTATGCAGCTGGATGTGCCTTTGCCCACCCAGATGTTGGACTGGTGGGGTTTCTCTGGGGCAAGGGGGTCTCAGTGAGCTGCAGGCTGCTGGAGGGGAGTGATCTCCAAATCTGGCCAGGGCCACGTGTGTGCAGCAGTCAGTGCATCTGCTCCTTGGCTCTCCGGAGGTATTTATTCCATTTTTAACAATCAGGGGCTCTGATTTCCGTCCTGGGTGACAGCAGCCTCTTCAGCTCTCTCTGTTGTCTCTCCAGACCTGCTCGCTCTCTTTATTCTCATTAGGCTGGCTCTTGCCCTGTCTGAAGCTGAAAATCCAATGTCTCTGCTAATTAGGAAGTGGCATCCGTTATGAATTAGGTTAGCTGCTTGAAAGGTCAAAATTTGCCAATGATTACAAAAATTATGGTGAAGGAGAATGACAGTAGCTATCAGTTACAACGGAAAGAATATCATTCGGAAGGAAAGTGCTGCTCCTATTTAGTTTTTTTTATCCAGAGCATGCGGGATGCAGTTTAATTTAAGTATATTTGCAATTTATTACACCTGCAGTACTTGCACTCACTTCTGTCATCCTGATGTCTTGTCCATTTTCCTGTTCACCTCTGTGACTCCACTCAGCACCATTGCTAGGTCAGCTCCCCAATTTCATTTGAAACCCTTAACAATGAGTGTGTGAAATTGTTTCACATCACCCATTGAATACACTTAATATTTTTTCACTTGAGGATGCAGGTTTGTTAGATGAAATGCTTCAGTTTTTAACATTAGAGAAAGTTCAGTTGTACTCAGAGGACTTTTCAGGATCCCATCATACTTGTCATTGGAGCTTCGTTTTGATGCCTTTGCTTTTCCTTGTGTGTGTTTCTGTCCCTGAGTTCTTGCAACGAGTGAAATCACCTAAAGGGTGAGGTGTGCCAGTTATGAGAAGTGGCATGAGTTTCCCATCCTCTGTGGGAAAGGAAACAAATATCAGGAAACTGTTCTGAGTGGAAAATTTTAGTTTTAGGAAATGTAAATTTTACACTGTTCTTCAGTATTTAATCTTCCCACAACTCTTACTGTCTTCTCTATCTAGCATCAGATGCAGAGGATTCACTAAGTGAGCTTTCCAATTTAGGGGGAAAAAATGAGGAGTAAGGGGAAGTTTCCATTAGTACAAAGCCATTATTAACTTGGGTTAATGAAGATCTAATGTAACATGGCTAGCACCACATGTCTGCACATAATGATCCCGTCCTTTTCTATGGGGGAATGATTAAATTAAGTATCTTGTAGGTCAAAATTAGACTGAGAAGGTTAACCAACCTTTAATGATTCTGCAGCCATTTACCAGCCATTTAAAAACATAAACTGTAAGATAAAGCTGGATAGAGAAATAGCATTATCAGTAAAAAGTGGGTGAATTTTTAGTGTTTTCTGTTTATATCATAGGAGAAGACTGAGAGGATTATGTGGTTTTGCAGTGACATGTGGGATAAAGGGCAAAGTGAAAGGAGTTTTGATTTTTATGTTTTGTTGGCTTCCTGGTAAGTGCCCATTAGCTCTTTATTTTAACATGCATTAAATCTAACTAATGGATATCAAACCAGCTTAGAAAAATGGCAATTATAAAGCAATTGTAACAAAGACTTCAGGAGCACAACTGTGCCAAAATATTTTTTGTATGCCTTAAACTCATGAAAGCTCCATCTTTATGGAGAAATGAAGGTGCATAGGTGGGAGAGCAGAGATTGCAGACAGCGTGAGGGGAATTAGCAACCCACTTTGGGATTGTCTGGGCTACAAAGAACTGGGCTGATTCTCAGATTCCAGTGATTTGAGGGGGACATTTGTTTATGACTGTGCTTATCTGCTCACACATGCTCAGGGCAGCTATCTCTCTTGTTCTGCTTTTCTTTTTCCTTAGTGTGTACAGATGGAATGAGATATGGTGAATCTAGCAAAATCTCTTTGCAGTCTTTTGCAAGGGGATGCAATTCATTTTAAAATTGACAAACAAAACTGAATGTACAGGTATAAATTATCTCCCTTTGCTTCCATTCCCCCAGGTTCTGTAAGGCTTTTTTTTTTTTTTTTTTTTGCCTATCCTGTAGAAACTTTAATTAATCCAATGGGAATATTTTCCATAAGGTTTGCTTTCAAGCATTTCTCTCATGTGTCTTGTCCATGGTTAGAAACAAAACCATCTCGTTTGACAAAATAACATCTGGGAGGTTACAGTCTGTGGGAAATCAAAGGGAATGCGTTGGTAAGTCACAGATTCTGGAGGTCTTGCCTTTTATTGATAGATCTCCTTCATCATGCCATCCATTAATTTTAACTCAGGTGATATATGAACTGTGCACGTTAGTTAATGAAGGCTAATGCACAGTAATCTTGTCATCACTAGCTGTGCATGGTAATTCAATCTGCTGCTCAGAAGAGCTGTTCAACATGCAGCAAATTTGATTTAATATTGACATGATGTACTAGGTTTGGTATTTTATTTAACATACCATGTGCCTTATTTGATGAGAAATGGTTTTCTTTCAATAGGTTACATACCTGAGTCAGGCCAGGTGTGTAGTTTAATGCAGTTATATCAGATATATATCTGTTATATCTGCACTGGGTATTCATCCTGTGATACACTGCACAGAATGGGGCAAATTTCTGAGTTTGGGCACTTTATGCATTCATTTAATGTTGTCAGTGTGCTTGAGAGCAAGCCCTGGAGAGCAGGAAAATAGAGGTGATGCTTTTCTCAGCCACTGAAAGCAGAAAGTCCCTCCTGCCCTGTTTACACTGGTTTAACCTACTCTTGGAGCTTCATCACCACCAGCAGGATCTGATGCAAAACTGACAGAGTACAGATTGAGGTTCTTGAGTGTGACCTGGAGGAGTTTTCTCAGTGTTTCTGGTCTGTAGTAATTGCTCCTAGCCTCTGTTTGGGTAGGTTGTAGGGCTGTAAATATGGTGTGGTTAATACTTTGATTTCCACACAAGACACACATCCTGTGGGCCAGATTAGGCAGTCAGCACTTTGTCACTTTAAGCCAAACAATACCAGCTTTAATCCTCATGTGTGTTAGAGCTGTGCTCTCTGCCACTGTATATTTGCCTAATTTGTGTACTATTAGGGGCTGGATACAGGGATATATTGCCTTTATTTTAATATAAAGTACATGAAGATGTATCTCCATGTAAAGGACATAGAAGCATGGCATTATTTACTTTATTGCAGGTAAATCATCTCCAACCATCTGAGCACAGAGCAAGAGTTTATACAGCACCCAGAGGATGTCAGACACTTTATCTGTGTATATCCACATCGCTCTGTGGAATACTCTTGTGCACAGATCTATGTTTGTGTCATTCACTGCAGCACGCAGGTATCTGGAGGATAAATCTTGCTTAAAGACAGGCTAAATGCAAAGCAAACCAAGTGGAACCTGGCAGGGGGGTGGGTTACACAGGCTGGTCCCTCATGAGCCATCCCTAGGGATGGTGCCCTCAGCATGGGGAGCAGGAGATGCTGTCGGTCAGCACTGCCAGCTGGGAAAAGTGTACACAGGAAAGGGAGAGGAGACACCAGCCCTGCCCAGACTGTGGAGAGGGAGAAGCAATTTGCAGCCAGTTTACAGCAGACTGTGGTCAGACAGACAGACAGACAGCCCCAGGGAGAGCCAGGAAGGAAGCGGCTGCTGCAGCTCCGTGTGTGCTGCAGCCACACAGGGCCCTTTGCAGAGGGCCTTTTATTATGTTACAAGATAGTAATTAATGCCAAGTTCCTCTCTTTATTTTCTCTGTGGTTGGGTTTCATAATGGAAATTAAAGATAGGAGATAGGGAGCAGATTGCCTCTTGAAATACAGCTCCCTGGTGCTCAGTTCATGACTTCAGAGACATTGTCCAGCCCCATCTCCCTTTATGGAGATACAGGTCAAATGCTGCTGAAATAGTCCTTTTTCTCAAGAGCAGATGTGCTTAGTCCAGTGCTACACTGCAGGAAAGGAGCAAAAGGGTCAGAGAAAGAGTGAAGGAGACCTTCTGTGCTCTCCATCCACATTATAGCTGCTGTCCCCCACCCCCTGCCACCAGAGCTGCAGCCTGGCAGGTTCCCCTGCCAAGTTGGGAATCCACCATTTCGTGCATGTGCTGGGTAATTTTGGAATTTATAGTACAGTCTGAGACATCCCACATGAGGAGGGACCACAATTGTGGGGTGCCCTTGTCTGAACCTGGAAGTCCAAATGACTTTCAGAGCTGTTTTTTTGAGCTGGAAGTGCATCATGAAATACCACCTGTTTTTTGGAATACATCCAAAGACTGCACATGTCCTAAAATAGATTCTGTTTTCCTCTTCCGCTTCTGTTTTCATTAGCCCCAGGTTTTGACATTCTGTTCAGAGATATTTTCAGTATCGAATGCATTAAGATAACATAAATTCCAAATCAAACATCTCATTCAGCATATTTCCTATTTAAATTTCTCCTGTACGTTTTCCCTGTAGTTATCTAAGGGTTGGTTTCGTTATTTGTATCAGCTGTCTTGTGATAACTGGTTTTGCAAAAGAGCAAAAAAACGAATGCTTGTAGAGAAAATAGAGAAAATTTGTTGCTTGCAGAGCCTTGTTTCAATTCAGTGTTCCTTCCGTCTTCTGAAGTTTATTGATCGGGAGAATGTTAAAGTTGTTGAATAGTTTGTTTTCATTTCACAAATGTGAATCAGGATTATTGCAGAAAAACAGGAATGTATTCATCATTAAGATTTGCTTTACACATTCATTTATTTTTTAATCTATAATTCTTATTGAACTAAGAAAACTCACAGGAATATATGTACCACCACCGAGAACAAAAAGAGCCTGATTGAGGCAGAGGGAAGAGCAGCAAAGCACTTCACACAAGTGCAAAAATACAAACTTCTACACTTCTAATACTGAGAAACACTGGTTTTCCAGAGGTGCTGGGGGGATTTCCTGTGTGCTGAGTGGCTTAAAGACACTGGGCTAAGGTACAAAATGCTGCAGCCATTTAGAGCACGGGGTGTTTTTCAAGTCTTTTGCAAACAGATACAAGCTCTGCAGCTCTCTGGTCTTCCTGACCTGGGAGTGTGGTGGCTCCCAGTGTGGCCAGGCTGGGTGTGCAGAGGAGACACAGCACAATGCTGAGGCAGCCACATGGCCTCAAGTTTGCCCATGGTTCACGTCTAACCCAGCTCTTTTTGTAAAGCCACGTGTGGCTCCATCTCAGGTCAGCTCAGGTTCTTGCTGGGACCACCTTGCATCTCTCCAGCATGGCAGGCTCATAAGTTGGTCTGTTGCTCAGCCTGCCCGAATGCACAGTGTTTGAGTGGCACCTTCCCTCTTGTCATGGATGCTGTTGGGTTTGGTGATCACAAACGAGGTTATGTCTGGTTTTGCTGTCTCTCTTTGCCTCCCACTCCTCTTCTCAGGTCTCAAATCATTATACTCATCCACTGTTGCAGATTGCCTTGTGTGAGCAGTGTGTGCCTGCCCTTCCACTCATTGCCTCCCACCAATACAACAAGTGTAGAGCTGGGCCCTGTGAGCTCTGGGGGTCACAGGACCATGCAGCTGCAGGAGTCCATCCAATCAAGTAACATCTTTTACGCTCTTAATGATAATTTCCCACTTTAGCAGAACACCCTGCTGCCAAACTCCAGTGCTAATGAGCCTGTCAGTGCATCAGTGCACTCCGACAGTATCGAGAATGTAGGGATTTGTTTTTTGCAAGGCAAATGAAGACACTGATGATTAGCAAGAAACAAACCAACAATTCAATACATCACTGGCCACACATACCAAATCATTGATTTTCTGTCCTGCTGGGCAGCAGCTGTTGTATTTGCTCTGCAGAAATGGATTTTTTCTTCCTGGAGGGACAAGAAAGGTGGATGTTTCTCCAAGAACTGGAAGCAGGAGGCAGTTGCTTCCTGCACTGGACATGGGCATGTTGATGGTGTCCTGAAGCTGCTGAGAAGTCTGATGGGCTTTCCACTATTAAATTCTGCTTCTGAATGCATGTGAATGCAGTGATTGGATAGGAAAAAAAATCTCCTGTGAGAATCTGTGAAAATTGCAGGACAAAAAATGCTGCCCTAAAACTTACAATCACTGAAAGAATTAGAAGTTAATCATAGATACCCTCACATAACTTCTCTCTGTCTACCAGTTACGTGTAATCAGCACCCTTCCAGATCATCCATCTCAGCAGTGTTGCTATTTCCATAATCCTCGCCTTGCCTGCCTGGATTGAAGTGAGCTGCCTCTTCCACAGCATTTCTGAACAAATTGCATGCCCCCAGGTCCAGTGGGGCCACAGTCTGCTCTGCAGTGAGGTGTCCCTGCTAACTCCTCTTGCCTCGTTCCAGGGACCTACGTGATGACGGTGACGGCGAACGACGCGGACGACGCCACCACGGCCAACGGGATGGTGAGGTACAGGATTGTCACCCAGACCCCCCAGAGCCCCTCCCAGAACATGTTCACCATCAACAGCGAGACTGGGGACATTGTCACCGTGGCTGCTGGCCTCGACAGGGAGGTGAGTGTGACGCTGTCTCACCGGGTGTTCGGTGAGGGTTGCTGATGTGAAAAGCACAAACCCTGTCTGTTGGGGGAGATGAGACAGGGAAGCCTTATAAATGTGACTGCCTGGCAAAAGATTTTGAGAATATAGAAATTATAAACAAGATTGAAATGAAAGCAAGCTTTGAGATCCCTTAGTTGCTGAACAACTGGAAAACAATGGTGTGGCCGACTGAAGGTAATCTCCTTTTGATGGAAGAACACCCTCTGCTTGCAGACAGGCCCAAGGGTCAGAGCAGACCCTGCCAGCTTGGCAGAAGGGGCCCAAAGAGGAGTTTTTAGAGTTTAAAATGTAACACAGTATGGTAATGTAATGATTCTTATAGTCTGTATGGAAATGCTATAGGATTTGTATATTGTACTAGGTTGGTTAGTGAGAATCAGAATATTCAGCACAGAAGATTTATTGTATCCGTAAGGGGAACCTCGCTCTCTTACGCTCTTATCCTCTCATCCTCTCTCTCTCTCATCCTCTTTCCCACTGTCTTTACTTCTCTTGGGCCTGCTTTGAGCTGTGGCTGGCAGCTCCCAGCAGGGCCCTGCACCCAGGCCCATGCAATAAACCCCAGGTTCCATGACCTGGCTTCAGATATCTCTCGTCTCCATCCATCCCCACCATCCTAGCCCCAACACTCCTACACCTGTCTTTAATGCCAAGGCTCCAAAAGCTGGAGTTGAGGTGTGGAGATCACAGTCTTTGCTTCTGCAGCAACTGTGGGGCATCATGGCTTTGATGTGATATTTTTGTCTTAATCCATATCAGTCAATGAAACCCTGAGAGAATCTTCTCAAACTCCGGGAGCTGATATTTTCCTTTCCTAAGTTTGTAAAACTCAAAAGATGTAGAAAATACTCCAGGAGGCATAGGGGGATGAATAAATGGTCATTTGTCCCCCCCTTCTGTAGGGGGGAGATAAAGTGCCAGACATCTATAGCCCTTTCTAGACCTGTCTTTCTTAGTTCTTTGCATGTGATCCCTGGAAAAGGAACACAGCCTGCACTCAGCACACTTCACGTCCTTGTGTCATTTCCAAACTAGTAAAATATCTTCCAGTGATTTTGGGTTTGTGTGATGTTCAGCCTATCGTGCCTCTTCTTTCTGCCATTTTACAATGTGCAGCTTTTCCAAATGCAGCAGAAATTTCACTTTTATTGACAAAATAATACTCCGCCAGTGTAATGGGATTCTCAGAGCTCTGCCACCTCTGGTTGTGGGTGTAGCTCAAGGACAAAGCATTTATGCCTCACACATCAAACAAAAATCAGTGCAGTGTCAGTGGTGGGATGGAGTGAGTGTGGAAGGAGGGGATGTAAAGGGAGGGAATCCCAGAACTTCAGTCAATTGGATTATGCAGGTGATGGAATTCAACTCAGTGCAACTGGGAGAGCTCTGTGGAATCAGTGATGGGAACAATGGGCCACTGAGAGTGTGGAAGGAAGGACTTGCTTAGTCTGAGGCTCACGTGTTTATATTTCCAGGCAGTCCCCAGAGCCAACACATCCAGTGGGAGAGCCCAGTGTGCTGCGTTTCTGGGAGAAGGCACCAGAAACTGGTTTTGTTCTTCTTTCTCTCCTTTCCTCCCCTGTGGCAATGTCAGGGCAAGCAGGAGTCCCCACATGTGGGCCTGGGACTTAAACTCTGAGAGGTGAAGCCTCCTGCACCTTGGAGATGTTTCCTGTGCCCCTTAGACCAGCAGCAGTACACTTCTGGCCCCACTGATGCTGTGCCAGGCTCCATCAGGAGACATTCCCTGCCAGGGACTGTGCCCGTTTCATTCCCATCTCTGGGGCTGCTTTTTTGCTTCAGAGAGCTTGGGGATGATCCCAAAGGCAGCTGCTGAGAGCAGATAAAAGCCCCAGCATCATTTCAGCAGCACGTGTGGAGCCCAGGGGCATCCTAAGACACTCGGGATGGGATGGGATGGGATGGGAATGGCTGGGAGCAGCACAGGGCTGACCCTCAGCACCGTTTCAGGGTGAGCTGGCCCAGGGGGGACACGCTGTGTGGAGCAGCTTTCCAAGGAGAAGGTCAGGAGAGCCGAGAGCTTTCCAGGTGTGAGGATGGGAAGCAGAGCTGGGGGAGCAGGAGGAGCTCCAGCACCTGCTCCTTCCCACCTGATGTGGCAGACTCTGCAAGCACAACCTGGGGTGGATTTGACCTTTCCCTGCTCCCTTTATTCCAAGAGCTGGGAAGTTGGCTGAATGTTAAGCAGGTGGATGATCCCAGGCAGTGCTGGAGCCTGCGGCAGGCTTGCAGTGCAAGAGGAGAAACAAGTGCTGGAGAGATTGCTGGCAGCCCCCAGGGGGATGGCAGCAGAGTGCTCAGAGAAGAAATTGGAATTCTGGCAGGAAAATGCTGATTTTATGGAAATTAAAGAACTGTTACAGCCCCCCTGACATCAGTGGGGGCCAGCATTTGAATGCTGGGCTTTATGGGCAGAGAAAGGTCGTCGGTTTATATTAATTTCAGAAACACAGATTGGGATAACTTGGTGGGAGAGAGGTTTTAATCTCGGCAAATCAGCTCAGAAAAGAGGCAGGTGATAATTAGGGGGAAAGGATAAGGCAGAATCCTTTTTATTGCTTCTCTCATTGCATCTGGAGTATTTTAAAAACTTGCAGAGAAACCATGTGCTTCGTGTGAGTTCCCTTGTGCACAGGGTCCAGGAAATCACAGCTGGCACATTGTGTGTGGAAATCTGGTGCTGAGTGTCCCAGGCTGAGTACAAGGGTGGGCAGGGGACACTGGGATCAAGGCAGAACAACCAGCTCTGGGCACAGTCCTGGGGCTGCCCTGAAGCTACAGGGCATGCTTATTCCCAGCTCTCTCCTGCTTTCAGGAATTGGCAAAACTTTCTGGTTTATTAACATAAAGTTATATTGCATCTAAGTTGAAAATTGTGTTTAAACCACCCCCATTACTGTACCACAGACTGGGTTTTTTTGTTTTTGTTTGTTTTTCCTGAAAACTTGTGGAAGCTATTAAAGGAGTGAATTTGGGGTTGCTGCTGACATTTCCTTGTCGTTAGGAAAAGGAGACGAAGAGCAATATTTGGAATGCAGATTTGTGTAAATTAAAATGTTAACAAATCTGACCTATTCAGCTGAAACTCCTATAACCAAGATAAATTCCCTGGATACCAGTTATTTCTCCAAATGCTTATTGACACATTTATCAGTGCCTGAGACATGATTAAGTTAAGCTGTGGTGATACAGAATGAGGTTTTCAGTCTCCATTGGATCCTTCTCCCTTGTTTCTGCAATGCAAAGCAGGCATAAAAATAACTTCTGGAGCTATTCCATGTCTGAGAGACAGGTCCATGTTCCAGATCCAGCATTTGTCTTTCAAAAGGGAGAAAAGTCACTTCAGAACTGGTGTTCCTAGCTCAGCATTTCTGTTGCATGCTCATTGAATGAGATTTCCTGATGTTCTCAGCATCTCCACTTAAATATTGGTTCTTTGCTGGTTTCCTAAATTACCTTCAGTCCATGAAGGAATGAGCTGGATGAAGATTTAGCTTATTTTGTGTCAGGGCAAGTGTTTTGTTTGACCTGTAAGAAACCTATTTTAAGACCAAGTCGGTATTTTTGCTTCTGTTTCTAAACCTCCATTTCCACAAACCGTGGAGGGAATTAAAAACTCAGCCTCTCAAATTATGCTGGTCTCTCCTAAATGTGCCTGACACTGAAGATAGCACAATCAAAAGGCAAAGTATTAAAATATTGATGGCTTTAAAGTTATCTTACCTGGTTCCTATTAATCTGGATGTAAATATGGTGACAATGCTGTGTGTCCACTCACTCATTATGACTGCACTTAATTGAATGGATCCCCAAGGAAGATAAAGTTAATTGGACTGCACTTCATAAAAATTATTAAAGGAAGACAGTTTAGCAACAGCCTGATGTAAGCCTGGATGCCTGAGGGTGAGAAATGCCAAGGGTGGAACAAAGGAACACCCATCCCTTGAAATAAGGGGGAAATGATAGGGATTTAGGGTCATGAGAGGTTCAGAAGTGCATTCAGACAGCCAGGTTTTGATGAGGAGGTTAAAAGCAGATGCTTGCTGCAGGAAAACATCGGAGTAGCCTAGGAAATCTGCAGCTGATTTAGTGAAATTAGGAGGGGAAAATCGTGTGATGGTAGAAGCACAAAATGTGTGGATTACAGGGAAGGCTGTGAATGCATGAGGTGAGCAGGTTGTGGCAGAGTTCAGGGGTAGGAAGGACCGTGGCAGCTGATGTAATTTATGGCAGGCTGCTGCAGGAGTGGGTGGCACTACACGAGATGCTGCCAGACTGACGGCTTCATTTAGCAGCACGTCTGAATTCCACATTTCATTAATCTGGGGGGTTTTTTCCCACTGGGAAGAAAATTGCAAGAGATAAGAAAGGGTCAGGTGAGTCTCAGACACAAGCAGAACATTCATATTTTTATTTTCCATCCTGAAAAGTAACATTTCTCTGTATAACCTTGCAAAAGTGACCAGTTCCACATGTTATTTTGTTCCTCCCACTCATCCCAGTGTCCCAGGTGGGATCAAGCCCAGACTGTCAGTCTGATGGTGCTCCTGGTGCAGTAACTCAACCCCATGACCAATTTTGATTTCTCTGGTGGCAGAATATCTGTCTCAGTAGCACAGTAAACCTGCAGTGGGGCTATAGGATAGGCAATATCATCCTCTGAAGAGCTTCCCCTAAATATTTTATGAACACGGACTTTGAGCAAGCAGGAGGGAAAAAAAAAAAAAGGAATGAGAGAGAAGGAGGTGATTGATCCCAGGCTCTGCTGGCAGGCCAATAAATGTTGAGACATCTCAAATGTCACCCAGGTTTATTTGAGATAATAAGTGTTTCAGCACTGTGGTGCTTGTAGTATAATGTTGCTAACTTTTTGAGATGTCCCTTAGAAAGGAGTCCCTTCCCAGCACATTCATCTGGTGCTGGAGAAATGAAGGCAGTCAGGAGCACTGAGTTGCTTCTTCCAAATTTCTGTATGTTTGTATTTCTTTTAAAAGTGATTGGATCTCTGCTGCTGCAAATGCTTTTAAAAATACATGAAATCCGATTCTATGATTACTGCACTTGGCTCTCTGAAAACGTGATGTTGCTGGTCCTTCTCAAGTGAGTGAAAGATAAAAGGGAGAGCCTGCCAACAACTGAGTTAGAGGTTTATTTTATTTATGAATGAAATGGCAGAATTTTTGTGGGGAAGAGGAGAAGTTCTTCTTATTAGCAGAGACAGTTGATTTCTTTTCCAAAAGTCTGAGTTCGGTGCAGCTACACATTTCTGATAGTGCAGAATTTGAAATATTATGTTAAAGGAAAAAACAAAAACAACTGTACACTACTCCAAACACTGAGCAGGGATGTTTTTTTACTATCTGCAGTCACTATTTTGGGTACATTTATCTCCAGGTCATGGCAAGAGCTTTTCAAAACCTTCTTGTTCATTCAGATGCTGGCTGGGAGTAAGCAAGGCATTGCCCTGGTAGAGGAATGACTTTAGCCATTGAGATTCCATTTAGCCATTGAGATTCCTGTGAAACATTCCCATGGACAGACATCCCCTAGTCTGAGATTACCCAGATGCAGTGAGTTCAGTCTGGGTTTGTCTCTTCCAGGCAGACAATCATCCAAGTGTGGCCAGCAGGTATCTCAGGCTGAGCCTGGCTTTCTGCACCAGGGAGCTTCCCCTGACAGTGGAGTCCAGCAGCTCTCAATCCTTCATCCACCCCTGGAATGCAGCAAAAGGAATTTATTCTGCTGTAAATTACCTTGGCCCATCTAATGATTTCCCTCACTGCATAATCACTGTGATGTTCTGCAGAGCTGTCTCTGCTCCTCTGAGCAGGGCTGGAGGAGCATCTGCTGCAGCGTGAGGCTGAGGGATCCCACACCACACCAGTGATGGATGAGTTTACCTGGGCACACTGTCACTCATGTGTGTGTACTGACAGAATACAAGGAATGAGGGAAGGTGACATCTAAATGGCTTGACTGCATCCTGAGAGCTCCTGTTCTCATTTTCCTCAGTCAGATTAGCCTTCTCTGAGGAGCAGAGAGGAGTAATGCAGAATTGCTACAAGCATGTCACCTTCTGACATGCACAATCCAACATCCACCCTGTTTGCTATTTGTATCTGTTACAGGAGTTCTTTAAAATGAGAGGGATTCTGCTTTTCATGTTCTTGTCACTGCTTTTTCCAGTGAAGAACTAAAACAAGGTTGTTAGACTCTGTGGAGCCATGAGTATCTTGCTTTTCAAGATGAACTTCCATATCACTGCATCAAAACATGCAGAAAAATGCCTCCACAGCTGAACTCACAGGAGGAGAACCAGAGTGAGGGATTTGTAATTATTTTGCCAGCAAGGCACATCCATTTCTATGAATTTGGACCACGAGTCCTTGTATTTAGCTTCCAGACTTGCAGGCTCCCCAAGTGGCTGGGATGATGAAGGACTGGCACAGACTTCCAGGGTTAAGTGGCTTTTCCACTTCTCACAGCATTCAGGCAGTGACTGGGGGTCCTTGTGGAACATGTCTTCAAGGCAGTTTTAAACTACCAGAGTCTTAGCAGGGATAAGCAGGTAAAATACTTCAGCATCCTCTGTCAGACTGTGTTTTACCTGTGTTTTACCTTGGCCCTAATGTGTTTCTGTCCCTCTGCCACTGTTTGTCCCCTTGGTGTCACACAACAGGCTCTGCCCTCGCTGTCTGCCTGGCAGCCACGTGCCATCCCGGGGATTTGTGGGGCACAAAGTCACTCTGAGGGATGAAATCCACTCTGTGCTCATCATTTCTGGTGAATACTACCTTATCCCTGATACCTTGTAATTTTTCAGGGCCATGTAACGAAGATGTAAATACTGAAGCTTTATGTATTAATATGCCTGAAATCATTACTTAAAGATAAAACTGGTTAAATTATTCAGTTATGAAATTATCCCATTTCCACAGCAGCATATCCTGTCAAAGGCAGAGCTGATTAGCCATAAGCTGAATTTAGCCAGCAGATTTATGCTGGATTCTGGTTTATGTTTCTGCATTGTACATAGGACTGCTTTGAGTTTGTTCCATCATTCCAGTGCATTTCATTTTCTCATTACAGACAAGAATGACCTTTCTCAGCAAATTATGGTGAGGAGCACTACCACTCATCAGTGAAGAAGAATCATTTTATTAACCCTGTTTAGTGCTTTGCCAGTGTGTTGTGTAATCAGTGGAGGGCCACTTGCAGTAATTTGAGATAGCATAAGTTATCAGAGGGGAAGGGCTCAAATCTGCTCCTTGGTCCAGCACTGCTTAAGGGATCCATCATAGCTTTGTTGCAGGGTGGGAGAGATGTGAGCAAATCCTTGTCACAGAAATCACACCATTTGTTTTAATTAAGAAGGGAACAATGCCAGTGGTTCTGAAACCTTGTCACAATTCCCAGAAGGAATGTGTCTCCCCATCTGAGCTCCTCAAATGGCAGTGCCTGTGTGTCTTTCTGATGGGTGTTTCTGCAGTGATCTGTACCTTTTGCTCTTCTGCATGATTGCTGCAACTCTCTAAACAAGGAGCTGGCAATCAGTTTTAGAGCTCCTGTGTGTGGAAGGGGTTTTTTGATTACTTTGTCTTTAAAAAAGCCTGATAGCTAGGTAGACTAGTAAAACCGATAGAGGAAGGGCTCTGAGCCATGGCCTTGAAAGAAAATAGCATGAGTAGGGAAAAAAGGAAAAAAAGTGGATATGGTAGGAGACACTTTTAAAGAATAAAAGAGCTTTCCAAAGAAAGAGGCTGGTAAATAGCTTGAAACCTGTGGGAGTCCTATGAGCAGACAGCAAAACAACCATGGTGTTTATCTCCCAAAAAGGTAACCAGGGATGTTCAGGACACAGGTGTAACAGGCTGGAGATCACCTGGCTGTACAACCTGAGACTGTGTTTCTCAGTTTGGCTGTGGGTTTGTGTGAGCTCAGCCTGGCTGTGTCATCTGCTTGCACCCATCTCGGCCCTGTGCTGTCCTGAGGCCTTCCATTCTCCAGCAGATTGCATTTAATAAAGGGGGTCAAACAGAGCAGTAGGGCTGGGTTTACTGCTCTGCTGTGCAGGTCCCAGTGCACCATGTGTCCTTCCTGAAGATGTGCACAGGAGGATGCTCCAGCCTCAGAACTGGCCTGTAAATGGAAACCTGCAGCCAGTTTACATCTGCCATGGAGCCAATTCCACCAGGAGTGAGTGCTGCCCTTTGGCTGAAAGGAGGAGTTTCCTCCCACCCAGGCAGTGCCTGTGACACTGTTTACTGCCTGCCAGAGTAGCTCCCAATTTGGTTCTTAAATTCTTTCTCCCATTTGGCTTAGACTCTTTCATACACCTGGCTTGCTTTCAGTATTGCCAGCGTTTAGATGCTGGAGCCTCTGGAGGAGGCTGTACTGACTCACTTGTAGAACTGTAATGGCTTTTTATTCATATTTGGGTGAGCTGTTGAAGAGATATTACCAAATTGAAAAGCTGCATGATTTGGGGTTGAACTATTCAGATAAAACAAAGCTTGGAGTTTAATTGGATCCGATTATAGAGTCCAAGCAAGAATCCTGACACCCCACCTAATCAGTTTCCTTCTTTTAAATATGGAAATCTTCAGAGCCTCTCCAGTAAGAAAATTCCACATATACTAATAGGCTATGGATCCTTTTATTTCTTCACACACATTTTAATATGTTCAGAGAGTTCTGGTACAGTCTGGTTGCACTTGTTTCAAGTTCCTCATGAAATCCCACCTCTGACTACAGTGGGTTGGTTTATACATTATTCAGTAGTAAAATCCCAGCTGAATAGGGAGGAGGGAAAAAAAAGTTAAGTATTGGAGTGGAAAGCTCACCAGGTCCTTAGCATAATCTCTCTGGTTCAGACCTGCATTTCTTTTTCTATTTGAGCTTGTCTTACAGTGGAGAAGAGTGTATCATTCCAATTTCAGATAGAAGACTACCTGCTCAGCTCAGGCAGATTTAAAGTTTTTTTTTTTTTGGTACATCACATACTTTCCAACAGCCCCTTCCCCTCTCTAAAGGGATTATTGTCTAAATCTGCACCGGGTCAAGTGAAATAATTAAACACAAGCTGGCTCCACTAATTAACTTATCCACAGACCATTGTCTGTTATTAGCATTTTAAAGAGAGAATTTGTTAACTCCTTCTTCCTAGACGTAGTACTACTTTTCTTAATAGCAGGATTCATTCCTGTGAGCATCTTTGGCTCTATTTCTTGCTTAAATATTGTCTCCAACACATTTGCCAGAGCATGAGTGAGTTTGTGGGATGTTTCACCCTGCACCAGTTACTTTTCTTAACTGGGCATAAGAAGAAGGCAGCTTGAATGCAAAGGACTGTGACTGTCAGAAGACCAAATACAGTCTCTTGTATTCTGAAATATTCTTAAAATAGGAAGTTCGAAGTTCTCAGTGTAAACAGCAGAGAGGCTGTTCCATGCTCTGTAAAGTACGATTTAAATTGTGATGTATCTGGAGTTTTTATAGTACATCTCATCTGGAACAGTGTCAAGATCGTGGCGTTTGTATTTGCAGAGGATGTAATACTTCCAAAAATACAGAAATGTGTGCACAGGGACCAAAATGTGGGTGTTTGCTGTTCTGCATCACGAATCCTGTCTGTTTCCTTGAGTTCTGTACTAATTAGTTCCCAGAAAGGTGGCAGAAGGTGGCTCTGTGAAGGGGAGGGCTGTTCTTGTTAGACACTTGTGAGCATCGCTGATCTGGCTATAAATAATCACAGCATCAGGTACTGAGGTTTGGGCTGTTCTCCATTCACTGCAGGCTGAGAGGGGACTCATGGATAAGGCCAGCAAGGTGGCACATGCAGGCAGGATGGAGCTGTGTGTTATTCTTCCCAGAAATGCACATTAAAGCATCTAGGAGCCTGTAGTAGCAGAGCTGAAGCAGTGAAGCAGTTTGTTCTTTTGTCATGGTAACCTCACCATTTTTCTCCTAATTTTTAGGCCAAATATTTTCCTTTCATTGTTGTTCTGTTATTCCAGTTTTCTAAAAAATTCTGAGGACTTTGTGTAAGAAATCCTCATTAAATAGAGTACATGTCAGTACAATCATGTTTTATTCAAGCTATTCATTTCTTGCACTTAAAATGCTTTCTGTTCTAAATGCCTCTCCAGAAAAATAAATGTGGTTTTCAGTTAAAGTAAACAGGTCACATACTCAGTGACCTTAAATCTGATGGCTCAAATTGAGAAGAGGAACTAATTGCATAAAAATGCAGTGACTCATATTATCCAGATGTTCAATAAGTTGGTCTTTCCAACTTACTTATACATGCCTGAAAAATAAATAGATTGTAGTTTTCTGTTCATACCAACATGGAATTCACCTCAGTTTATAGGGAAGGATTTTGTTTTAATGGTTTAAGGTTTGGAAAGATGCCCAAGGAAGGATGAACTGACCAGACTGAGGATGGGAATCAGGGTCTGTAAATCAGCAGCAAACGACTCCTGTAGAAGTGGGAAGCTTTTCTGCCAGGTATCTGCTATTCTAAAGGGAGGGTTTGATGCCACCCAAGCAGCAACGTGCCAAATAAAATGCCTACTTAGGAATCATAGTGGTCACCTTGTGAAGGTGAATTTCAGAGAGGTCAGAAGAGCAGCATCCTTGTCCCTTGAGCTCAGGGCCAACCCTGTGGTTTGCCTGCAGCAGAGTGGAGCTGGCCCAGCCCCAGAGATGTGCTGCACTCTATATTGGGTGTGTTTTGCAGGGGAGCCTGTGCTGATGTGGAGTAGTAGATGAGAGGATACTCCACGCATTACTCATTCTGCAAGTGGTTTGTTTTGGAGATGTGTATGTTTCTGCAATTATTTTAGCCATTAAACTTCAGCCCTGAAAATGCTTTCATCTTGGCTGATCCCATCTTTTCTGTGGCCATGGCAATGGAGAGGAGGGTGATGGGAAATGCATTACTGGGTTTGTAAATTATGTGCAGTTCCCTCACCCTCCCCCCTGTATGTTTGATATCAGACGATGATGTTTGACAGAGAAGATAATGAACAGTATTTGCTGGTAAATCAGCAGCTAGATGTGGTTTGAAAGAAAGCATATTTGGGCATAAAGAGACAATCTGGAAGGTTACCAGTGCTGTGCACCATCAGAAAATCTGCTCCACAGATGAGCAGCAGAGCAGCTCCCACCAGTGAGTGCTGGAGAGGAGCTGGGTGGCCTCATGACTTCAGGGTATCGACTCTTGGCAAAGCAATTGAGCAAACTTCCCTAGGAAAAGAGCCTGCAGGGCATCAGAGGGCTCTTAGGGTAGGCAGCCCACCCCCAGCTCCTTTGGTCATGGCCAAATCCCTGAGAACCCCTAAAGTAAAAAGTGGGACAATCTCTCAGATCTGTCCATCAGATTAGAAATTGAAGCATCAGCCATCATTTATGCAGATGATCCTGATGAAGCAGGAAGCGCCCCACAACATTTTCCCCACCCCTAGATTAGGACAAAATAATGATTTTTTAGAATTGTAATTACCAGTCAGAAAATAAAATCTGGAGAGATTTAGCATTTTTATTTTAATAGCTGCAAAAATGTCGCATTGATATTGGTCTTTTAAAGTGATGTTTGACATTTTGAAAGATCAATTTTTGTCAAACTTAGCTCAGACCATTAAAACCATTTTTAAAAGGACTCTTTTGCAATGTAAAAATAAATTCCAAGCGAGGGAGAGCTTTCAAGTGCCCGTCCTTGGGAGCAGTTTCACTCTTAGCATCTTGTGATGAAAAACCATTTTGTCATAATATTCTCCACCAGTTTTCATCCTCAGGCCCCTTCAGTTCTCTATATGGTCTCTGCCACTACTGTCATCCAACCATATCAAAATGGGTATTTAGGGACGTTCTTCTGAAAACTAATTCCAGTGTTTGCAATAAGGGTTGCTAATGTAACTCGGAGTGACCGTTGCCTGCAGTATCAGCATCTTCAAAGGCTGACTGACATGTTTGAGAAATGGATTTTGTGCTACTCTGCTGACCCCAGACTCTGTGCCAGGGCAGTTCACAGAGGGGCACAGTCCTTTCCATCCAAGTTCCATAGGGGCTAAGGGAAGCTAAATTACAGACTTCATATCCAGATGTGCAGGGGAGCGTTCAAGGAAAATGCATCAAAAACATCTTGCAAAAACTCATTTAAAGTTACATAAATTATTGTTTGCATTTTCACATGCAGTTATTTTCAAGTCTAACCAGCTGTATCTGATTGAAGTGGCCCTAAATAAATAGATGGTTACATAAACACAACATTTGTTTGGGGATTTTTTCCCAATAAGGTCTGGGCCCTGTTTGCTTCGCAGTGTTGCACAGACTGTGAGAAGGAGGTGTCTGAATTTCAATGGGACATTTTGACACAGAAAATCCCATTCTTAGTATGTTTGGAGTTTCTAAGTCATATGGTGACAGCTACCTTAAAAGAAGACACAGTAAATAATATGGCATGTATTTTGCAGAGAAATTGGAATGCAAGCAGAGAGTCCAAAGGGGTGATCACATTTCATTTCACGTTTTTCACCCCGTTTCGGTGCATCAAGCCAGTGTCTGGTGCATGCTGATGCACTGAGCAGGCATTCTGCTGACATGCTCCCCAGCAGCATCTTGGGTTGCTGTTTGTTGGGAAGGGCTGGTGTTTGCATTTCCAGGAGAGCCCTTTGCCACCATCCAAGGTGATAACACCTCACTCCCTCCACCCCTGTTTTCATCTCACAGATCAATTACCTGATAAAGGGTGACCCTGGGCCAGGCCTTGGTTGCTGACTGCTGCAAGTGCAGTCCACAAAGTTCAGAACTCCTTAAAGCACCACTGAAATTCTTTCTAGCAGGTCCCAAGGTTCTATAAATGAGGAAATAAAACAAGTGACTCAAGGCGCAGAGATGCTCGTCTGTGCTGTCTCTGTTCCAAACCAGAATAAAACATGAAAGAATAATCTGAAAGATGTGACAGTTTTTATTGAAGAAATAATCAGAGAGTCACTTATCAGAATCAGGAAACCTGCTTTATCCTTTGTTGCATTATAAATAAGAATTATATTTGTTCTTGGGGAACAAGCTTGAAGTACACTGCAAGACGTTATTATGAATGATGCACCGGGAGGAACTGAATAAATACTGCCTGTCTGCCCCATTAGGTGGTTTTGTTTCTTACATTTCTCTGATTCCTCTACCAGGAATGAGTTGTTTTATCATTTCGGAGGTGAGCCATGATAGGTTTGCTTGTGGGGGCCAAGCTGACAGAAGGGAGGATGCCAGGCAAGGCGAGTGGTGGTGGGGAGGAGGCAGGGGCTGGGGTCTCCAGGTGTGCCCCAGCTGCTCAGTGTCCAGATGGGCTCTCCTGCTGCAGGGAGACACTGCTGGCCAGGGCAGCCCATGGTGGTGTGGAGGAAACAAGAAGATAAAATTTTGGGAGAAGCAGAAACAGAAGGAAGAGACATTTGTAGGGATAGGAGATTAAGGAGGGTGGAAGCAAGGAGTTTACTTTCTCCACTCTTGTAAACTCTTGCAGGCTGTTAGCTCTGAATATGAAAGGTTATAGGGAATGCCATCCTAGGCAGAACAACACACCCAGTGCAGCATCCTCTCATGATCCAGGCATCTGTCAGAGCCGCAGGCACGAGCTCTTGGAGCTGCGTGTGCCGCTTCTGTCTCGCGCTAGGTGATTAGATGTAAAATTACACAGTATCATCCCAACTTGGAACATGAAACGACTTCCATGCTCTGTCTTGACTGTTCATAATGTTTCTTGGCAGAAGTTGTTGCAGACACCGGCTTTCAATCCTTCCAAATTAAATGTCAGTTGATGGCAGCGCCGCCGCCAGCGGGAGCGCCCTGCTCGTCCCGCTTCCCCCGGCTCCGCACCTCCTCAGCTGGCTGATGAGCAGCTCAGCTGGGAGCAGTTTCGGAGGAGATCTTTGACTTTCTTTGGCTTCCCAGAGGAATTCGTAATTATTTCCTCCTTTATCATGGAGTGCAGCTGGAGTCTTCAGCTCCATTAGAACTGCCCTGGTAATTTCACAGTGTGAAATTTACAGCAAACTAGGGACATTAACGTTAAATAAATTTATGCAACAGCAACCCTCACCCAAGTCATTAAAAGTGTGTGCAGTTTTTAATGGATGCTTCAGCATGGCATTTGATAAGTTTGTTCATTTCTTTTCCCAGTCTGTTAATTATACACAACACACACACACACACACACACACATTCTTCTGCCAGAGGTTTTGGTGGAAGCTGGCTGTGGCCACGGATGTCACCTCCTTGCAAACACTTCAAACATGGCTCTAATCCCAGCCTCAGTGGAGTGAGGAGAGGCTGTCACCAAGAGTGTATCTGGGGGGGAAGTGTGACAGTGTGGGTCTGTGTGCAACTCCAATAATCCAATTGAACTATGCAGTGATTCCGAACCGCGTCTATTTGAGAAGACAGGATATCATAAAGGCTGCTAATATGGTGGAAAATTGTATTAAGCTGAGACAAGACAAAGTTGATTATGTGCACAAGTAGTGCAGATGTGCCTGGCACTGGTCGTTTATGCATATTGATTGATCTTAAATACAGCAGAGCAGGGCATGGGATGGGGTTTCCATGGTTATTGATTTTCTTTCAGCTCCTCGGGCTGTCATCAGAGACTTTCAGATCCGACTGCCTTGACCTATACACGCCCTGATAAGAAGGCTTGATAAGGAAGCAGGCACGGGGCTGCTGTCCTGGCCAGAGAAAACCTGCTGGGTATGTCCTTTGAGGAGCAGACATTCAGGAGCAGCCCTGCTTTTCAGCTCTGTGGGGCCGGGGTGTGGAATTCTCTGGGAAGCTGCAGTTGGGCTTTGGGGCTGCCTTGCTGGATGTTCAGCGTGGGCTGTGAGGAGCAGCCTGGAGTGCTCACCAGGGTCACTTTGCTGCGTGATCTGCTTCCCTTCAGTTTGCTGAGGGAGGGGACTTGGTTTCCTAATTGTTTAATTTTGGCTTCTATAAACCTGCTGGAGCAGAACTGTTGTTTTTCCACCTCTCCCACGTTCCAAGCAGTGAAGCTAGAAACAGGAGGTTTTCATCCTGTTCTTTGGTTGTTGTCTCATTCCTCAGGAGTCTTTATTAAGACAGTTTTCTTTAGTCCTGCTCTGCCTGGAGCCACTGACCTCGCCTGGCTTCCATGGGCTCTGTGACTCTGCTGGCACGAGCCATTTGATGGTTTTCCAACTGAAAGAGCAGATTTAGATTAGATATTAGGAAAAAAATCTTTACTGTGAGGGTGGTGAGGCCCGGACACAGGTTGCCCAGAGAAGCTGTGGCTGCTCCATCCCTGGAAGTGTCCCAGGCCAGGTTGGACAGGGCTTGGAGCACCCTGGGGTAGGGGAAGGTGTCCCTGCCCATGGCAGGAGATGAGCTTTAGGATCCCTTCCAAGCCCTTCCAATGATTCCATGATTCTCTCATCACCAGCATGAAGCTTGAAACGTGATGTGGGAGTCAAAGACCCTAATTTTCTAATTAAAAAAATATTTAGGAGTAGAGATAATTAAGCATCTAGCAGTCAGGAAAATGGATTTGTGGATGTTTGTCCAGGGAATTCCCTAATATCCCAGTCCTGAGGGTTTTCACATGTATGGGCATCTCCTCCTGCCTTGGCTGCAGCCTGGGTCTGCTGACACAGGTGAGCTTCATGATTGTGCTCCAGTTCTGAAAGAGGAATTTGTGAGCATGTTGAATTGAGTGCATATAACTTACCTTGATTTATATTTGAGCTGAGGTGAAAGAACTCTATCTGTGATTATAGACATCAAAGACAATGTATTGAAATTCAGTTTTCTAATGTACACATCATTTATCAAATCTCTGCCCAATAATGCCAACGTTTGCTGCACAGAAATACAACGTGATGGATTACCTGCTTCCCACCAGCTTTCTGAAGGCCAAGGAAGATAAACACAAGATTCATGTAGAAATGCCAAGTTCAGGCTAGGGAAAAAGACTGAAATCAAAAACCCCAGGGCAGTTAGGAAAATTCATGAGCAGGATAAGGATTTCAGGGACCTTACAGTGCTCAGAGGAAAGGAGTTTCTTGTTCTCTTGCTGTCACCAAGAGCACGAGCGACCCACCTGCTGCAGGCAGGACGTGTCACCTTTTACAGAATTTGCCCTGGTTTAGTGCCTGGTGATCTAAAGAAACACATTTCCTACATCTAAAGCAACAGTGGTCTGGACTTGGATCCATAACAGCCAGTTTTTTCCTGGAATCTGAAAAAGAAAAAAAAAAAAAACTTAGAAATATGAATTTCAAATTAAAACCAGGAAAAAATAAATAGCAGAAAACACTTTTATTTCTTGCTGAGCTTCTATTCAGTTCCTGCTTCCTGTGTTGACAGTGTAAGTTATACTTGGGCAGGAAAAAAAAGGAAGCCCACAAACATAATTGCAAGCATGTCTAATTAGGCAGAGCTATGTAAATTTAGCGTTTCTACATGATTATAAATGTCAGGAGAGCCTTAGATAAGACATGAGAGTTTTGAGTATCTCTTGTGTACCTAGTCTAAAATGTCCTTATTGCTAATCCTATTCATCTGGAGTTGCTTCCTAATTAGAATATTTATGGGCTAATAAGGAGGTGAACAAGACACTCCAGTTCAGCTCCAAAGGTGAGAGCAGGGATTCATTAGACTCGGCGTCTCTGTTTTGATTGCTGTACAATGTAATTAACATTGTGCTAGACAATCATTTTAGATTTACCTTAACAACAAATGTTTAAGAAGATTCCTGCTGTTCTCTCTTCGTGCCCTGGTCTGCTGAAACCAAAAGCAGGGATGTCAGCAGCTTTGAGAGATTTGGGGGTTTCTGGATGGTTTTTTCCCCTTGTTGTATTTTCTGAACTGTTTTGACCCCAGTCTGTCAGTTACTGATGTTTCTGAGTTTTGGCCGTGCCAGCTAAAAGTGAATCTGGTTTGCATATTTTATGAATTCATGTTTTATAAATTTTATATCACTAGGACCTGCTTTATAGGAAATGCTTACTTTGATATTTTGGTGGGTTTTTTCAGAATTTTCTCTCGCGTGTCTGTAACCAGTGACCTGATATAAAACAGAATTTTTAAAGTCAGATATGATACAGCTGGTTTTAGCTTATACTACCATGAAAGCACTGACGTTCAGTGCCTGACTCTCTAATTTTTCTTCTGGAAGGTTCTTCCCCACCAGGAGCCCCACTGAGCCCAGGCACAGCAGCAGCAGGAAAAATTCCTCCTGCATCCAGACTGGGAACCAGGCAGTCCTGAGTTCCACCCCACGGGGCTGTAGAGCTTACTGATCCACCCTGTGTGAGGGTCTGGGTGCTTCCTTGCTGGGATCATCCCTTCTCTTCCCCATTGAGGGAGGGTCCCGTCTTTGCCACCCATCCAGCTTGAGCAGACACCTTCCAGATTTCCTCCTGCTGCCTCCTCTGCCTTTTGCAAGATGTTTCTCCCAGTTTGCTGCCAAAGCTCCCCTTGTGAAGGGCCCCTAAGGGGAGATGCTCTTTTTCTGCCAGCCCCAAACCCCTGTGGCTTTGCTGCTCAGGCCAGGGAACGTGGGGGCAGCTCCAGGTTTTAGAAAGGACAAGGCACAGAGTTTCTGTTCTCCCTCCCACATCTTTCTTTACTTTAAGCTCCACTTCTGTCTGCAGAGTTCTGCAAAGCAATGGCCATAATTAATCCAAATGCTAAATTGTATCTGTAATTGCCCCCTAAATTGTCCCCTATTTTTGCCAGTGCTGTGGCCAGTCCCAAAGTCAGCTCCTTTCCAAGGGTAAGCTGATCAAAGCAAAACATGGGGGGCTTGATCTCTTTCCTTCCCTTTCCATTCTGATCTGGTTGTCTGAGAAAACAACGTTCTGTGGCTTTAAAGGTGTGATCAGAAAAGTTGTTAAGATGTCAAGTCACGTTACTTCAAGTCTTCTCTGTATAAATTACAGTGAGGTACGGTGATCTCATAAATAATGATAAATATAGCAACATTCTGCTGCTGATGGAAATCATTATCAGCCATTATCAACTTTAATTAATATATTCACATTATTCAAATCCAGGTAGAAAATGTTCTTTGGCATCAAGTCTGGAGGAATATGGATTGTGGCTTTTGTGCAGCTGGAAAAGCAACAGGGGAGCAGCTCTGGGGAAATATTTTGTTTAGAGTTAGGGTCCAGCATATTGATTGCCCCACAAATGTCCCCCACTTTCCATGCTTGTGTGCAAGGGCTGGTAGAAATCATGTTTTCCAGGGTTATTTCTTTCCTTGGAGCGCTGCTCCTGCACCAGAAGAGCTTTTTGTTGTTTGTGGCATCTCAGTTGTCTCCGTAGCAACCAGGGTAATGCAGGGGAATACACAATTGAAGATGCTGGAGATGAGTACTGGTAGCAAATGTTCTTTAACATGAAAAATGAGTGAAAACAAACAGAAAATATGGGCAAAATAAACCTCTGCTAGTTCTAAATGGAATGCTTCTTGAAAATTTCCATTAGGGCTTAACAGCTCTTTAAATAAATAGCCACTATGTCCCCTTCCATCTGAGGGTTTCCATCTGTTGATTGTCTTTGTTTGGTTTTCTCCCATTTTGTGAAAGTCCCGAGGCCCAGTCCTGCTGCACACCCAGCCCCTGGGTACAGGGCTGAGCATTCCCTTCCCTCTGGAGAAGGAGCTGAAAAACAACATCAGATTGATGCACCCCGCCTGCCACTGCAGGAGCTAACCCTTAAACCCTCCATCCACACCTCCTGGAGAGGGGCCAGGGCTCTGTTTGCAGCTGTCCAGCAGAGAGAGGAGGGCTTCTTAGAGCAGGAATCCCCTGTTTGTCCAGGGCTCTGCTCAGACAAGGGCAGAGGGCTCTGCTCCATGCACACAGCAGAGCAGGTGATGCTCCTGAGGAGATGCTCCTGCATCCATCTCATCCCTCTGTGCCTGCCCCTGCCCTCTCAGCATGCCCAGACCATGGCATCTCTCCACAGGCAGTGCAGAATCCCTGGGATAACCCCTGTCCCTCAGACATGCACCCTCTAATATCTATTCCAAAGAAGGTGCCAGCCTGGGATGGTATTTTCTGTCCCAGACGCAGCAGTGAGAGTGGGCTCTCTGTGGGGTGTGCTGTGTTTCCATGGGAAGGGCTCCCATCAGTGATTCCCTGGGCTAAGGGCTTCGTTAGAACCAGATAATACTCAGTTAATGACCCAGAGTAAGGACCTGTTACAGCTGGTGTGAGGCAGCACTTTGTTTCTGCTGGCAGACAATACATCTCTAAATCTGCACTGTTCTTACATTTCCTATGAGAAAAAAAGAAATGAAAAATCCATACAGCTCCCATTAACCAAGAGAGAGAGGCAAACACTGCTGTGAGTGGGGTGAGATAAAACCTTTTCACTCGGGGACACAAATGTGAGTTCAACTTAGGATAAAATTAAATACATTTCATGGTCTCACCTTGCTCCCCACAGGGAGTCAATCCATCTCACAAAATTCTTGAAACACCTTTATCCCAGCCTCCAGCTTCTTCTGAGAGAGACCAAGGAGCAGAGTCCTAAATCCCTTGGCATTCTGCCTGAAGAGGATGGTCCCACCAGCTCCACATGGAGCCTGGTCCTACAGCCCTGCTTTTCTTGCAGTGAAGAACCTCAGCTTCTGGTTCTTCTCCTTTCCCAGCATGGTTTTGTCTGAGAAGTGAAGGAAATACAGCAACACACACAAAACATTTACGTATATATGTAAGTTCATACACCTGAACCCAAGGTGAGGCTCCACAGGAGCTCAACACTACTGTAGGAGCAGGAAAAATGGTAATTTGCTTTTCCAAAAGTACATGTCTCACCAGTATTTTGGAGAGTATTAAACTTAGAACCTCATCAGCTCCTCCTAAGTCTGCTGCAGGGCTAAGTTGTTCTACTGGATTCTGAAGAAAATAGGGATGCAGTTTTGGGGATGTTTCCCTTGCACAGGGCGGCTGAGATTTTGGAGCATGGACCATAGATGAGATGGTTTCATTTGAATTCCACTCTCAACCAAAGCAAAAATAGTTTGTTTTGAGGGAATTCTTTTTCCACAGTGTCTGTTTTCCTTTGTAATTACCAGAGATTATCAGTACTGGAATAAGGACTGTGGTTTGCAGTTAACATAGCCTGAAATAATTCCAGCTCACACATGGTACCCTTGAGAGGGATGAGACACCCCAGGTTTATGGCAGGTGATGGGTGACATGAAACCATCCTGTGGAGGGACCAAAGCACTCTAAATCCACACCCCAGACAATTTTTTATGTACCTCTATCCTCAGTCTGCAGTTACATTTTTGGGCTGGTTCTGTCAGTGAAGAATTACTGCCCAGAACTTACAGTCAGTGTACTTACATGTGCAAGAAGTTTCTTTTTGGAATAATTCTGCTCAGGGAACTGATGTAACTCAGCAAAAGGAGTGTCTTGCACATAGAAACTGGTCTGAGCTGGGGGTGGGGGAAAAAGAAGTAACATTGTGAGGGTGGATTTAATCAATACAGTTTTACTTCTGTGCATAAAGGCTTAAAACTGCATTCAGCATCTCCAACTGGACTCTGCAAACCAATGAATCCCTCTGAAAAAAAACCCCTTAATTCCTCTGCCTGTTCCCCATTTGAGGAACAGGAATAATTCTCAGCTTGCAGAAGTTTAATGAGTATGAATTTGTCAATATTTATGCCTACAAAGAAAATAAAATATGCTGGCATTATTTATAGCGTTTCAGTAAGCTCGTCAGAGCAGCATCATATATGATCAGGTCATGGGTTAACAAGGATTAATTATCTTGGCAGAATTATGCTTTGCAATTTTTCATTTCAGTCTGTTACTTTTGAGTATTTGATAATGTAGTCTACTAAATTCAGGGTCATTTTGCTCCTTGTATGAAATTCAGCACTTCCCTACATAAGTGTTTTTTAAGCGGAAATGCAGCCAGAAGTGGGGAGAGCTGAAGTGCTGAAATTCCGTCTTGCAGCTAATAGCCAAGAAACTGCCACATTCCTCCAATTTTGTAACTGCAGGAATTGCATTTCATCACATGAAGGTGGCTGGCGAGTTCCTCTTTCATTCCTCGTGGCAATGTGAAGTTAATTCCGTATTACAGGGACCTGGGAGGTTGTCAGGGGGGTCTCTGCAGTGCCAATTCCTTTATAAAATCTCCCCTGCTATGATGGAGCCTGCTCCTGGTCACCCAAAGGCCTTTGACACTTGCACAGATCCTGCACATCCCTTAGTTGACAAAGAAGCATAGAAATTAAATGCTGTTTGATTAAGGCCCTGATCTGGGAAAATTAAATTTTGCCTTCAATTATTGCAGTGGCTTCTGGCTGCTGCTCCATCCTCTTGTCATACACAGTCACCAGAAAGGGCCCAAGGTGCCCCTCCAAAGGTCTCCCTGTAGAGCTGGGACAATTTAGGATTATCAAAAATCCTTCCTGGTCTGCTCCCTCCTCTTTCAAGTTAATAAACAAGGCATTTAATTTCACACTCCCTATACCAATCTGCTTTTCCTGGAGCTCTGCTCTGCCCAGACCCTCTCCAGTCACTGACATGGAGCAGTTTTTCCTCCTGCTCTCGCCTGGCTGTGAGAGACTCTGCTAAGGCACATCTGATTAAGGCTGACAGGCTCAGGATGGGAAGGAAAACATCCCTGCTCATCACAGCAGCTCTCACAGTGGCTCTCTGCCAGCCTGGCGTCTCAATCATTCCATTTATCAGCAGTTTTCCCCTTTATCACGAAGTCATTTGTTCCTGTTCCTCACTTGCCTGGTTTTATCTCGTGTCTGGAGCCCTCTGAGCAGGCAGGACAGGGAGTTGTGCTCTCCAAAGCAGAGCAGGCTCCCTTTGGGAAGCATCTGCAAAATGTGAGTCACCAGAGGCTGGGGTTCACACCTCACTGTGCTGTTTCCATGCTGGGTTTTTGTTTACAGTGGAACCCAAAACTCAGTTTGCCCAAATGCCCTGCAGCCACTTCCTGTGGCAAACCCATGATGGGTCAGTAGAGAGTCAATATTTTCCTGGGATCTCATTCCCCAGGTGGGAATTCTGTGTCTCATTCCCCAGATGCTGTAGCTCACAGAGCAGTGGGTGCTGACACCCATCAGGAAGCCCTGTTCTATTAAGACTGCTCTCTGAAAATACTTACTCATTTTGGTGGCCTTTCTTTTGTAAGAGTACACATTATTACCCACTTGTGACTTCTCTCAAATCCATTAATACAATGTTTCATAAAAAATCCTTCTTTTCTATTTGTCTAATACAACTGGATATAAACATCAGGATCAGTAGCTTGTGAAAAAAGCTGAGATGCCTCCTTCAGAAAAGTGCAGCACTTTATCCTCCATTAATCCTAGACCTTGCTCAGTGAATTATTTGTACCGTTGGAGTAATTGTAGCTGTGTAGCATTTGATAAGTTATCACAAAGTTTATTACTGTATTTTGCTCTGGACCTAAGTGTTTTTTCCATCAGATTCAGTCTCAATTGTAGTCCTTCTACACCAAGACATAGTACAAGTCAAATATTGAATCAACTGCATGTCTTTATTTCCTGTGTGTTACACCTTTACCATTATTAATATATGCAAAATTAGTAAGATCAAATATTGCTCAAATGCCTTTGTTTCTTGTCATGGGTCAGAATTTCCAGCCAGAAAGAAAAAATCCTTCACTCACAGGCTAAGCTTTCAGTTCATTTTCCCACAGCACTGGAGATCTTTTTGATTGCACCTATTTTCATGTAGCCCTTTTCCAAGGCAGGGAAACAAAGCCTTTGCAGGCAGAGCTGGTTTTGACAAAAGCCCCCTTTGCTATTTCCAACTTCACAACCAAGCTGAATTTCTTTTCCAGAAGTTGTCAATCACATTCTCCCTCAGCAGATCAGCACAACGTGACCCTGCCCACGGTGGGTGAAACAGCTCTTAAGAGAAATACAATAGGGAGCATCTCACATTAATCTCTCCTCTCTGTTATTTGACTGTTTTCCACTAACCTTTCCTTCTGCCAAATTTAATTAAATCAGCTGCTTTTGTGGCTCTAACCTGGCCCTTCTCTGTTTGGACATTCCCTTCAATTCATAAGGCACATATGATATGCAGCCAGCAGGGACTTAGCCAAGCTATTTTCTTAAAATAATTCTCAGCAATGAATAAGGAATGACACCAAATGAGTTTATTTTATCCAGACCATAAGGAGTCAACACAGTACAGATGCCCCAGACTTGTGTTGTGCTCCTGACTGCCAGTAATTATTTTAAAATCCAGGATTTTAGTGTTGTTCATACCACGTGTATACATATAGGATTGTACAAAATGGTTTGAATATATTGCATTGATTTTATTTTTTTTAGTTGCTGCACTGATAGATTTTTTAAAACGCCTCATGTTCCCCAGAATAAAAAGGTCTGGCTACATCAGTGGTGTCATGAGTGTGGAATTTCAGGCTTTCTGCAGAAATGAGACCAAATATAAGTAATGAGCAATATTATGAATATTTATTCACCTACACTGATCCTCCTGATGATCTTTTTCAAGCTTCCAGCCTGACAGAGCTTAAAGAAGAAGGCAGTTTTACCTGAATTGTGAAAGGTTTTTCTTCCTCTTTCTAATCAAGCGTGATATACCAGAAAACAAATCAGGCTGATAAAAACAGAAGCCAGACTTACAAGAAAAACAGCTGTAGCAGCTAAATGGCTTAAAGCAGAGAAAGTAGGAAAACAGCATGTGGGGCTAATGATGGGTGGTTTGCAGGTTTCAGAATATATTAAGGCATTTTCCCTGTTTATTAAATTGCTCTGGCAGCATTTGACAGCAAAGGTTTTGTGGATTATAAGAGTGCAATGGACATAACTAGGATATTTTTTTATCCTAAAGCCTGGCCTTTGGGTAATCACCAAGAAGTTACACGCTGCAGGAGGAATTTGCTTTCCACAAGTCCAAAGAAGGTTGGTTTTTTACCTAAAAAATAAATGTTTCTGAGATTGTTGTTTACTTTCCCTTCTCTGCCTTGAGATTTTGAGTTTTTTCTGTCTCAGCACTCACTGCTTTTGTCAGTAAGTGGCAGAAACCACCTGGAAGCAGCATCAATTTGCTGCTGGCGTATTTACCAAAGGGCACCTCTGTGCAGCACCAGGTGCTGTGTGACCACCCAGACTTTGAACTATTGCTCGTCTCTCCCTGCTCAGGAAAAGCCAAACGTAATTTTCATGGTTTTACAGAAATTGCCTCAGCCAAAAGTTAGAAGGCATATTATTCCTGAGGTCTCCTTTTAAGCGCTCTTTGTGAGATGACCTGGGATCTGTGGGGCATAAAGGCTGGAAAGTGTTGGTGGGAGTTGGCCTGGGGCTGGTTCCCGTTCCTGGGGATGCAGATGGACACACAGCTCTGTCCTGCAGCCTCTCTCATCCCAGTGGCCCAGTGCTCCAGCCAACAAATGGATTTCTCTTCTCGTGGTATCACTGTTAGATAAAAAAGAGTTTTAATTTCATTTCGAAGTGTTATTTTCAGTTTCTTTGATGCACAGAAAAATTAAATGACCTGCTAAAGGTCACTTGGGGAGGGTTTGGGAAAATGCTAAAGAAATTCAGATCTTCCAAGCTGCAGCCTACAGCCTTAATCACAACCCTCCTCTGTTTTGGCACAGTGGCTGCAGTCAGAATTGAAATACATTATCCAAGATATTAATCACATCTCTTTTTTTTTAGTGAAATTTATCAGTAGCTCATGCCAGCTCATTGCTATCCCTTTGTATGACTGTCAGAAGCAGGTAATTCAGTTTTCTTATTTCTCTCCTTCCTCCTTGTGGACTTACAGCTGATCTGGAGTTTGGAACACTGAAGAGAGAGATGCCCATTCCTAGTGATGCTGTGATTCCAATGTTGGTGTAAATGGGATAACCATGAGAAGCTCATTAACTGATGTTTAGTCAGTTTAGTCATTTAGTCTTTCTAAACAGAAAAGTTGATGCTATCCAAGGACAGAGATACTGTAACAATGGGGTTTCTGACAATAATTTTGATAATAATTCTGATAATATTTCTGAAGTCAGCTCGTGGCACCTGAGTCCCTTCATTCAAGTTTTGAGAAATGCGTGTGCTCAAATATCAGACAAGAAATGTTGTGGTCCCTGTTGCCCACCCTCTGCAAGTGGAAATGTACAAGTCTAGAACAAGTGTGGGGTTAATAACAAACCCTGCTGTGCTGTTAACCTTGGACACAGCACAGTTCTGAATGTGCTGCTGCCACCAGTGCTGGCCAGCTGGGCTCAGAGCCTGGCAAACCCTCTGCAAGGTGTGTTTGTGTCACTGCGCTGTTTTGGTGGATATATTCTCCTGCATTCCCCTTTCTTTGGGCAGAAGTTGCTGCATTGAAATCCCACATTTTTCACTGAAGCTTGGGTGTTGTTTCAAAAACCTTGATAGCCCAGGCTCAGTGTCTAATCCCTTTGGGGTAAAACTCCAAAAAAAAAAGAAAGAAGTATCTATCTCAGATGAATGTGGTGGCAGCATATTGCACTTAAAGCACCTCTGTTCCACTTTAATGCAGCCCTTCCTATGCACGGTATTGCTGGCACCAGGCATTGTTAGGAGAATCATGAAAATGATCCATCAGGATCCCCAGTCTGTCTTACCATTTCCAGTTATTTGTCTGCTGTGGGTTGGGTTTGTTTCTTTTTTTTTTTTTTTTTTTTTTTTTTTTTTCTTATTTTCTCTCCTGGTTCAGTCTCAGGGCTGTTTAATGCTTGGAGTTCCTATTTCTGAGCATCCCTGTGTATCCCTGACAACTGGCAGATCCCTCCTGGAGCTGAGCTGAGCTCCTGGAGCAGCTCAGCAGCGTCCTGGCGCTCACCATGAGATGAGGTGCATGAGCAATTCTGTTTGGTTCACAGACCTTCCTTGTGTCTGGGAGGCTCCAGGGAGGGGTGGCCAGGATGCTGGAAGGCTCTTTGGGAGCCTGCTGGGGTCTGCTCTGTACCCAGTGCAGGAGCAGTTTCCACTTCAGCACTTCTCCTGCCTGGATGACACAACTAAAGGCAGCAGCCACTGAACTGTTTGGTCTCATGCAACTAAAAGGCCAAACAGAGTAGACTCCTGAAAGGCTTTCTGGCATTCTTTGATGTTGTAACCTCTGTGTGATAAAAAAGATCATATTCACTTTCTTTCAGTTAACTTTTAAAGCACTTCCTCCTGCTTTCATAGGAAAGCTCAGCTTGCCAGTGCTGGGTGTTGTACCCACCACCAGAGGCTGTTTTGCTTTCAGAAGCTGCCACACAAAAGAGGAAAGAGCTGCTAAAAGCTGGAGCAGGTCCCGTTTACACTGAAGTGGGAGATTCAACACCCACCCTGGGAGAAGCTGGAAAAGTTAATGGTGTGTCTGGTGGTTCCAAATGGGTTAAAAGGTGTAAATTGTAACACATTAATTTGCTATCATAAAGTGCAGTAGCTGAAGAGAATAAGATAAGTTGTATAATGTGTGAGATCCCCCAGGTTATGGGTCTTAGGTGCTGAGAGGGAAAGTGTTAAGAAGTAGTTTAATTGCTGGGTGTTAATGAGGCTGCCGGGAGAAAGCCATTAAAGGTGGATGTCAGTGTAGCTCCAGTGCCAAGTGAAAATCCTGAGCTGGGCTATGGACCTTCAATTGTACCAGACAAAATGGTTTTTGAAGGAGAGTGGAGCAGTTCCTGCAGACTGGAGGTGTGGATGAAACTGCTGTGGATGCTGGCCTGAGGCTGTTCTTGGCACAGAGGAGTTCACTGGTGTTTGGGCAGAGGGTCACAGGAGCAGACAGGGTCTGACCAGCACGTCACAGGCCAGGTGTCACATCACCACCTCTGCTAGGAGGAAAGGCAGCCTGGTGAGCACAGGGCTGCTCCCAGCAGAGCAAACTCTGCCTTGCTGGGCAGAGCCAGACCAGCACCAGCCCTGATGGGGCTCTGCCAGCACAGGCAGCTCATAAAATCAAACACCAGGGGCTTGTGGAAGGGAACACCTTGCCAGGCTGGAGGAAAAGCCAATACAGCCCCAGCCAAATGGAGAAAACAACCCTGGCTGCTTGCTTCCCTGTGTGGCTGTGCAGCACTGAGCAAGTGCCCCAGTTGGTTTTAAAAATAGAATTTCCTGCCTTGTTCTGTGCCTGTCTTAGCAGAAACATGGGCACCTCAGGTGGGAGCTGGTCCTGTGCAGCGGGGCAGTGATGGAGCAAAGCTGCATCATTTTAGCTCAGGCAGCAGCCTGTGCCCTGGGATCTCCAGGCCCAGGGCTTGGTGCCTGCTGAGGACTCTGCAGCCACAGTGTGATGCTGTCCTGGATGTGAGAAATGAAAAGTCAAGGTTTATCAAAGATTCTGCTCAGCTCTGGCACAGAGTTGACCCTAACCCAGCACCACCGTGGCTGGGGGAGCTGCAGGAGTGCTGGATTTCCCTGGGTGTCCTGTGAAAGCTGCCTTCTTCCCAGAGCTTCCAGAAGAGAGCTTTCTGCTGGAAATCTGTTCTTACTTAACCAAGGCTAAGTAGGGAGTATTAAAGGATAGATGCTTTAAAAGCTTTTCTTGTGAGCTTTGTATAAATGGTGGCTATTTAGATCTTTTTGGAAAAAGTACTTTTGCTTGAGTTAAGTGAATGTTTGGGGGGAGTTTGTTTATTTGTTTTTAAATTGCCTTTCCTGGTTCTGGTGCAGGATTTATTAATGATGTGTTTGCCATCTCTGATACCCAAAAACATGAACATCAAGTCTTCAGTAGCATGCAAAAAAATTTATTTAGAAAACAAATCACAAGAACATCTCGTATTCATCTCATTGGTGTTGCAAAATTAAGGGGAGATGAAAAAAACATAGATATAAAGGAGATGTGAGGATAACCACAGGAAGAAATAGAATTTAGATTTCCTATCTCCTTCACCAATGGATTCCTGCTAATACATCCTACATCCTGGTAACCTTATTTGCTTTACCAGGCGTGATGCTAAAATTAGCTAGTCATACATTTCTCAGGAAGTAGTAATTAATTGGACAATATTTGTACAGGGCTTTGAAAATGTAGTTCCTAATTTTGCAAACCCTTTGTCCATAATGCAGATTAATTTAATCACATAATTACTGCATTTCTGGACTTTGGTGTACACAGTTCCCCAGCTCATGTGTGATGTATAATAATTGCCTGTGTAAACTGGCAAGAGCCACATTTCTCAAACACCGTGCGTGCACATTTGAAAATTGGGATCACAGGTAGCACTCCATTACTAGGACTTCATTTTAAAATACTTTGTTCTTTTCTAGTCTGTCCCTGAATACGATTTACTCTTGTTTATACCCTGTCTCAGCAAGGCTCTGCTCAGCCCAGCCAGGGATTTGAGCCATTTCCATGCCAGCCTCTGTCTCGATGGGGAGAGCCACTTGCAATGGCTGTAATTTTGTCTGGGACACCTGGTCCTTTGTGTGTGCCAATGGAATGGGCTGGTTCAGTGATAACCATCAGTGTTAAGCCTTTTCACATGAACAGTCTGTGCTATTTGGACTGAAAGGGGTTTTTTTTCTTTTTCTTTTTACAAAGTTGTTTGCACACAGACAATGTTAAGAGATCTGCCTTCTGCTTTAGCTCATTTTGTCATAGTTACTACCTAAACCAGGAGGATTTAGCCCTAAGTTAATATATTCTTTTGAACGTTTTTCCTCCCCAGCCCCTGTGTTAGATTGCTCCAGCATCTCACTCCTTTATTGGTAAAGGGCCTACTAATTTCCAACCTAAATTTATTCATGGCCAGTTTATACCCATTTGTTCTTGTGTCAACATTGTCCTTTAGTTTAAATTGCTTCTTTGCCTTCCCAGTGTTTATCCTCCTGATGTTATTTATAGACAGCAATCATATCTGCTATCAGCCTTCATTTTGCTAGACTAAACAAGCCAGGCTCTTCTCCTGTGATGGGCTCTTCAGTGCCAGCACCTGGTGGGATCCAGGGGCTCAGCAGTGAGCACAGGGCCTGGCTGGTGCCCAGCGTCCCCAGGAGCCCTGGCTTGGCACAGGGTCAGGATTGCCAGCTGTGCCCTGCTCAGAGCTGCACACTGGCAGCAGGTGGGACATGGGGACAGCCATCCCTCCTCGTGTCCAATACAACAGCTTCCAGGAAAGTTTTGTTTTATGGGTGCCTTGCTGCATTTTCCTGTGTTTTGTGCTGTTAAATCGCATTTTTCTATTATGCAGTTGCCCTTCTTCCAAGCTGCCATTCCTCCTGTACAAGGCACCTTTTTAACCAAGCCCTTGACTAATTTCCCATCAGCCAGCTTAACAAATTCCTTCAACTAATTCCCATCTTCTGGAATTTAGCTGATGTGTTTCTTTGGGGCACTGTGTCAGATGACTGACAGAAGAGCAGATAGATTAGATCTGCCACATTTCCTTTAATTATTCCTTCCTTCATCATTTTTTCCTTAAAAAGTCCTTCTTAGTTTTTAGGTCAGACTAAAAACGCCGCACTTATCAAGATGAGGTTTTTTCCCTTGTCTGGAATAGAAGCAGCACATTTGCTTTGCTGTAGCATGAAGATCTGTTAGATTTATTAGAAACACTTGCCACAGGAGCTCCCACAGGCTTCAGTGGGGCTGGGTTTTTAGTCTAGACCCCCTTGGGCCACAGGCTCATTTCCTGAGCTCCCCAGCATCACCATCAGAGCAAACATACAGTAAATGTTAGAACCATTTTGCTTTACCTCTATGCTGTAATTTCTGCCCTGTGCTATTTAAAATGTCATTTTTGCAAAGAAAGAGAAGAGGAGAATTATTCTGTATGATCAAAATGCCATCAAGAAAATGTCTCTCATGCTTGGGGGCATGAGGCTGCCTTTTTTTTTTTTTTAATAGTCGTAACAATAATAATACTATTAGGACAACAAACTGAGATGCCCCTGGAGATGATGTGACAAATTGGAAGGACATGCTGAAATTGAAATTGATTGAATAGTTCAATAAAATCAGCTTAATGCACAAGAGCAAAAAGATTAGCTAGAGAAAAACAAAAAATCAGTAATTTGTTATCTGCTGGGACCAATCTCACTGGAGATTGAATTAGTTATAAACTAAAACTGGGCACTTGAAAGGAGCACCCCTATATGCACACAGTGCTGGGGCCTTTGGGATGGAGCTGGATGTGGATGGAAGCCATCCTGAAGGTTTGGCAGATGAGGCCTCAGACTGTTTCCATTTGGTGGTACTTGGCTTTATGGCTGGACTTGATCTTGAAGGTCTTTTCTAACCTAGATATTTCTCTGATTTCCTATGTCTGTGTTCTGTACACCATTTTCCCACACCATTCTCCACGGCAAAATCCACTTTTGCTCTAAACACAATAATTTTGTGTTCAGTTGATGGAAATCAGTGCAACTTTGGGGGTGTCTCTGGGGTTCCCCCAGCAGCTCATTTCTGATGTGTACCCAGTGCTATCCTGAGATCCAGCAGCTCCCCAGCGTGTGCATTCCCATCATGGTCCTGCCTGATCACTCCATCCTTTGGGATCTGCTGTAATTCCCACATTTTCTCACCAGGCTTGGACTGCCTGCTCTTGCTGCACAAGTGCTGTGTTCCTTTGCCATCCCTCCCTTCTTTCCCTCCTTCCACACCAGCTCCTTGTGCCTGCTACATTTGCACACTCTAATAAATTCTGGCCCTTTTCCTTCTCTTTTTTTTTTTTTTTTGTGTTGTATGATCTGATCAACATCTTTCTTTTAAACTTCTCTAATTTAGTGCTCTGAATTTGTGTGGGGGTTTTTTTATTAACATTACAGAGCTCAGTGAACAGTGCTTTGTTAAAGAAAACAATTCTGTTGTAAATCTGTGAGTACACGCACACAGATGTGTTTTTCTCATTTATGTGAAATTTCGTTGCTTCTACTTTTATAAGTACCCTCCCCACTTCTATGATTTAAACCTTCTGTTATTTAAACTAGAGCGTTTGGCCTGCTAGGAAATACTTCCATCAGCTTCCCAGGTAGTCCATAACAGAGAATAAGGAAGGAAAAGCTGGATATGAAATAGAAATTACATTCACTAATAAGGACATTTCAGCCTTGTGCAGTGCTTTACAAATGGAGTAATGAACAGAACTTTCTTGCATGAGCCCAAAACAAGGGCTAACAATAGTTTCTCCCTCATGTTTTATTATACAAGATAGGAAGAGATAATGAAAGTGCATTTCCATAATATATTCCAGTTGCAAGGTGCTGATGGATCCCTAAGTGTGATGTCTTGTCAATTTAGCAGGTCAATTAAAAGCCCTGGAATCAAGATAAAGCTAAAATGCAGATCTCTTATTCTGGCAACTCAGAAGAATTAAAGAACCGAGCCAGTTACAGCACTTCAAGGATGTTTATATGGGAATAAAGAGCCCTAATTGACCTAATTCTTGCCCTTTGAAACTTCAGAGGACATTTGACATTTTACACACACTTGTGGCACTGGCACCTTGGAGGAGCAGCCCTGGTACCTGAGCTGTGTTCTGGGGGTAGTTGCTCTTTCCTTGCACCAAAGTCCCTCCACCTGACTTCACAAAAAAGCTTTTCCTGCATAAAATTCTGCCTCCCCTTGGTTCACACCCCTTTGGGGCTCTCTGATGTGCCACCTTCAGGAGCAGGGTTGTGTTGAGCTTTTGCCTGGATCCTGCCCTGGCTCTCCTGCCTCCCTTGGCCCGCTTTCCAGGAGAGGAGCTTTGCTTTCCCATCTGCCTCTAAAGTGCTCTGTGAGCATGACAGGAATCAATAGTAAATTCTGCAGGTCTAAACGGAAATTTATTGTTGAGGCCAGTTGTGAAGATCAGGAGAGTTCTCTTGATGCAGGCAGATACTCCTAAAATATCCCAGGAAGATGTGTACACATGCAACATCAGATGGCCTCTCCTCTTTTATTCAGTTTTATTTTCCACTTGCATTGACTTACAGCATCCTTTAGAACTTCCCTGTGTGATTTTTGTGGCTGGCTCTGTGAGGTTTTTTCCTTTGAGAGCTGTGTGGTAGGGGGTGCTCAGGAATTTAAATTAGTTCTGCTGAACTGCTGTTTATTGCGCTGAATTATTTTTTTCTTCCATACTGGACTTAAATTCTCCTTATTTACCAGGATTGTGGTAAGGATTGAAACACGAAGAGCATTTTAATGCTTTTTGGGCATCAAACTGTGTGAGCAGAACGAGCTGGAGGGCTGCCAGGCAATGTTGATGTCAATTTTGGGGGTATAATATTCTTAGCAGTGTTTTCAGTGAAAACACATGAACAAAACTTTTACTGGTTTTCAGAAGACAGAAGCTAATGTTGCAGAAAATACTTTAAAGTTAATAAAAATGTCAGCTTCAACCAGAGAATTTTGCCCATAAGACTTTTATTTTCCCATGAGACAGGTGATGTCCACGGATCTATGCAAAAATCACTTCAGAAATGATGCAGAAAAATTAATTTAATTTTTTACTAATATTTTTATCTAATTAACTTCTTAGTCTGCTTAAAGATCACACTTGTATATGGAAGATAAACAAAGGTGTTTTACAGAGTGTGTTTTTGTGTCTCATCTTTTCTCCTTTTCTTTTTTTCCAGAAAGTTCAGCAGTACATAGTGATTGTTCAAGCCACAGATATGGAAGGAAATCTGAACTATGGTCTCTCAAACACGGCCACAGCCATCATTACAGTGACAGATGTGAATGACAACCCCCCTGAATTCACCACCAGCACTGTGAGTACCCACAGGGTGATGCAGGCACACTCTGCTTTTGGCTCATGGGTGTCGGTGTCTGCTGTCTCTCCAAGCTGCTTGGGCAGATAGGAGGAACTCTGATGGATAACTGTGGAATAAACACTTTCAGGGGAGAAAAGGGAAAAAGGAAAAGACTGATTCATGAACCAGCAAAATTGTTTGGTGACTGATTTGGCCGAGGCAATGAAGGAGCAGAAATAACGTGGCAAACAGCCCATGTCTGATTGCACCAAAGAGGATGCAGTTGTTTCATAGCAATTGGCTGTAGACATATCAGAGTTATTAATACTTCTGAGTGAAATCCTGAGCACTGAGAGATATTTGGGGTTTATGGATTGGATATGATTTCAAGAGGGCTGTAAGTGCTGTAAATGGTAGCAGGTAGCTGGTAAAATTTGTATTTCACTGATAGCTCTAACAGATGTATTTGTGAGTGCTGGCAGTAAATGTGTAGACATTCTTCAGTACATCTGGTTTTAATCAGTTAAAGATTTTTCTTCTGTTTTATTAGCACAGTCTTCTGTTCTGTTCTCTTGTGTTCCAAGGTATTCCTGGAGGGCAAGGGGAAAAAAACAGACGTTGGAAATGACAAATTTTTAGAGCTGGTTAAGGTAAAAATGAAGATTGGGAAGATGAAATTATGTGGTCTGGTTCATTCCAGCCTTCATAATCCATAGATGTAGAACATCTGAAATGTGCATGGTAAATTTAGAAATCACAGAGCAGTGCAGAGGTCTATATGCTAATAAATGAGAAATGCTTGTGCACCCCCTGTCTGTATTCATATGAGGGTCAACAAGGAGCAGTAAGTGATGTGTCTTAAATAGGCATCAAATCCTTTCAAATACAGGTGCTCTAACTTCTTAGTGCTCAAGTCACTGAACACCCTTGGAGGAATGTTTTTATTATTTATATAATTCTGAATTTTCATTCCGTCCTAAAGGGTCTCTAAATATTTATTAGCATAGGACCAAAGTTTCCCCTTAGTTATACTCTTACAAACTGCAGGCATGTCACAGAACTCCAGGAAGTCATGCAGAGCCCAATTTATGCCCCTGTGGACCCAAGCTGGATTCATGTCAGCTCTGGACTCTGGGTCCTTCCCGTCTCCATGGGGAGCTGAGTTTGGGGCTGTGACATGCTCAGCTCCCAGACAGCATTTTCTCACATAGTGGCTTGAACATGGGTTCTAAGAAGAAAAAATGCACTAAATTCCTCCTGAGTCTCAGCAAAGTGGGCACCCAACATGTTTTCAGGTCTGGGCATCAATCCCCAGGCTGTGCTGCTGCTGCAGTGGATGGATCAGCACATCTCTGCTATGTGTCCATCATGGATACTCCAATCTTTATGCTGTAAAATTGTGGTTAAACATCTCCCTCAGTATGGTACAGTTATGAAGAACCATAAAAATACAGCACAGGTCTTGGGCTGTGTGGTCCTTTCTCCTGCCAGGACAGAATTATTCTCTCTGGAATGAGATTTGTGTCTATGGGGCTGCAGGACCTTGCCCCACAGCACTGCCCCAGCTCCCTGGTGTGTGTGGGGACTTTATTCTGCCAGGAAAATGCTTCTCTGCCCTCCCTTTGAGTGAAAAAGGAATGACATCTAGTGGCCATGTCACCTCAGCACAGGTTGTTCCCGTGCCCCAGGTCGTGGGTCCGTGTCCCCAGTGCAGGTTGTGGGGTGAGGTTTTGGGGAGCAGGGTGAGCTGGGTCAGGGCTCCTTGCAATGTTCTCCCTGCCTTCTGCAGGGCAGCATCCCCTCCAGATGTGTTTTAATGGCACTTCTCAGAGCTGATGGAAGGTGGGATAATGGAAATTTTCTTTCAGGTGAATTCTGAGTATTTAATGTCTCGGTGTGTATTAAACCTGGAAGGAGTAAAAGCCATCAAGAGAATTACCCACAGAATTGTGTTAAATGGATTAGAAAATGCTACTCTTCCTCTAAGCAGAGTTGATGTGTACCATTATTTCTCTAATTTCAATCACTGAAGAAAGAGTTTTGCAAGGGCCAAAGGGCTTTACACAGTGGCACATGGGACTTCTCTGTAAAGAGTTGAAAACCAAGGGTGTTTTACAATAATACTTTGTGATTCTATGGAAACAAATATCTTTGATATACTCCTGGGTATAGCCAGGCTGAATTTCATGTGAGTATGAAAGTATAATATGTTTTTTCTCTTACTGGCAGAGGGAACAGCATCAGGCTGTTGAGTTTCTTTAAGCCTGAGCTGAATCTCCTCGCTGTCCTCAAATAGTCTGATCTGCATTTTAACACCTCTAAAAAAAATAGCAAAAATCACTTTCCAGGAGATCTATAGCTCCTCAGAGAGTGAGAAAGCCCATGGTCTCTTTTAAGTCTGCGGACTGTTTGGAGAGATATTGTATATTTTTATTTTAAATAGTTGTATTGAGATGCTGCTGTAAAAACAAAAATAGACTGAACAACTGAAGCTGTGGCTTGCTCTTGGCAAGCAGCCAGATGAGAGGTGCTCAGGAGCTGTATTCATCCCAGACAGATACAGAGGCCCACCCGATGGAGCTCTTAAATTACCTGTCATTCAGCCAGGGTGGTTTCAGACTTAATCGTTTCTGGATGGGAATTTAGCTCAGGAGGACACTGCACCACGCTGGTGTCACAGCTCGTGTATTCAGCAGCAGGAATTAATGTTGCTGTGTAAAATCTAACAACAGGATGGGGGAGAGGAAGGCATCCCCTGTGATGGTCAAGAGAGGCAGGGCACGTCTGCAGCCAGGCCCAGGGCAGGGGAAGGGGCTGAGAGCAGGGACCACGTGCAGGTTCAGGCACAGCAGTGCCAGAGTGGCACAGCCAGCAGAGGTGTGGTGCTGAATGGACATCCAAAATACCAGCTGGGCTGGCGTCAAAGTGTACTGCTGGGTGAGAGGTGGTGAAAGAGCAATAAAATTACAGAGAAGATCCTTAAAGGTACAAAATGAAGATTTTGTAAAGTGAAACTCCAGAATTTCTGGGTGCTTCCATGAAAACTGATGTCAGTAGGTTTCAGGTCCTTTGGTCCATCACCTGAAAGGCAGGGGAAGAAGGAGCTCCACCTTCTCAAACAAAGGGTTCTGAAATTATATGGGAGGAAGGAAATCAGAGTCTCTGGATGAAACAATTTGGAGCTCAAGTCTGCTGTTAACTCTCCATCAGCATGGCCAGTCCTGACAGTCCTGAGGATTACCTGCAGCAAGCTGCAAGGCACTGGGCACAGTGAGGGCCAGGTGCCTGCTCTGGTCCTGTTCAGCTCCTTTTTGTGATGGTGAATGTTTTTTTTGATCTGCAGTGCTACCTGTGCCTGTGCTGAGAAGCATCAGAGAGCAGCCAGCAGTGGGGACGTGTCTCCTGAGAGACCCCACAGGAGTGGAGCATCCCCTGAAACACTATAAGCATCTAAGGCCATTTTTAAATGGTTTAAGGCAGGGCTGTGACCCAGGGAATGCTCTTCTGGCTATCTAAGGGACTTCAGCCTGTCCACAGTGTTGTGTTCTTCGTGTGACATTGCTGCTTGCAGAAATAAATGAAGGGAGGCAACTCTTCCCTCTGCTAAAGAGGAGAGGTAGCACTGACTCCTCAAAGTGCCCAACCAGCCCATGCTCAAAGGCTCTGGGTCAGATGCTATAGGAAAAGGTATTATAACCCCCCATGCCCAAGTTTTCTGTGACTGATTCATTTCTGTGGAGGTTTTGGTGGATTTTGCACCTGCCAAGTCACCAGCTGCTGTAAAATATTGACACTTTAACTGGACTGTGTTACAAAGGCTTTGTAGGAATTGTTACTGGCTCTCTTACTGTTACAAGATGAAGGTATCACTGTGCCCTCCATTATCCAGAGTCCTTGTTACTTATAACAGGGTCATGTCCTCTGATACGACTTAATTATGGGGAAATTCCTCAGTCTCCCTTCAAATATTTATCTCCTGTGTGCAAGTGAGTTGTGGGTTTTCTATATTAATATGGATCCATAGCCTCTGGTCAGATGCTCACCTCAGATACAGGGGATGCAGTGAAATTAGAGCTGGTATTTCAGAGATTAAAAGTCAGCTGAGATAGAACAATGCTGGATAGTCTCAGGTGAGGTTTATGTAAGATTCAAGCATCTTTCTTGCTCACAGGAGGAGCACCTTTAATTCCAGTGAAATCTTTAACTCCTCTCAGGCAGGATGCCCTTTCCAGTCTGACCCATGGTACTGTTAATAGCCATTCAGGGATTTCCACTTTATCTAAGAAAATGCATAATCAGAGGGGAGGAGAAGTGAAAGAAATCCATGCCCACACTTGACTCATTCAAAGTCTATTTTTATCATATTCAATCAGGAACAATCAGGCACAGAGAGGAGACGCAGATGAATTTGCATGATCAGACTTCTGTGTCTGAAATGTTAATTAAAAGTTATTTTAAATTTGCCTACTGTGCAGAACTTGTTTTTATAGTAGCCCATGTAAGGAAAATATTATTTCACTGGGCTAAAGCGCTCATGATTACTTGAGTTTGTGAATTCTTGGGAAAACCTGCCTGGCAATCAAAAAAAAAAAAAAAATTGGAGGGAAAGAAAGGGAAGAAAGAAACTGGACTATTCAAGTTCTTTAATCTCCTGAGCCTTGGGAGGTCTTATTTTAAGCTACTTTAAAATTTGCCCTTTGTCAGTGCTCTGAGAATCTCCTCCTGCAAAGCTGAATCCAGTGGAGTCTGTTTTAAAGAGGCAGCTCTGGGACAGCATCCCCTGCCCTGCCTCGCTGGCTCATCCTGACACTGAGTTAGGAGCAGCTCCAAAGGTTCAGGACTGGACTGTTGCAGATGGGTGGGTGCTTCCCAGCTCTCAGGGCAGGGCTGGGCTTTGCTGGCCTGGGAAAGGCTGCCTGGCCAAGGGCTGGCTGAACTCAAAGCAGAATTGCTGGTGAGGAGCAGCCTGGATTCAGAGAGGCTGTGCAGGGGCTGTTTCTGGGTGAGGTTAATGTGCTTACAACACGGGCTTGGCTGATCAGTGAAGGAGCAAGTCCTTGTTGCAAGCACATTGGGAAAAGCAGATCTTGCCAGTTTCTACCTGGCTATTTAATGAATATTGTCAGAGCAGGCTCAGCCCTGGCTGCCAGCGAGGCTGAGTGAGCCGGGCTCGTGCTGGGCTGGGTCAGGCAGGGCTGGAAGCTGCAGGGAACAGCTCAGTGCTCCCTGCACAAAGGAACACAGAGACAGACCCAAGTTAAAAGGGCTCCTTGGTTCTGGCACCACACTGCCAAAAATGTCTGACCTTTCTCTGTGCAGGTGTCCTGGTTCCTCCAGTGCTGTAGGAGATGTTAACGATCCCATTCTGTGAAGAGCTTTGGAATTTGAGAGTGAAGATGCTCTTGGAGCATCGCTGCCCTGCTGACATTGCCTACACCAGAAATAGTTCTTCCTTCTCCCATTCTCATGTTTTCTTCCCATTTTCTCTCCCCTGTGATTTACCAGTGTACATTTGTTCTTCATTCCATGAGGCAAAACAAGCCAAGATCCTCCAACCCCTTCTGCTTTACAGCTTCCCTTCCCTGGTTATCTTGCTAACCCTGCTGTGCTCCATGCTCTGCTCAGTTTTCATTCTTCTGACCCAGTTTGGATATAGTAATCCAGTTTCAGTGCCTTGAACAAGGGCATTAGTATTTCCTTTTTCACAGCCATGGTGTAGCTCTCACTTAGCCTCCTGCTCTGTGAACTCGCCAAAATTGTGGAAACAAAGCAAACAAGCATAACCTAAAATTGTATTCCCCGTTCTGAATGTGTTTGTTCTCACATTCATTGTTTGTTTGAGGAGAGAAAATAGCTGTGCATCAACCTATGCAAGAGCAGCACTGCACAGAAATAGCTGATGTGAACTGTAAAAATGTGACTTTTTTGCAAGTGGGGTGAATGCTTTGCCTGGGCTCCAGCCCCCTCAGTCAGATCCTGCTGAGCTCCATTTGCAACGGTGAGCTTCAAAATAGCAAAGAAGCAGGGAAAAAAACCTCAGCTCTTCCTTCAGGCTGAGAGATTGTGACTTCCAAGTGGCTGGGATGCAAAGATGCAAATAGGTCTGCTTTGGAGAAATGATATTTAATGGTCGTAGGAAACCAAAATCTGCATCCACGTCAGGCTGCCTTGGGGTTTCCTAAACACATTTACAGGCAGATGTACCCAGAGGCATTTGGAACATGGGAGTGTTCTGAGAAATCCCTTTTGCATGCATGCTCATGTTTTACAAATTCCTCTTACACTGTGGAGGGAGAGCCCAGCAGGAGTGGGATGTCACTGGGATTTCCTACAGACAGAAAATTGGACCAAGATCCCTTTGAGGGCTTCCTAAAAAGAGAGATCTTAACTGGCTGATCCAAGAAAAACTGGTGACAGTGGGTAGCTTGCTATCTCCCAGGCCCTTGGCACGTGTCCATCTGCCTCCTCCCTGTTCCTAGACCTTGGAAAAGATTAAGGGCTTAAATCCTGAGCCCTGTGTACATGACCTGCCAGTGTACAGACTGAAGGTGCATGTGTAGCTGTCCTTGGAGGTCTCTCTGTCCCTGTCACTACACCTGTGCCCTTCAGGAAGCCTGCAGTGACATTTGGATGTAGATTAGCCCGGATCACACAGCGTTTTTAAATCATCAAAACTGTGCCTGTGGCATAATTTAGAGGCAGTTGTCACACAGGAACTGAAGTAGATGGCACAGGTCAGAGCTGGCAAGGGGGAGGAGCAGTGCTGTGGTGAGGGAATGTGCAGGACTGTGCTGTTTTACAGCTGAAGACAAACCCTGAGTTCTGTACAGTCCTGCAGACAGGCTTTATTGTTAAAAATCAATTATGCTTTCATGGAAATTCCCCAGTGACTGTGTTCACTTGCAATTTTCCAGGTAAAACGAGGCTCAGCCAAAGTACCCAGCAAAGCCTGGGCTGTTACAGAGCTGTCAGCCCCTAACTGAAATAAATTATTATATTCAAGTGAATCAGATATGCCCAGTAGCATTTGGGTATGTGAGCATCTACCTAATTCTGTGTGCATTTCCATTAAATATACAGTCAGTGAAGTCTTAAAAACCACAAATCAGTCTAGTTTTCCTAAATAAGACCCCAGTGCTTATAAATTGAAATGGGCTTTCTGCCTCTTGTTGCATGTCCCGGTGACAACCTTTGCCATGAACAATGAGTTTAGATTAAGAATGTTGGGTTGGGAGGTAACAATAACAAACAGAGCACAAGGAGAAACAATATTCATTCTTCCCATCCTGTTACAGCCTTGTGCTGAAATCACCACAGTAATTATTGCAGGGCTTTGCTGTAGACACACAGGTTAACCATGATGAGGGAAATATTTACACCTGGATCTGGCTTTGGAGATGGATGCCCACCTCAGTGCAGAGCCTGTCCAGTGGAGCTGAGGGTGTGGGATGCTCACACAGTTTAATTCTGTGAGAGACGGGGGGGATCCCCACTCCTGGTGCAGATTCCCTGGGAGCACTGGGGCTTTCCCAGCACAGCATCTCTGAGTGCCTGGAGCCCCTTCCAGGGCCGGGCCAGGCAACACAGGAAACACCTCCTGCTCTCTTGTGGATGCTCAAGTTTTGTTCTTTATTTTGTCACCTCTTTCATCTAAAATGAAAGCTATTTCTCGCTTTATGAGAAAACAATAATTCCTCATGTCTTAATGAAAAAAGCATCAGCCTGTTCTGTGATGTCTGTTAAGCCTTTACACCAGTGTAGCACAAGACAGAAAGGATGAGATACCTTTGAGACTGCCAAACAGATAGAGATACAGAGATGTATATGTATAAATACCAAATATAGATGTGCATATTGCTGGATCCAAAGCACAGATAGATGCTGATGCCAGGGAAACAGTCATCAAACATCTCCAAGTCTCTACTCACAGATAAATTGTGGTTTATATGAATTATTCCATTACATCGTGTGGGTATATATGCATTGATTTAAAAAAAAAAAAAAAAGTCATCTTCTTGATAGAAGTCTCTTCCTAATAGACCCCATTAATCAAAACCTAAATTTACAGTGCCTTTTGTTTTGTGTATTTCCTTTCAGTACATTCATTTTCAAATTATCACTAAATTAATCATGTACAGAGCTTTAAACTGGCTGCCACGTGGTGAAGCAGTTCTGGTTCCTCTCCATTACACTGACCATTAGTTATTAAGGCGCAGTTCAAGGCTCTGTTTAGCCTGATTCTGCCCTGAACCTAATTGGAATCAGCTAGATTCTTCCTTCTAAATGGGTCAGTCACACAGAAAAAGCATCAAATGTAATCTTGAGATTGTGAAATAAAGCAGAGAAAAAGAAAAAAGAAGATAATTTTATTTCTTCTCATTGATACCTGCCTGGTGGTTAAAAGAAGGATTAAAATGAGGTCATTAAACTTTCCTTGGAGACAAAACCCAGACCTCAGTGGTAATGTGATTAATCAAATATAAAAGTGAAGCTCTTCTGAATGAATAACTCATTTTTATAGAATATCTAATTACTGAAATGTCGTCTGCTGCAGAAAAAAAAAGGGGGGGGGAAATTAATTGCAATAACAATTCAAGAAGATAAAGTTTTTCTGAATTAGGTCTACACAAGAAACTAAATTGAGTTGATTAAGTAATTTTGGTTTCAGGAACACCCTTGATGGAAGTTAGTGGTAATGAATTTTTCAGACCTCAGAGTTTAAAATTGCCAAAGACCAGTGATTAAAAAAAAAAAAAAAAAAAAAAAAAAAAAAAACAGGAACGATAGTTCCATTACAAATTTCAATTTTTCTGTCATGAAAAAAAAAAATGTGGGGGTAGATATTAAAAAATACTCCATTGGTCTCTCTCAGATTGGACACATGTAGTACTTGGTGTAAAATCAAGAATAAGACAAGCTCCTCTCCATGCTCGAAAGTGCAGTCTCAGTCAGCTGCAGCTCCCCACGGGAGGCAGAGGCAGGAGCAGCAGCACATTCCATGTGCTGGGCATCCCTGCATGGGCTCCACCTGGAACCCCCTGCCTGTGCAGTCACTCACAGGGTGAGTGGCACATCCATCCCCAGCACCCAGAGATGCCCAGCCATGCATGGATGTGACACTGATTGGGCATTCGGCTTTCTGGCCTGCTGGTTTGTGCAGCTGGGTTAATGTTGTAATTAATATTACAGTATAATTATATTAATAATATCATTTAAATTTTAATTAATATTTAATACCATCTAATATTATTAAAGCAGAGACAACCCCCAGCCACGGCAGCGCCCGTCAGCCATCACTCACTGTCCCCATTTGTCATCAGCCCTCTCATGTGAGCATCTCCAGAGCTGTCTCCTGGCTCAGTGTCTCATTTGGCAGGGGTTTCTCTCCTCCCCTGTTCAGGATCTAGGGGGAGAAGCCCCAGACCACATCCCCACCCCGTGCTTTCCATGGGATTGTGCAGTGGGAAGGAGGCTCCAGGCAGGTGTGAGCTCCCTGTGTGCGGGGAGGTGTGACAGGCCCACGTGGCACTGGCAGGGTCTCTGCAGTCAGAGGAGATGCAGAGGGAAATGCCCAGAAGTGCCCTTGTTACTCTGTGCTGGGCTGCCATGGAAATCACCCCGGGCTGCACCCCCAGATCCGAGTGTGGGCATCAGATGCTGTTCCCTTCATCTCTGCTGTATCACTCAGGCTACAATTGTAATGAGAAATCAGACATTGATGCTCCTCTATCACATACCTACCCATGTTTTTTATCTGACATTTTTCCACCTGTAGCATTTCCCTCCCATTTGAGTGGTTTCTTGTAGATGTTGTGCCTCTTTCTGCCTTTTGGTTATATACAAAAAATATATATGTAATTCTCCTCCTCAACCCAGAGCTGGCCTTGGAGACCCTCATTCAGTTGTCTGAATTTAGACACCCAGCACCATCATGGTTAGGCTGGATATCCACACAGCCCTGGCATGTCCCAGGCAAACACCCATTTGTGCTGGATTACTTCATTATCTCTCAAATCCTCAGCATCTCAGGCATGGGTGTGAGGCTGAGAAATTTAAATACATTCTATGACTCCATTATTGGAAAGCACTGAAATAAATCCCCTCCTGGGGTTGGCTGACTTCCTTGGGTCGGCAGGTTTTTAATTCTTCAATATTCTTTTGCTTTAAAAACAGTTGCTTCTGAGGGCTGTCATTTTAAGAGGATATATATCTGGAACTTCATTAAGTACATTTCACTTAGGAAATCTTTAGTGACATGCTGTGGGGGAAGAAAAAGGGAGATTTAGCAAAGGATTTGGGAGTGCTGTGAGTTTTCTCTTATCAAATCTTTCTAACTGTCCAGGATGTCTTAAAGCTTCCCAGTTGTAGAAGAAAGGGTCACACCACAGAGAGCAGCCAGTTAAAATCAGAGAATGGGTGAAAGGTTTACAAAGTTTTTTCGGAATAGTACAATAGCAGGTTTTGATTGCTAAAAAATAAAAAAGAAGAAATAATAATCGTTTCTTTCCTGAATTTACAACCCATCTTTTCTTTGACCCAGTATCCTGTGTTTCTCACTGCATCCCTCTTGCTCCATTCCACAGGAAATGTTGTAAACAAGAATTTCAGCAAGAAGCCTCTTTTTCCTGGCAAGGCTGATTAATGACTCAGTATTTAATGTAGTCTTTTCTGTTACAGCTCTGAGTTACTGTAAACAGACAGGCATTTCTCTGGAATGCCAGATTCTCACCTAGGTGAAGGTGGCAGAGAGCTGGGCTAGGTGACCTAGCCTAGGTGTACAGGTCCCTTCCAACACAAACCATTCTGTAATTCTGAGATTTTAGGCACTGCATCCTTTCCTGTAGGAGCCCTGGCACGAATCTCCTGTGAGTTCAGGTTCTCACTCCACTGGCAGACACTGCCATAATATTTTAAGCATCAGTAAGGACATACAGAAATGGCCATTGTGTCACAAGTGCAGAAGATCATGTCTTTAAACTGCAGAATAAACCACATTTTCAGAATAAAACACCTCCTTCAGTGTCTTTCTCCTGCAAGACTGCTCCATCCAGTCAGAAACCCTTTTTTTGGCCAGAACAGAGGGTCTTCAGTGCCTGATGATCTTCCAATCTACTCATTAAAAAAACCCAAAAACCCCTGTGAGTTAATTCTGTGACTAATGTGGAAATAACAGAGATTCAAATTGCAGTGCAGAGGAAGTTTGAGCAGGAATCAGTGTGCAGAAGGGCTGAGCTGTGCTGCACAGGAAACTTGTTAAAAATCTCAATACCAGGATTATAGCATATGTAAAAATCAGTTTCAGTACTCTCATAATTCTTTCTTTCCCAAATACCCATCTTGAGATCCCAGAGGCACATGAGCAGCTTTCATATGCCTTAAAATCTGAAAAAATTAAATTAAAAACTCATTATGGGGAATGGGCAGTTAATAAGAAAATCCTAAACCAGACTTATCAGCTTAAGGCCCTTCTTTATGAAACTTTCTTACAGGTGCCTGAATTGAAACATCCCCTCCTAGACACATCTCACCAAGAGAGGCAGAGCCAGACCTGTGGAGTACATTTTGCTCACTTAGGAGCTGAGCTCTCTCACTCAATTTTTGCTGCTCTGGTTTACATGTAAATCAGGAAAATCTTGTTTTTCATACTGTTGTTCAAAGCAGCATGTTTTTTTGCTGCTTTGCAGTTTGCAGGAGAAGGAAATGCGAGGCCTGACGTGCCAACAAATGAATTGATTGCATCCTCTTTTTAGGGAGCTGATTGTTTTAGAGAGTAAAAGTACACTGGAAAGCTCCCCTGTCCCATGGTTATATGCACAATGTCCTAATTCTTCTATGATATATCCTAATTTTCCTCCTCAACCCAGAGCTGGCCTTGGAGAGCCAGCAGGGGGGATGCAGGGGGCACTGCTTTGGCAATTCCAGGTCAGGGTATCACATACCTACCCACATTTCCTGTGTGACATTTTTCCACCTGTAGCATTTCCCCCAAATTTCAGTGGTTTCTTGTAGATGTTGTGCCTCTTTCTGCTTTTTGTTTCTATACAAAATACCCTAATTCTCCTCCTTAACCCAGAGCTGGCCTTGGAGAGCCTCGTTAAGCCATGGTGGTTCAGTTTGAGCTGGTGGAGCCTCCCAGCTGGGAAGCAGAACAAGTTTCCTCTGGCTTGTTTAACCCCAGCCCATACAAACCAGTTTGGGCTCCCAGTGGAGCTCAGAGCCTGGGATCAGCTCATCCCATCCCTGCCAGCCTTCCTGGGGCTTTTCCTGGCAGCTCAGCCAGGATCACAGGGCTCTGTGGCAATGCGCTGGGGAGATCAATAGGCTAATCCAGGCTGACCTGATGGATTTATCCTGTAACACATGAATTAATGATTTTCTCAGCATTCTGCCCCAGCACAGGGCACGGCTCCAGCCCCTTCTGCAGCTGCCTCAGGAGACACACAAGTCACTTCAGCCTTTGCTTCTGCAGCTGAAGGGAAGCATAGGGCTGTCAAGCACTGTGGAGTTATGATGTATCTGTTCAAAACTGTTCTGTTATATAAATGTATGTATATAAGGGGTTTTTTTTTAAGAATGAGGCTTTGTAGGCAGTTCCAGCTGTTTTAAAATCTATGTCTCTATTTTAAAGAGAGCATTGCTAATTACACCTGACAATCAAATAGTCTGCAGAAAAGTATCAGCCACCTTTTCCTGCTGTTCATTCCGTGGGCAAGAAACAAAGGTATGTTAGACAAGAGAGCAAATGAAATGTTCAAAGGATCCTTGTCTAAAACTGAAAAATAAAGGGCTGTGCTATCAGATCAGAATTTTAATGTATATTGTTTCCACTGGTTCCTGACATAAAATCTTTCATTGTTGGGTATCACCATTGTTAAAGGTCACTGTTGCAAAGGCTACATCATTTAGAGGAGATGAGATCCCATTTTGGATAAATTCACAATTTTTGTTCCTAACAAGGAGATAGTATCAGGATTTGAATGTACAAGAGTGTCAGTTTACGGATTAAAGGCTTTTGTGTTCTGGAAACCACACTATGCCAGATTTCATGAGTTTCAGTGAGATGTGCAAGTCCCCAAAGTCAAGTAGGTTGATTAAAGTGGTTCTTTATAGCCTTTGAAATAGAGATAAAGTACAACTTTCCTACACGGGTTAATGTAGAATTTTTTTTTTTCTTGACAAGGCTATATGCCTTGCAAGGACATAATTTAATCTCTTTTTAAACCTTTCATATGAACATTGTAAAAAGCTCCTTTGTGTTGTAATGCATTTTTATAAAATATCTAAATTTCTATGCAAACTTCAGACCTCATTTCTTAAGATATATTTATTTGGAAATGGTTATCTTGCAGCAGAATGGTGTCTTGTGTCATCATTTCTGCAGCATCTTTTCATACTATCAAAAGAATGTAACATCTGATAATGAAAAAAAATTAGTACTCTTTGTTAGATATGCAAACTACTTTTTTTTTTTTCAATATCCTTTTACTATTATGTGCTCTGAACTCCTGGCAAGTACTCAAAGAGTCTTTGAACCAAGGTGAAACCCACATGTTCCTTCCTCACACGGAGTCTGAAGTAAGAGGGTTTTCTTTTGCTGCTTCTGAAGGAGAGGGTATTGCTTTATTCTCCTCTGCTGCAGCTTTGTCTTCATATTCAGAGAGTAAAATTTGTATGTTGATCCAGAGTTAGTCATTACTTGAGATTTTGAATAAATGACACCAAAGAGTAAAGCCGGGGGCTGTCACCTGTGGCAGGAGCACCACAGAGGTTGTCCATGCTCCAGCCTGAGATCAGCTTCACAAGTGCCAAACTTCAGGGCTTGCTGTTGTTTTTCAAACCCTTCCAAAGAGAAATAAACCAGCGCCTGGAGACCCCGCTGAGCATCACCGGAGCTTCCTGCACAAACTCCTGTGAGCAGGTGGGTGCCTTGTGTGCAGCACAGCCTGCTCGGAGCTGAGAGGGCTCCTCTGCAGGCAGGGGAGCTGCTGTAATGGCACAGACTGCTGAGGACAAAGGCACAACCTCCAAAGCATCGTTTCAGAGCTGGTGAGCTCATTGTCGTGCACTTCCTTGGGTGGGCTGGGCAGGGCTGAGCCCTGCCTGAGCAGCACCAGGTGATGCCTGCAGCCCAGGCATCCCTTTGGGAGGGAGCTGGGTGTGAATGCATGGATGGGCTGTGGAGGAGATCCACGTGGATGTGAAGCTGAAGCAGTGCAGGGGATTTTGTGGCCATGAACCTGGAAAAAACAACAGCCCAGAGGTTTATGGAGGGGCTGCTAGCTGGTGGAATGCAGAGCAGCCTCAAAAAGCAGTGAGGACATCAGTGGTGATCACTGGAGACCTCACCGGAGTGAGTAGTTTAATAAAACCAGAAATGAGCATCTCAAAGCCCGGCTTTCAAAATAAGGCAGACTTTACAGGGGTTTTGTGGGGATTTGAGCAAGCTGATGGTCTCCTTTGCACACAGTGGAGGGAGACCCTGGCAGTCCCTGTGTGACTGTCACAGCAGCTGAGAGCTGGGATAACTCACAGCCCAGCACAGCCATCCCCACAGAAAACTATATTGGAAATTAAAGGTCACAGAATTGATAGTAAGGCTTAAGAAAACAGCAATTAGTCTGCTAGGAAGAAAAGCTAAATTACCAGTAGTAGGAGTAGAGGGGAGGGGGGGAAAGAGCATTATTGATCTAAATATCAAGTTGGCAGATACACAGAGTACAATCTAGAAGTTTTTTACACCTCTGGGCTCATTCAACCCACACAATAAAAAATGCAGGCCTATAAAGATGGAATAAGAAGCAATCAATTAGGATGGCATTTGCTTGTTTCCGTGCTGCAGTTGGGCAGGCACATCACAATTAATGATTTATTAGGAGATTTTCTCCTTCCCCCCCTCCCCCATTTTACACAGACTGCTGCAACCAGACCACAGTTGTTTATAAATTTTTCCTGCTTTTCAAGAATCTTTGTTGGCAGAAAAGGCAAACCCTTGCCTGGGGTGCCAGCCTGGGGTTGGGGGGATGCCCTGAGGTGTGAGGAGCTGTGTGTTTGATTCAAACAGTGGAGCCCCCTGAGTGCTGGGATCCCTGGCTGCACATCACCTCATCTCCTAATGGGGCAGCAGGAGCTGGGGAGGGATGGGACCCCCCACCACCACATGTGCTCTCATTTCAGTTTCTCCCAGCCCAATGGACCTGGAGAGAAGATCCAGCACTTTGCAGCAGTCATATCTGTCTGGGGAGGGGCTCAGTGTCCAATAAGAGCACTGAGATGCCCTTATTCTTCTGTTAATCCATAGCTATAGGTCGTGGAACACTGTTTGTCCAGGCAATTCAGCCTTCATAACCGCTGCTGCCTGGAACAAATGTTGGGTCATCATTGGAGGCAACAGAAAGATCTTTCCTGCAGACATTCCTCTGAACAAGTCTTTGCCTTTGCAAAAGCAAAACCAGCCAGGGAAAGAAGTAAGAACATTGGAAAAAAAAGGAATTCCCTTTAGAAGGAAGCCTGAATAATTATCCTTGTGTTCATCTGTCTCAGTCCCACACCTCCCTAGGAGTGGCTGCAGTAGCTAATTGGTTTTACTCAGCTGTGCATGGCTTCACTGCCCAGACTCCAGATTTATTGCACAAAGTCAAGTCATGGTGTGAATTCATCATTTGTCCCCCACATCAATCCCTTTCTCCTCTGCAGTGGTATTTGTCTGTGTGTTTATGTGCTGTCAGGTCCAAATGACGTGAAAGACAAATTCTGGGATTAACCAATTTTAGTACCAACCCAAAAATCAGAATGAATTATTTCCTTTTCAGCAAGGCATAACTTCAGAGGGGCCAGCTCAAGGGGAGTGGGAGAAGTTTTGCCAGCACAGCCCTTTATAGGAGGGGAAGAAAAAATACCCCTCAGAATTTCAGAACATGCCAGTTTCAGAACAAATCCCTATCTGAGAAGGGAAGTGTGTAACAATCAGCCAGAGAAATCATTATGAGTGGTCTTTAAAATTTTTCTGGAAATCAAGGACTTCAAATGCAACAATTGAAAGTGAGGCTAAATGAAATACAGGGGAGTACAAATAAATGCTACAGGTATCGGTCAAGCACTGCTTTATCAATCTTGTGTTTACTCCAGCAGCTCCTCTGTTGCCCATTGTTTTACCTTGTTTGAATAGATATGCTTCTCTTTATTTGAAAATCAATTGTAATCTTATGAAAGAGAACTTAGAGCAGAGGGAATGTTGGAAAGCAGCATAGTGAAAGATGTTCATTATCCTGAATTACTCCAGGGTAGGGAGGGAATGACATTAAAGAAGTGTGGGTAGCTTTGAGCTGCCATCCTTCCTTTAGCAGGTGTAATTTAATGTCATTACTTAATTTTATTAAAGGTAAAGACAATTGTGGACAATACACATTACAGCATTTACCTATAATAATGATAGTGGGGGAGTGAGAGAGGGAGGAAAGGCAGACTCCAGTTTGAATTCCCTGTAGCTGCTGATGTGTAGCTGATGAAAATTACTCTTTTCTTCATGGCACATCTCTCCAAGATTTGCTTTTTACCCTGAATAGCTTTGGATGGCTCCTTTGATTCCAGTGAAGGTGCTCTGTTCTCCTCAGAATAATACTTTGCTTTATAAGCACAGTAAGCAGTATCCACTCTCAATTCTGCTTAGGACTGACAATTTCCTAACTGTACCTAACAGAGGTCAACAACAAGGGGATGAACCCCTGGATTGCCCAGGATGTGCTGAGCACCGTGGTATTCACCCCAGGGAAAAGCTTTATAGGCTGCTGTGATCTTCCTCCAGGCTTTACATTGGCATGTGCTTGTGTATTTATATTTTTTAATATAACATTATGTTTTAAAATGTGTAAGCTCTGTCACTGTGGGCTGAAAATAGATGTTGTGATGGCTGCTAGAGGAGCTGCTGTAAAATCAGTGTGGGGCTTTTCCATGTGACCCAGACTCATTGGCAGCACCTGGGCTGTGACCTACTGAAGCTGTTCAGGGATCATTTAGGACTGGCCCTCTTGAATGGGTTAAATGCAGCTGATGGTTTGTTCTTGATGACTTCATTCTGTTTGGCTCTGCAGGGCATAAGCCCAGGATTGACAGATGAAATCTGTGGTCCTGAGTTGAAGATTTGAGGTGGTTTCACAGAGTGTTTAACTCCTTTGGAATTACAGAATGATACCTTGTTGTCAGCAGTGCAGCCTAAAAGAGACTGGGGGCTCATCAGCTTGTCACTGCTGCCATGCCATACAACATTAATTTAATGTAATGGGCAATAACTAGTGTGGATTTAGGAAGAGATGATCCTGTTTAACTAATCTGCTTCAGTTCAGACAGGGTTGATATTAGAGTGTACATATGACATAATCTAATGGATTTTTCAAGAGGCTTTTGATAAATTTCCATATATTTCCCTTGCTTAAGCTGTGTGCCGCAGAGACTCCAAATTGGGCAAGAGAATGGGTAAAGAACAAGTGAAATCAGGGGAAATAAAGAGAAAAGAAGAGCTGTAGCATGTAGCAGAATAAGAATTATCCTGCAGCTTCCCACTGTTCTTCCCCACCTCTCTGCATGGCTGGAAAGAGATGCCATCTGCATTCACTAATGAAAACTTGTTTAGGACAGGTGCATAGCAGAAAAGAGGGCAAGATGCCATTCAGGATACCACTAAAGGGCAAATTTAAATTCACATTAGCATAAGGCAGATTGAATATTTTTGCTGTCAGCAGTGAAATAATATCTACTAAACACAAGCATCCGTACCGGAGAGATGCCACAGGATGGGGATGGGTTAGGAGGGGAAACGGACTCTTGTGCTAACAAAGGAATGATTTATTATCATTCACACAACCTGGCATTTGTGCACACCAAAGGCCAGATTTTAGAAGTGCTCAGCTCCTGCAGTTTGGGGCCAGAATTTCAGTTGCAGACTCGGAGCCAGCCGCTCCCGGCGTTTCCCCAGTGTTTAATTTGCCATATGTCAATCACAGTGTTGATTTGCAAGTGCTGCTAATAGGCAGTGCTGAGACATGAGGACAGTTGAAAATTTGGGAATGTGTCTTGCTGGCAGCTTTTGAGCCCCAAACACTGGAAGCATTCACAGGCCAGGATCCCTGATCAGCCATGAGATAAATCAAGGACTGGAAAGCAGGAAAGAATGCAGTTAATGTGTCAGGATGTGCCTGAACGGGACATGCTCCATGAAATCAGTGCTAAATGAGAGAATTAAGCACCAGGAAAGGCTGTAGCAAAATCACAAGAAACACTTCAAATAATGAGACAAAATCAGGGGCAAGAAAGAAATAAAATGAAGTAAAATCACTGAAGAGGCAATAAAATGCCATCATTGAAATCTGAGTGAGGCAAAATACCTTGGGATAAACGGAGATCGTCATGCTAAATATTCAGACATTTCAGTATGCCATTTCCCCCTGCTGTTGACAATTAACTCTCTGGTTGCTGTAATTAAGCAAGAATATCAAGAATGTTTTTTGTTGGATTCCTTGGAGCACTTGCTGAATCTTGTGCAGTGGCTGTGCCATAGTGGGTTTGTTCTCCTTCAGGCTGAAAGGTGAAGTTAGGCTTTTGGGAAATACTCCAAGGAAAAAAATAGGAAAAGTCTTGCCTGTTCCTCATAATAAACCGGAGGACCAAGCTGTGGATCTTCCTCGAGATGTGATTTCAGAAATCAAGGAAGCAGCTCAGAAAGCTATTCTGCAAATCCAACCTATGGGAATCCCAGAGGGCATTTATACAGAAGTAAAGCAGGGAATATCTGAGCCATTCACCTCTTTCACAGATTGCTTTACTCAAGCAGTGGAAAGGCAGTGCAGTGTTCTCTTGGGGGTCAGCACCTATCAGCACAGAAAGTCTAAAATCCTCAGTAACCAGGGTTCCAACAGAAAAGCAGAATTGAGAAAGAGAAGTGTTGCTCATTACAGATGGTCCTCTTCACAGGACTGGCATCCCAATGGGCATGGTGATGGAGGAAGAGGGGAGGGAGGTGTGAGGGTGGACAGAAAGCTCCCTCCATGACCACTCCTGTCTTTCTTTGCAGTACTCAGGAGAGGTGCCTGAGAACAGAGTGGAGGTCGTGGTGGCAAACCTGACGGTGTGAGGATGGACAGAAAGCTCCCTCCATGACCACCCCTCTCTCTTTCCTTTGCAGTACTCAGGAGAGGTGCCTGAGAACAGAGTGGAGGTCGTGGTGGCAAACCTGACGGTGCTGGACCGGGACCAGCCGCACTCTCCCAACTGGAACGCCATCTACCGCATCATCAGCGGGGACCCCTCGGGCCACTTCACCATCCGCACGGACCCCGTCACCAACGAGGGCATGGTCACCGTGGTGAAGGTGAGGGGGAGCCAGAGACGCTGTGTTTGTCACCCTACAGCTGCAGGGATGGCCAGGAGCCTGCAGTTGTTCGTGCCTTCCCTGGCTGGAAGTGCGAGTGTTTGGATCTGTTGCTCCCCATCTCTCGGTGTGTAGGAGGCCTGAGTACTCTCCAGCATATGGCTCTGGTTCTGGGTTTTCTGGGTTTCCCAGCTCAGCCCAGCCCACTGTGAGCTTTCACAAAGCCTCACATGCTGAAGGGATTCCCAGCACCAGAGCCTGACCTCCACCTCCTGCTTATCCTGAGATCTGAGCTCTGTAAGAGGGAATGAGCCTGGGCTGGGCAGCCCTGCCCCTCTTGAGCCAAGAAAGCCCCTGTTTGCTGTGGATCAAGGGCACTGTTTCACTGTCTGGGTCAGTCAAGTTGTTCTCTGTGAAAGCAGGGAGTGTCGGAGACCTCAGGAGGAGTGAGTTTTCTGGTAACAGAAGGGAAGGAAATTTTCCTTTTGACTGAGTTGTTTGGCAGCAAAACTGTTGGAGGGATTTTCCTTTTCCTGGTATTGAGTGATAAACACACAGTATAGGACAGGTCCTCCATTCAGAACAGCTCCACTCAAAGCCACCCCCAGGTGGATCAGCAGAAGATCTTGTCTAAAGAGTTCCAAGAAATCAAACCAGAAATATCCACCATTCTTCCCTCCATGTGCTGATAGAGCTGGAAGCCTCAAGATCCCTGCAGCAAGTGCCAAATTGTGTTTCCTTCCTTGCCTCCATGTTTCCAAAGACCATGACTCTATCTTCATTGGAGCATTTGCTTCTCTTGCAGTTGTGAGGCCAGTGAGTGTTTCTGCAGTCATCACACACAGCCAGGACACCACTGGATCCCTCAGCATTCACTGAAGCTCTTCCCAGATAAGATGCCTGTGGGCGCTCCCTCTGACTACAAAAACCAGCAGAGACATCACACAGAGGCTGTTGAGATGTGCAGGAGCTGCACAACACACACTGTGCACTGCACATGGGAAGGATTAGTGGGGTGGATAAAGGCAGCACCTTCTGACAAGTCTGGCCTTCCCTCACAAAAAGTTTTAATCAACAACATAGGTAGAAATGCTAAGTTTAAAGAGCAGCATAATTCAAGGATAGCTCTGTGTTGAGCCCTGTTTGCTTGTTATTAGCTAAACAAGCTGCAGTGATTCCTAATGTGCAGTTTGTGTCTTAGGAGAGGTGGCATCAGTGAGGTCACATTTGCAGGAACGTGTGAGCCTGTCCTGTTCCCTGACCCCTGGCTATGTGTGTGTGTCTGCAGATGCTGCTCTGCTGAAACTTCAAGGGACACACCATCCTACCTGCCAGATGGTATTTCAGCAGGGTCCTCTTATTTATCACTTTTTATTGCTCTGTGATGATGGTTGACACCCTTACTATGAAACCTCTTCAAGCTTAGACATGTGTATATGGTTGCATGTATGTGTGTAAGCATACACATATCCAAATCTATATTTTCTGCTTAAACAGAAAACATTCAACGAAGAAAAGTGCAAAAATTTAACTTCCACTGACATCAGCAGCCAGTCTGAAATTGAAATGCCAACATTTCCACTGCAAGTAGGGGAGGACCCCTTATTTTTAATCTTGCAAAGTGTCAGGACTGTAGTTTAAAGGCACATCAAAGTGAACAACAGGGGATTTGCATGATCAACACTGCTGCACGAGGACTTGTGCATAATGAACCCTCCCTTATTCACAACTTGCAGGCAGAAAGCAGGGCAGATTTGTCAAGACACCATTGATGCTGGTGTTGATTTTCCACTGCTGTGTAACCCACAGTGATCACAAAGCAGAGAACCACATGAAAATCCCACCTATCTCATCAAGCTGAGCTCAGAGCTTGAAATTGCATTGGATGTCTTCACTACATCACCTCACCTGATCCCCCTGGGCACAGGGTTCCCTACCCTGTCTGGCTGGGAGGCTTTTTGGTGTATTTTCAGCAAGGAGAATGAGTGAAATTGCTTGTGATTAAATTTTCATGGTGAAGAAGGGAAGACTCTTAGGATTCCACCTTCTTTGAAATATTTTGTTCTCTGTTAATAAGTGAATATGTTTAAAGATTTGGGGCATGTATTCTCATCAGACTGGGTGGCCAGTCAGAGCTTGTTCTTTGCTGTGTTGGAGCAGTCTCTTGCTGGTTTGATCACTGATGTGGGTTGAAAACACGGGTGAAAAAATTAAAGTCAAGTAATGAACATTTATTTACAGACCCTACATGACTGGATTTTCACGTGGCTCTTCAAAGCCACTCACAGATCACTCCTGCTGCGAGCAAAGGAGTGACAGCAGCAGCACAGGGACAGAGGCTCTGTGCAGAATCCACCACTTCACCAGCATTTCAGGGGCCTGAAATGGAGGGCCAGAAATCCTTCCAAGCCAGATTTCCCTTTGGAGTTTAGATTATGCTCATGGGGGCCATTTTGAAGCTGCCCTCAGCAAAACCCCATCTGTATCTCCAGTGTGATCACCAAAAGTATAACATTTCCCTTTTCTGTTCTTGCCTTTCCAAACCATTTCCATAACTGTGCAAGACCCTAATCTTCAAAGAAAGCCTTGATCAAGGGCAGAGAGAAACTTCTCACTCAGATGAGACACCGCAGAGTCTGAAGACAATCTCCCAGAGCAGCAGTGGCTGCCCTGTGGCAGCCAGCTAAGTAAAATGTTATTATAAACTCTGCATGGATCAGAGCTGTGAATTTATAATGGAGATGCTGCTGAAGCTTCAGTTGTTATTTGCCTCAACTATAACACCAGGCAGATTTGTTCACTTCAGTTAAAAGTACCCCAAGAAAAGGAGGAGACGTGGGGAGCCCTCGGCATTGCTCTGCTGCAGCCAGGTTGGAGGTGCTGCTCAAGGAGGAGGATGTGCAGCAGCTCCAGGGGGTGTTTCACAGCCAGATCACACACCAGACATCCAGCAAGGAGTACCTGCCAAAGTGCTGCTTTCTAATTTCATGTCAAGTGCAGAGTATGCAAGAGTCCCACATGTCCTTGTCCCAGGTGTAGCAGCTCTGTGGGCTTTTTCAGGATCCTGCTGTCATAGAATCAAAGAATCATTTTGGTTGGAAAATACTTCTAGGACCAACCAGCTGTTAAGCTAGCAATGCAAAGTCCACCATGTCCCTAAAACCACGTTAAATGACCAGTGTGGAGCATTTTCAGTGAGATGCATGGAGGTGGAAGGAGTGTGGTGTGAGGAACACTGAGTGCTCTGTGCACCATTATCCTCAGAGGGAGGCAGCTTTAGGGAGCAGAGGTAAGAACAGTTCTGGTATAAATTGCTTATAAAGGTGTGACAGAAGTTCTGCCTTAGGGCTGGACAGTGCCTGCAAGGGGCTGCTGTGCCATGGGGCTCAATTGCCCAAACTGTGAGGACAGCACAGACTCTTGATTTTACCTTTTTTTTTTTTTTTTTTACAAAACTATGTGAAATAGGACTTGGTGGACACAGGAGAGATGAGCAGATAAGCTCTGCCTTGCAGACTGAAGTGTGGTGGACACTGTTTGGTGACACTGATGTCTCCTGGACATCCTTTGGGATGCCTGATCCTGGTCCAGCTCTGCTCCTTGCATGTTTTTTCTTCAGCCCAAGTTTTGTTGCTACCAGAAGAAAGAGGAAGAAGCTGAGAGAGCAGCCCTACATTTTTTTTGGGGGAAAAACCCCACTACTTCACATCAGGCCACATCCTAGCAGAGCTGTGTCCTGAGTTGCCCCCATCATTCCCCATGGAGCTGCTCAGCCCCCAGCTGCCTCTGAGCCCCCTTGGGTGCAGGGTGGCTGTGGACAGCCTAGCAAACAGAACAGCATGAAAAAAAAAGAAGAAAAAAAAAAAAAGAAAACTGCAGGAATATAAATTAGAGGGGGTGTGAAAAGAGATTGAGGAAATGCATTAGTCAAATTGTTTCAAGGCCTTGAATAGGGTTTAAATGGGAACTTTTAGCATGCATTGGTTTTGAATGCAGCACAAGTCCGTGAGTCAGCACGGGTGGGTGTACTGGGAATCTTTATGCTTCCTTTTATTTATTAAATGTTGGCCCTGCCTGTCAGGAAGCCATTTAGCATGGGGAACATTTGCACTTCAATCGAGGAGAGATTCCGCTGCTTTACCTCTTGCCCCTGAAATTTGTTTCTCTCGTGTAGGCTCCTGTGATTTGATTTCCCTCCTGACAATACTGGGTTTTAAACAGGACATGGCAGGCAGCTCCTGCTGCTGTAAATCCCTGTCCAAGTCGGTGTAGCTGTGGTGTTTCACACCCTGAGTGAGTGCTCTGCAGACTCAGCGCTGGAGAAGGTATTAGGGAGGATGGATATGCTTCTAAATTTATAAATCATGGCAAAGCAGTTTTTAACAAGCAGAGGTGTGATCCTGCATAACTCAAGCCTCCCTGGCAGATGATTAGCGACTTCCCTCATAATAATTAGTGGGATGGTTTAGAAATTATTATTATACTGGGCTCAGTCAGTCGTGCCAGCAAAGGCTTTTCACTCTGCCTGGCTCCTGGGACAGACACATTGTCTTCATGTGTGTGTTCAGCAGAGATCTGTGGCCTCCCAGCATCAAAACCCAGCTGTAAGAGCTGTAGGCAACCTCCAGAGACCACGAGGTGCCTTGCAGGAGGATGAGAGGTCCCACTGGAAGGACCACCTGCTTAACCTTACCAGGGATTGTTCCTGGCAGCTCCACCTCTGCTTCTAAACTCATTTAAGAGGGAAAATAAAGAGCCCTTCAGGCTCATGAGTCCACAGAGACTGTCCTGGTTCCACAGTCAGCAGTTTCAGTGCTAATGGCACTGCTAAGTGCTCGTCCCAACCCTCTGAACAGGCTCCACCTGTTGCATTAGAGCAGCCCTGGGTGGGTTTGTTCATTTGATGCTCAGCTCTCACAGGCAGGTTGTCTTTTGGAAACCACTTGGCATTGGAAGAAAACACAGGGCAAATGCTCCCTGCTGTTTGCAGTTTTTCCTTTGTGGAATTTTTTTTTAACTACTTGACCCTCCAAAAACTGGATGGCCAAATCCTCCACTGGATTGAAGTTGCTCTGGATTTACACCTTCAAAACGACTGAGCTCAGGAGGAAACAAGATCAGGCAATGATTTTGATATCATCTGCCTTCTAGTCTTGCAGCTCCCAGCCAGAAGGTAGAATTTATTCTCTGCTTGGCTCTACACTTGCTTGTTTGTTTGTTTCAGGCAGTGGATTACGAGATGAACAGAGCTTTCATGCTGACAGTGATGGTGTCAAACCAAGCTCCCCTGGCCAGTGGCATCCAGATGTCCTTCCAGTCGACAGCAGGAGTCACCATTTCGGTCACAGATGTCAACGAGGCCCCGTATTTCCCAACCAACCACAAGCTGATCAGGCTGGAGGAAGGGGTGCCCACGGGGACGGTGCTGACCACGTTCTCAGCGGTGGATCCCGACCGCTTCATGCAGCAGGCAGTAAGGTGGGACACCAGGCAGCCTGGGGCTCCCCTGCAGCTGGGGGGGCTCAGCTGCACGAATATGGGGAGATAAACAGCTGAGAGCTGATTTCCAAAGTGGCTGGTGGGATGTGGGTGAGATCTTGGCAGGGAGTGGCACCTGCAGTCGAGCATCTGTAAACTCACAGCCCCCTGCTCCAGGTAAGGCAGGCTCTGAGCAGCTGGGTCAAGGAGAGCACACAGAGTTGGATCCTGGGTTACTGGCTTGCTGCGGGGCAGATCACACCTTCAAGTGAGGCAGATTTGTGCATCGTTACAGAGATCAGGGCTTCTTTGTACCCAGTCTTTGGCTCTGCTTCACCCAGGGTGCTCTGACCTGTGTGGTTCATGCACTTCATAAACACAGAGGTTTAGAAAAAGGCATCTTTGTTATTTCTGTTTTAAGGGGGAAAACTGAGGCATAGAAAGGCCTGGGTTTTCAAAAGGAATGGCTGGGATTTTTAATCATGCCTTGTGTTGCTTCCAGAGCATTTAGGTTCAACCTTGCTTAAAAGCACAGTGCAAGAGGAGCTGTGGCTAGTTCAGAGCAAGGCTGCTGGGGTTACAAACAGCTGCTGGGCAGGCTTTTAAAGTGCCAGATTGTTCAGTGTTGCCTGAGCAGTCAAGCACCCATTCACAGGCCATTGGCACTTGGTCTGTATCTCACCAGTGCTCCCCCTGCCTGCTCCCAGCAGGTGCAATTTGTTCCAAACTTCCCTTTTTCTTCAGAGCACCTCCCTAACATAACCTCCCTTAGCTGCTTTCCCTATGAATGGGATTCAGCTGGCAAAACTGTAACCTTGTAAAAGTCAGATTTCCATCCAATCAGCTTAAGATCACTCTAAATTCGTGCTGTGACCAGGGGGTGTCACTCACTCTGTTTTGTCCCACCTGGGCAGAGCAGGGACTGAATGCAGGGTCCAGGACCCCAGCTCACACACCTTCCCAGCAGGAAATAATTGGCAGAAAAGTGTAGGTGAGAACGAGTCCTTGTGACGCTTTCACAACTATTTCAGCTCCCTCTGTGCAGAGAGGAAATGCATTTCCTGATCTTGGATACTTTTACATCCACAGAAATTGTTTTCTTTTTTTCTCGCAGTCTGTAAGAGCTGTGGTATTTTTGGCAAAACCTGAGTATACGACATGACAACGGCAGAGGCCACTTAAACTTGCATCAGTTGTGACATTTTGTGTCAGGAAGAGTTTGAAATATTTCACCTGGCACAGAGCTGTCGGGTCTAGAAAATGGTAGTTTATTCACTGCCTCATCTTGTTGTCTTTAGACAGGGATTGTGACTTTGGAGGAAAGAGACCATCCTAACTAACAAGCCCATTTTTCTTACGTTCTTTTTGAAATATTGGCCTTTGAAGGGTCTTTATTTCCCTGATGTCTGTACCAAGGCTGGCATTCAGAGGAGAGAGCAACTCATTTGTGATTGAGTACTCCCTCTAACCTGGAGGGGGGTGATCTGTAACCCAAACGAGTTCCTGCTGTCATTGCACAGGGCAGGTGCAGGGTCTGCTGAGGTTTCCTGTGAGTATGAGCAGCCAGTTACTTGGGTTGTTTCTTTCTAGGGCTTCCAGGATATGCATTTTGTGCATCCACCAGCATTTCCAAACCCCAGTGTTTGGAATCTCTCTCCCTTTGCATCAGGACAGCCAATGCCCAGGCTCTGCAGGAAGCAGTGGGGTGGTTTTGGGGTCCTGTCTTTGTCAGATGTAAAAAAGATATTTTATTTTTTACTTCACAGTTGGCATTGGTGAGTTAGGAAAAAAGATCCCCAAAAGGCTAAACCTACAGATCCATGATAAGCACTTTGCAGAGCTGATCCAGCTGCTAGAGCCTTGCATACAGATTTCAGTCTCTAAATAGTCTTTGATGAAATAGGTATTTTACAAATAGAAGATGAGGAAGCAGGAGCATCTCCAGTAATGCACAGCTTGGCATGGGCAGGGTCACACCTCAGGTTATCCTCATTAGCCACAGACACATTCACAAAGCCAGCTTTGAAACTGGATCCCTGGTCATTCAGCAGAGAAAGGGCAGGAGCCTCACAGCAGTGATATTGAAATGAAAACATCCCAAAGAGTCTAGCTCCATGAAATGTAATTCTTTCCTTTGGCAGGAGTTTGTGCAGCTGTGTGTTGCTTTTCTCTTCACATGGATTGACTCAGCTCAGGTTTCCCTTTGAGTTTCTGCTTCAAACAGCCCAATTCTGGAAAGAGATATTCACCAGAAGCCAGTAAAGCTCTCACCTGCATATCCAATGACAAATTATATAAAACTATCAGCAGGTCTGAGTTACCCATAAAATAAGCTCAGCTTCTCTTTGCTTATTTCAGTAATTTATAGTCTGGCCATTTACTAGCTTCCAGTTGGATAGTTATGGTCCATCTCACTTCAAACAGTACAAAACTGGGAGGCAGAAAAGCAAGAAGACAAGCAAGGATGAACTGAACACACTGATCTGGAGAACAGAGGGAAAATTTGCCCCAAAAAAACCCCATTTTCTCAGCTGGTTGCATGGGACATGAATAGAACACAGCTGTGAGTTGACTGAGTAGTTGGGAGGTAACTCTGACAGTGTGGTATTCCCAAACTGCTGTTTATTAGTGGTGGAGAGAAAACAGGAATATCTTTGACTTTAAAAAGCTGTTTTCAGAAGGGCAGGGTTGGGAGCAGGAGAAAGGAGGAATCCATCCTCTAATTCAGGCATATGAATGCAATGGTCTTTGCAGACCCCATTTGTGCTGCAGAGATCTCAGGAAATGCCCTCTCCTAGCAGCAGGAAACTGGCATGTAAGTGGCACTTAGTGGAAAGAAGAACCTTTAAAACTAAAGTAATTGAAAAATTGAATAATTGTAAAGGTCAAAAACCGGATGCTCAATTAGCATTGTGTTTGTCAACAAAACCAGTTATCCAAAGGTCCTTTGAATCACAGGTCAGGAGTCCAGGGAAAAAAACGTATTTCAAGCAATATTAAGGATATGTCAGTGAAAAGACTGCCATGTATTTATTTCCTTTCTCTGTAGATACTCTAAGCTGTCAGATCCTGCAAACTGGCTGAACATTAATGCCACAAATGGTCAGATCACTACTGCTGCTGTCCTTGATCGAGAGTCAGACTACATTAAGAATAATGTCTACGAGGCCACATTCTTGGCGGCTGACAACGGTGAGCCCAGGCTTCACATTGTTCATGCTTCAATAAGACTCTAATGTGATGCATTAAGAGAAATGATGCCCTGACAGAGTTGTCAGTATAAGTTATCTTTTTCGCAGGTTTTTATGGTCAAAAAATGTGAAAGTGGGACGGGAAATTGCTGGAGTAAATTAAATGTGCACAGTATATGGGGAGTGTTATTAAGGGAAAGGGAGGACAAATGGAAAATTGATTTGGGGAGTTCAGTGTGGCGGTGTAGGCTGAACTCAAAAAAGTGTCAGAGGGATGGGCTCTCCAGGGGCTGCCGAGCACACAGGTCCTGGTAATCCTCCCAAAGGCACTGATCACAGCATTCAGGAAGCCTTCCATCAGGAAACCAGAAATAATTTTATGGGATGGCAGGAGGGTATTAAAAATAAGCCCATCTGTTGAACCCGTGGTGGCTTTCATAAAAGGTGTGTCTGTCACTGGAGCTCCTTCTGACCACTGCCTGCCTGAAATGTGCAGCCATCATCAGATCATCTGGGTGCTGCTGTGCTTGTTACCAAGGCCACTCAGGCCAGTCAGATCTCCTGGAGAAGTTCTGTTTGCTGTCCTCATTGAAGATCACTCAGTGCTTTTGGTCCAGTCAGCACTGAGAGCTGCACTGCTCTCACTCAAGGGCAGGCACCCAGTGCTGCTGCTCTGCTTTTCCTAATCCTGGTTAGGAGGAACTGATGAGTTGTGCTAACCACACCCAAATGTGGCCATGCTGGAATTTCATCCCTCAGTTCCTCCATCTGCAAAAGGCTCAGGAGTTTCCCAGGACAAGGAGAAGGCCTTCCTCCCCCTCAGCCACCCTCATTTCCCACTGCAGGGTGCTGCACTCAAACCAGAGCCCTGCTTCAGCAGCACAGTTCAGTCTGGGCTTGGCTGTGAGCACCTCAGTATATTGCTCATAGTCTGCAGGTGCTTCCAGGGCAGTGTTTGTGTGATCCCTCAGGCTGGAGGTGCCCTGGTCATTATGAGCAGATTTGGTGGTGGTTGCAGGGCTAATGAAAGCTTCCTCCCTCTGGGGCTCCATGCATCACTTCAGTCATTGCATCTCAGGTCACAGGGGTGAGGGAAACTCATGGAGGAGTTTCAGTGCAGAGGAGCTGTACCAAGAAGTGCATTTTGCCCCTTCTTTGTGCCATGAATGGTAGGACTCACCCCACAGCCCCATCCTGAGATTCCCCTCCATGAAGGCAGCGAGGACAGGGAAATTCAGAATATTCTCAAATGGATCCAGTGGTGTTCATCTGCAAAAGCCACAGGGCAAAACAGGTCAAATGAGTAGGCCAAGGCTGTTCACAGATGCAGTGGTACAGTTTGAACCTATCAACCTAATCCTCACCATCTGACCTTACAAATTCAGGCACTTGGTGCAGTGTGATGTGGAGTTAACCCCTTTCCCTGGCTGTGATGCTGATGCAGCAGTGCATCAGCACCTCCACATCCATCATTCAGCAGCTCAGAAAGTGAGGGCCTAGATAAATCTCTTTATTCTGAAAAATTAATCTATCACTGGTATATTGCAGCCATTAAAATGCACATAAAGCAACACCTTATTTAAAATTCTGTCTAGAGTGCTTAGGATAACAGCTAAAGTTTCATCTAGGCTAATAGACTCTTACCACATTGCTCCCAAGTTCCAGGTTCTCCAGCATCAAAGAAAAGCTTTGGGTCAAGGGTTTTGCTGGGGATTTTTCTCTCTTTCTTGAAGAAGCAGCAGCATCTTCTTTCCTTGAAGTTCTTTTTGCTGTTCTCAGTACATGATAAAGAAGTTTAGCCAATATTCCTTGGATGTGCTTTCTTTCTCTCCCTGGGCTCCAGTGTAGAGGTGCTGTCTTTAAGAAAAGTCTTGGCTGCAGCGTAAGGAGGGCAAAAAGGGAATCCTGATCAAGAGCATGGCTTTAACCTGCTTTCTGAGGAGAGCGTGCCTTGGATCACAGTGTGTCTACACAAGAGTGGAGCCTGACAGTGTTTGAACCCCTTGGCCAATTTCAGCCAATCTCCCAGGGAAGCCGAGAGCTTAAATGTGTCATATTCCAGCAGGTTTCAAGAAACAAAGAGCTGAGCATGAAAACTTGGCTTACAACTTGCCATGGGAATGCAGACACTGGCCCTGTGAAAAAGGCAGTGATGGAGAATTCAGCAGTTAAATGTAGATGCAGAAGTTGTATTTTCTTCTTCCTTTTGTCGTTAGTATTTCAGTCTTAATTTCAGGGATCACACCAGCTTCTCCACTGGAGTCAGTGGTGCTATTTTAGTCCTCATCTCCTGAGGATAAAGTCCAAGGGTCCTTCACTGCACATCAGCACCTGCTCTATGTCCTTGCTCTCTCCATATAAGACAGCTGAAATAATTTGAAATGTTCCATAGTTTGTAGGACATGGCCATTAAAACTTTGTTTACTTTTCATTTCTCCTAAAACTGGCCCGGAATTGCACTCAGGAACACAAAGAAACAAAAATACCAGGACTCAGATCCCAACAATACTCAATGGCCCAACAAAAGTGCATTTGTGGGTGCAGCAATTGCAGGTTATTTCAGCCACGTGCCAGTTAGTGCCTCTCAGGACTGAGGGTTTGTGTTCAGTCTGTCTCAGAGGTTACAGTGCTTTTATCCCAGAAGATACTCTGGGTAATGTGAAAGCAGTAAAATCACTTTGCTTGGTCCCAAAAGTCAGTTTTCATGTCCAGCCCCAGTGTCCTGGTGAGCTGTCTGCCTCTCCAGAGGCTTTCAAGGCTGATCAAAAGACATTGTTTTAGAGGGAGACCTACCCCGTGCTTACAGGATGAAAGGATGAGAGTCCATGATTGAAGAGCTTATGTGGGAACCATGAAAAAAGGATTTCCAGGGCTCCTTCAGAGTTTTTGAGGCTCCCTTGAGACATGGAGAAAGGAATGTGGGAAGGAAGGTCTGTGGAAGCAGAAGCCTGATGGGGAAGTGGTTTGTGTAGCTTTGTATCTAGCACTGGGAAGAAGGGCCAGGACTGAAAACACAAACTTTAAAAAGAACTGCTGCAGCCATGCAGGCAGAGGGCAGGCCAACACGGAGCTGCCAGATAAACGTGTGGGGAGAGAAAAGAAAAACACTGTGCCATTTCTGGGAAGGCTGTTCTCTCCTGCCAGGGCAGATACTACTTTGTGTGAGTAGTCATTAGTCTGACAAATGTGAGTCTCCATCAAGAAGAGGTGGAGGACCAGGACTGCTGTGCTGTGACATCCCTGCTGGTTGGGACAGACGTGGAGAGGATGGGGAATTGTAAATTGGGACCTAACACTGCTGCTGAGGGTTAGTGACCCAGCAGGTCTGGTGGTGGCTCACACTGTGGTCTTTGAGCAGGGACCTCTCACCACTAAAGCTGGGGGTGGATATGGGACAATGCTGGGCTTTCTTTGAAGCAGAGTAATGGTCTGCAAAGCTGAAAACTGGCCAGCAAGTGCCACAGTAAATGCTGACCGATGGGTTTCACTATGTAGGTTTTTCTCTCCTCCAAGCCCTCTTCTTCCTCTTGTCAGCTCTCTTTCTAATGGTTTTTCTTCTTCAAAACAGCCATTACCAAGATTTGCAGGAGCAGCTTGGCATCACCTGCTTGCAGTTTTAGTTTGACTGGGGGCATTGCTGCAGGCTACAGATCTGCAGAACTCAACCTCCTGTTCTGCAGGAGTGAAAAACAGCAACATTGGGCGGCTTGGGGAAGTTTTATACCACATAAAGCAGGGACCATGGAAGTGCAGTATGTCCCTAATAAGGTCCAGGGAGGGAAGGTGAAAATCCTGGTTTATTGGCCCTGGAAGGCAGAAAGGGGGCTAGTGTGTGGTGTTGCCAATCCCTGTGCTTGCTCCTCCCATCCCGCTGGACTGATGGTGACCCTACAGCCCCAGACATGGTGCTACAGCAGCGCGAGGCTGCCTGGAGAGGGGAGATGGTGGGAAAAGGTTCATCCACATGAGCCTCCGTTCAGAGCCAGGGGCTCTCTGTGGTCCCTGGGCAAGCTCCTCCTGGCAATACAGGTCGGTGTTTCCCGTGCAGGAATCCCCCCAGCCAGCGGCACGGGCACGCTGCAGATCTACCTGATCGACATCAACGACAACGCGCCCGAGCTGCTGCCCAAGGAGGCGCAGATCTGCGAGAAGCCCAACCTCAACGTCATCAACATCACGGCCGCCGACGCCGACATCGACCCCAACGTGGGGCCCTTCGTCTTCGAGCTGCCCAGCGTGCCCTCTGCAGTGAGGAAGAACTGGACCATCTCCAGGCTCAATGGTAAACGGGGCAGGCAATCCTGAGCTCATCTCTGTGACAGTGGTCACAGGGGTTTTGAGGTGAAGAGAGAGACGAGAATGTTGATTCTGTGATCAGAAGGCTTGGTTTATTATTTTATGATGTATATACTACATTATAACTATGCTAAAAAGAAATGGAAGGAAAGTTCTCAGAAGGCTAGCTAGGCATAGAATAGAAAAGAATGATAATAAAGGAGTTCTCTCCAACTCTGTCCCAGAGAGAGCTCGGTCCTTGATTGCCATTAATTATACACATCCACCAATCACAGGTGCACCTGTTGCATTCCACAGCAGCAGATAACCATTGTTTACATTCTTTTTCTGGGGCCTCAGCTTCCCAGAAGGAAAATTCTAAAGAAAGGGTTTTTATGAAAAGATGTCTGCGTCACATCTGGGCTCCGCTTCGCTGATGAGCCCCACATGTGGCTTCCGAATTCAAAATTTTCCCACTTTTTTTTAATGCGATTTTTATTTTTTAAAGCGCATTACGGCCGACGTTAGAGACAAGATAGTTAATCAGGAATGATTTGTATCAGACCTGCAGTATAACTCTAAGAGCCTTGGCACTTGGCTTTTTTTAATGCAGTTCATAATTATGAACAGTTATCAGTAGTGAACAGAGTATAAATCATCCATAATGGCCAAGGGGAAAAAAGCTATTATCAGTCTTCCTTATGTTCCTCCAGTGTAATTGTCATAAGCCACAATCAGGATCAATGTTCATTTCTCTGACCATAATTGCATAAAGGCAGCCTTTTAATTTACCATGGAACCAGGAGGGCTAGGTAAGTGTGAAGATTACCAGTATGTGAAGGATTTTTATATTGCAGCGTGCAACCACAAATGGCCCTAATTGCTCTGCTTATTGGCAGTTTCAGCAGAGGATGGAAAATACCATGGAGTTGTGGGCTGGTTTTGGCTTCAATGCTGGTCCCTCTTGCTGAGGTCTGGCAGAGGGTGCTAGACCAGGGGCAACAGCTCGTGCCCTCACAGCTCAGGGCTCAGTCACAACGGGATTACCTGGCTGTGCCTGTCATTAGTGAGTTCCCAAAATCCTCAGGGGTAAGGCTGAATGAATACAGAACCTGCACAAGTGGCCAGGGCCAGCCCAGCCTCAGGAAGCACTATCCATGTGTTCCTATTTGTGTTTGATGCTGTTTTGAACACATGCAAGTGAATTTGCAAATGGCATGCAGGTAGCTGAGTGCAGCAGTGAGAGCGCACACAGAACTTGGCAAAGCACAGGCTGCTTGTTGGCCAGACTGTTGGGGCAGAGGTCTGAAGCTGTCCTGCCCAGGTGTGTTGTTGCTAAGCTCTTCTGCAGGGCTCAGAAGAGAGCTCTGGCAGAGAAACCTGCACAGGTGTGGCTGCAAGGCCGTACCAGTGCCTGTCACCTGTCTGTCTGTCTGTCTCGGTCTCCAGGGGACTATGCCCAGCTCAGTTTGCGGATCATGTACCTGGAAGCAGGAGTGTACGACGTGCCCATCATCGTGACGGACTCGGGAAACCCCCCCTTGTACAACACCTCAGTCATCAAGGTGAAGGTGTGCCCGTGTGACGAGAACGGCGACTGCACCACCATCGGCGCCGTGGCTGCCGCGGGGCTGGGCACCGGGGCCATCATCGCCATCCTGATCTGCATCATCATCCTGCTGAGTGAGTACCACGGGGCCTGGCCTGAAAACACACACTGCTGGGGGTTGGAAGGGACCTTAGAGTTCATCTCGTTCCAACGCTCCTGCCACAGGCAGGGACACCTTCCACTGTCCCAGGTTGCTCCAAGCCACGTCCAACCTGGCCGTGGACACTTCCAGGGATGGGACAGCCACAGCTTCTCTGGGCAACCCATGCCACACCCTCACACTAAAGAATTTCTTCCAAAATCTGCTCTAAATCTACCCTCCTTCATGTTTCCCTGTTGTTCTTTCCTATAGCTTGTATTTTTCAAGCTCCATGCAGAGGGCAGGTCCCTGAGCTTGGGCTGGGGAGGTGGTTCATATCTGCATTCAAACCTCCTTCACTGCAGCATCAGCAAAATGAGCTCTGCCTGTGTCAGACCTGTCTTTCTAAGACTTCCAGTAGCTTTGCAAACATTATTACACCTGACAACAACTTGTAAGTAGTGAGTGTGATAGGATCATCCACATTTTGCAGGAAAAGGTTGAAGGCTCCTTCCAAATTTCTCTGTCAGATTCTCCCACAGCTCTTGTGTCTAGCTGGCTGTGGATATACTGGTTCCCAGTACCAGATACACTGGTTATGAGAGTTGTGCTAGTCCCTTGCAAAGCCAGTGCATAACTTGTGTTTTTCTGGTTGTTCCAAGGAAAAGAGGAATGGTAGTTATTCCCATTGCTTTTAAAATGACATCAGATTGGGGAGATTATGAGTGTTTTTAGAGGAAGGATTCCCAGTTTGTCAGAAATGATGGAGGACTGGGGATACATCACAGAGAAGGACTGGCCATCCCTTTCCTTGAGGCAAAACTCTCCCTTTTGCCCAGGAGTGCTGTCAGTCCCAAGCTTCCATGAGCATTACCAATAACCATGTGTGCACACATCTAAAAAGTAAAAATTATATCATTATAACTTCAAGCAGGAGTTGGCACAGTAGGAATAGATAAAAGCAAGCGCTGAGATGAACAATGAGGTAAATATTAATCAAGAACCACAGGATGAATCCATGGGACTCTCATTAAAGCTAATGGGAGTTATGGTGCTAAATCACGTTTAATATTTACCCTCAGTGTGTTTTAACAGAGCACAGGCAGAGCAATGTATGCTCCAGGTGTCTCCTCATGGGGACATGACAGGGTACAGTAGGAGAATGGGTCACCCTGGGCTTCATCCTCATCCTGGGCTGGTGCTGGGAATGCACTGGTGTGTGATTGATCTGCTGGATCAGCACGGAGGGTGAGGAAGGAGCTGGGTGTTTGTGCAGCCCAGCAGAGCTGATGGAACATCCATCCCTGTGCCCAGACACGGTGCCCAGTTCCTGCCCCATTCCCAGCTTTGGCTGCTCCCTTCAGCCCGGGTGCTTGTTGGGGCACCATGGTTGCACACCCCGATGAAGATGAAGGTGTTCATCAGCCTCACCTCTTCTTGCTGCGCAGGTTTGCTGCTGCCCCTGGGCTCAAAGTTTGGGCTCACCCAGAGGTGATTAAACACAGGTCGTCTTTTTGCTGCTCTTGTATAAATCCAGTGCTAAAACACAATTTAAAAAGGTTGAAAATCCTATTGACTGAAATTAACTTCAGCTGAAGGACATTTGATTTAAGAGATTCCTCTTTCCATTTTCAGATACATTATCCCATTTTAAATTACGGGTTTTATTACAAAAGCTTATTTTTACATTCATTGTAATTCTAATTGACTTTTTTTTTTTTTATCTTGGAGAGCTGCAAAGCACTGTATCAGTGATGAAAAATGTAATTTGCAATGAGCAGTTTTACAGTTACATCCTTCCAGTGTTTTGCCTCCTTTCTGTCTGTTTCATATCATGACCTCTAAACAATAGCCTAGAAAAAGGCAGATTTTCTTGTGCTATTTGTCCATTTTAGAGTCAGCAGGTCAAAGTTGGATGACTTTAAAAGGAAGAAGAAACAAGGGGACAGATCCAAGATTGCTCCTGTGAAGGAAGTTTATGCCTTTACCTTTGCTCAAAGGGGTTTTTTTCTTCTTCTTGCTACCTGATGTATTAGCTGCACAAATAACACATTTAGAAGAGCAATGCAGTAAAAAATTGTGAAGGGTGAAGACAATAGATTTCAAGGAAAACTACATGCAGAGCAAAAATGGTTCTAACAGCAGTAATAGCACTTCCCATTCTGCAGAGTGAATAAAAGGAAGGAGAGTGCACTACATCCACCATTGACACTTTGAAGGTGTTTTTTTTTCCAATGTAACTGTAAAGGCATTAATGGCACCGTTTTTTCCACAAGTGCATGAAAAAGTATCATTTAAAAAAAAAAAAAGAGGAAATAAAAAGATAAACCCCAGTAACCATTATAATATTGTCTTTGTAGACCAGTCAGGTATCTTGTTGTGAGAGACTTGAAAAGGAACAATGAAAAAAGGACTTCAATAGTCTGCTAAATAGCTGAGGTTTTATATTACAGACGAGAGTTACATTTTCTTTCCTTTTCTTTTTTTCTTTCTTGAATAGATCTGGGATAAGCATTAAAGAAATGCTGAACTATCTGAAAACAATTCTGTTAGCTGGCAGGCAGGGATGTGCCAGTTGGCACACAATGGCAGTAATTAGCTGTCCCGTCCTCTTCACTCATTTTACTGAATTCCTGTTGGGTATAAACACTTTGGTGCTGGGAGGAAGAATTTGGATCCTCCTAACCTCATCCTCCTGCAGGTTAGATGTCCATCGATGTCCTCAGATTATGATCTCAGCTAAAAACCCCAAATTTTGGGGTCTCACATCCTGCCTGAGTTTGCTTGGTTGGCTGAGTTGGTTTGGCACAGTTGGGGTTGACTGAGGTGAAATGAACCTGGGGCATTTCTTCCCATCTCCACTGTCCATCCATTGCTCCTTTCTGCAAATTGCCACCACTGCAGCTCAGTGTGGGGCTTGCTTGGAGAATGGAGGGGACAGCAGGCAGTGGGAGGTGTGGCTGCAGCACCTGCCCAGGCTGAACTTTCATTCTTCAGGGCTTTATTTGCAGCCACTGAGTACAAGAATGAAAATGAACATATCAACACCTTCTTGGAGAAGACAAGACCTGGCTGCCTTATGTCAGTGGAGACTTGAGTTCCCAGATATTCTTGCATGCAGTAATTCACAGGGAGCACACAGCCAGCCCCTGGGACGTGGGTGTCCCTCTGAAGGGTGAGGCTGAGGAGCAGTGAGCCAGTGTTCCCTGTGGGTAAAGTTGTTTTAGAAGGGAAAAATTTCTCATGATTCAAGAACTTCTCATCTCCCGCTGTTACTGTGCTGAGAGAGAGTGGCCAAGCCTGGCATGCAAATGCTGATGCCTGAGGAGCTTGGCTGTGTGCTACCAGATTTGCTCTCCCTCGTTCTGCAAAGCTAGCCCTGCTCTCTGAAAGGATTTCAGATGATCTGAGATTTGCTTTCCAAGTCGATGGCCAAATGCATGTGCTAATGTCCTGGCTAATCTGATCTCAGAAGTCTAAAGAGCCTCCCTCGTGGACCAAAGAGGAATATGAGGGAGGCCAAATTGGATTACAGGACTCAGTGTTGTGCATCCTCCCCAGATCAGTCTTGCCTGGCCAACTGCAGGAAACAGCAGAGACTGTCACAGTCAGGGCTCATGACCTGCATGGGCTGAACCTGTGCCATGCTGCTGGAACAGCTCCTTGTGCACCAATGTTGGGTATCTGCACCTGTTTCCTTCTCTGCAGCTCTCTTCCCTCCATCTTTATATCCCTGAATAAAATAAAGGTGGAAATCTAATCGTGAAACCTCAGGATTCAGATCAAATATTTTCAGAGAGCTGCAGTTTTCACACTTTCTGGTTTCTTCTCCTTTGATTGTGTGTCTTACTCCTGATTAATATCAGCTCAATCAGCATCGGTGATGGATCTTAAAGAAATGTTTGTAGTGGGAATCTGTCACAGTATTTACAGCTCTCACTGATGTCTCCTTTAAAAACCAGACCACACCATAGGTTAACATTTTGTTCCTCCTGCCAGCAGCCAGTGGGGTTCTCTGCAGTGGGCGGGGGTAGGTGAGGAGCTGGGACGCCCTGAGCCTGGCCTGGTGCTGCAGGAGGTGCCAGCTGACCCAGCCTGTCCCCGTTGCAGCCATGGTCCTGCTGTTCGTGGTGTGGATGAAGCGGAGGGAGAAGGAGCGGCACACCAAGCAGCTGCTCATCGACCCCGAGGACGACGTCAGGGACAACATCCTCAAGTACGATGAAGAGGGAGGTGGAGAGGAGGATCAGGTGAGGAGAGACCCTGAGCTGTGGCCAAGGAGCAGCTGGGCAATCTGTACTCTCAAAAAAAATTGTTAGTAAAATACATGCAAAGGGTTGTGTGTTTTTATTTATGGCCAGGCAGCTTTATTGGCTTCCCTGGTGTGGTGGAAGGACAGCAGGTCCAGGACATTCAGAATATTAGTGGGACACCCTCCTGTGCAAGCAGGATGATGCCAGGAGGCCAGTGCCACAGGGATTTTTCTACCCCCTAGGCACCTTCCTGGACTATAAAGGACTATAAATCACTCCATTGACACTCATGTTCAAACCATATTTCTGTGATTTAAGTAATTAAAATTGTGTGTTTTACCAGCGATCTTTGTAAAACCAGCCAGCAGCTACAGCCCTGCCCACCCCTGTGGCTTGCTTGATCTTCTATGGGCTTTCCCTGCATTTACTTAATCATCTCTAATGTGCCTTTAATTTCTTTTAATTTCTGGACGTGGTTTGTGAGAAATGTCTGAAGAGATTTGGGGATTTTCTCTCGCGACGCAGCGCGCGGTGGCAAAGCTGTGCTGGGTGGCAGAGCCCTGAGCCACAGGCTGCCTGAACACGTCAGCTTTCCTCCAGTGGCTCTTCCTACAGACACCAGTGCTGATATTCATGAAAACCTCTCTGGCCTGCACTCCTGGGATGTTTTTTTCCACTGCTGCCTGTGCCATACCTCAGCTAAAATAGCAACGTTGGGTCACTCGTGTTGAAGTCACCGGTTTTTTATTCCTGCCAAACACGAGTAAAGAGCCCAGGACACTCTCAGATATGATGTTCATGCTGATTATGTGCCTGTACATTGTGTAATGGCTTTATTTATGCTTGTTGAATTGGCTTGCATGGTTCCAGGTCAGTGCTTAGGGATCCCCCAAAACCACTGCAGCACATCCTGCCATGGAGGTCCTGGTGGTGAGCAGGTGAGCGTGGTGAGAGCTGCCATGGAAAACTCTGAGGCAGGAGTTTGCCCAAACCTTGAAAAGTTCTTATTCCACAGAAAAATCCTTGCAATTAACATTTCTTTTTTTTTCCTGTTGCTGTCAAGTTATTTATAAATATTGCTCCTGGAGATTCAGTCATCCCCATCTGAGCACAAGGATAGTTTTCCTGGTAGAACAAAGCACTGTTCTAAGCATTCCAAGTAGCTGAAGTATCTGGTTTCAGGCAACTACACAGTGGGCTTAAATATTTTAGGAAGGATTCATTAAAAATAACAGCAAAAGGATAAGCAGCAAAACACCATTACCTACATGAATACATTTTTAATGAAATATTACCTGGTTCTCATTTCATGATAGAAACCTATTCTGTTGGGATTTTTCACAAGCAAAAAGAACATAATTACTTTGAAAGGTCTACATGCATAAATGCAATACACATTTTAATGTTTTTACTTCTGTAGAAATGTAATTGCAATAATATGTCTACTAACTCTGTGTCTCTACATTATATTGTCTATTTTATCAAAAAAGTTATGTGTACATCCATGCACACAAACAAAAGCCAGGGTTTCATCCCAAATATTTAGACACTGTGTGAAATATTCAGAAAGTATTTAAATACTTAATTTAACTTATAAGATACACTCTTAGGAAGTCAATTTTATGAGCTCCTCAGAGGTCAGGTTCATCTGTAATTCAGATGGAGGTGCTACATACCCAGGGATAAGATTTGCCATCAAACTTCAGCTGAAACAGAATTAGAGCCCTTGACTTGTTTGCGCATGGAGTGAGTAGGTGATCTGAAGGAAAAGCTCAGGGTTTCACACTGTGCCTTCCCATTTGTCACAGGATTACGATTTAAGCCAGCTCCAGCAGCCAGAGACCATGGATCACGTGCTGAACAAGACACCTGGAGTCAGAAGGGTGGATGAAAGACCTATTGGTGCTGAGCCACAGTATCCCATAAGACCAGTAATCCCACATCCAGGGGATATTGGTGATTTTATTAACGAGGTATGTTCTCTAGGGGGTCCTGTGTCACATCTTCAAAGCTTGAGCAGCCAGCTAAAGTCAGGTTTCCCTGATTGCACGGGACAAGCAGTGCGACTGCTCAGGCCAGAAATGTGATGCCAGCCAGGGGAAGGATTGGTATGAGCAGAGGATGCAGGGCTTGGCCTAATGAAGGCATTGAACGAGCAAAAAGCCCAAGATTTCTGTCTTGTGGGTGTCACAAACACCATGCTTTTCAGAACCCAGGCAGAATGAGCCATTTGTGGCTCCTGGACTTGTAATTATTTCAGCAGTCTGTGCCTTCCTCGTAAGCTCTGTTTGGTGTAAAGCCTCAAAGAGTTTGCAGCACAGAGACACTCAGATCAGAGAGAGTTTCTTTATTTTATCTTAGATTACTTCTCCTTTATCTGCCTGTACAAATATCTATCCGGTTGGTATTTCTTATCTCATTTTTAGTTTTGAGTGATTGAGTGGTTACAAACCAATCAATGCATTATTTCCTCCGAGACAAAGCACACCATCCATTTCCTAAGCCAGAAAAATAAACGTTACAGCCATTTAATTCTATTATTACATGCATTTCCTGCTGTGCTTTTCTCATTTTCATCATTAAAATCCCTTCTTCCTTTGTCCCTTTGCCCATCCTTCTCTCACATTTGCACACATCCATGAAGACTCGCTCTCCTCACACACGCCCCTGCTGCTGAAACCAGTTCCATCTCCCCACACTGAGGTCAGGGCCTCTGAAGGTGGGAATGTGGAACATTTGCTTTATTGCAGGGCTATTCCATGAGGCTTTTCCTGACGCTGGGCTCTGCAGCAAAGCAATTCTTTCTCCCCATATCCCGAGGCCATTTCCATGGCCTGCCCACGCTGCTGCCCACGCTGCGCAGGAGCAGCAATGCTCCCCAGCCCTCTGCCCAGGATTCTACACCCCACATCTGTCCTAATTGCACAAGTTTGCCAGGAGTGATTTTTTTTTTATATATTTTGTTTTCCTAAAGGAATGAAAAACACCAGAATTTAAATATTGGTGGGGGAGGAAGGGTGCTTGTTTTTGGTTTATTGGCTAAGATGGAAATCGCAACAGGCAACCCCCGCAAGGGCACGCTGGCAGGACAGAAAGCTTTTCAGAGCCAGGATGGATCATTGTAAATAAACAATTGGAAATAACGAGTCATTTTAGGGAGACTGGGAGCTACTGGGTTTTGTGCTGGGGGCAGCTGAGAGGTCTCTACCGGGAGTTGCACCCGGGAAGCCCCAGGCCATTCATTTTTCCCTTTTAGCTTTGCTGCAGGGATCCCAAGCATCCCCCCAGCCCTCAAACCCCACGGTGGGCATTAACTCCATGCGTTCACCCCCCCAGGGCCTGCGGGCAGCAGACAACGACCCCACAGCCCCCCCCTACGATTCCCTGCTGGTGTTTGACTACGAGGGCAGCGGCTCCACCGCGGGCTCCGTCAGCTCCCTCAACTCCTCCAGCTCCGGGGACCAGGACTACGACTACCTGAACGACTGGGGGCCCCGCTTCAAGAAACTGGCTGACATGTACGGGGGAGGAGAGGAAGATTGAACTGACCTCATCTTGTTACAAAACAAAAAAAAAAAAAAAAAAAAAAAAAAAATTAAAAAAAAAAAAGAAGAAGAAGGAGGAGAAAAAATTAAGAAACAAAAAAAATCTACGAACCCACAGACAACGTTAACGAAAAGAGCCGATGCAGGAGCAAGAACTGTACAGATGTGGCAGCTTTTTTAATTAATATCCCCTGCTGACTGTATTGTTATTTTTAGTGGTGATATAGGAGGTTTCTTTTTTTTTTTTCATTTTTTTCTGTTGTATTTTTTTTTCCTAGAATATTGAGCTGTCTCGCATGAACACTTGTCTCTGCTGCAGGTTTCTTTTTGGGTTTTTTTGTTTTTTTAATGTCAGCTGGGATATTGCTCGTTTACCTGCTTTATGACTAAAGAGAGTGAAAGGCACTCTGTCTTAACTTGAATTTCTTAGAACAGAAGCACTGTTTTTAAAATATATATATATATATATATATTTGAAAGTGCCTTTTGGTGCATGTGTCAGATTCCCTTCAATCTCAGGAGTGATGAAAACAAACATACAACCATCCTGGGCAGCACTCCCTGTGACCCTAAGCCAGTTCTAGCTGGGAAGGAGTTAACAAAAAGGAACTGTGGAGATTGTTTCTTTTTTGCCTTTTTTTGTTTTGTTTCATTTTGTTGGTTTTTTTTAAGGGGGTGACTCATTCTGGGGTGGAAGATGATGGGAGGGTGGGGAGGGGGGGGGAGATGTTTTGAGTCAAAATCTTAACAGCCATCTTTAAGCCTCAGCAGGTGGTGAACTAGTCATCATGTTGTATATAATTCAGTGTTATCAGATGCAAAATACTGACCAGAGGGCTCTGCTGGCCCCTGGTCACACTCAATGTAGCTGCATAGAACTATAGCATTGATAAAGCCTTTGGTTATTGCAACAGAAATCTCCGACAGCCCTTGCCTAAACCCTCCGAAGTAAACGGTGACATGACCAAAGGCCCATCTGTTTGTTTTTCTGCTATCGCCGTGTTTTGGCTCCCACGGACACGCCGGCGGGGTGAGGTGGAGGAGGAGGAGGTGATGGTGGTGATGATGGTGATGGTGTCCCCCATCCCTGAGGACGCCCAGCACTGGTGCTGCTCTCCTGGGCTGAGGCAGGGTTTGCGCTCGCGGCCGAGGCCGTGCCGAGGACAGGGACAGCTTACCCACACTGCTCCCATCCCTGAGTATGGAGTTAGTCTAGTTCCACGTTAATGCCTTGGAGCATTAGTAGCCAAAGCTCAACAACATCGTGTAACTCAGCTAATGTGTGTCCTTTCTATTCGATGGGTAGGCGCTGCTATCTGTAGTAAATGTGTTTTTTTGGAGAAGTGCAACGAGGGCCTGTTAAGTATCTTGTGGTTAATATGCTCAAGCATTGCCAAGTAAGCAAGAGGTTTCGCAGCATCCAGGCATAATTCAACATCAGTATTATAAATGGTAGCAAACTACCTAGTTTATATGTAGGGTCAGTTTAACCAATAACAAATAGTTATTAGCTTTTTTTATTACATTTTTCCTTTACTGATTTGGACTAGTGGGTTTATGTCTAATGTTTGTAAAATGATTTAGACTGCATGGATGTGTAATATAAACCACATTTAATGGATTATGAGCCACTTAATTAATGTGCTATGAAATCTTGGATTACCTGTGTTTTATATTCTGCAGACGATTTTGCAGTGGGTTCGCTAAAACTTGTAAAAGTGCTTAGATATATTTTCCTTTAAATCCAAGAATGTGCACAGTATTGGAAGGTGATTATCCAGGGGATAATCACGCTTTTTTTGATATCTCTATTGATTCTCAAGTTGAATGCTAAGAGTTAAAGGGGGGGAGGCGGGGGGAGCGAGCGCGTGCACATGAGAGCGAGAATGAGAGGACGAGAGCTTGGGGTGATGAGTGGGCGCCTTTCAGAGGGTAAACTGGGCTGCAAGATCGTCTCTATAAATTTTTGAAATGCTCCTAGTGCATTTTATATTTCATTGTATCATATTTTCTATAAAATGCAATTTCTGTAAATTAATGAGCATTTGAAATGTGTCTTGTATGAAGTGGAATATGGTAAAAGTCTGCCCGAGGGGACTTCAGTGTTACCAGGATGTTATCAACTACCAAGGGTGAGATCTTTCTTTTTGTCTTGGTCAGCCAGTCAATGGGTCAGTTTGTCTTTCACGGCTCAGAGAGCAAACTCACTCTCACCCAAGGTTCTTGAGGAAACCAGGAGGAAATTGTGTGGACCTCAGAGGAGAGGGACGGTGCTGATGGCAGCAGCAAGGTGAGGATGTCACACACGGGCAGGCATGGGCTGGCAGCACCTGACACCCTTCCAGATTCCCATTCCATTGCTGTGAACTCAATCATATTGTGTGACCACCATGAAAGTCTTGGTTTGCTTCTGCCATGTGCTGTCCCCCTCCTCTCGACCACTCTTGGCAAACCTCACAGCCCCTGTTCCCTGGCACAGAGGCTGCATGGCCCTGCAGCCTCTCTTCCTTACCCACTCTTGATTCTTCCCTGTTTCTTCTGGAAAAGCCACGGGCTGGAAAATTTCACCACCAGGGCTTTGCACCTCTGCAGAAGCTGCCTGGGCACAGGCACAGTGAATAATAAAAATGCTCTTTGTGTTTCCTGCTGCTGGTGTCCGTCGCCGTAGCCTCGTCACGACACGGGAGGAGGACTCAGCTGGAGGACCAGGTGATGCCAGTGGTTCTCCATCCCTTGGGTTGTGCCACTGCCTGCCAGCTCCTGGAACGCTCGTGTGGATCCTGCAAAGCCAGGTCTCTGCTGTGAGCTGTGCCCTGCCATCCACCTGGCACTGCTTACCCAGGAGAGCAGCTCAGTCCCTGCTCAGAGCGCTTGGTGCTTGACATCTGCTGTGGTTTTGGCTGGGATGGGGGGTTTCAGGTAGGGAAGGGCTGCCAGGGATGTGGGATGGCAGCTCCAGGCCATCAGCAGTGCACACTCTCCCCAGCGGTGAAAGGAGCCATGAAGGGGATGTTGTCTGACTTCAGCTTGTCTAAACATTTCAGGTTTTCAAGAATTTATGCAACCTAAGTCGAACGACGAGTGATTAAAAATAAACCAACCTGTTTCCATTGGCGAATTTTTTTTTAAATCAGCAGAAATTTTTTCTGCAGCATTTGCAATCCAGCCGTTCCAATACCATGAGCCTATAAATCAAACCAACCAGATTATTGTGTTTTGACCCAGTTCTGTTCAGTCTCCCTCTGCAGGACCTCTTCCTTCTTTTCCTCTTCCCCTTTCTCCTCCCTGTATACTCCCTCTCTGAGATTTACAGCCCCACAAGCAGCAGCAGCAGCCTCAGGCCACTTTCCTCACAGTGGGACCCATGGAAGGTAAGCAAGGGGCACATCCAGCAATGAAAACAGAACACTTTTTACAAACCTCTTTGCTTGCTCATGTTACTGGTGGTTTGTAACCCAGCTAAGAACATTTACATTAATCCGCGGGGTCCCATTGACAAGGTGACTTTGCCATCACTCTGTCCCTCTCTGGTCCTCATGGATGTGACACAGTGATAACCAGTTGCAGTTGGAGGTGATGGTGGCTTACAAGGAGCTGTGCTGAGGCAAAGAATCCTTTGGCTGAGCCTGTAGTTGCTGTTTATGCTGAGAGGCCACAGGAGGGGTTAATGCATTGACACCAAGTCCCTGTTCCCTGACTAATCTAAACTAAAACATTAAACTGTTTGAAGAAGTGATCCCCACTCTTTGTACCCTTCAGGGCAGTGGGGAAGGACTCGCTTTCAGGCAGGTGGAGGGTATCCTGTTCCTGAAACACCCTGTCCCACCCTGTTACCCCACAGCACTGCCAGGGGACACCACCACAGCTCTCCCTGCTGTCTAAGGGTTGGGGACAGTGAGTTCCAGGGCACTGGGGCCGGACACGTGGTGGCCTCCCCTCCTCCTAAGGATGAGGATTGCACATCCCCAGGGCAGGGCTGTGCAGGTCCAGCGTCATTGGGTACCCACGGGCAGAGCATGGCCCGCAGCCCTGGTGGTCTGTTTGTCACATAGCCTGAAACTGGGAGCAGCACCAGTCACAGAAATGCTTTGCAAGGCAAGGAGGAGATTCAGCCGGTCATTAATGACAGTAAATAGGCAAGTCTGTTCTAGGTGTCACACGTTGTAGTCATGGTTTCGCTTCTAGTTTTGTGTTTTCCATTTCCTCCCTTTTTTGTTGGGCCAGGCAATGCCATTGGCAGCTGTACAATGGTGATGGGGAGTTTGCTCCCGTGGATTTTTAGGGACAGTCAGGTCCAAATCCAGCCTTCAGAAGTGGGCTTTCAGAGGTGGCTGTGACTGCTTCTCGTGGGGTGGACGCTCAGGCATTGAAGAACAGTAACGGTCAGTGCAGCGTCTGTACCACACAATATGCCAAGATTGCAACTTTGTTTAATCTAAAAAAAAAAAAAAATACTTATTAAAGGTAAAATACAGGACTTTTATTTGTGATGTCTTTTGGAGCTTTTCATTTTATGTGTGAAAAAAACACTAGGGGAGGGGGGGAAATGCTGTGTCACGATGAATGCAAGTGTTTAAAACAGCAGCCAGACAACGTAGGTATCTCCCACACAAATTAACTCGGTTTCATGGGGAAAATAAAAGTTCTTTCCAGTCCACACCAACCCCAAATACAACTGTTCACACACAGTGTACATAATGTAGTTAGTGCTTGACGCTACAAACCTAATAGGGGAAAAAACAACAACAACAACAACATGTAGATGTATAATTGGAGCACTTTTTTTTTTTTTAATTATTTTAATTTTAATGATGATTTTGCATGTTTCCTTTCTGATGGAGAAGCTGTGTAGCAGCCCGCATGACTGTGGTTGTTCTCAAGGAAGACTTCTGCTGTTCTGCTGTATTCACGCTGAAGCAAAAGCAAAAGTTTGCGTCCGTTAACCCAGTTCAAAAACCTTTTTTTGTAACCGCCAACAGCACAAATATTTTGTATTGTTGTTTGTACCATTTTTGTACCAAAAACAAAAGAGGAAAAAAAAAAGGGAAGAAAGTAAATGTTTTCAATGTGTTTTTAGTGCCACTGCAATCTTGGTTTCCAAACTGAGTGACAGGTTTGCTGATTTATTGTGTATCAAAGCTGAACTGGCGCACTGACGCCTGGCTCCAGTGTAATAAAAATAAAGTCCCCCTTTTGAATAGTCTCACTTGCTTATTATTATTATTATTATTATTATTATTATTATTATTATTATTATTATTATTATTACTACTACTACTACTACTACTACTATTATTATTATTATTATTAATAGTTGTTTCATTTTTGTTCCCCACATGTCCACCCCAGCTCAGTCACTGTTTGTGGCTCTTATACTCACAGTGAGCCAGTAAGGGGTGATCTGGCTGCAGGTGCACAAACATCAGTGGGGTTTTTGGAGCTCTTGGGTGCTCCTGCAGAAATTTGTGTCCATTAAAGGCAGGAGTGTGGCTCCCCCTCTGTTGTTTGGATTATGGCTGAGGTGATGCAGGTTCCTCACACATCCCAAAGTGATCCATTTCTGCTGCACTGAGCTGTTGGTGCAAATCAGTTGGGTGGTGATTTCACTCCTGCAGCCCCAGATCTTTGTGCTTTAGCACAATTCCAGCATATTCAGGAATTTATGCTAACACATTGGTCACCCCTGACTGCTGCATCAGGGCATCCAGCCCGTCCACCTGCCCACTGCCAGGGAACAGGAATGGTCCAAAAAGGTCTTGAGGAGCAACTGAGCACCCTGGGCCAGCTGATGGCCTGCTGGAAACCTGAGCTTGCTTCTCCCAGCTCTATTTCTCCACCTTCTCTGCAAGTGCAGGAGCAAAGTCACGGCTGGAGATGCTGCTGTGGGTGAGTGTGCAAACCCTTCACGTCAGCGTTGCTGTGTGAGCAGCGCATCTCCTTCAGGAACAACATTCCTGCTTTTCTGCAGCTGCTTTTCCACGCCAGTTTCACCCCTGGGAGAAGGGACAAACCCCCTGGTGCTGGCCACAATTAGCAATTAGTGCTGGGCACAATCAGCAATCAGTGCTGGGCACAATCAGCAATCAGTGCTGGCAGCCATCACTCAGGGCACCCTGGGGACGTGTCCAGGGGGGCACCTGGGGCTCCATCCCTCAGCCCAACCCCAACCCACACATGCCATGAGCTGGGGAGGCCCCAGCAGGGCCCAGGGCTGAGTGGGGCCAGCAGGTCACACCCCAGGGATCTGTGCAGCTGCTCTGGCCAAGTGTGTGGAAGGCAGCGCTGCCTCATTTTTAATGAACATTAAGATGAATGCAAATCCTGTACATGGCAATTTACTTCCCCCCGGAGTCAGCTAAGAATATTTTATTGCTAGTTTTGCTAATTCTCAAGCTGTTCTGTTTCTTAGAATTATCTTTAGCCACTGAATAATGCAAGACTGTTGCATCACAAATATTAGTTTCTGCTATCAGTGGAAGGCTGGGCTCTCATCATCGTGTTATTAGGCTCTTATCTGCCTGCACAAAGTCTTGTTCCTCAAATGATTGAGCTGCATGCTTAACTTTGACCATGTGAATAGTTTTCCTAAGCTGATGGAAACAGCTGCCCTCCCCTAAATCCAGGGACTTTTGTACCAAAATTAAAAACAACAATTACTATCACAGTTCTTATTATAGGCACTTGGGTTGGGGGTTTTTTTTTCCCCAAGCCATACACCAGAATTTGAAATAGAATTTAGTTACAAATTTAATACACCCTCCTGACTACCCCTGGGGTTTTGTGGAAAGCCAGGGCTTGCTGGCAGCTTTGCCCTCCCTGCTGCTGCCCTCATCCATCCCCTTGTCCATGGGGATCAGAGGGCTGGGGAGGAGGGACTTCCCCATCCACACCTTTCATCCACCTCCTTGTAAAGGTGGTTTGTAAGCCAGCCTAACCCAGATGACCCCAAACCTTTGCTGAAAGGTCCAGAGGCCTTGGTGAGCTGCACTCAGTAACAGGGTTGGGAGGGAAACTTTGCTTCAAGGTTTTGCCTTAATTAATCAGTGATCAGTGGCTTTAGAAGGGCCACTTCCACCTGCAGCCACAGGAAAATGGTCCCTCCACAGCTAATTGGGAATCCACAGCCTGGGGCCTGGCTCCCACTGCGTGCAGGGCTATGAACCTCAAACCACACAGTGACCCTGCAAGGAGAGCATTTAGAGCAGCAGCTCCCATTTGAGGCAATTTTAGTCATTAGATCTCTGTGTAGGCAGCTCCTGGTTTGCCTTGGTGGGCAAGATCCAGTGCCATGGATTTCCCTGAGGCTGGTGCTGCTCTGGCACTGGCACCTTTAAAAATCTATCATCAGACCTGGCAATAAAAATGCAGAAGAATCATCATTTGATGCTCAGCAGCTGCTAAACTGAGCTGGGCAGCTGGGCACAAGGATTGACTGGGAGTGAGATGGGAACTGGGACACTGGGTTTGTCCAGCCAGTGTCATTCAGAAGAGTTCAAACCCACCTTGGTCTGGAGAATTAGCTCAGCCCCTCTGGCTTGTGCTTATCCTGGCTCTGTTTTACTCTCCAAGCACACACAAATGCTGGCAAATAAAAAACAAGTTGGTGTTCACCCTGAAGTTTTCCTCAGAGAGATAAAGTCTCTCTCTGCCTGTGCTGGAAGCTGCTGAAAGTGGATTGTCAAAAATCCCTGGCAGGCTGCAGAAGGAATAAGTCAGAATTGGGTCTCTGTCAATACTCCCAATCTTCATAAAGCAGATTTATGATACCTGAGGCCACATGGAAGCTTTGTAACTGAGTACATAACAACCATGCCATTAACCTGTGCTATCTATAGCCAAACTCATTACTTGATGAAGTAGTTTGAGTCACCTCAGGGTATAAAGGGCAACCCAGCTAATCCTGGTATGTGAAAACCTTATTGATTGGGATGGATGCAAATCAGACATGCAGATATTCACATGTGAGTGAGGGAGTGCAAATCAGACATGCAGATATTCACATTTGTGTGAGGGTCCCTGGCCTGTGCTGAGTGCTGGCAGCCAGCTCAGACTGACACACATTCATCATCACAAATCTTCCCTCACCTCATGCCTGGAGAAGGAGGGAGTGCCTTGCTTTAATACAGAGCTATTGATCCTGAGGGCTCCAACAATAACCATGGGTTGATCAGAATTCACATTGTACCACAAACTGGGGTTGAGCTGCTTTTTAGTATTTTGTGGGGACAGAAAGGAATTCAGCACCCTATGAAAAAGGCCCACAGAGGAGAGGATATAGGAATGCAGCCCCACAGATGAGCCCAAATTCCAGACCTCAGGCAAAAAGCAACGTCAGGAAGGCAATACATCACATCACCATAGTACTGTATAAAATATTTAACTTCTAAGTACATTACCAAAGTGGTTTCTTTTGACATTACATTTGTGCTCTTGTAAAAGGCATGAAGCCAAGAGCAAATATCCATCCCAGAACAACCAAACATTGCTGCAGTGCCACGGCCATGCTGGCTCAGGGGATCTGGGACAAGCCTGACAAGAAATTCTCATTACCTCCTGCCCCAGTGCAGGATGCCACCACAGCCTCGTGCTGTGCACAGCCCCAGGCCCTGCCTGAGACACACTCCTGAGCACACCAGGGCAGGAAAGCATGTTTGTACAGAGAATCCTGCTATTTTAGTGCCTTTTCATCATCTTCCCTGCCTCAGTGCAAGGGAACGTGCAAATGGAGAGCAGGGCTTTGCTGCAGGTGCCAGCCCCTGCAGGCAGGCAGTGCCTCACTTCCAAGGTGTGTAACAAATGGAAAAGGAACAACCTTTTCCTTGCTTAAAACGCTTCTCTAAATTTTTCACCGAGCATCTTGCTTTTCCATTTGTTCTGCTTCTGTTCATGCTTGTCTCTCCCATTTGTTCTTATTCTTGTGCAGCTGCAGAAGGACCCTGGTGGCACTGAGGCAACTGCATGTGCAGGGGGTGGAGGGGTGGAACTGCTTAAGTTGACATTTTACAGAGAAATACATTTCAGCACAGCAACCTCTCCTCTTTCCCCAAAATAATTAAAATAGGTAACACAAAACAACCCTAAAAACAAACTAACAAAAAAGAATCAAAACATTTTCATTGAGACTTTATCAAAGAAACAACAAGTGAGGCTTCAGCCAAATAGGAAATCATGTCCAGTCACTGGGAATTCCCTCTGCAAATGGAAGCTCTGTCCCCATCACTTGGGCTCTCTCCTTCTAGGGGGAGATCGCAGTCAACCTACAGATTTCAGCCCAAGCAGAAGAGGGCTCCTTTTAAGAGAAACTCCACATTTCATTGCCTAAGAAGAGCTTGGGTGAGCAGGCAAAGGGTCAAGTCCAGGCTGAGCCTCCCTGAGCAGGGGAACCTCAGGGCAGGCTCCTCAAGGAGCTCTTTTCTCAAAGCACCCTCATGAGCACAGCCCAACAGCACAGAGGCTGCAGCAGGCTGAGCATGGCGCAGAGGGCAGTGCTGGCTTATCTCCAGAAAGGAGATGACTTTTCAGCAGGGTTTTTAGGCAAAAGCAGCTCTGCCTGCACCCCCTCCCCTGCTTCCCCCTGATCCACAACAATACTTGAACTCGTTGGCAAAGAGAAACTAAATTGGACAAGGACAGAAGGATAATTAAAACCCTGCATCTTCTGTTAGCTTTGTCCAGGCAGGAAAGGAGACCTTAAAGCTGCCCTGAATGGGGATAAAGCCTCCAAGGGGCCTTGCAGCCAGCTCCAAGGAACCATGAGGAGCTCCACACCTGTGATGGTGCTCACAGGGGTTCTTGGATGAGGGAAGAGATGAGGATCTGACTCCATGTTTCAGAAGGCTTGATTTATTATTATATATATTACATTAAAACTATACTAAAATAATAGAAGAAAGGATTTCATCAGAAGGCTGGCTGAGAATAGAATAGCAAAGAATGATAACAAAGGTTTGTGGCTCGGACTCTGATTGGCCATTAATTACAAACATCCAACATGAGACCAATCACAGATGCACCTGTTGCATTCCGCAGCAGCAGATACTCAATGTTTACATTTTGTTCCTGAGGCCTCACAGCTTCTCAGGAGGAAATATCCTAAGGAAAGGATTCTCCATAAAAGATGTCTGTGACACACAGACAGTGTGGCCCTTGTGGGGTGCCCTGTGTGCTCCCTGTCCAGCACCCACCAGGTGCCTGCAGTCCCAGAACGAGCCCTGTTCCTCCTGCCAGCTGGCCAAGGGGGCACAGGGCAGCGGGAGGAGCAGCATGCCCCCCCTGGGACGGGAGCAGGGCAGGACCAGCAGGGCCAGCCCCAGCCATGCAGCTCCTGCCTCCCCAGCTGCCCCTGAGCTCTGCAGGGCTGCCAGGCCACGGCCCAGGGTGCTTCCAGTGTCTGAAAATCATCCCAGGGGCTCCATCCCGGTTATTTATAGGAGCTTATTCCAGAAAATCTCAGTGGGGATTGGAGCCCTGCTATGCTAAATCCTCTCCAAACACAAATTAACAGACCCCAGACCGGGCTTGCTGCTCAAATTGTGATTTAAAGTCTGTGCAGAGATGGCAGGTCAGAAGGAATCCTTCCCCAGGAATATGCTTCAGACCTCAAAATATTCATTGCCATCTGTCCTTTTGTGTCCTGGGTGCACAGAGCTGCTCTCAGAGCCCTGCCCTGGCAGGGTGATGCCAAGGCTCCCGAGGAGCATTCACAGATGATAACCCAGGAAATGCAGGCTCCTGGTGGAGACAAAGTGAGTGGGCTGGGCAATCCTGCCAGGCTGCCTGCTCTGGGACAGCCCAGTGCTGCTCCTTGCAGACAGAAAGTCTTTGGGGCTGATTGCATTATAATTTAATCCATCCTTCAGCGATTTTAGCTCTTGAGGTGGTTGTTATTATACACCTCAGCAGAAGTTCACCAGGAACAAAATGAGGTTGCAGTCCTCTAGGGGAAGCTGACAAGAGTCACAAATCCATCTTTGTGGATACAGATTTAAGCTTAGGTCCAAATAATTAGTTCTTTACCCAGGCCTTAAGCTAAGGAGACAGTGAGTCCATCTGTAGGGGCTGCAGCACCCTCACATTCCCTCTCCACACTCATTTGTAAAGCAAGGGGTCAGTGCTGGATGTGGCTCACAGTCAGGAGCCCCAATACAGGGAGGGCAGGATGATCCAGAGCTCCAGGAGGAGCTTTCCCAGGGACCACAGAGAGCCCCTGGCTCTGAACTGAGGCTCATGTGGATAAACAGACTTTTCCCACCTTCTCCCTTCTGCAGGCAGCCTCGTGCTGCTGTGGCACCATGTCTGGTCACCATCAGTCCAGCAGGATGGGAGGAGGGAGGCTGGGACTATCTGTGCCTTTAGCACCACTCATCAGAGACTCAGGAAAGCCTGTTGTCAGTGCCAACAGCGTGAGAGCCCTGGGAGATGGGAGGTGGCCTTGTCCCTGTCCTCCCAGGAGCTGCTCCCTTCTCCCCCTGCCCTATTTTGGTGTTTTGGGAACAAACCCACCCTGCAGGCCAGGCTGTGAGCCCCAGAGACCTGGCAAGTCCAGCTCATGTTTCAGCCCTTCTGCTCCCCACAGGATCACCCAAACCCATCAGGGCACCCCCAGCCTCCCCTTCTCCCCTCCTGCCCCTCAGTGGCTGTGGGGACACCATGGGGACACCATGGGGACACATCTCTCAGGCTGCCACTGAGGAGTGATGGCTCCATCAGCCTCCCTCTGCCTGCCTGAGCCTTCCCTTATTTATTCCCCACTTGGAGCTACGGCCTGTGGCTGCTGAAGCATTTGGAAGTTTGTGTAAAGGTTTTATTGCTTCATTTTTAACCTCTGCACAAATGTCTACATCATTAGCTGGGGTTTTTTCACCCTGGATCACATCCCTCTGTGCTTTTATCCTCCCCATGCCAGGTACAGTGGAATGGGGACATTTATTAATGCTGAGGTTCTTTCTCTCAAAGAGGGAGTTGGTCTGGATTTTTTTCCATGCCATATGTGCACACACAAGGTCTGGCTCTCCACCACTCTCTTCATTCCCAGGTCTCGACTCCTCAACTACAACCAAACCCAGCCCAGTTCCTCTCCCACAGCCAGGGCTGGTTGTGGGGTCAGCAATGCAAAGCCATGGCACACAGAGCAGCACCAAAACCTCCCATTGAGAGGTTCCTGGCACACAGAGCCCACTTCCACCATGGAAACACCAAAACCTGGCTTGGAAAACCAAAGCTGTGACCAAGATCACAGCCACCACCTCCCTCAGCCCCCTGGCTCATGCCAGGCCATGGCTGATCCCCAAGGCTGGCAAACTCTGCGTTATCACTCATTTGTGATGCCCTGCTTTGAATTCCCACGAACAGGAGCCTGTCCACCCCCTGCCACTCAGGTAATGACCATGACAAACCCCACAGGTGGGAAGCTGGAGCTGGGCTGTGCCACCAACAGCCCCAATCCTCTCCCAAAGGAGAAGCTGCAGGAGATGCAGTCCCACCTCAGGAGCAGAGATCCCTTCCCCACCCTCATTTCACTTCTGAACCCACCACAGCAAAACACCTGATCACACCCCGTGCAACAAGGGGTTAAAAAGTGCAGGTGTTGTAAAATTTATCCTGCCCTGGCATCCCTGTCTGATCTCCTTGCTTTTCCACAAGCAATAAAGATGCAGCACGGATTTTCTTCTTCCTTTTGAAGATGTGCTCCTGCAGCCCTGGGCACACACATTGGCCATTTTGCCCTCACCCTGGCTGGGCTTGGCACAATTTTCCTGGTGTGAGAACAGCCCTCGTCCTTTTCCTGGCACAATTTTCCTGCTTTGAGACCACCCCTTGTCCTTGTGAGCAGGCCCAACCCTCAGCCAGGCACAGAGCACACCAGCAGTGACTGGGAACTCCAATAATCCCTCAGTTCCTTGGGCTTCAGGGGCCACTTTGCTGCCACCAGTGGCACAACTCAGCCCCAGGAGCAGCGTGCTCAGCGTTTGTGATCACCTCAGGCCACGCATTCAAGGTGGGGGATAAGATATGCAGAGCGAAATCCCCCCAGAGCAGGAATGTGCCTCTGCAGCATCAGCGATGCAGGCGGTGTGTCGGGGATTATCCGCCCTCACGGCGTGGAGGGAAGATGCATTTCCAGATGATAATAGCAATGACACACGTTGCTTTTTCCCCTTTCTGCTGACACACAATTTAGCAGTCACTGCAGAATTTTCTCCCCATTTAAAATTTCCATTTAATAGCCAAGGAGCTCATGTTAATTCAGATGATCTTTCCCACAGCACAGTGAGGAAGGGTGCCTCTCCCAGAAGCTTTTTTCCCAGTCTCAGTGGCTGTGGATAATAAAAAAAATATCTCCTGTGGCTTCCCAAAGGCCACAGAGAACTGTGTCCTTTCCCACTCTATCAAACTCCACTTGACCCAAGCCTGGGCAGGGTCAACACTGTTTAAAAATTACACTCTCCTAATAGCATCTCCTCCTGGGAGGGGTCCAAGGGGGTTTCTCAGTGTGTTTTCAGGACTGAAGGAGATGCAGTGAGTGTCCTGCAGGCAGGATCCCCATGGCAGCGGGCCAGGCACTGGTGGGGACAGCACAGTGGGATACAGGGACAGAGGGACGAAAAACCTACAGGCACCCCCAGCTCAGGGGGATGTGCTTGCTCCCCATGTGCTCCTCTGTCCTCCCCTGCAGACCTCACCCTCAGAGGGTTGGGCAAGACAGGAATATTTTACATGTGCTCCTTGGTTTTACTCCAGTTTTCCCATTTCCCCTGGCCCTACCCCAACGCCAGGCTGAGCACAGGGTGAGGGTGACCCTGGCCCTGCCAGCAGAGAGGGGAGCAGGGCTGTGCCCCCCTGACCCCCAGCTCTCTCAGCGGCCAATGAAGGTTTTCTCTTGGCAACTCACCCCAGATGGGAAATTGCATCTTGCTTTTATTTATGAATTTTTCCAACCAAGTGTAGCTGGCGGTCAGGAGAACCCAGGGAGCAAACTTCCTCCTCACTTGAACAAACACCAAAACCATGACAAAATTCTCTCCTGTCCATTGCAGCTGCATAAATTCACTTATCCTTGTATTCTATCCATATATTCACTTATCCTATAGAGCAGAAACATGGGGCACTGCTTAATGAAGGATGTGGGTGTGGAGGCTCCAGGAGCAGAGATTTCACAGCAAATCTGGCTGTGAGCACAGCCAGGGCACATAGAGAGCACATTAATGCTTTGTGCACTGATCCCCCTGCCTAAATCACGGCTAAATCCATTCTGAGGGAAGGAACTCCTGTGCTGAGCAGTCCTGGGCTCTCTGCTCTTGCTGAACTTTATTATTTACCCAAAAGCATCCCATGCATGGAGCTAGAGAAGTGAGGGAATCTCCACACAGACCTCAGAGAATGCCAGCCCACCCAAAGCCCATCCCTCATTCCTCTCCCTCCCCTGAAACAATGATATAAACCCACATAAACTCAGCGTTTTCAACTCCTTCTTCTTTTTTTTCTTTTAATGGTAGGACATAATTCAGGTTATTGCCAAGAACTGCAAATTGTTTACCAGCCTTGTGCAAACAAAGACTGATCAGCCACAGAAGCACAGCCCTGAGGCTTTCCAGCAACCTGGAATTCTTTAATTACTTAACAAAAGCTCTGCCTTACTTTTGTTTTTGAGGTTTTTTTCCCCTTTCCTTCAGCTGTTACCTTGGAAAACCACAATCCTGGATGCCTTCCATACCACAGGCCGCTAAAAACCTCGTTTAGTGATGATTTTGCCCAAGCAGTTCCCAGCTGGGATGGAAGCAGGGCTGTGCTCTGTCAGGAAGAGCTGCCTGGGACCAGCAAAAAGCCCTGGCAGGACTTTCCTGGTGGTGAAAGTTTTTCCTGAACACACACATGTGCTCGTGGACACATGGAATCAGCATCCCCCAATTTCCCCCTGGTTTTATACCTGGATCTTTGCTCAGGTCTGGTTTTGGCCACCCCAGGAAGTGTTTTGGAGACAAGCAGGCAGATGAGTTTTCACAGACATAATGGGAAAGAAAAGCAGGCACTGGGAATGGAGTGCAGCTCTCAAAAATGGGCAAAACCCATCACTCCTCCAGCAGCAAGAGGAGGGAGAAAGGAATCCCCATCCTTTAGCTCTCACCTAACACAGGAACCACCCCAGCATAGTCAGGGAACAGCAAGGCAGGTGGAAGGTAGAGTTCACTAAAAATTTAGTAAGATGCCTCATTTTTACCATCTCAAAAAAGCCTCCAGCCCCTTTTCATTGAAAAAATAATCTGCACATTTGGAAAAAAAAAAATAAAACGACCCAAAACTTATTAACAAGGGAGCCAAATTTGCATTGCATTAACCGAGGAGCAGTTCAAGGTGCAGAATAATTCAGTGCCAGTCTCAGGGAGGTGTCTGTGCAGGGTAAATAAGGCTCGTGCACAGCAGCTCAGTGTAAGCTGTCATTGCAGCCAAGGCATCAGTCAGGAGAAAAACAGAACCTTGGAGGATCTCAGAATACATAAATTAAACATGCTTACCACTTGCCATCAGCGAAAAAGTCCTAAAAAAAATTTAAAAAGCTGCCTTTAGAGCTCCCCCCTCACACACACACACACCCATCCTTATCTCTACTGCTTCTCCTTGCAGCATAAATTCAGTTTCCAACATCTCTGTTTTCAGACACCCAAATGGACTCTGAGGAAAAGGGGGATGGTGCAAAACAAACCCCAAAATTTGGCAGAGCTGTGGAAATGCCAGCTCAGCACAGAGAGATGGCATCAGCACCAAGTGGTGATTCCTGGGCTTTGAGGAGAGCAGGAAAGGCAGGACAGGGTGAGCTGAGCTCTCAGCATGCCCCAGAACCCCAATTTCCATCCTGGGCCCTGGACAGCCCTGGCACCCATGGCATCCCCCTGGCAAACAACCCCATCAATCCCCAATCAAAGCCCTGGCAGCGCCAATGTCACAGGCAAATGCAGTGAATTGATTTGCCATAAGTCATATTTACTGTCTCAGCCATAAATGTGTCAAAGCCAATCTTTTTAACTGTAAATAATGCCAGGAATTCTCCTTTTTTTAGAAGTCTCCACGACAGAACCTCCAGCAGAGAACAGGAAGCGCCGTATTAAACTGTGGGGGTGTCAGAGCTGTGTGTACAAAAATATCTGATCCAGACAAGTTTTCCTTCATCCTCTGGGATCTGCCATGGGTGGGGAGGCCGAGAGGGAGGTGGGATGGTGGCAGGATGGGAGGGAGGTGCAGGTGAGACCCCACACACGGCGCTGCCCAGCAAAGAGAGACGCTCAGGAGGGAGGGCTGATGTTGCCTTGCACTTGTCACCGACATCTTTTAATGAAAAATCCTTTCCTTAGGATTTGTCCTCCTGAGAAGCTGAGAGGCCTCAGGAACAAAATGTAAACATTGATTATCTGCTGCTGTGGAATGCAACAGGTGCATCTGGGATTGGCTCATGTTGTTGTTTCTAATTAATGGCGAATCACAGTCAGCTGGCTCAGACTCTCTGTCCGAGACAGAAGCTTTGTTATCATTCATGCCTTTCTATTCTTAGCTTAGCTAGCCTTCTGATGAAACCTTTTCTTCTATTCTTTTAGTATAGTTTTAATGTAATATATATCATAAAATAATAAATCAAGCCTTCTGAAACCTGGAGTCAGATCCTCATCTCTTCCCTCATCCAAGAACCCCTGTGAACTCTTGAACATGCACTGGGTTTGGTTTCCTTCAGCTCCTGGGCGAATTGCACCCCTAGAGCTCCTTGGCACTGCTTTTTGGGATGGTAAAAAATGATAAATCTTTTTTGATAAAGCTCAGGGTGGGTGGCTCTGAGATGGAGCCTGCTCACTGCCAGCCTGAGTGCTGCCAGACCCCCAGAGCTCCCTGTGGCTCTGTGTGTGGATCCCTGCCTCACAAACAGGGATTTGGGCAGTGAGACCATTGCACTCAGCCTGTTCAGGGTCTTGGTTCTCACTGAAACACCCAGAGCAGCATCCAAGCTCAAAGCACTGCCTCATGCTCTGCTCTGCATCCCAGCTGTGAGGCAAACACAGTGCACTCCCAGAGCAGGCAGAGACAGGGCTGCAGTAATTGATGTCAAACTGCCCGTCCTGCCAAGGCTTTGGGCTGATCTGACAGCACCAATGGAAATCACAGCTTTAGGTTTAAGAGAAAGCTCTCCCTGAGAGGGAGCCTGAGCTCCTGTCCTCCCCCTGCTATTTGAGCAGCCTTGGGAAACATCTCCTGACACATCCCTCACCTCCTCCCCGTCTGTCAGGACCATCTTGGTGGTGTTTTCCTCCTCCCCTCTCCTTTCTTTGCACTCATTTCTCTTTTCATCATTCTCCCGTCTCTGCTGACAGATCAAAGCTCTGCCCCCAAACCCATCTAATCACAGCCAATCATTCCCGTTTCCCCGGAGTTACACAACAAAAGCAGGGGGTGAGGCTGCAGGAGGGTCCCTTTGGCACAGGGATGAGAGCACCAGCCCCTCCCCAGCCTCTCCCTGTCCCTCCTCAGGGACAAAGCCCCATGTCCAACCCCACCAAACGAGCCCCACGGCTGGAAGGAGCAGTGGGGCACAGAGGTGTTTGTGAGCTCTCCTCCAGCTCAGCCCTGAGCTGAGGATCCCTGTGCCTCCACCACAAGGCTTTGCCTCCACCGTGCTTGGCTGATACCACTCCATCTGTCCTGTGCTGCCTGTGGAGCCACAGAGGAACCCCTCAGAATCCTGTCCCAGCCATGACCCACAGCCATCCCTGCTCTCCCTGGCAAAAACCACCTTGGGACACCCTGACCCTGCTCCCACCTGGCTCAAAATGAACATTTTTGGGCACAGGACACCTTCTCAGAGGGTTTGGGTTTCTCCTGCTGTCACATAAGTGCTGAAGCACAGCCAAGGCTCTGCAGCAAGTGGAGGAGCTGCTTGGCTCATGGTGGAGTGAAGGGCTCAGAGAATGAGAGAATAAACTGAGCTGGAAGGGACCCACAGGGACTGAGCCCAGTCCTTGCTGCAGACACCAGAATGGTGTGGTTTAGTGGTGTCCTTGCAGAGCTTGGGCTTGGGGGTCTTTTCCAACCATAATAACTCTATCAGTCCCTGATTTCTGTGTCTGCCTGACCTCCCACTTGCCCTGGTACAACGGAACCACCATCCACTCTGAAACCTCTCTGCCCTGCCCAGCTCTGGGCTCCACTCAGTGTTAAACTGCAGGAGCTGCAGATGGGATTTCCCACTGGAAATCAGAAATAAGGGCACTGCTTTGTGGACTTCCAGCTCCCTGATCATTAAAGACAGCATCTTTCCAGATCAGCACAAATCTCCCACTAAACATCTCCAAATCAGAAGGAACTCAATGGAGGCAGCAATTAGGAGCAATTGCTGCACAGACAGAAAAATAATTAATCAGTGTTTCTTTGGAAAAGCAACTGGGAGAGCACCTGAGCTGGGGTGGAACAGCTCCCTGGCCACCCCTGTGATCCGGGCATTTTCCACAGTTTTACATGGGGATAGAAGTAAACCAAAAAGGGTCTGCGTTAATTTTGTTTGCTAAATAATGAAAGGTGGAAGCACCAGGAAGCCTTGGGAAAGGACACTCCAGGTGGGAAGGACAGGATGACACTGCCCTGACTGAGGACAATTTCAGTGTCCACCTCTATCAATGCCACCTCCAAACACCCAAACACTGCTCCACTGGGGCAAGCCATGGCCTGATGCATCATTTCTTTATTTTTTTAACAGGTTTTCCAATTTGTGTCATGCGCAGCATCTCTGGGGCTTTGTCTGGGAGCTGTTGGAAGCACAGGGATGCTGGAATCTGCCCCTCCTGGAGGCTCTTACAATGGAGGATGTCCCTCACTGGAGCAGCCTGGACACACAAATTCACCGTTGCATATTCAACAGCGCCAGTTTGCCTCCTGAACTCTAATTTACTCAAGGTCTCCATGGGATCCTAAATGGACTTTGAGATATTTCATAAATGGACCATTAGTATTCCCTTGGTTTTCCACGTTCGGCAGTGTCAACATGTTTCTAAAGTATGGCAGAGCTTCCCAAACGAGTCAGGCTCCCTCCCTGTATCTCAAACTGAGCTCTCTGCTTTCCTCTGCTGCTCCAGACCAACCTGACACAGCCAAGGGAGTGGATGTGAAACCCCCAAAAAGCTCCTGCATTAGATCCTCACAGCAGCAAAGCCCCTCTTTAAATCCAATATAGAACACAGCCCCTTCCTTCCATCCACTGGCAAAGTTTAAACTCCAAGGATAAAACCTGCCACCAATTAAAAGGAAAAACGTGCAGTGCTGAAGGCTGCAGAGGGGAGGTGGTGCTGGATGAGGCACAGCACCGAGGGCAGAGCGTGCTTGGACGCTTGATTTAATTTGGGCTGAGAATTACACGCTTATCCACATTTTTTTTCCAGGCTAATTGGGAATTTCACAGCTTTCCACGAGTGGCCCAGGGATGATTACCAAGGCACCTGGCTCTGCTCAGCCCAGCAGTGCTGGGAGCAGGGCGGGCAGAGCCTGGGATGGCTCCAGCCCCAGGGATGCAGGGATGTGGGATGGTTCAGAGCTCCCTGGAGATGGAGAGCAAGGCAAGGTCAGGCTGTGAGAAACAACTGCTCACTTGGAAAACTTAAAAAAGGATTATTAAACCTTAACAAAAATACAGCAAAGAGCTGCATAAGGAAAAAGCTGCAGTGCTGGGAACTGCCCTTGTGGATACCACATGGCTGGTTCAACTTGAGGATGGATGCTCAGGCTTTTATACCCCTGGGGTTGCATCAGCCCTCCCCAAGTCTGTCAGGCAGTTCTTCTTTGCCATTTATCTGCTTTCTTGTTTCTGGATTGGAGCTCCATGCCTCACCCCCTGAGCACCCCCAAGCTTTTCCATTCCCAGCTGCCCCATGCAAGGAGCACACGTGCAGCTTCTTTTACCTGTCCTGGACATCCCAGGCTGTCTGATGGTCACAATACAGGGGGAAAGGGAACTGTGGGGAGAGCAGAGGACATCTGTCAGAATTTAGGACATCCCTCTGGCTCTCCTGGATTGCCAGAACTCCTAAAAGGGAGCTCAGACACCCTGGCACAGAGCCCAAGACACCTTGACTTTGATTATGGCCCATAGAAAAAATTACCAACCTTATATGAGGATCTGCGAGCCAGGAAAGTCTAAGTAGAATAATAGTTAGTTTGTCACAGGGTTAAAAATAGATTTTTTGAGGTTTTTAGAATGGAAGTTCAGGGGGCAAGATGGAGGAATCTGGACATATCCAGCCTTTCTCCTTCTTCCCCTTGGCCTCCATCTTCTGCTGTGATGTTGGCACTTTGGGATTGGTTTAGAGTAGAAGCTCAGTGTCCAACATAGGTGATAGGTACTGGGAATTTATGGTAAATATTGTACACATAGTTTTTAGTATAAAAAGATAACACCGCCCCAAGGGGGTCAGTGTGCCTCTGACCGTCTTGCTGGGTGGACCTTGGCTGGACAGGAGAAAGAATTTTATAGACAAGAAACAATAAACAACCCTGAGAATGAGACCAGAAGAGTTCTGACTCCTTCTTTGACCGCCAGGCTGGGAAAAGAGACTTTCTGATCCATCTTTACAACTTCCTGAAGGGTGGCTGTGGTGAGCTGGGGGTCGGCCTCTTTCTCCGGGTGACAACGGATAGAACAAGAGGACACAAGCTGCGTCAAGCGAGATGTAAGTTAGAATTAAGAAGGAAATATTTCACAGAAAGAGTGGTCAGATAATGGAATCATTTACCCAGTGAGGTGGTAGAGTCATCATCCCTTGAAGAATTCAAAAAAAGACTGGGTGTGGCACTTGCTGCCATGATCTAGTTGAACAGTTAGAACATCGGCTGGACTTGATGATCTTATAGGTCTCTTCCAGTCTTGAACTTCTGTGATTCTGTGATCTTGGGGTCACTCCGAGCAGCTGGAGACCCCGAGAGACACCTGAACCACAACAACACAACTATGCATCACTAAAGCTTTTCTTGACATTCACACAACAGTTACCTTTTAATTGCCAGAGCCGATCACCTCATTACCCACCGGTGACAAGGCGGAGACGCTGCCTTGGTGGGGAAGAGGAGAGCAGCCCTGCCTGCCTGCCTGCCTGCCATGGAGCCTCCTGTGGGGCTGGGAACCGCCTGGTGCGAGCGCTAATTACCCTAATTGCGGTCCAGGCTGAGCCTCCCACGCTGGGCTCGCCTGCAGTGGCGTTTCTGTGCTGGATTTTAGCGCAGACGAGGCAGAGCCGAGCTGTGCCGAGCCAGGACGCGCATGGAGGGGTTGGTGCTTCAGAGGCTGCTCTGCCCTTATCTCCCACCTCACTCACCACAGAATCAGACACGGAGCCCATGTGCAAAGGGGGCACTGCGGTAAAAAAAAAAAAAAAAAAAAAAAAAAAAAAAAAAAAAAAAACTTGAAAGTTGCTTATAGTTTTGTTCCATACAGGCAGCATTGATCTCCCAAAACATTGGCATTTCAAGGTGCAAATGAGCCTCTCCTGCCTCTTGCAGGCTTTTCTAACTCCTTGTAAGCGAGGTTAAAGGAGGTGTGAGAAGCACTTAATTACAAACACACCGAAGCCCTTTGACGAGCCCAAATGAGAGTTTGCCTAAGCAAGAATCATCATTTCAGTCCCAGCACAGAGCCACCGTAGTCTCTGAACCATGCACCGGGAGGTGAAGGCAGAATAATTTAAATAAAAGTCAGGGAAAAGAAATTCTTTGACTGCAAAGTTCATCAAGGAGAGTTGCTGTTTTTATACAAAGCTACTGATCTCAAGGGAGGGAAGAGTTTGCAGATCCAGGGAGGGAAAAACACAGAAAATTTGCTCAGAAGTCTGAAGAAACACAGACTGAAATTAATAGTGTGGGAGCTAACGCTTGGGTGAGTACTGCAAGAAATAGCCACTGAATTTGGAAGCTGAATTTTTAAACGTACTCACCTCATTTAGGCTGTTCCTCTCCTCACATTCACTTCCCATGAATATTCAAGCAGAGCAGAGAATTCTGGCAGGAATATTAGCGAGAGCAGTGCCAATATCAGAGCATATATTAGCTGGTCCTGGAAGGGATTCACAGGGAAGTGCATTCCAGAGCTGTAATTGCACTCAGCAGTGCCCTGGCAGTGCTGGACAGGGCCTGAGCCCAGAGCCAGGAGCTCCTGGGGCCATTCTGGGGGCTGGCACCTCCCCAGAGCCTGGGCAGCCCCAAAGGGACTGGCAGACCCAGGCAAAGGTGCAGAAACCAAGGTGGGATAAAGGAGACTGTGAAACAGAACCTGGGAGAACCTCAGCTGCAAAGCTCATTCCAACCCAAAAACCAAGGTAGGATACAGGAGCATGTGAAACAGAACCCAGGGGAGTCTCATCTCTAAAGCTCGCTCCTTCCACCCCAAAAACCAAGGTGGGATAAGGGAGGTTGTGAAACAGAACCTGGGAGTGTCTCAGTTCTAGAGCTCCTTCCAACCCCAAAACTAAGGTGGGACAAAGGAGACTGTGAAACAGAACTTGGGAGAACCTCTGCTCTAAAGCTCCTTCCAACCCAAAACCCGAGGTGGGATAAAGGAGACTGTGACACAGAACCCAGGAGAGCCTCAGCTCTAGAGCTCCTTCCACCCTGAGCTGTTCTGTGCCCATCCCATTATGGGAACACCAGGAGAAGAGCAGGACACGCCATGGGGACAGGGAACAGATGATCCCATTGAGTCTGCTCATCCTGATGAAGATGAGACCTGCCAGAGCTTTAGCAGATCCCATTCTCTTCAGGTGTGAATGGAGCACATTTGTCCCCCCGATGGCAGCGAAAATTCATTGATGCTCTTGATGCCTTTTGCTCAGCACACTCCAATTTCTCTGTCCAGCAGAGAAATGCAGACTGAAAGCCGTGGAAAAATCCTGGGTGGGACAGGGCTGGAGGATTTCCCTCCCAGCACTCACAGGATGGGGTCTGCAGAAGAAGATTTCAGGGATTTTCTCCTGTGCAGTCACACCTCAAGCCCTCTCCCCCAGCAGCTGAAAGCACATTGTTGCTGAGGAGGAAGGAGGGCTGGTCCAGCATTCCCCATTTTTGGCAATGTCCACACATCTTGGGCAGCCTCTAGCCAGTGAACGAGATGGCACTCCAAGGGAGGTGGCACTGAACATATGTCTCTGCAGTGCAATTATCCACAGAAGTTTGATTTAGAGGTAGCAGGGAGGTAGGTGCAGGTCCCACAATCTGTTTAGGGGAAGCTGTGCCTTTCACAGAATTCTGAGGCTGTTTGCAGGGAAATCAGATGTGACACAGAGCCAAGCTCAGCGATGGCAGTGCTGAGAGCAGGGGGATGACACCAAGGGAACCTGCAGGAGATGCATGAGCTCAGGTGTGTCTGGGCTGGGCTCAGGTGGGACCTTCCCACTGCCCAGAGGTCACAGCACAGCAAGAAGTTCTGCTGCTGCTCATGCTGGAAGTCTGAGTCCATTTCAAGCAATTTTCAGAGCTTTTTTTTTTTTTTGAGCTCCCAAATCTTAAAACAAACAAACAAAAAATTCTTTAAACAGACAAAAAAAAGTAAGCATCAGAGACCAAGTGCAATGTCCCCACAAGTGCAATGTCCCACAAGTGCAATGTCCTCACAAGTGCAATGTCCCCACATGTGCAATGTCCCACAAGTGCAATGTCCCCACATGTGCCCAGGAGCAGGAGGGAGCCAGTGCTGATCCCCAGCCTGCAGCAGGGCCCTGCTGGTCAGACAGGCTGCTCCATGGAAGGCTTGAAAGAAATAATTAGGTACAGTAGTTTAAAACACACACAGCAGCATTCTGCTGGTCAGATGACCTTAATTAGGCTGTAAAGTGTGGAAAATGTTAATAGGAAACAGTGCCTGCCTGGAGATGATAAATAAAATGCATTGATCTCTAAGTACCAAGCTGGCAATTCTTTATTTGGAGGAAAAATATATGATTAAAAGTAATCCAGCAGTAAATATAGTAAATCTGCTGTGGGACAGTTTAGTCAGGCACATCTCTGCCTCCAATGCAGGAGCAGCTGCATGGAGCCTCAGGTCAGCTCTGTACCTGTCCTTGCCAGCCTCAGGGCTCCCTGCAGTCACTGATGCTGCTGGTGAGGCAGAGGGAGATTCCCTTGGAAAATTCCACTTGAATTCCCAAATGCCAAGGTGGGGAGGTCATCACTCACCTGCCTGTGTCACCTCCATCCTCACCTGCTGTCACCTGCAGCTCCTGGAAGCCTCACGTGGCTCCTCCAGGGCACAGCTCCCATTTCCTCAGTGCCTCCTGCAGAACCTCAGAGCCTGGAGGGTCAGTGCATGGGGGAATCACACCTGGGAGGGTCAGTGAACGGGGCAAACACACCTGGAGGGTCAGTGCTTGGTGCCAGCACACCTGAGGGTCAGTGCATGGTGCCAGCACACCTGGAGGGTCAGTGCATGGGGGAATCACACCTGGAGGGTCAGTGGATGGTGTAAACACACCTGAGGGTCAGTGCATGGTGCCAGCACACTCTGGCACACCTGGGGCCAGGTGGAGCCAGGTTTTCAGTACCTGCTCATGGCCAGCCTGGCTATAAAGTGATTCTCTGCAGACCAGGAGCTCATTACTGCAGTTGTTCAGTGCAATTACATTTTCTAGGGCTCATCTGGGAGAGCAAAGGTGAATCTCTGCAAGAGCAGCAGGAAGGAGGGTTTCAGCACTGGTGCATCCCAGGGGTTTGCAGGTGGTTTCCCCAGCAAGGCATGCTGGCAGCACATGCATCATCTCTCTCACATCCCACAGCTGGGGAATGGATTTTTCCCCTCACAAAGCCCCTTTCCTCTCTCTGTAGATGTATCCCTCAGTGTTATTCCATCTGCAGTTCATGGGTCCACAATGTCTGGCACATCCTCACCCCTGCCCCTTGCCTGGGGAGCAGAGGGGGAAGCAAGCAGGGAATTTATTGTGTTGGTTTTGCCATTAAATGATTTCCACAGAGCTGAGGGAGTCAGAATGTCTTGGCAAAGCGAGCAGGGCTCAGTGTTCCTCATTCCCACCATTCCCAATCCACAGGGCGTTTTGCTGACCCCATCTCTCATCTCCAGAGCTCCTGCGCCCGTCATTTTCACCCCTGTATCTCTCCCAAAGCTGAAGAAAACCTGGAACCATCCCACACCTCTGCTCCCAGGGTGCACACTGGCTGCTGGGAGATGGGCAAACAGCAGCAGCATCAGATTTGCAGGCTAAGGCACAAATCCTGGGCACAGTGTCTGCCTGGGTGCACCTTCAATGGCCACACACAGCCTGGGTGTCCCCTCAATGGCCACACACAGCCTGGGTGTCCCCTCAATGGCCACACACAGCCTGGGTGTCCCTTCAATGACCACACACAGCCTGGGTGCACCTTCAATGGCCACACACAGCCTGGGTGCACCTTTAATGGTCACACACAGCCTGGGTGCACCTTTAATGGTCACACACAGCCTGGGTGTCCCTTTAATGGTCACACACAGCCTGGGTGCACCTTCAATGGCCACACACAGCCTGGGTGTCCCTTTAATGGTCACACACAGCCTGGGTGTCCCTTCAATGGCCACACACAGCCTGGGTGCACCTTCAATGGCCACACACAGCCTGGGTGTCCCTTCAATGGCCACACACAGCCTTGGTGTCCCTTCAATGGCCACACACAGCCCGGGTGTCCCTTCAATGGTCACACACAGCCTGGGTGTCCCTTCAATGGCCACACACAGCCTGGGTGCACCTTCAATGGCCACACACAGCCTGGGTGTCCCTTCAATGGTCACACACAGCCTGGGTGTCCCTTTAATGGCCAGACACAGCCTGGGTGTCCCCTCAATGGTCACACACAGCCTGGGTGTCCCTTTAATGGCCACACACAGCCTGGGTGTCCCTTTCATGGTCACACACAGCCTGGGTGTCCCTTCAATGGCCACACACAGCCTGGGTGTCCCTTTAATGGTCACACACAGCCTGGGTGTCCCTTTAATGGCCACACACAGCCTGGGTGTCCCTTCAATGGTCACACACAGCCTGGGTGTCCCTTTAATGGCCAGAAACAGCCTGGGTGCACCTTTAATCACTCACACCCCTCCTTTTCACCCAGAAGTGCTTTCTCTGTCCAGACTGCAGTACTGGTTTTGCATGACACGTGCTTGCTTTGGGATGTGTTTTAAGGGACTTCTCTGCAGAACTAGGTATTAAATTCCTTTCCAATTCATGCTTGTTTGGTGCCAGAATTGTGTTATCATACACCAGATGGAGCTAAATAAAAATACCACGAGTGCTGCAGTATATTGATGTGATAGATATATAATAATTAGATGTGCTGTAAAGCTATTAAGGCTGCAAATCTGAAGTATCTATTATATTTTCTCCATTTCTATTTCCACAACATCCCTCACAGCATGGTGACAACTGGCAATGTTAACATCCACATACATTTTTTTTTTTTTTGTCAGGCACAAATAGGCTGTGATATCTGCAGGATTTATCTCAGTGTGACTCAGTCTATCTGATAATAACAGAATGGGAGCGAAGCTCTGTCCCTGCACACGAGAACTCTGGGGGGATTCCTCCAGAGCTGTGAGGATGGGACAGGGCTCAGAGCACCCGGGGACGGCTTCTGATGGGGCAGTGCCACCAAAGAAAGGTTTGCAGAGGCTCCAGCGTGGGGACAGTGCTCCCTGCTTGCAGGCAGCAGGAACACACCCTCGGAACTCTGCATCCCGGGGATGCCAGCGGCTCCTCAGGGCTGCGGGGCCCGTCCTGTGACCGTGTTCACAGGGCTCTGAGGTTGTGGGAAGGGATGAGGATCTGGCTCCATGTTTCAGAAGGCTTGATTTGTTATTTTATGATGTATATTACATTAAAACTATGCTAAAAGAATAGAAGAAAAAGTTTCATCAGAAGGCTGGCTAAGCTAAGAATAGAAAGGAATGAATGATAAAAAAGGTTTGTGGCTCAGCTCTCTGTCCAAGCTAGCTGACTGTGATTGGCCATTAATTAGAAACAACCACATGAGCCGATCACAGATCCACCTGTTGCATTCCACAGCAGCAGATAATCAATGTTTACATTTTGTTCCTGAGGCCTCACAGCTTCTCAGGAGGAACAATCCTAAGGAAAGGATTTTCCATGAAAAGATGTCTGTGACACCGTTCCAGGGCCAGTCTCAGTCTGCAGGGACAGGAGCAGGTCTGAGCCAGCACGGGGAAATGAACCACCTGCCCCTGGCTGGTCTGCTGGAAAAGCATCCCTGGAACAGCATTCACTGTTCACTCCTGCATTTTCCTCTCCAGTATCCCTTAAATTAAAGCACCAGCACCCCCAGGCTTGCCCCCGCTGGCTCGGGCGGCAGCAGCAGCCAAATGTGCAGGGGGATGAGCTGCCAAAGCGTTTGCTCTGTGTTTGTGCAGAGATGGCAGCTGGCAGGGGTGCCCTGGCTGGGCCCTCAGCCCTGGAGCATCCCTGCAAGGCTCGGGTGGCAAACCACCCTCCCTGGTGCTTCTCCTCTCTCCCGTCACGCCCCACTCACCCAAAGGCACCTGGGCTCCCTGGCTGTGCCAGGAATGCCATCCCCACCCTGCTGCCCCCATTCCTGGCAGGGGGAAGCAGCTCCCAGCCCTGCTTGGTGCCAGCACCAGCCCCAGCACAGCCTCCCACCCTTTATCCATCGGCTTTTTCAAGTGCCTTTGGGCTGCTGTGTTGGCATTTCTCTCCTGAAACACTGGATTTTGTAGCTACCCTGTCATCTGTGATGAGTGGGCTCTATTTTAAATCACTCTTTGTGTTATTCAAAAAAAAAAAAAACACCCATGCCACTTCCAAGAAAAACATAACGAAAATCCCACAAAAAGCCACCTCAGGAGCCCTGTGCCAGCTCCACGCAGAGCAGCAGCAGATGCATTCACAGAATCATTCCACTTGGAAAGTGCCTGCAAGATCATCAAGTCCAGCCAAACACCACCTTGCCCACTAAACCTTGTTGTCAAGTGCCACATTTACTCATTTTTCCAGCACCAGCGTTCCTGGAGCTCAAGGCTCTTCTAGGCTCAAGCTTAACCCTAAGCCTTGCCCTAACCTCAACTCTTTAAAATATAAAGGGGAATGTGGGTGTTCTCTGTAAGCACAGCTTTCAAATAAGTCTTAATTCAAGTAATTGAGCAGACAGCATTTACTTTTCCTCACATTTTTATTTTCCTACCAGCTTCCCTGTCACTTTAACTCACAGGTAATGTGTTTTTTTAGCGAGCTGGGGGCATGTCTGTGGGATATTATGGCTCTGAACCCCTAAAGATGCTGCAGGATCTTGGCACATCTGTCCAAGGCCCATTGGTGCCATCCTGCCTGTATTGGATGATGTTTCTGCTCTCTTGGGACACAGTGTCCCCTCCCTGTGTCCTCCCTCACTGTCAGTCTGCAGGGGCTGCCTTCACCTGAGCAGCCCTCTCCATTCCCCTCCCTTTCCCCAGAGCTGCAGCCAAACCTCCAGAGTTCCTGCTTGCAGTTTTTAAGGAGCTTTGGGATACATTAGACAGGATAAAAATTTTATAAGGGAATCATTATATGCACTTTTATATGTCCAACCCTCATGTTTCAGGGTAAAAGCCACCTTTTAACTGCCTGGGGTAAGGGGGAACTCCTCCACTGGGTGCATTAGAGCCTAATTGTTTGTTATGGATGTTATGTGGGGAGTTTTTAATAAAACCTCCTGACTTTCCTGAAGGAAAGGAGGTTGGACAGGACACCTGGGCTTGGTGCAGGGCAGGATTCACCATCAGCCACATCCTCCAGACTTTCCTGAACGCTCACACACACTAAAATACTTTCATGGGAGAGGATATTTGGGCTTGGCACGGGGCAGGGTTCACCATCAGCCACAAAGATTGGAGGGAACTGCTTGCCCACAAGCCTGGGGAAGGGCCTGGGCAGTGTCACAGCCATGGTGGGATGGGGAGCTGAGGAAGGGCTCAGGCCCAGCCCGTCCCATCCCTGAGCAGCTCTCAGGGTCCCCCTGCTCCCCACACAGCCCCTCTGCCAGCCCTGCCGGAGCACAGCACCTCCCTCCTGCAGCAAACACAGCCAGCAAACCTGTTTACATTCGAGCTGGGAACGGTGTCACATCCCCTAAGTGTCTTAAAGTAATACCTGATGATATTCTCTCCTTCAGTAAACATATTGATTAGATTACAAATAAGATTACAAGTGAACACGGCCCTCGCGGAGCGCGCGGTTCCTCCTGCCAAGCAGGCTCGAGTTCATTTGTTACAGAAGCTCTTGATTATTGTGATTTAACGTGACTCTGCTCTTCCTCCCCCACGGGGACACCAAACAATTAGTGGCTGCATTTTGGGGTGATTATAACATACCTTGGGGGTGTTCAGGAGGCAAAGAATTAAAGAGAGAAGGATTTAACGAGCAGAAAACAGCGATTCCCTGAGAGGGGCTGCCCGTGGGGTGGTGTGACCTGGAATCCACACAGCAGCCAGGGCTGGGACATGGCAGGGCTGCCAGCCAGGAGCAAGCCAGCCCCTGAGCCACAGGGTGACATTGGAGTGTGGCTTTGGGAGCAGCTTGGAGGTTTGCAGTCACCTCAGCGCCCAGGGAGATGGGAAAAGGAGCAAACTCAACTCTCTGATTGCTGCCAGCAGCATGGATGGATGGATGGATGGATGGATGGATGGATGGATGGATGGATGGATGGATGGATGGATGGATGGATGGATGGATGGATGGATGGATGGAATGCAAGCAGGGTCACCCCACTGCTGTCCCCACAGCCTGGCCCTGCACCCATCTCTCCCCATCACTGCCTCCCTCACTGATGGACGAGGGGAGGGACATGCCTGTGATGCACAGCTCAGCACAGGTTAACTGGGATTTAGGGCCAAGTGCCACAGGGATCCTGGCCGGATGCAGGCAGCTGGAAGCCCTCACCAGCCTGTCCCTCCACGCAGCAGTCAGGGTTAGGGTGAGGGCAGGAGGCAGCAGAGAAGGAGAAGAACCCAGACAGACCCTGCAGTCCCAAAGCACATTCCTGGCATAGTTGGGATTTTTTACCTCCAGCATCCACTGCTCCCGCTCAGTTTACCTCCACCCTTTCCAAACACAACTCACATGGACCCTCATCCATTTGCAGCTTGCAGGAATTGCAGCGCTTGAAAGAAGGGGGGAAATTAAGAGGCTGTGGTTAGTGTTGATTCTGTGTGCACTGTGCTTCTTGTCACCGATTTTCTTACATCTTACCATCACCAGGAGTTTCCTTTGAACATCTCTGTCCTGTTAGTAAATGTTTCTAATCGACAGTTCCATTTTCTTCTGTACTTTTTCCCTTAGCTTGTACCTGCCTTTGCTCTTGTACCTCACAAACATTTCCTCCACTCAGTGACTGTGCCTCCCAAAAAGACTTAAATACTAAATTAGTCTGGGGCAGCCATTCTGATCAAACTCTACTGAAGCACACATTCCTTTCCTTTAAATTAATTTTTTTTTCATTGGAGTTCGGCGGGGAGGGATGATGTAGCATCATCCAAGCTACATCCCCTTTTTCCCCTTGCCCACTTTCTATTATTTAACAGTCAGCAAATTAATAATTAATGTTCACATTAAGCAGAAAAAAGCATTGCCCCCACAGCGGGCCGTGGTTTGGGCTGGGCTGTGTTTCCGAGTGGGGAATGGAGCTGGGATGGAGAGGGGAATGGAGAGGGGAATGGAGAGGGGAATGGAGAGGGGATGGAGTGGGAATGGAGAGGGGATGGAGAGGGAATGGAGCAGGGAATGGAGCAGGGAATGGAGCAGGGAATGGAGAGGGGATGGAGAGGGAATGGAGAGGGGATGGAGAGGGGATGGAGAGGGGAATGGAGAGGGGATGGAGCAGGGAATGGAGAGGGGATGGAGAGGGGAATGGAGAGGGGAATGGAGAGGGGATGGAGAGGGGATGGAGAGGGGAATGGAGAGGGGATGGAGAGGGGATGGAGAGGGGATGGAGAGGGGATGGAGAGGGGATGGAGAGGGGATGGAGAGGGAATGGAGGGGGGAATGGAGCGGGGATGGAGAGGGGAATGGAGAGGGGATGGAGCAGGGAATGGAGCAGGGAATGGAGCAGGGAATGGAGAGGGGATGGAGAGGGGATGGAGCAGGGAATGGAGCGGGGAATGGAGAGGGGAATGGAGAGGGGATGGAGCAGGGAATGGAGCGGGGAATGGAGAGGGGAATGGAGAGGGAATGGAGGGGGGAATGAAGAGGGGAATGGAGCGGGGATGGAGAGTGGAATGGAGCCGAGAATGAAGAGGGGAATGGAGCCGGGGATCGGGGATGGAGCCGGAGCGGGGAATTGAGCCGGAGCGGGGATGGAGCGGGGCCAGAGCCGGATCAGGGATTGAGCCGGATCAGGGATGGAGCCGGAGCGGGGAATTGAGCGGGGCCAGAGCCGGATCGAGGATGGAGCCGGATCGGGGATGGAGCCGGAGCGGGGCCGGAGCGCTCGGGCGCCGTAGCCGGGCTCAGAGCACCCTCTGCCGCCTGCCGAGGCGAGCCGGCCGTGCGGGCTCCCAGCCTTTCCCTGCGCGGGGAGAAAACGGATACGGCTCCTTCCTAATGAAATAACAGCAATTACTGAGCGTTTCCCAGCCGAGGGTTTCCGTGCTCTCCCTCAGCGGGGATTCAGCCCAGGCACGGAAGGGATGCAGCCGGTGTTAATCCCCTCTGACAGGGGGAGGCTCGGGAAAACAAGGACCCCCTGCCTCCACGATTCTCACCTCTTTGTATTATTTTTCCCAGGAGTCATTATTTGCTTTCTCCCTCTCCCCCCAGGGCAGGGAGAGCCCAGCACTGACCTCTTTCCTCGCCCCCACCCGGCTCCACACTGCCCCGGCTCTCTGCCATTAAACTCCTGCTGAGTGTTCAACTACTTTGTCAACACTTGGATTTCTTTTTTCCCTCAACTTCTCACACTTCCTCACACCACTCCCTTTCCAAATCCAGCCACAAAATACACTACAACCAGAGTGCTCTCTGGATAAAAGGGGGAAAAGACCCAGGAGTTTTCCTTGGAAACTTTCCTTAGCATCCCCATCGTCAGAGACAGCATCCCTCTGCAGTTCCCATGTGCAGGACGAAACATTCAGGATGCTCCTTGCTAGACAATTATAAAATTATTTCATTTTACACCTTTAAGCAGCTTTGAGTGACACTTACACTCCCCAGTTCTGCAAAATCAGCTTTTGTCAGGATCAGGGATACAGGAGAGCTGGTGGGTCACAGAGTCAGCCCTGCTTGCATTTTTCAAAAATGTGCATCTTTCTTATATATAAAGCTGACTTTTACAAGTATCTCAGAGTATGTATGTATTTATACACAAATATATCTACAGACACACATATTTCATGTATATATACCTATCTGTCCATAATTTAGGTGTGCTGGGAGCAGGGGCAGCCCACACCAGGAGGAGCCTTGGGGGATCCCAAACCTCCTGACCTTCCCTCCATGCTCACAAAGCAACTTCACAAACTCGCAGAAGAATGCATCCAAGCCTACAAACCCTCCAAACAGCACTTCCCATCTCCAGGATGTGATGTTGGCCCTGGGGGTTGAGTCCTCATCTCCTCCAGGGCCATGCTGACCACACTCACCCACCACACTCCACCTTCCTGCTCCCTGCCTGCTTCTGTTGCCAGGGAGATGGGGATGCTCACACAGACCTGCTTTGTGTTGTGTAGGTATCAGGTTTTGCTATTTTTAGGGTATTTATTTTTTAAAATTATGGGCTGTGCCAGGCACATTCCCACAGGATGAATGTGCTCAGAGCTTCCATCTCACCCACCCTGCGCTGTCTCACACCTTGGCTGTCCAGGTCTCCCATTTTCCCCTTCCCAGCCATCAGTTCCTGCCCTCAGCCTGCCCACATGAGTTCCTGGGCATTTTTCCATCAGGGAACTGAGTTTTGGGGTTTTCCTGGGATCAGGCTGCAGGGACAGGAGGGACAGGCCTCCCCTGCTTTGGGGAGGAGAGCGCTGGATGGGAATGGTGCCCATCTCCACTGGCAACCTCAGCTCCACAAGCACAGCTGCTTTAGAGCTGTGGTCTAAATGGAGACCTTGAAATATCTGTATCAAGAATAAGCAAATACACACAAAATGTATTCCCACCACTCAAGGAGGAGTAAGTAAGAAAAGTAGGAATTCACCTCACACAAATAGAATTGAAAGGACAAATAAAAAACACTATAGGAAGGAAACCCACAAGTTCAACTCACACACCACTGCTGTGCATCAGTGTGGAAAGTGAGAATATAATTTTTTAAAGGAACTTAACTCTTATTACTCAAATATAAATTATCAATCCCACCAATTCCACCTGAAGGTGAAGTGCCTTACCTATAACTTACCCAGATTTTACTCTTGCCCCTTTCAAAGCAGAGAAAGGATCTGAACAGTGACACGCTCAACACGACATGAGGATTTTCATTTTCACTGAGAGAGGCTGTGCCTAAATATCAGCACGTTGCTCTCCTGGGAAATTAGATATATTGTTCTTCATATTCCAATCTGCCATAATTGGGCAACTCTCCAACGTGTTCTCTCAAAATTAGAGCACCAAATGTATCACAGCAAACTAGAAAGCACTCACAACAATTTTTTTTTTTTGGCAACTTGATTTTGTTATTGGATTGCAAAAGTACATAAGTGCTTAAGTTAAAGCATGCAGTACTTTTGCAGAGCAGTGAAAGCCAGATTTGTTATGCATTTATGCAGCACTTTCACAGCAGTGTGGTACCATATCACAGCCCAAACGCTGCTTGTGCTGTTTGTACAAGTCCTCTGTTGACTCCAGAACAGGGAAACTCCCAGGAGGAAACCAGACAGGGTGCAACCCAGCTGCTTCCAGAGAATAACAGTAAATAAGCTGAGCAGGAAAACAAAGGGAAGATAAACTGTTTTCACAGGAAAGTTATTTCTGAAGGGGCAGAACAAAGTAAGATCAGGCAGTGGCTACAAGGCCTCCCCACAAGGTGCCCAGAGCTCCCCTCACCTTCCCACACCTGCAGCAGCACTGGGCAAGTTTCCCTCAGCTGACACAGGAAAACATGACTGAATTCCCAAAAGCAAGTTTTAAGGAATGTATTCCCTTTCTCTCACAGCTCTATGGCCTCTAATAACACAAAATGAAGGAGCTCTGGCTTGTCCCCACTAGGCTCTGGGCTCACAACCATTCCCTGGACTCCAATAGGAGAGGGGAGAGTGCAGGATTTGGCCACAGATTTGCAGGTGAGGGACAGATCTGGGCTATTAAAATGCAGTTTTAATACCTCCAGTTGTCATCCTGTGGGATATCCCAGCTGGGGGAAGCTTTTGTGGTGGGCAAATAAAAGGTCAGGCACGGCAGAGCAGCCCTGAGGGTGCTGCCCTCCCTATTCATCCCTCCAAGAAACATCTCCCAAATCCATCAGCCTGGCAACTTCCACAGAGAGGGAAATGTCACTTGCTAAAAAACCTCCCCAAATACTGAGGAGCAATCCTTGCCACGGGGACTGCTCACATGGCATTCCCAAAAATCTAAAGATTGGGATTAACCCACACTGCCTAAACCTTTTCCTCCTGGTTTATACCACATTCTAACACTTTATACCACTTTCTAACTTTAGACCCCATTCTAACACATCAGCTCCTTACCTAAAGCCCTACTGTGCAAAAATCCTGGCACAAGCACTGAAGATTTTGGAGAAGAGACCCTCCCACCCTCCACACTCACCTGGGCAGGTGGATCCACACTCCCACACTGCAGGGAAATGTCACTCCTGGAAGTGCCACCACCCTCCCTCACTTACCCCAATGGTCAACACTCTTCTCTGCAGATGGACAAACAGCTGTAAACCTAAGAAAGGGGTTAAAATTGTCATTGGAGTTCTTCTAAATTTGTAATTTCGACAATCTTATAAATGTAGGGAAACTTCTTGGATCACAGGGAAACCTCCAATAAAATCTTAATTACTGTGAAATTGGTGTTATTTATCATGCATGCATCTCTCACTATATATTAAAAGGTTTCCTGAAAACATATCTATTTAATTATAAACCTGAAATAAAAGCAGGCTGAATTCAGAGTGCCTTATTCTATCCTACTTGTTCTGATCAATTTTTCTGCTGGGAAAAGAATGATATCAACAGTTCAACATTAGAGCTGTGCAGTATCCAATCAAAGGTGTTTAAAAAATTAGAGGGACATCAACACTTCTGTAAAACAGGGCAGAGAGCCCACTACAAGTCACAGACTCACAAGAGAGAAGGAACCTGTCCCTGAGACTGAGCTGAAAGTGTGCTAAAATAAAGGTGCAATAAACCCTCAATGATTCACACACAGAACATCCCAGCTGGCAAACTGCAGTTTTGGGGGTGCTTACAACAAAGGTGCATCAGTCTTGGTACAGAGATCCAAGGAGGGGCCGTGAATTCTCTGGTGGAGCTGCAAAAGCTTTGGGGCCAGGAAAGAATCCCAATTTCTCTCTCTACAGGTCACTAACACACAAGAGGAGTGTGTTGTGCACAGGTATTGCCCTGTGAATGCCACCCCTCCCCAGCTGTGACTTTGAAATGTCAAATTTCTGAGCAGCTTCAAGAACAGGTACTGGTTTTATCATAAAACACTAAATCAACAGCAAATGAACAAAAGCTTTCAACTGCTGTGAGAAGTCCTCACAGTGCCAGTGTACTGACAATAATGGGCCAATTCCCCAGTCCAGAACTCCATGAATTTGAACTACTGGAGGGAGATGGACATTACTAGCTTTTCTGACTAACAATAAGAGCATTTATCTTTCAACTGAGAAAAAATCATATGGAGTGAAGAGCTGCCTGTGCACTTAAAACCAATGTTATTTAAAACAGAACCAAGAGCTCTCCTCTTACAGATCCCTCCCTCCTCCCTTGGCCTCTCTAAAATATTTCTAAGCTACCAAGCAGGGAGAGCAAAGAACAGCACACCATGGAATAACTTTAATTTTTCAGTTTCTTCCCCACTTACCTGCCGCAGCTTTGCAGTGCCTGGCCAGTGGTGATTAACAATTAAACCAGCTCCTGCTACAGTTCAGGGGATGCTCTGACAGTGTTTTGGCCAAAAGTCAAAGGTGTTCCTTTCCACTTAGCACAATGACACAATTTAAAGGCTGTTTGGAGTTTACAAACAATGAGTCTTGGGGTCAGTGTCACACAGTGTCAGTGAGCACACCCCTGTAGGAGCTGATCCTATTTCAGACACACTCATCTCCCATGGGCCTGCTGCCAGTGCCTGTTCACCGCAAGGCTTGGGCCAGCAGCCTCTGGACAGATTTGTCTGTAGGCAAGGAATAATCATCAAATTAATCAAAATTATTAGGTTAATTTGTCCATGAGAGGAGGAATTAAAAAAAAAAAATGTAACCTAAAAGCTAAATATTCAGTGCAGAACATCAGAGATGCTTCTCATATTTTCATGTTGATAATCAGAAGTGTCCCTGGTTATTTTCCTTCATAATTGTGCTCCAAACTGTGTTTTATGTCCTAGCTTCTTCTGCAAACCACTTTAGCTGTGTTTGAGGGAGCAGGCTGCCCTCAAGGAGAGGCTGTTTTATTAAACCTTCACTAGACAAACACAAAATATTTCAGATGTTTCAGACACCTTACCCTGCTTAAAAACCAACCAGACCAGACCCACTGCCCACTGATGCTGCTCCAAGACCCCTAAGACAACAATCAAATGCCAAAATTCATGAAATCACACACATCCAAAATACTGATAAAACAAAACATTACAAAAACATCCCAAAGTGCACCTTTAGCAAACAGCATCCCCTCAAGTAGACTCATCTTTTACTGCACCAAGAAAAATAAATCCAAGTGGAGAAAAGATTTAGAGAAAAATACATTAGCAAATACAGATAAATTTGTTTTTAATAAAGGAGTTAATTTTCTTTCAATCCTATATAAAACAATAGCAATTAAAAACTTCATTTTTGAAAGTAAAATATTTACATATGAACAAGTAACTGTGCAAAATTTACATGAAAAAAAAATGGAAAGACAGGATTTCCTAAGAGACAAAATAAAAGGGGTGTAACAGTTGTCAGGTGTTGATAAAAATACTGATCAGCATTCAGTTTACACGCAAGAGAGTTAAATTCTACCATGAGAGTTCACACAAAGAAAGCCAAAGTATTTACAGTCATAAAAGTACTATCAATAGACAATTTAATACAATAACCTCTGAAAATATAAAGAACCAATTAGTATATTTGTAATAAAAAAATAGGTACAAAGAAGGGACTTTGCTCTGGACATCTTTAAAGTAGGCCCACAGCTTGCATACAGTCTTTTAGCAAAATAATTATAGTTTACATAGCCATTTTTATGTTATGTGCCAAAAATTATGTACAATTACTGACAAAATACACCAACCATTTTTCAACACTTGATTCACACTGAGAAAGTCTTTCGATGATTCCTCTCAACTTTTGATTTTATTTAATCTAAGCTTTCACTTTAGCTAAAAAACACAGTGCAAGTAAAATATATTTATGCTGAAAAGGTTTCTCTTTTTTTCCTTTTTTTCCTTTTTTAACTTTACAGCTTTACAAACTATAGCAAATAAAATGCATTTTTACAGATGCTGCTAAAACATTCAGAAGTAACCCTCCTTTATGGGATTTCAGGGCCTCTAATAAGCAATAATGTGATTAAAATTGAGGTTATGTTTAAAATTAACTGTATATCCCTCTAGATTTTGAGCATTTGGGGGAAAGATAAATATTTTTAAAAAATCAGTTTGCTTTGCTAACTGACTGTTTAAAAAAAAAAGCTAAATGAAATGAGGTCATTTGCTGTAGACATATGCCTATGTAATGGATTTAGTTGAATAAAACTGAACTAAAATGAACAATTAATGTTGAAACTGCTACAGGGCTGACAAAGGGTAGCTAGTTATTTGCTAAACGATTCCATCAGTCTTTATATATGGCTTGTTTGGCAAGAAGGCCACTCAATCAAGAGATGAGTTAAAATTTAATTGTCCTTTTATAATATCCACAGGCCTTGTAAGTATCCTCACTGTTACAGAAATGTATTTCTCTTATACTGAAGAGTTTATTTATAAACAGGAATATAAAACTGTTCCATGTAAAGAGGTGGTTGTTTTTTAAACAATATCCCATTCGCTCGTTACAAAAAGGCGTCATTTGCAAATATATTAAAAAATGTCCTCAGGCGTCTCTCCGTCAAAAATACCTTGATCTTTTCCATTTTACTTAAGGAATGCTTTGTATAGCAATAGTGAATGGCTTGTCTCTCGCTCATTTTCTAAACAAAATATGAGGTCCCTGAGGTTCACCCGCGTTATCCTTTGTCGCGTAAACTGTCTGGTTGTTCCAACTCCAGAGCTGCCTGGGACTGCTGCACTCGAACCAGATCCCTGGGAAGCACAAGAACAGGTCAATCAGTCCATGCCTGAAAGCACTGCAAAACTTTACAGAGAAAATGTGTGACCTAAAAACTCTACACAGTCAGGTGTTGCTTTGATTTTTTAAAAAATTTTTATGCCTTCTGATGTTTACGTTCTTGTAACAAACTTTTTCACACTCTTTTTGTAAATAACTTATTGTTTTGCACTTTTTTATAGAAGAGGAGAAATTTGATAGACTGTTGGTTTGTTTAATTGGAGAAGTGGCACTTTCACCCTCCAATCCACTATCACTTTTGGAAATCTATAAATGTTAGAGTCAGAAAATAAACTTCCCGTTTTTACCTTAAGGACAGTAGTGTGTGTGCATTGTGTTATTCTGTGTCCTATAGTAACAGTCAGGCAGCTGTGCACTACTAGATTTGAGATTTCCTTTTTAATTCTGATTTGTTAACAACAGTTGAACAATCACAAATTTTCAGTGGCATTCAATACAGACGATAAAGCCCCAAAGAACTGCCTGTGTTTTTAGGAAGGTGCTAAGGACAGGCAATCCCAACAACCAAAACAAAAGGACAGGATTCTTCACAGTTCCAGCATAGATGCCAAGGGCAGCCCTGGAGCTGTGGATGACCTGGGGAGCAGTCCTGTTCCCAGGACTGTGAGGCCTTGAATCCATCATCTCCATGGCAGGGTGCTCCCCTTCTGATGGCAACAGCTGTAACCAAGCTCAGGACTGAATTTAGGAGAAGCTTTCCTAGACACAGTCACGTATTCTCTAATAACCCCTGAATGCTTCTCCCTCTCTCAGCATCACTCATCCCTCTGGCACACACTGGGAGTCTCCCGGAGCAGCAGGACAAACAGAAAGGATATTATTAATCGTTTATGAAGAAGAAAGCAAAAGCAGAAGGGAACAAACGAGCAGAGCGGGCCGGGGCGGAGCTGCAGTTCCGCGCAGTGCCCGGCAGATGGCGCGCACGGAGCGGAAGGCGGGCAGTGCCCAGCTCCAGCGGGAGCCTCCGTGCGCTGCCAGGGCATTGACCGAAATAATGAATTATTCCGGCAACGGGATCCAGCTCCGAGGCTCAGCTACACGTTCATTTCCCCCTCCAATTTAATTTATTATACTAATGTTATCTTTTATTTTTTTTTATTAAACTTTTATACTTCGCGACACCAAACATGCCCCAGCAATGAATACTTATCAGTCACTGTGCTTGGAGAATTTTCAAAAATTTTTCTCAATAAAAACACCCCAGAGTGATGCATGAGCCATGTGAATAAGCTGCTGAGGTTGTCACTAACAGGTGTGAAAATAATGTATTTAATCAATGAACATTACTAATGATCAAACCAACCTAAACCTGCACTGGAAATGCTCACTCTGGGTTCGCAGAACTCTGGGCAGTGCAGGTGAATTTGCTTCACCACACTGCTATCAGGAAATTGAGATTTTTGATTCTCGTGCATTCTGGTGACCCAGCAAACATCAAAACACTAAAATCCTGTTGTTAGGGCTGCTCAAATGCTGAATTTTCAAGGGAAATTTTAAGGCACTTGGACTATTTGGCCATCAAATTTTCACCAACTTCAGAGGAAATCAGAAGATGCAGGACAGTGTTGGATGCTAACTAAATTTTCTCACATATGATTTCTAGAGAACAGAAAGAATGGCTGGAAAGGACTTTACTCTTGTTTTTAAAATATTCTTTAGTGAATATGCTCTATTATGTAGACCATAATACTTGAAATGCAAAGGTAAAATTTCAGGAGTCATTGAAGACACAGAATTATGTATAGAATAAGTTAAGAAGCTTTTTAGTAACTTTCAGTAAAATCACATGGATATAAAACTCTCAAACTGACAGCAACTTGTTTTGTTGGATTTGGAAACAAAACAGAGCAATTACTACTTAGAAGTGATTTTACATGTAATTAAGAGTCAGCATTTGTAGACATCAAAAGCTTCCATTTACAAAACTGTGTCTAAGTAACAACAAACCTTATTTTCCACACTTCTTGTAATATGCCTTAACCACAAACTGCATACAAATGGTGACAAGTGGAGCCCAATTTAAAAATGTCAAGTGACACAGCAGCAAAAGCACAGCTGTGAGTATCAGATCAAAGGCAGCTGCTTCTTAATTAAGCAGACAAAAAGATTGGATTTCCAGGGAACCTGTAGTTAATTGGTTAACCAGTGATTAATCCAAGATAACTAAATTAGTCAGATTGAGATGAAATACAAACAAGTGTTCACAGGAGATGCAAAATACATCCCATAACCTAAGTGACATTAACAGACCATTAAGGTGGCACAGCTGAGCATGCAGGAGTAAGCAATACCAACATTAACTCTGCATGAGGCACTTCAGCATATTCTTCTGAGACAACTTCATTTGTGTACACATCTATCTTTGCAAAGTGCCCCATTCTGTAATTTTCATAATTTTAAACCACATCTAAAAACCTTTAATAGAGTCATTTGTCAGCTTATATAAAAACAAGTCTTATTCTCAGTAGCAGACATTTTAGTAAATTTCAAAACTTAAAATTACTTTAAAAGATGCTCGAGAGGCTTGATTTTTTATAAACAAAAATAACATTTACTAGTATTCAGATTTTTCTCTACCATTTTATATCAAGCACATGTAAATTACTGCTTCCAGCAATTCAGTATAAAACAAGGTGAACTCTTTTGAGGCTTTTCTGCAGTATAAATGCTTTAGCACTGAAAGTTCAGAATGCTCCAGGAGTAATAAACAGGACTATTAAACTATTACTATTCTGTCACTTGCTATCAGACACAAAACCCCACAGGGGAAAATCCTCAAATAATGAAGAGAGCTTTTGGTCCAACAAATGACAATTTTCAAGAATGTTTTGTTCTTTTTAAACATTAGAGTAATCCCATATTGAATATCTCATGTAGAAAGCAATTTTATACCATTTCTTGTTTATTAACTTGTTTAGAAATACAGCAGATAATCATGTACCAGAATGTAAATTAAATGAATCAGACACTGAGCATTCCAATACCTAGTCTGCTGAGAATTTTTTAAAAGGCAGATTCAACAGAAAGAATATACAGAGGATGTGCAAGAACATCCTGATCAGATGGAACTGGTCAAACTGATCTGCTGTGGAGACACTAAAACTAAGGCCAATCAACTGCTGAAGAGAAAAATTAGGTAAGCTCCTGTAACTTGAAGCTCCTGCTGTCAAATTTAGCACTGACTTAATTCACCCCACCTACCTCATCATTACTCTGCACTTCAAGTTAGATTGGTTATAACCACAAAAATCTCCTTCCAAAACTAGGGAGGCCCAAAAAGCTGAGACTTGTTAGATCAGAGATGGTTTTTCTAAGATCCCTCCAGTTCCATGAATCAGGGAATGACCCCTCAGATTCTATTCCCTGTGCCACTACAGGTGCTAAAAATTGATCCTGGCCTTGGAGTGAGCAAATCTGAACACAGAACACTGCTGCTGCTCAGGGAGCTTTCACAAACTGGGAAAAAACTCTGAACAGAGAGGTTTGCACAGAGGCTGAGGCAGCAAAACCAAAGGTGACAATGATACTGTACCTCTGTCCCTGATCCAGATCCTGGGGAATCTACTTTCCTTTTCTTCCTGGGCCCGATGGCAGCTAACGCAGTCAGGTTGGCATCCCTCTGTCTCATCTGTGCTAGCTCTTGCTGCTGCATCTGTGTGTGCCACAACAAGGATGGGTCATTACTTCTCCTTCAACTTCCAAAAGAAAAGTTTATGTTAAGCTCAGCACTCACCTCCTTGGCCTTCTGTTTCAACCTAAGCTGTTCTGGATCTTCTTGTCGAGATCGAGACTGTGTTGATAAAGGAGGAGCAGGAGGTGGTTGGAGGAAAAGAAAGAAAAAATAACTCAGTTACAAAAGCAGTTAAAGATTATATATGAAAAACTTCAGCAGGAAGTGAGGAACACCTATCACTCCCACAGAGGGTAACAGTGGTAAACAACTTCTAGAAAGTAAAAGTTTTGCTTTTCTTAACATTTCTATTTTTGAAAAAGGCATCCCATTTTTCTGCTTTGTTAAAGATAGCCAAGGAGTAGCCAGACAATTATGTCATAAATGCAATCATTACAAGACACAAATTACACAGATCTGTGAACTGAATTATACACTTTGCATATGAACAAAGGACTCAGACCTGCACTTTTTGGAACAATTCCTCCCCTTGCTGGGTAACCAAGCACTTACTCAGAGCTGATTTTCTGCTACACCTACACACACAGGTCAGGCTGCAGGCTGAACAAAGTGCACCTGAGTGACCCAAGACCATTTACATCAGTAATGCCCATTTCACTGGGCACCTGCATTCCTTGTGTGTGTCACACTTTCAGAATAATGAAATATTTAGATTAGAAAAGACCTTTAAGAACATCAAGTCCAGCTGTTTCCCCAGCACTGCCAAGCCCACCACTAAACCATGCCCCCAAGTGCCACATCTACACAATACTTCCAAGGATGGTGACTCAACCATTGCCCTGGGCAGCCTGTTCCAGGGCTTGACAACACTTTCAGAGATTAAATTGCTCTCAATATTCAATCTAAACCTCCCCTGATGCAACTTGAGGCCATTTCTTCTTGTCCTATCAAATCCTGAGTGTTGTTAATCCCTTACATTTTTTAGGCAACAACAAAATAAATTTGGATTTTGACATTGTTAACTCATGCTGGATCACAAAACTATCAGAACACAGGTTGTTTTGTGAATTATTTCTAGGGTACTTTTATCTAATCACATTCATTCTATATTCACTGAGTAAAACCACAGTTTACTATTCACATTCATGTTTACATCAACTGATTCCTATTTATTGTATTTCTCCAATTTGTAACAATCTTTCTGAATTCTAATTCTAGTCTCTCTCTATTACATTTAAGAATACCATCAAGCTATAAAATTCATCTTTCTTTGCCAATCCAAAATGGAAAAATTAAATTTCAAGACTCTCTTTAATTTGGGAATATGCAATGAGAGTGGCACAGAAGCTGTTTCCCATGCTTTACAATGAAAAGCAAAACTGAGCCCTAGTTAAGAACACATTCATCAAGTTCCATCTTTGAAGATTAGCCTTCCCCTTCATTGCAAGTGTTTTAGAATGAGAAGAAACTCTGCAGTTTTGATGTCAAAAGTGACACTTTGCAGACACGTGTGAAAGCTGAGCACTTGCCTTTGCTGCGCGCATTAAAATTTCCCTTTCTTGTTCGTCTTTACGCTGCTTTTCTATTTGATCAAGTTGTTCAAAGAACTTGAGCTGTGCCCGAACGTCACTTGCTTGTTCATATCTTTCATCATCCTGAAAACACAGCAAATACATTTCTCATTACTCCCTTAAAAACAAAGCTGTTAACTTGTACTGTACTGGGGAAGAACATACACATTCAAAGCTCCAATGTTCACTTTGTCCTTTTCAGACAAATAGCAGGAGTATATTTACACCAGTCAAACCAGCTAGAACTCTTAAAAGCATTTTGTTCTATTCCATGAATCATCAGATTTTGACTTCTAAACTAATATCATCACAGCTTTAACCTCTCAAACATATTTCACAGAGCTGTGTGGTTTTTTAAACACTGCTCAGGCATTTGCATCTATTAGGAACACACATCTGTCAGATAGCAGTCTCCTGGGAATTCAAAGCAGTGCTTTTATCTGTCTGACTCTACAATCACTCACACACTAAACATTTGACATAATAAATAAAGGGGAGGGCACAGCTTCTCTGCATTTGTTTTAAAACCATTTTGTATATGCAAGCTGAAAAGCTCCAGTCATCCACGTGTATTAATATCTTAATGGAAGGTGAATCAGTCAAAGAGAATAAACAACCTGATTTCACAGAAAAAAGAGCACCTGAACTCCTGCATTACAGTCAACACCACAGCCTGCTGATTTTGTGCAATTTTTGCCATTTGATTTGAGCAATTAAATCCAGTTACCTTGTAGGAAATATTCCTTTGTTGAGCAGTCTCTGATAGTTTTTCCACGAGGTTTTGTAGTCTTTGTTGTGTAGCATGTGATACGTAGCTAACTACATCAGGATGGATTTCTGTTATTCCATGTTTTTTACCTACAAACAAAACACAAGTGGGTTGCAAAAAATCATTTTACAATACAACTACATATGAGTAAAATCTCAGTCATAGAAATTGTAATCCCCTTTTCTAAATATGATTTGCAGGTTTTTCTCAGACAAGGATTAAACAGGAAATTAACACATATTAAAATTCCTATTAGTTTAACAAAATTGACAATCTATTAATAAATGCTGTGTACTACAGTGTAACAAAAAATTGAAGATTGCTTTTTGTTCCACCATCAATTCTAAATTACTAAGTAAAGCTGATAGAAGTGCTTCTGGACTTATTTCATTGTTTGTGTCATGCTTGATACACCTTATCAGTTTATACAGTCAGACTTTCAGCCAGATTGAGTAGTTTTGATGTTGAATCGCCATCACTTTAGAAGGCAAATCTATGTTAGCTATTCATTGACACTATTGACTTTTCATAAGACAAATGATTTCCCACAAGCATCTGAATATACCAGAAAATACCAGAAGGTAACGACTCCAGCAACTTTTAATTATTCAAACCAATTTCTTTGGAAAATGTCTTCAATTAAACCTAAGAGTAGTGAAATTTGTTTTTATTAATGTTCAAGATAAAAGAACATACCTATTTCTAATATCCTTCTTTGTAAAGGTGCTGGGAAAAGGAAGGTTTCATCTTTACAGGACCGTGTTAATGTGCCCACGAGCTCAGAGTTTGTTGCCAATATCCGAGCACTTTCTTCTGACAGGTTGACTCCAGCCATTGATGCAACATCATTAATGTCATCATCATCCCTTAAAGGAAAGAAAATTTATTATAATCATAACATTTAGTGCCTATCTGCACACACTGCTATGATACCACAGCTGCACATAATGAATTCCACCATAAACCTGAATAATTAGTTTTACATTTTATTTGCTTTTGTGATATAATAAAATACAACTCATTTGTTTGTAAATGAGAAATTATTGCTTTGACTTCAAAGAGCACTAATTTTGTACTTCCTGTTTTTTCCAAGATCCTTTCTTATGTAATGTTCCACCACCTTGAGAAACAAGACATCAGACGAATCACTACTACAAAACAATAATAATCTGCCCTCACCACCAAGACAGGCTGTACCTCAAGTAACTCAACCAGAGCTGGGAGAAGGAATGAATTCCATTTGCTTGTCTGGGCAGGAATTGTTTATGAGGTTTAGTGCCAGCTAAATGCCAAAACCAGTCTGGCACGAGTATGTCCAGTGCTGTTTGTTGAAGTCTTTAATGAATAAGCAAACCTGCCCCCCGAAAATCCACCTCAGGGTTATTGTGAGTTTCCCCAGATGGATTCAGCACCAGAAAGGTCTGAGTTCAGCTGCCCAAGCACAAACATACAGTTCCTCACCTAAAAGAGCCTCCCCCAGGTTCTTTCAGTTTATTCTTCTGAGCAGCAGCTACTTGTGTCGAAACAGTGGCAATAGCTTTGTTTCCAGGTAATACTGCTGGTTTTACCACAGGTACTGCAAGAAGACAGACAGGATTTGTACTCCATCAATAAGAGCTCACACATGCAAGCCAGTCACAAGTAGTTATGGCAATAGGTCTGGTACAAAGAGTTGACCTCTATAGCTTCTGTCAGCATTTCACCCAGGTGAAAACAGGACCCCTCCCACACAATTCCAGCAGCCAAACCATTTCTGTGCCAATGCTGCCCTGACAGATCTGTACCCTCAGTCACTATGGCACTACACAGTGGAACATTTTAGCAGTAGTACAAAAAGGGCACTTATGAACTGACATTCATAGAACCACAGAATGGCTTGAGCAGAAAAGGACCTTGAAGATCATCTTGTTCCAACCCCTCTGACACTTTCCACTAGACCAGGTTGCTCCAAGCCCCATCCAGCCTGGCCTTGAACACTTCCAGGAATGGGGTATCAACAACTTCTCTGGGCAAGTATTACCTGAAGTGTGGTTTAGGGATTGCTACCAAATATGGCACATCACAAATATCTTGACCTCTTACCTGTCTGCAGTTGATTCAGTTGGATTTGAGGAGTGGTGAGCATGATACGACTGTGTGGTTGCCGCAATGCCACCATGGGTGTCTGTGTCAACGTTACTTGTGGAGGCCTTATCAATGCCCCTGCTTTTTGAGACTGTTGAATTACCTGCAAATAATAACGAAAAAAAAAAAAACCTGTAAATAATCTGAGAACAAACCCTAAGAGAACTTTAACCAAGATGCAATTTAAGTTATACTTTTTTAATCAGATCTTTGACTGAGCCAAACCACCAACTTAAGAAGAACTATCAAAAAACCCCTGTGCAACAACCAATGCTGCACTCCAGCTCACATACCAGTGGTGTGGACTGCCCTTGTTTACTGACACCAACTTGTGTGGGCTGAGTGAGGCTGATGACAGGTTGCTGGAGGGTACTGGTGACAGTGGCAGTGGCCTTGCCCGCCGTGCGCTGCACCGAGGAGCTCAGCAGCACGGACGTCACCGACGGGATCGTGGCTATCGTCGCCTGCGTCGTGGGCTGCTGCTGCTGCTGGCTCTGCTGGATGAAAGCTGCAGAGTCTGGTGTTAACTGTCTCAAGGCAGGTAAACTCCTCTGAAAAGGGGAAAGGAAAGAGTTTGGTTGATTTGTTTAATATTAATTGTCAAGAAGCATTGTGTTCTGTTTCAGTCCATTGGATCGGTGTGTGCACACCTGAGGAAAGGTGAGCACACAGAAATACCAACCTGCTCCTGTTTAATAAGCAGGACAGAGGGACAATACCTTCTGGATATCATGGGCATCTAGGCTATGTAGCCCACCTGGAACCCCTGGTATGTATTTAACAACCCAAGCCCATGCTGCCTTCCTTGACTGTTGTCCTACAGCTTAAAAGTCACACTGGAACGCCAGGGAAGATTTCTGAATAGCTCAACAGAGACCAGAGTGTTTTGGTGCCTTCTTAAATTAGTCGTTTTCTTATGGCAACAGTTTTTGTCCTCAGGAACAGCTCAAGGTTGAACAAGCATTTAAGAACCCAGAAATGTCAACACACACCTACAACTCCATCCCATAATCATACATTAGTCAAGCAGTTACATTCTTACAATTCAGTGCTGTTGTATTTTCACTGATTTCACTGATGGTAAATGTTCTGCAATAAATACTATTTTGAGATTTGCTGAACTACTATAAAATTTATGTCAAATGTGATTTATCATTGAAAGATGACAAATTTCCTGCTTCTCCAAATGAGTTTACAGCACAGGCAAAACTTCCCCAAAAGGTACAATTTTCTGTATCACTGAATCCCTTTGCTTTCTAAGACTAAAAAGAGAGCAATAAATCAATTCATAGCTTTGTGGCTTAAGTCATAGAAAGAAAACTTTCCAGATTTCTCAAAAGAGCTACTATGTGTCACCATGGTAGAAGTTACATTACTGACTGTGCCAATGAATCACAGTAACAAACTCTAGGAACTAAGACACAAAAAGTATTTTTAAGGGAGCAAAAGCCTAACCAGGCACCATTTAAAACTTCCTTTAACTTAATTTTGGAATTGCATCTATAATGGCAAAGGATGTGCTTGTGTTCATTGCAGCTGATATACAAGCACAGAGATAAAGGAAGAGTAGTGAAGATAAGTTACCTTCAGGAAAGGCACAAGGTAAGGTTGAGGTGAAGAATTAAGTTCTCTGTAGAGCCTACTGGTAAAATCTTCTGGTTCAATTTTTCCATCCTTCAAAACAGAAAACTCAAGTGAACAAACTTGTAGAAATTAATTTTTATAACTATCCAACACTAAAAAAAAAAATAAGACTTGGGAACACACTGAAATTAGGTGTTTTTATCATCTCTCACTATTTTTAGTTACCAGCAGCTTTATGGTAGTAACCAACTTTACTACAAATTTCAGGTAATAAGATCTGAAGACCTCTGGTTACTGCATGATGGAATACACAAAACCACAACTTAAAGGTTGCTAACAAGTAGGCTAAGCAATACTAGCATTCACTCTATAAATATTAATAATGTCAAGCTTTTATATTAGCATCAGGCAAGGATTTGATTTAGCTCAAATTTTATACACCCCAGCCACTGAATTAAAAAAAAAAAACAAACCAACAACGAACTAGTTTTGAGTCTGAATTTGCCCAGATGCTGTATTTAACAACTTCTGATGAACTTTTCTTACCAGCAGACTCTGCACTAATTCCTTCACGTTAGCCGCAGTCTCTGAGGACTGTTTTCCAGATGATGCCAGTTTTATTAATGTGGACAGAAAGTTTTTGCATTTCTTCACATTTTCCATAGTTTCCTGAGCAGGAAGGGTAAAAGGAAAACAATCAGAGAAAGGAAGACAAACTTCTCTTAATACATGATCTGACCATATACTCCATGAAATAAAGTCCTTTATTTCATGAGGACAGAGTAATATTTATACATACACGTCCCTCACACTAAAACATAAACAGACAGATTATTATTTTTCTTCATATACTCATATATATTGTACATTTTTGTTACCAAAATTTAAAGAATTGTGATTCTTCATGAAATGAGGAAACACCAAGTATTTTAAGAATGGCACATGGTACATGGGAAAATACATGTTTTAGCAGGACAAAAAATAGTAAAGCTGTTGTTTCGCAGTGCACAGTACATGGATTCTCCCTGGATTTTGCAATCCTGGAAACATGCAGTTTGAATCAATCAGTGCAATTGTTTATCCTTTCTTATAGTGGTTCTCCTCTGCAGTGCTGAACAATTCACTGTTCTATAAAATACATCTAATGTACTTTTAAATGAGTGCTTTAATACTGTTACAGAAACAAAAACACTTTGTAACCTATCAAAATTCAAGTGACCTGTACCCACACCTTGTAAATTATATGGTTCTATTAAAGTTTACCTTTTCAAGGTCAACAGCTCACAGGATTCCTGCATCTTTACTAATCTCCACTCCCATCTGTGTTTACAAGTATGTGTATATGCACACCATGCATATGTGAGTGGAAAAAAATAGATGTTACATTTCTCAGAATCTTACTGTGGCAGCAGTGGAGGTGGCTGTTGTCCCTTGCACTGTTCTCTGAGGAGTTCCAGTTTGTACAGCTGTTGCTGTCCCCAACGTGGTTGTTTGTGCAGTACCACCCAGAACGATCTGAGGCTGCAGAGTATAAAAACACAAGATTATTTTCCGTGGAATGTATCAAGAGCCTGTTTTCCTGAGCCATCCAACAGAAGATGAGGCACAGGGCAGTGGAACACTTTTCACAGCTGCTATAAATAAGTTGCTCATGCTCTGGTGCAGTGGAAGGAAACGGCCACCAGATGGCACTAAAAACATTCGGAACGGGACAGAAAGTTGATTAAAAATTGCGCGATTTTTGGTCACCGAATAAAACACCATAAACATAATCTCAGCCAGTGGCCTCCAAACCTCAGCTAAAACAAGTGCTGAATTCCTGTGAATTCAATTTATCTTTTTGACTGTTTCATTAAATGCTACTTCCAAAGAGAGGAATTTCTAAAAAGGCACAACTGACACAAAAGCTTTGGTCTTATCGAGGTCTTTGTGATAAACAACAGGACAAAACATTTTCCTAGTTTTGTAGACAAATTGGTAATCTGAAGTAGAAATAAAAGCTCCAAAGAATCACAATTACAAGCAAGATCCTCTCACACAGCTCATTCATGGGCTTCCAACAGTCTAATTATTAACAACAACCCAGACTGAGAGACAAATTCCTACCAAGCTCCAACTGACACTCAGAATGTTCACAAATCATTTGTAAACTTGCTCTTTATATAAAGATGCACCAAAAAAAAGAGCTGTCAAAGCTAACTTTATTGGTATTTTGGAAGAAACTAAGGGAGATAAGTATTTAATATCTCTCTTTTTTTTTTTTTTTGAAATCAGGATAAATTAAGTCCATGGTGTGCTCATTACAGCACAAAATATGCAGATGGAATGATGGTGGGGTGTTTTTTTGTCCTGTATAACAGCAGTGCAAATTAAGGAGACTCAGTTAGGTAAATTAACTCTTAGATCTAGAAAGATCACTGGCATAGGGAAAGGCTCTCTGAGGGGAAAAAGGTTAACTGGATGCATAGCAAAACCTGCATGTTTTAAATTAAAACTCTCTAATCCTGTCTACTCAAAGGATGAAGAAAGCACAATGAGACAGATTAGGTGACAGCAATCATATTGGATCACTGCTGCCCAGAAGCCATGTGGAGAATTTCACACTCTTGCACTGGTTTTCAAACTCTTGACATCTCAAAGAAAATGCCCAAGCAAGCCCAAAAGGAACGGAGGGCAGCCCAGACTGACATCAGTCTCTCTGTGAGTTATCAGTCTCCAGAGGACACAGACCAAAGCAGACTCATGTGAAAGGAGAAGGCTTCAGGAAGAGAAGGCTGCCAGTGCAGTCATCTTTGCAATTGTAAATTTTGCTGCAGAATTCAGAGGGCTGCAGATCCACCACAGGAATAACACCACAGCCCAAAACCCAAGGGGAATTGCTGTCACCTCCTTTAAGCAGAAAGCATAAAGGTATTTCATTTCAGTCAGCTCTGTGACTGTACAAACTACAAACACAATACCTTTAAATGGAGATATGTACAGGTGTAATATGAAATAATACCAATATACACATAAAAAATTACACCCGTACATCCAAAACATACACTGAGACCTGCAGATGGTTTAGAAAGGCTAATCCAGAAGGCATTTCTTCCCTGCACTGAGCAATTGCATGTCCTGTGTGGCTGGCAGGCCCAGGCACACGTCCCTTCCCCACACACCCACCTGCACAACCGGGGGCCGCTGCAGCGTGGTCGTGGGTTGCACTGTGGTTTGAGCCTGAGACACTTGCTTGATGATAGTAGTTGGTGTCACCTGTCGTGCAATAATGGGTGTTCCTGGAGCCTGGGGAAGAGGGGAAAAAAATTATGAATATATCAGTGCCTATAGTTACATACCAACTGCTCTATCTGGTGTTCTGATTCTGCATTATTACAAATAGCAAAGAATGCATCTGAAGCACTATGGAACTCCAAGAAGGATTTTCAGTCTTGAACTTAATGCAACTGTCAAAAATCTTGGTGTACATATATCCACATAATTTTTTTTCTTTTAGTCTTGTATTTATTCTGGGGAGAACAGTTGTACACATTAACCATATATGGTCTCCTTTATATCAAAGTTTTCAACTTAATGAGATTCAGATATGTAAAAATATTTTTGATGAGTAACAGCCAAGCTGTAACAGAATTAGGAACACAATGCAATGCCTATGCCTTGTGGAAAGTAGATTTAGATTGGCTATTTGGAAGAAATTCCTGGCTCTGAGGGTGATGAGGCCCCAGCACAGGTTGCCCAGAGAGGTGTGGACTCCGCCAGGTTGGGATGGGGTTTGAAGCAACCTGGTCTAGTGGAAGGTGGCCCTGCCCATGTCAGGAACTGGATGAGCTTTAAGGCCCCTTCCAACAGCTTTCCAACACAAACAATTCTGAGATTCTGTGAATCTATAAACAGGCTGTACATCCCAGTTAGATCTATGGTTTCTTCACTAGTATCACACCTTACTTCCTCCTGTGTTCTGCACAGAACAGTTTTTAGCAGCTGGACTGACCTGCACTGTGGATATCTGCACTGGGGGTGCACTGGTAGGTGTAGCAGGACGAGGAGTCAGAGTGTTCTGAGGCTGAGACTGGGCGTGTGCCTGGGCCTGCATCTGTGCCAGGGCCTGCTGGGGGATCATCAGCAGCTGCCCGTTCTCGCTGCGCACCAGCACCATGCCTGCAAAACACAGTGGTCAAGAACACATCTTTGCAAATATCCAAGAACACACTTTTCTGTTTGTTTTTTGTAATTCAAGTTGGGTACATATGGAATTAATGTACTGCTGAAGGACTAGGCAGCTAGCAAGAGAGGTTTAGAATGAAAGTCAAATACTCAGCTGCATTATTGTATTTTGTCTAGAATAACCTAATTTCAGAAATACTCTATCTAAATGCTTAGTATGGTGTGTACAGAACACAGTGAGGTGTATCTGCCCCAACCACAAATATTCCATGTGACAGAAGTCAAAATGATCCTGTAAAAATCCTACCTGCTCCTTACTAAGAAATTTGTTTTATGAGATATTACAAATAGAAGAAAATCCTGCCATTATGCAAGATGCCTGTTAGTTTGTCTTTAAGAGGGGAAGAAAAATAATCAAACCTAGGCTTCACCATCAACAGCAACACAATTGTCTAAGTTCTAAATTAATTTCCCATAACCAATTTAGTAATGAAAGTGGCTATAAAATCATAATCTCTCTCATGTGCATCAGCAACAGACTGCACTGTGCCATGTTACACCCCAAATGAAAAATAAAACAGAGAGGGAAATGAGGAAGTCATTCCCTGCTCAGTCACTCAGATCAATACACTTAACCCCACTGGGTAGCTGTAGGGAAGCAGAATTTAACAGGCAGAATTTCAGATGTGATTCTCTCTTCCTTGAAGGCACAAACAGGATCTGGACAACATGAACTGTGTGCCAAGAGCTCCTTCATTCAGCTTGCCTCACTCGCTCCCTGAGAGCCTCAGGACCTCATCAGCTCTGAAAAAGCCACCTAAGGAAACAAACTGGGCACTCAAAATGAGTTGGCTTTTCTGAGCAGCTACAGGAAGAACCTTCACCATGAAAATCAAGAGGTACTAGTGAAATCAGAAAGTTTTTCTTAAGTGTTGTTCAGTGAATCAAAAGCCCATACACACTCCCCAACAGTATCTGGAGATGTGGTCTATTGCATCTCAGAGCATGACTACTTCAAAAGAATCAAGCTTTTATTTGCTTTTCTATTCTGGTGAAGTGCTGAAATGTTTACAGACAACGCCTTAAACAGTTTTCTTGGACAATTTTGCAAAAATTCATATACTGATTTCTACAAAAATGAGTTCAAAAGAAAAGCCTTAGTTGATTTGCCCCTAATTTTTTCCTTACACTCTCTACATTAATGAAGCAGAGTCACACAGAGATGTTAAACTATTTACATCCAAAATGTGACTTTCCATCACAACTTATTTAAAAGTGTTAAGGTGGGACCCACAAAGTGCTATGGACAAGTGTTATATCTAGAAACAAATATCCTCAAAGGGTTTTCTGTAGGAAGGAGGAGGGAGAGAAACTTATTTATTATCCTGCAGACTGTAGAAGTAAATACTTTTTGTTCAGCTGTCAGGTCCAAAAAACTATTTTCCAAGCCATTCCAAAAAGTAAAGTTTCTTCTCCTGTAACTTATGTAGGGAGAAGTATTTCCTTTAAAACAGCAAAGGCACACACCACCATCACATCTTAGGAAACTTAAAGACCTTAATAGTGAACACAGAGCTTGATGCTGTGGGCTGCCCATCAGAACCATCACTACATTCTCAGCATCAGCCTAACACTGTGGGGAGGGGCTACTGGCAAAGGACAGAGAAATTGAACATTTTAAATACTACAGAATGACCTGCTACTACATCAATCTCATTCCTGCACCAAAAGAACCTGGCATCCTCTTCCATGTGCAAACATAAAATCTTGGGAAATGAACTCACACTGCCCATTTTTTTTTGTCATCCCTCATAACGATCAGCTGAAGCAGCTAAATGCTGAATCAGTTGAAATCTTCAATATTATTATAAACTAAATCATCAGTACAGTGGAAATCTGATTAGAGGAGCTATTTTCAAGACAACATCAAATATTAAGGCTTTTTGAGTACTTATTTAGTTTCTAGCAGCTGAAAAGGCCCCATGGAACTCCCTATGGCCAAGCTTTCAGAAGTCCTCCAATGCCACAGAACTACACTGACACCCCACAACAAACCCTTTTTCCTAAAATTCACCAGTTTGGGAGCTCCCTAAGGTATCCTAAAGTTAATGTGCCATCCAAATTCTTCAAAGAGTTATGTGTTTTTCTCCTTACAGAAGCAACATGAGAAATACTAAACCTAGTTTTGGATGAGGGGATGTGTTTAAACTTCCTTCTCAGTGTAAAAGTGACTGCAGTTATTGGAAAGCACCAAGCCAAAGCAGCTCCCCTGCAGATGAGACTTTTATGGCATCAGGCAGTGGCTCAGAGCTCTGTGATACCTGTTCCTGCCTCCAGCTCAGCAATGTGTCTGCATCACACACCAGTATGGTCAGCTTACTGCTGTGCACCCCAAAATATGAATGAGGACAGAGAAAAGATGGGAAATAACCACAAAGTGAAGGTTCAAAACCTCTGAAGTGCAAGCACAACATCTGAACAATGAAATATTCTCCCTGAGCTACATGCAAAATTAGAACATGCCTACACACTAACATAGCACAACTGCTCAAACAGACAGTTGAAAAGCATATTAATGTGAGCTTTAGAAAACATATCAAGAAAGTTCAATTTTTGGCAGCAGACAGACAAAACAATCATTTGTAATTCAAACCCTGACTCTAAGCACTACCCTGTTAGATTTCCTAACTCCAGGAAGTCTGAAGTACTTCTTTAAAGTATTGAAGTCATAATAAAAAAGTAACTCATACAAAGCCACATTTATATCTGTTGTTATTTAAATAGTTCTTTCATTCCCACTCAAATTTGATACACAGTTATTTTTAATTTATATAGTTTCTAACATGTCATTAAGTCAGCCTCTGATAAATTCCTGAACACACAAGGCTACATACAAACATAAAGACAGTTACTACCATCTGCATAAACTTTAATCACAGTATGATGATATGAGACATTTTACTGCTTGGAATGTTAGCTTGTTGGCAGCTGGGTGACTTTGGAAAAGGTGTAAAAATTCAGAATGTGATGAACTTGAAATCTGTGTGCAGAAGTTCTCCAGTACTACAGTGGGCAGGCAAGGAAGTTTTGACTGAACACAAAACCCCTCCAGCTTGATGGGGATTCTTTAAAAGGGGAGATGGAGCTGCTCTCTGAGCTTCTGTCCCCACAGTCCAACTACAAACTCTTTTCCAACCCAGTTAGCTAAAAAAGGAACTCACTAACCCAAAACTATACCCAAGCTGGCATTAAGTGGATTTTCAGTGAAGTTCAGAGGGGTCATTGGAGATAAGTCCCATTTATCACCTACTTTTAAACAAAATCACTGTGGGACTGTAACACCCCCTCTCCCCATCCATCCATGAATCTCAGTTAACAATTCATGACAATGAAGAACAGGAAGGGCTGACGGCCCCATGTGGGGAAAAAGGAATTTCTTTCCAAAACTGACATTTTAAATATTTAAACACAGGTAAGTATCATAACCTCAAATTCCAATGCATAAGGCTGCAAATGCTGAATGAACCAGGCCAGAACTGACTACCAGGTACCAGAATTCAGCTAGAATTGTGTAACTTATCTCACTGTTTCAATTAAATTCAGCAACATATTTAAAGATGGAAAACATCTTTGTGTTTTATCAACCAGGTTTTTGTTCCTGGATTAATGGATTAATTACTGCTTGAGATCAAACACCTAATCAACATCACAGGAAACATTCAATTAGAAAAAGGTGACAATGAAACCTGGCCATTTTAAATATCTTTCTGCCTTCTTTTTCCTAGAAAGTCTGATCACGTGTACTCCAAAATCATATTCACTATTAAAAATGCAAACATTCAAGAATTCTTTCCAAGTCTCTCATTAAAAAACTAATTAAAATTAAAATTAATTACCATTTTTGTTAGAAGTTAGATGCTTAAGAGAATCCTGAAAGAGGTTCATATTTGAGTTTGAATTAAACAATTCATCATGGCTCCAAATGAAGGATTAACAAACTCAGTTGGCTGTTTCTGATGCCAGAGTTGTGCTCCTGACCAATACAATGGTCATCCCACATGTTCTTGCAGTGAAGATCAATCCTGTTTACAGTGTTCAGGATGGAAAATGCCATCATTATGTGATGTAGCTGCATGATTCTGCAGGGTCATCTTTGCCTCTTGCTTATTTGTAATTCCATTTGCTAATGACATTTCCATTTATAAAGTGTTGTGCTTTGGGGTTTTTTCTTTGTTAGTGTTTTTTCAATTAATAAAATGTGTAAAATCATGCACTGGAATAAAAAGTGAAGAGTTCTGGCCATTGGACACATCAGAAAAACACAAATCAGATTTTTTTTTCTAATACTTCCCTCTTCCTTCTTTCTTTGAAACATGGTTTGGCTTAACAAAGACTAAAGAAAAAAATTAACAGAATGATAAGGAAGACTAATAAAATATTTTGTAGCCTTTGCACACCATTCTGAGTATCTGTGTAATTTCACACACATACTACTTGCTTACTAGAGAACCCCTACATGCAGAAAACAAACTAAAACAGTTTCCTGATTTGTTACCAGTTTTAACTGGCAGATCTTGATTAGTAATATTTATAGGAGCTGGACTTTCCAGTGAGGGAGATAAAACCACCTGCAGACACAGCAGCACCTTCACATCATGTTCTGAGGAAGTGCAGCAGTGTCACCTCTGACAGCCACACCCAGCAGAAGGCCACTCCAGCAGCAGCACGTCCCAGTGTCACCTCCAGGACAGCTCCATGTCCCAGTGTCACCTCCAGGATAATGCTCCATAGCCCAGTGTCACCTCCAGGATAGCTCCATGTCCCAGTGTCACCTCCAGGATAGCTCCCTGTCCCAGTGTCACCTCCAGGATAATGCTCCATGTCCCAGTGTCACCTCCAGGATAGCTCCCTGTCCCAGTGTCACCTCCAGGATAACTCTCCATATCCCAGTGTCACCTCCAGGATAACACTCCATAGCCCAGTGTCACCTCCAGGATAGCTCCCTGTCCCAGTGTCACCTCCAGGATAGCTCCCTGTCCCAGTGTCACCTCCAGGATAATGCTCCATGTCCCAGTGTCACCTCCAGGACAGCTCCATGTCCCAGTGTCACCTCCAGGACAGCTCCCTGTCCCAGTGTCACCTCCAGGATAGCTCCATGTCCCAGTGTCACCTCCAGGATAATGCTCCATGTCCCAGTGTCACCTCCAGGACAGCTCCATGTCCCAGTGTCACCTCCAGGATAATGCTCCATGTCCCAGTGTCACCTCCAGGACAGCTCCATATCCCAGTGTCACCTCCAGGATAATGCTCCCTGTCCCAGTGTCACCTCCAGGGTAATGCTCCCTGTCCCAGTGTCACCTCCAGGGTAATGCTCCCTGTCCCAGTGTCACCTCCAGGGTAATGCTCCCTGTCCCAGTGTCACCTCCAGGATAGCTCCCTGTCCCAGTGTCACCTCCGGGATAACACTCCATGTCCCAGTGTCACCTCCAGGATAGCTCCCTGTCCCAGTGTCACCTCCGGGATAACACTCCATGTCCCAGTGTCACCTCCAGGATAATGCTCCATGTCCCAGTGTCACCTCCAGGACAGCTCCATATCCCAGTGTCACCTCCAGGATAATGCTCCCTGTCCCAGTGTCACCTCCAGGGTAATGCTCCATGTCCCAGTGTCACCTCCAGGATAACACTCCATGTCCCAGTGTCACCTCCAGGATAGCTCCATATCCCAGTGTCACCTCCAGGGTAATGCTCCATATCCCAGTGTCACCTCCAGGATAGCTCCATGTCCCAGTGTCACCTCCAGGATAATGCTCCCTATCCCAGTGTCACCTCCAGGATAATGCTCCATACACCAGTGTCACCTCCAGGATAACACTCCATGTCCCAGTGTCACCTCCAGGATAACACTCCATAGCCCAGTGTCACCTCCAGGATAGCTCCATGTCCCAGTGTCACCTCCAGGATAGCTCCATGTCCCAGTGTCACCTCCAGGATAACTCTCCATATCCCAGTGTCACCTCCAGGATAACACTCCATAGCCCAGTGTCACCTCCAGGATAGCTCCCTGTCCCAGTGTCACCTCCAGGATAGCTCCATGTCCCAGTGTCACCTCCAGGGTAATGCTCCATATCCCAGTGTCACCTCCAGGATAGCTCCATGTCCCAGTGTCACCTCCAGGATAGCTCCCTGTCCCAGTGTCACCCCTCCATGTCTCAGGGACTCCACCCATCCCATGGGGGACACACTGAGGGACTCCCTCTCCAGCTGGCAAGCACCCCACCAGAGGGCACAGCAAGGTGTGCTTGTGCTTCTCACAGGGCTTGACAGTGTACAAGGACCAACCTGTGAAATACAAATCCTACACAGGACCCTGATCCCCAGTGACATCATCTGTCACTACCTGATCCCAAGTGACATTATCTCTCTTTCTGATGCACACACTCAACAGAAGAACAGAAGGTTCAAGCTTACAGATATTGCTCGTTTCCCACCATGTGGTTCATGGTTAATCCAGATCAAGTCAGAACCATCTAGACTAATCTAGACTTTGAATAAGTTGTTTTTTTCTGAGACATAACAGAAGAATTAATGGATGTATGATCTTGAAAGTGTATGGATAATATCCTTTCCTAGCCTCCTGAGGATATTCTCTTCTAAAGTAAAAATATAACTATAAACTTCCCAAGAAAAAACAATTGGGGTCAGGGAGAGCTGTTAGGCAGCAAAGAATCAATAGAGGTTCTTCATAAAGAATGTCCAAGCCTGAAAGAATAACCAGAGGACTGATACTTCTGGTGTAGAAAACCAAAAATCCCTACAAACATCTCTAGAAAAGGAGGTTATTGATCATACAATGCACTGACACCTGACAAACCTTCAAATCCTAACTAGATCTGCCAGGGAAGTTCACTGAGAGGTTATCTTCACGTCAAAGCCCTTTGGGCCTTAAGCTCTTGAGCACACACTCATTTGTGGCAAGATGCTGCAAACATTTGACATGGCAGAAAAATCTGACAGTAATCCTAAGTGGGCTGTGCCATATTAGCAGGAGAAAGCTTTAGGAGAGAATCCTTTTGGTATTGTCAGAACAAATTCTGTTGCAGAAAAGAGAAAGTGAATGTGTGTGTAAGGTTATGCAAGTTATCACACATACCACAAAAACCATCCAAAGCCAAGGGGCTGAGTCCATGCTGTAACTGATTGGATCAGGTTACACAGAAACCCACAATGACAAAACCCTTATAAAAGGACAATGTTTTTAAGATTTTTCCAACACAAAAACGCTGGAATACCAGAGTGAGAGCTGGAGAAAAAGACAGTTGCCAATACAAGCTGCAGGAAGAGCTTCCAGAATAAGTGCTACGTGTGACAGGGTTCCTTACTGCAGAAAAGGGAAAGAGAACCTGGTACTGACATCAATGCTGTCCAAGAATCCACCAGTAACTGATCCACCTGCAAAACTCCCACTCTACAGGAATGAAAGCCCAAGGAAAGCAGAAAGAACCTACTGAAGTCTACAAGTCCACTGTAGCTCTGTGAAAATCTGGGTCATTAAGGAAATCTTCCCTAACAATAGACAGTTTCTAGCAGATTTAGAATTATTTACACACATTAAAGAGCAGCCCTCTGTAACAAACCAGATGAGTAGCAGCTCATGAAGGACCATCTACACACCAACTCATAAGAAACAGAGATTACAAATCAAGACAGGTAGAACAGAACTGTAAATGGTAACAGAAGTGCAGATTAGATGTTATTGAAGACACACTACTTTGTACTTGAGAAGAAATGGGCACCACTGTTAAGTATAAATTAGATACACTTCAGTTTAGGTACCTGGAACCTCAGGAGACCTGTGCTGCACAAATCCAGAAAAAATCCTACTTGAACTTTCTTGCCAAAGCCTTTGGCCTCATCAGCAATCTGAGCTTTCAAGTTTCATCAACAAACGTGGTTGTTTTGAGATTTCTATAAAGACACCTTAGCTCCACAGGGATGAGCACAGTGCCTAAGGAGAAAAGTCTCCACAGTGCAGGGATCAGGAGGTATCAGAAATGACCCCATGACCATGTGAGACTGCAGCTGCTCCAGAAGTGCTGCCCTGCACTGGCACTTTGAGGCCAGGCTGCACAAACACAAGGCAGTGGTAGATATGTTCCCTGCTGAGCTGCAGGTCTGCAGGCTCCAGAAAGCTGCCAGGCAGTGACAGAGCTGTCCAGCACACAGCACAAACCTGGGCCAATGCCCTCATGCCTTGCTCCAGGGCAATGGGCACCCCAAAGCTGGGAGGATGAGGTTCTGCACACAGCTGTGCTGAGCACACAGCACACCCTGTGCCCAAGGAAAGGGACCTGTTAAATGCTCAGCACCTGCTGCACTCAGGGTGTTGCTACAACTCACCATGAAAAAAAACATGGCATGGCTGTCAGGTGTTGCTTCAGAGCACCTCTAATACAAAATACTTGGAGTTTCTCCCAATAGGCACTGAAGATTGGCATGGCACAGAGTTTTAGACAGGAACTACAAAAGCAAATTCCATTTCCTTTTCAACGCATGTCACTCTGGAGTAAAGGAGAATTCTACCCAGACACAGCACCTAAAAGTTAAGATACAACCTACAACAGCAGCACTGCACTGTTGGTTACCACTGCTCTATCCAGCCTGCACACACAGGTTCCAACCAGCCATTATGGTCTCAGCAACATCAATTCTTCAACAGCTGATTTATGATTGTTGTCAACACAGGTGAAAGATACGTTTGCAAATATCCTCAAGAATCCTGCATTTTGTACAGACCAAGTACAAAAGTTCACATTATGAAAAACTGCTTGTTTTTTCTTACAGAAGAGTCAATAGACAAAAAATTCGATTTAATTTTAAAAGCTTTTGCTTACTCGTCCATGCAAGAGTTCTGTTTCAAACAACACAACTAACTACCTAAAACTGTACTGTCTAAAAGGTAAAGAAGTGAATCATTTGTAAAGTATTGATTCACAAACCTTTTAAGAATATAGTTAAAGGAATAATGTCATGTTGGAATGCCAAAAAGACACTGCATTTAAGAGTGATCCCATATGTAAAAAATCTTACCTGCTCATTTGAAGAGGTGTGTAAGAATTGTTTTGGAAAATGCATCATTTTATATAGCAACAATTAACAAATGCTTCAACAACAATGTGATTTGCAACTATTTTGACTTCTCTGGAAAGCTAAATTCCTTGAAAGTGTGTTAACATTCCTTTCTAGTCAAGGATACAAAGCTAGAACACCAGAGTGCTCTGTCAAATTGCAACCCAATCATCACACAAATCTGTCTGATGTCGAAACAGCTCTAAGAAAAACACTATCAAGAGCTAAACCAATTGCTTTAATTATTGATCTCCAAGCAATTCAGATGCAGCTCTGCCATTAATTCCAATATACTTAGATCAAACAACAAAGCAATTATACCAAAATCAGATCTGGGTTTGAGAAAGGAAGACACAAAATAAAGTGTCACTAATTCTTTATGTCTGTTATTTTAAATAGGAGGTTTTAAAACTCAACCTGTCTTTATTTGTGACAGTTTGTTTGTACCAAGGTGTGTCAACATTAGTGCTGCTCAAGCACCTGAAGAAATGGGAAGGCTGAGTTACTTTGCATTTATTAGCAGAGTCTGCACAGAAATATTGAATGAGGAGTAATGCTTTAAATCACTGCTTTGAATGCAACAGCCTAAAACAACTAAGTCCATGAGAAGCCACCAAGAACAAATTTATTTTAATTTGTCCCCACAGTGAATGCCCTACTCAAGGTATAGACTCTCTGTAATTTTAGCTGATGGCACCTTTCCAGCTGAAGCTGTGGAGACCCAGAGCTGGACAATTGCACTGACTGACAGCTCCCCAGGGCAGCCTCAGCACAAACATTCCCTCCACATCCTCCTCTGGGAATTCATGCCTCTCTCACTGCCCATACAGAATTCTTCTGCTCTGAGAATATGCCAAACACTATGCCTGCAAGTTCAATGCAACCATCAACTGGGACATGATATTACATGCCATTTGGCTGATAGCAACATTTATTAAGTAGCTCTGCTTTTGCGGTTAGTCTGAACACAGAAGGAGAATTATTTTCACACCTGTAAGCTTGAATTCAGAATGCTTTTCAACAAAATCAGGTTTCGTTTTGATTTTTACTAACCATCAAATGCACAGTCCTGAGTAATGACTAAGCTTAATGACTGGGTATGACTAACACTTATAAATAATTAGTGCCTTTCTCCCCCTCCCGCATGGAGGACAGGGAAGGAAAGAAAATCAAATGATACCCTGGTAAAAAAGGAAGGAAGAAAGGAACTAAGAGGTTGAATCTCAGTGCATGAACACTTGTATATTCTTCCCATCTACCCTTAAAACCACTGCAAACACCACTGCACATGTGTCTGTTAAAAACTAATAACTCCTCATGCTTGTCTTTTAACTTCCACACAGCTCAGTCATTGTCAGCCTCCCTCCAGTCCCCCACTGATCCCTCCACAAACACCCTTCTGCTCCCCTCCATGGACTCTGTGGCCACAGGTGCTGCAAGTGCCCAGTGCTGCTCCTTGGAGCTGGCACTTGTGACTCATGAGAGCACAACTGGTCCCACTGGCCACACCACGACTCAAAAAGCACCTGATGTTACTGCACTGGGAGAGAGGCTCTGAACGGAGCCCTCCCTTAGAGAAATGTTTGATTCATGAACTGCAGGAAGGTGTGCAGACAGCTGAGCACAGCCTTGCTGCCCCCCAAACCCTCTCAGAAAGACTTCAGCATAGCACCACACCTCATTGCTTGGCTTTTGTTTATACTCTGATATCTGGAGCACACATTTTTCACCTGCACTAGTTGTCAGCACAGTCTATCCAGCACGTGCTTTATTCTGCACAAAAGCACTGGGATAGCTTTTAACAGTTCAATTACTCTCAGAAGCATATATTAATCAGGTTATAATCATAAGTTGGACCATTTTTACAAGATAGAGGCTTACTCAATTCAATACAAATCTTAGGACAGTCATGTCAGTCATGTAAAATAATATTACACACTGCTGTGAGTTTTATGTTATTCCTTGTCTGGGTGCTGGGTATGTGTTACTGAAAAATACATTTTAGTAAGGCATTTTAAGGGAAAAAACATCAAAATTAAGATTCATAAGTTTCATAACATTCGTAAGTTACAAGTCAAATTTATAAACAGAGATCTAGCATGGCAAAAAGTTACTTAATTTTCATCAACATTCTTTTCCAAATCCCACAAAAAGAGCTTGGTATCAAACTGGATCTTGCACTAAATTCTCTACAAATACAAGTAAAAGCACCATCCCTATTTAACCTATTTTATAACACATTTTGCTGAGCATCAGCCTTTGATGTTCAAAGTGCAACTTTCTGATTACTGGTAATCTAAGTACAGAAACCCATAGTTTTAAAATGTTATTTTGAGTCTGACAACAGTTACAGACTCAAAGATCAGATACATTTGTACAACACCTTAAGACAGCTCTACTGAGGTGCTGAACAGATCCCACTGCAGGTGTATCAATTCCCTATAATTATCACCTCTTTCTTGAGTACTGATACATCTATACCATTATCCAGTGACAACAATCAACATTTTGTTCTCACAAAAAATACTCTGTATTTTAAAAAAACCCTTAAAGGCACACATAAGAACTCAAGGACAATTATTATATTTTACATTAAATTTTATGCTAAAGACACATTAAGAAAATTGCTCCAAGAGAGGAGGGTTTGTGGTAAAAAAATGGCTCTCAGTTGAGACACCTGCACCTCCAGAAGACAACCAGCATTTCTGGGAAGAAATTCCCACAGAATAGAACTGGTGTAAAAATGTCCAGAGTAAGCGGAGGTAAAACTGTCCTAGAAGGTTTAAAACAAACAAAAAGCTCTATTCATGTGTCTATGGCAAAAAAAAAAAAAAAAAAAAAAAAAAAAAAAACACACCTCATTTAATCTGAAATATGGACGATCACTTAATCTTTACACCTGTTTAATTACAACCTGTACACAGAGCAGGCTGTATCAGCAATTTTGCTTCTCTTACAAGGAAGCAGATCCAAGAGAGCTGATACAATTATTTGCACACAGGAACAGACCTGTGGCTGTGCAAAGAAAAAGCCCTTTGTCACCTGGGAGCAACAATCTCTCCCTAGTTTGGCCTTCCTTCACCCAGGGTTTGGGGTTCCTAACACACCTGAAATAACTGTCCTTTAACCAGGACAAAACCTCCTCTCTATCATTGTCATAGATTCATGTGTTTCTTCTCAGTTATGAGAAACTCTATTTTCAAAATTCTACCTCTCCAAACCTTCTTTCACAAGAGATAATGTGCCTAACAAAGCTAAACTTGCTAACAGTCTTCCAATCAGCAAAAGCCTTTTTTCCTTACATGAAGCAATGGTAACAAATTCAAGAAGTTTCAGACAGATTAATGAAGTTACAAACATGCATAAAGTTTCAAAACAAAAAATAATCTTGACAAGAGTAGATATTTTAAGGTAAAAATTATGATTTTGAAGATTTCTGTCAAAAAAATGAACATAGTAACAAAAAATGTTTAATGTGTTAAGTGACTTCTATGTCCAGTTCCTTCTGAGCAGAGTCAGTACGGATCACACAGTTTTTACACAAAGCAACCTTTCCACACACCTGCACTTTCTCTTTCCTTGAACCCAGATAGTTTAAATATCAGTATTTTCAACTGTGTTCTAGAACTACTTCATAAAACTTTTAAGAATTCTATTTACCTATCATTTCCCAAAACAGGGAAGGCAGACAACAGTAAGAGTTCTCATACAACAAAATACTTCATTTGAAGAGTTTGTGATATAATTTGTCTCCTATCAGTGGCCCAAACTCATGCATTTCACCTCACTTTGCTAACAGGGCTGCAGCATTCTCTGTTAGAAGGGATTCAAATCCTGGGCAACATTCAAATTTGTGGTCCTCAAACCAAGAAGGTTTCACAAGCAACCTGCTTAAATTTCCAGAGATGGAAAACATGTAACTTCTTGCAGAGTGCAAAACACTTCAGAGAAATAAATCACTTCTGGTTATTGACCAATAACCTTTACCACAAGCTTAGTGACACCAAAACCCCAGAAGATCCCAATTTGAAGGTCATACAGACATATCCATACATACACTTCCAAAGGCTGTTGGGAACAGTATTTTCCATAACAGAACTGAACAATATATAATCAGAGTTAACAGCTTTCATAGCTTAACAGAATCACAGTTATAGTCCCATTAGATCCCATCACTTAACGACACAGCCTTATCAGATGTGCACAACACCAAGACACTGTTTCTAACAGAACCAGAAACCCCAAGTGCACAGCCCTCTGAGGCTCTTTGGGGTACAAAGCCAAGCACTCAGGAGTCCTCAGTTATGGAAGGTGCAATGGGAACAAACACAACTCTCAGTCTGGTGACATATGGCAGATCTGATGTAGCAGATTCCAAATAAAGCAGAATGTTCCTTTTGCTGATGCATGATTTGAACATAAAATCCACCCTGCACCCAGAAGAGTTCTGCAGAAGAGATCCATGGTCATCTTCCAGAAAGACAGATACTGCTTTTCAAGCCAAGTACAGGACTCCCAAGCTCTAATCCTGGCAAAATATTGATTCCTGCATGGCCTTGGGCAAGTCAGAACTTCTCTAACTTGCTCTTTCCCCCAGCTCTAAAGCAGAGTTTATCCTACTTCACTTACCAAGCACACAGGCAGGTTGCAAGGATTAAAACATTTTGTAAAATGCTTTGCAAGTAAAACATACTGGAAGTTCTCTAAGAAACCCCCATTGTCATGGTGCAGTGCAGACATTATTTTTAACAAAATCAAGCCATGCCAACACACTTAACAGGCATAATATTGGCAGCACATGCAACATACAGGGAACTGTAATGAGGATATGTTTGAACTCGCTTATAGTCAGTGAGAAATAGAAACAACCACATTCCACTACTTCATAGTATTTCCCCTGGTCCTTTCTGTGGTCCTTATTTTATGGGGTTCTGATGATTCCCTCATCTATCCACATCCTAATTCCTTCAGGGACTGCTCAGGTACATGTTTCAAGTACAAAGCAACACAAAGAATGAGGCACTCAGTATGAAAAAGTTACATAAATTGCTTGCTTTGATTCTTCTCAGTTGCCAACCTTCTCCATTTTTATCCATTCTCCTTTGCCCAACCAGCTACTACCCCAACTCCCAACTGAAGGAAACAGAATTACTCCTGCAGAAGTTGTTTCCCAGTTACTCCAGCTCCCAAAGTACAACTGCTCAAGTCAGAAGGACCCAAACCCATGCTTTAAATTATGTGTTCAGGCAGTTTTCCCATCCTAAAGCCACAATAACCATGGCCTGAGTGAGAATCCTTCTTGGATAGGATTCACAAGCTAAAAACCAATCTGTTTCTACAAAAAAAGGTCAAATTTAATACCAAATGAAGTTCTGAGCCTCTAAGACCATGAGGAAAACCTTGAGTGTGCACATTCATGTGGTCCATCTCCCAGGATGTGCAGATGCAGAGCCCTGATGCTCCTTCAGGAATCCTTTGCTTCTGGGAAGCATCAATGCTAAGTTTTAACCAGTGCTGGAGTTCAGAACTCTGGAACACCCCACTGTTCAAGGGGCCTCTTTAACAGCAGTTTCTCATCTAGAAAAGGCCCATCCTGCCCTCACCACAGAAAAGGCACATGAGATGCCCTTCAGATAGAAAGCAACAAAGAAATCTGTAGTCTCATCCCCTACCATCAGCTACTGGCAGATCCAAGTGAGTTTTGGGAAAGTAATAAAGAAGTTTTATTTTTAGGTACAAGGCAAAACAATTCTCTTCTACAACAGCTGCAGAACTGCCCCACTGCTAGTGGGAAGACTGGTCATGACTGTAGAAGTAAAAAAAAACCCATGATGACATGCCATCCCATTTGCTATCTTCAAACAGGACCACATGTCACCAAACCATATTTAATCAGGAAAATACCAGTCTTTATGATCTAGCCACCAAATTTTCATAACTACTAACAGTCATTCAGAAGGTAAAAGAAAAGAGAGGGTAGAGGGAAGTGAAAGTTTCTAGATTTCAATTTCACCTAAGCTAGTGGAGAAAATTGGCCAGACCTACCTGCTCTATGCTACTCTCACTGCATACATTCAGCACTCACCAATCTGCTTCTTTCTCTAAGCAGACACCTTAAAAATTTATTATGAGGTGTTTGTACATAAAGATAAAGGAGAAGACAGTAGCAACACAAATTTGCAAGAAGGGAAATCAAATCTTTGAACCCCAAGCTGACAGCAGTGCTAGGTAAGCATAAACTCACACATGCTGGGCCTGTACCACAGCACTGCTGGTCAAGGTGGGGTTTACAAAAATTATTTTAAAGTACCCAAGTTTTGTCAGTTTACAAGGTGATCCTACCCTGTGTCAGCAATGACCTCCAAACACTGTACACACTCTTACAATGCAAAAGATAAATTTTAGTGAATTATCCCAGTTACACTTTTCTGCAGACTTTTCTGAGCACTTCTAACCATGGAACATTGACTTACCACTTTGCACTGATTTTCTACCTCTTCCCATATGATTGCACATAACACATTTCTCATTGCTGAAGTACTCAGAAACAACGAGCTTCGTTCAATTCATTTCCAGTCAGTTTCAGCAGTGTTGCATCCTTAAGGCAGTGTTGTGTAAACTTTTGTTCCTACCCCCTTACAAAATTATTTCACAGTATTTCCATCTCTTTTCTAAGAGGGTGTGAATAAGGTTATTTTGGGACCATCATTACCCAAATCTGTCCAACTGGAGCACACAGTCCCAAGCACAGGCTACTGCAGAAAAGACTAAGGACAACAATCCCCTTCCTCAAAGATGCCAAAGTGGAAAACCATCATTAATACACAGATACAACAGCTCAGTTCCTTGGAGAAGAAATACACCAAAAAGGTCACAACAATTATGGCCCACTGGCTCTTCAAACATCTCCAATTTGGTCAGTCAAGGTTTGCTGCATAACTGCCTTGATGCAATACAAAGCATTATTCCAGTAGTAATATATTTTAAACACCATTGATGGAGTTTATTTTCCACACAGTCTTTCAAAGAAAACCTTGTAAGGTTTCTAATTTTCAAGTCCCAGCTTTTAACTCCTGCTGACATTTTACATTCTGCTTTCCATACATGTGACACTGTAACTGTACTTTGGAGAGCTAGAAACAGTAATTCTGGATAAGAAAATAACAGTAAAACGTGTGCTGTCATGGTCAAACCTTCCATCAGAATTTTTTAAGTGTTGGTAATTCTTGGTGTGAAAAGCTGTGTGTGTGCAGTGTATGATTTCAAACTGCTTCAAGCACTGTCACACAAACTCTTACTATTAACTTTTAGAAACAAACTTGTGAATGCAAATTCAATGAATGCAGTAAGAGCAGAGCACACAGGCACTGCAGCTGCAGCTTCACAAACTGCCTCCAAAAACCTGTATTTAAAACACAATCTCACAAGCACAGCCACCCATTCTCCTTTCACTATGAGTGTACCTGCAGAGGTGCTTGGCCCTGAGAGATGTCTGGAAGAGCCCAGCACCCACCAGTTCTGAAGTGTTTTGAAAGAGATGGTTTATGCAAGGCCTTTTCGATGCTGGTTACTTTTGCAAAGTATAAAAAACAAACTAAAGCAATGTAAAAGAAAAATAATCAGTTCCACTGAAAAAAAAAATATTTTTCAATATTAAGCCTGTCTTATCATGCAAGAACTCAGTTCCAACCTATATGTATCCAGTCATATATACTTGCTTATTTTAAGTCATGCTTATTCTTTTGAAGTCATAAATATTTCTTTAAGTGTAGGACAGAAAAAAGAAAAAGCTTCATAAAAATCCAAGTTCTTAGAACCTGTATTGTTTTACTTTGATCTATCAAGAACTCCAAAGGAACAATTTATGGTCCAATTTTGCTTAAGGACTGGCAATGCTGCTTCCAAGAGTAACACATTTCAGGATGCTGTGGCAGTCTGGAAACATCAGCTACCTGGAAAAAGGTCCCACTGGATTCCACAGTAGTATTTTCCCTCATAATCAGGTTTATAATGCAGTATTAACAAAAAATGTAGGCATAAATGGCACTAGACTAAACTGGATCAATCCTTTGATACAGTATGGCAATAAATAAAATAAGGCTTTTCCAACCTATCAATTTACAGGCTTCAAATCAAGCACCACAACTTCAAGACCTGAATTTTACTGCTATTCTTTAAATTAGCAACATGTCATTCAAATTACTCATATATGGAATAATCTTTTACAGGAAAAAAAAAGAGGAATATTTGTACCAGTTAGTACTTGGATACACAGAATGTTTGACAGACTTCATCAAACTACATGGCATCACATAGCACAGAGAGCATCTCACACAAAAACACAGAGTTTAGTAACACAGCACATAATTCCTGATCTACTTTATGTGACAGGTGCATTGCTCTGAGGCTGGTCAGGAGTTCCAAGAGATGTATTTTACTAAGACCACTTGCATTTTACTAAGACCACTTGCATTTTACTAAGACCACTTGCATTTTACTAAGACCACCTACTAAAACCATCACCAATTTTATTCAGTGTTAGTAGCAAAATTCAATTGCTGCTCTTTGCATACTGCCCTGCAAACAGTGAGCACTAAGAACACAGCCCTTGTAGGTATTGTTATGAAGCAGTGTGTAGGTTCACACAAGTATTTGCAGCTAAAAATCAACGTGGAGACAAGCAACAAGCCTGACTCAAGAATAATAGCAAATATATAACATTAAATCTCCAAATCTGGGATATTTAAGGAGGGACAGAACAATTCTAAGGAAATAAATGCTTCTCATCCTGCTTTTCACACATCCATTGAGTTCAGGACTAGATTCCTTGTCCAGAGATGCTCAGCACTAAGCATGAGACTAGCTGCTACAAAAGCTGCAGCCCTAGACACAACAGGGTGAGGTAAGGACATAGGAAGTCTGTCTTTTGTATCAGAATGCCAGTGACTAAAAAGATGATCATAAGCTTCAAATCTGTGAGTTTTTAAGTCAGACTTTGAAGGTATTTAAAGCCAAAGTAGGTAGTTTTCATGTGTTGTATCTGCTGCTTCTCTGTTCATGAGAGCTCTGTGGTACTGGGGGCATGCAGGGACAGGAGGGAGCCAAGCAGCACATAAAGGTTACAAACTGACAAAACCACCTGAAAATTCAAAATGTCTGTTGTGCTGATGAAATAACAACATTTCATTAGATAATGTTCCATTGTCACACTTTGGCAGTTTGCAGCTTCATCTACACTCCCATTGGAACAAAGATACCAGGCAGAATTATTTTCAGTTACTGCTGAAAAGACTTTCTGGTCACCCAAAATCAGACACTAAGTAGTGGAATGCTACTATGCTACTACTACTCAACACCAGACCATTCTCATTGTTACAGGTCATGCCTTTCCACAATTCACAATTCAATGGCACAGAATCTTACTTGGATTCCTTCCTCCCTGCAAGATACACACTTCCAAAATAAAACCCCTCAATCCTCTGACTTACCTGGTGGTAACTGAAAATTCTGAATGTTAGTCGGATTCTGAGGTGGCTGAGGCAAACGAGGTGCTAAAACTGTAGGAGTCAAAGTTGCTCTGATTCCACTCGTAGTTGGTGTTGGAGTCCTTGGCAGACTTTGTGCCACTGTGTTGGCAGTGCCTTTAGCCATTCCTGTGGGGGTGCCAGGAGCTGCAGGAGGTATCCCACCAGGATTGGGAGCAACATTGGAGAGCCCAGCTTGCATAGTTTGCCCAATAATCATGTTACCCCCTGTAGTACTGGGCTGGCCAGCAGTAGCCAGCGTCTGCTGTTGGGACACTGCCTGCACTATAGTTTTAGGAGACTCAGATTTGATGACCTGTGTGGCAGGAGCTGCTGGCACACTGGAACCAGACTGGCTGTTCACAAGCGACGTCTGGAGGGAAACTCCAGATCCCACAGTGGCTGTGGCGACAGCAGGAAAACTCCCCACACTGATGGTGGAATTGATCACAGTATTGCTCCCGTTCTGAGTGGCTGCAGCAGCTGCAGCCACCGTGGGTCCTGCAGTGTGCATGGGGGGCCTCACCAGCGTCACCGTGGGCGCCCCGGCGCCGACGCTGGCCGGCGGCTGCGAGGAGATCACCGTGGGCGAGGAGGAGGACGCAGAGGACACAGCAGTGTTAAGGAAAGAAGTCTGGATGACAGTGTTAGAAGCTGAGGGTAAAACAGCATTGACAGCGTTTCCTTTCCCCACGGATCCGGGTCCATTGTTAACGAGAGGGGCGACGGCAGGTGCAGGAGCGGGGTTGGCAGTCACGGGAGTCCCAGAGAAAGCAGCACTTCCTGTGTGGTGAGAGTTCATCACCACGTTACTCCCATTCAAAGTCTGCACCGTCGTGGTCCCGATCTTGCCGTTCCTGGTGGACAAGGCAGTTGCCATGGTGCTGATAACCACCGATTTGCCCTGACTGAGGGTCCCTGGAGCAGCAGTGACTTCAGATCCTCCTGCTGCTGCAGTGGTGGTGCTGGTGCTCGTTGTGGTGGCTCCATCCAGAGCTGAAGTCTGGGACCTGGTGTTATGATTAATAACACCCCCCTGCACTCCTCCTGCCCCTGCAAAACAACAGCGAGGTTAAACACAGCGAATGAGCAAGAAGAGAAGTCCAGCAAAGACAGAATGTTCTCCCTTATCACCAGGTCTTCTCCATCTCCCAAGCTGCCTGCCTGGAGCCAGGAAAACAGGACAGAGTACAAACTGAACATGGCTTTGAATATGTTATCTTAAAACCTCCAATATCCCACCAAAGACTGGCAGATCCAGTGTTAATTGTACCGCCCCTGGTTTTGACACTACAGTACAGAACAGGGAAAACAGATTTAATATGAACCAAGGGAATAAGAAGATCATCTAAGACCTCCTCCCCATTCTGGAGCCTGACATCCCATTTAGAAACAGGACTGCAACTGCAAGGGGGGGAAATGGCCATGGAAGACACATTATTAAAACATATTCCCTATACCCAGCACACATTACTCTCTAATCCTGTCATCTCCTACAAAGTAAGTCAGTCAGACCAGGAGGCTCAACAACAGCAAAACATGAAAAGTGAAAGGAAAGAAAAACATCAGCCTGGCAAGATAAGAAGTACTGCAAGGCCTGGAGCAGGTTTCTAGAAGACCCCTCTTCCTCGTTACAGAATTTGTTCCAATGGATCTGAAGTTCCCACAGCCCCAGATAGTTAAAAATAAATAAATAAAAAGCAAAGCTGGTTTTCAGAAGGGACAAGATGATGTAGCTTCTTGTCCTGAATAATCCTCATGCCCCTTGATAAGGCCTGGTGTTAGCACAAGTACAATCACACACAGTCCAGGTCCTGGCCCTAAGGAGACAGAAATGGGAAAAGAATAGTGACAGGCAGACACTGAGATGCACATTATAAGGGTCAAGGAGATCCTCCTAGAAGAGCTTCATCAATCATAACAGACGCTCTGTAGTATCTTCTTACACTTCAGCAATACAAAATCAAAAATAAAAAAGGGGGGAGGGGAGGAATTGCAGAGAGATTCTGGGGAGACATTTCTTTCAATCCCCCTGAAAAACAGCTTCCCTCCATTCCCACGTAGCGAGCCCTCGGTCCCAGCCTTCACACTGCCCCCCTCCAAGGCTCACAAGACGCAGGGGGGAATATTCCCAGGCAGCTCCGGGGGTGGGAGAAGGCGCTGTGCAAGGTGGGGTGTTGTGGCCTGAATTCCCCCCCTTGCCGGGACCCGGCGTTGTGACTGCCCCCCCTTGAGGGCAGAGGAGGAATGGGAGGTCCCCGTGCCCCCTCCAAGCCCCTGGAACAAGGGAGGGGGTGCGGGGGGAATATCAAGGCAGGCAGATATGGGGGGGAAGCATTTTGAGGGACTTCCTCCCCTTGAAATCCCCCCTCGCTTCCTCCTCTACAGGAAATAGGTGTCATGATTAATAACACCCCCTTCCACTCCAGCAACAGCGAAGGGGGAGGGGAAGGAGCATTTACACAGACAGCTAAGGCGGCATTATCAAGAGGGAATCCCCCCCATAACCTCCACCCCTGGAAAGGGAAGGGGAGCAATCACAGGCGGCATGGGAGGCACAGCCATGACCAAGGGGGTGGGCTCTGCCTCCTTCAGTCCCCGAGATTAACAGAGCCCTTTTACACTCCGGCAACAAGGGCAGGAAAAGCAGAGGGGACCGGCAGAGTCACGGACGGGCACTGCCGGCTCCTTCTGCGGGGCGGCTGCCCCCACACATGATCCAACACCCTCGAGTAAGCACGGGCGAGGAGGGAAAATAAAGGGGAGGGAGCAGAGGCGCGGATACACACCGAGGGGGCATGATGAGGGGAGGCTCTCCCCCGTATGATCGATACCACCCTTTGCACTCCCGCTCCTGCCACAACGAGAAGGAGGAGAGAGGGAAAAGGGGGGAAAGCAGTGAGGGAAGGAGGCAGCGGGAGCTGGGGAGTGGGGGGAGGGGAGGGCCCCTCTCCCTCAGAGCCCCCCACCCCTGCCCACGTTACCTGCTTTTGTGATCTCTGGGGCACTCAGTCCCATCTTGCTGCCGCTGCTGCTCTCTGTTTGGGCATTAGCATTGCCTCCTACTACTACTCCTCCAGGGCTGGGGCTAGGGCTGCTGCTGCTACTGCTGCTGCTCACAACATGGTTCCCCAGCAGCCCCCCAGCGGCCCTCAGGGGCTCCTGCGCCTTGTGGTGCTGGTGGTGGTGGCCGGAGGCCGCCAGCTGGGACTCCAGGGAGCCCACCAGGTCGCTCACCACCTTCTCATCCACCTCCGTGTTCAGGAAAACCTCATCCAGCAGATCCGAGCCCGCCGCCATCTTTTTTTCGGAGGGTTCCTGTGAGCGGCTCCCTCCTCCCCCCCCTCCCCTCTCACGGCTCCCTCCTCCCCCCGCCCCGCTCACACTCGGCCCCCCCGCCCAACAGCGCACGCGCGAGCGCCCGGCCCGCACATCACCGGCCGGGCAGGGATTCCGCCCGCCGCTGATTGGCCGGCGCCCGCGCTATAAAAGGCCGTGCAAATGGCTGCGAACGCTTAGTTGGGAGTCGGGCGGCGGCGGCGGCCCCCCGGCGGCCGCGGGCGGGCGGGGGCTGCGGCCCTTCGGTGCGGCCGCGCCGCGGCCGTGGGGGGTTCGGGAACCGCGCGGGGCGGCGGGGGCGGCCGCGGCCGCCGGCGGCTCTTTGTCTGCCTCGGCCCAAAATGGCTGCATGTTTTCCCTGCTGCTCTCTGCGTCCGGGTCTCCCCCGCCGGCGCGAGTCTGAAGGGCGCCCCGCACCTGTGCCAGCTGCGTGTAACTGATCCACCGGCGGGGCGGGCGGGGCACACGCCCAGCCCCGGGCGGGGGCAGCGGGCGAGGAGGAGCCCTCGCGCCTGCCTCCCTCCCGCCGCCGCCGGCGGGGCCAGCCGGGGGCTGCAGCCCCTCGGTGCGGCCGGGCCGCGGGGGCGGGCGCGGGGCGCGGTCTGACTCAGCACGGCCGGGGCCAGCTCCGGGAAAGCGCGCCCGGCCGCGAGCCCAGCGCCGGGAAGGGAAAAGGAAGACGAGAGAGAGGGGAGGCGGGGGGGAAAAGAGAGGGAGACGGCAATTTTGAACGGTCCAGTCGCAGCTGCGAGCCGGCACGGCGGGGCGATCCCCGCCCGTGTGTCAGCCCGCGTTACACCCCCGCCGCCGCTTAACCCTTGGGGGAGAGCCGCGCTCCGCAGCGGCGCTCGGCGGGGAGCGCGGCCCGGCCCGGCCGGCGCCGGCTGCAGGTGGACATGATCGCTTACAGGAGGCGCCTGCACTTTGACCTTGTTGTGCAACCATCATAAAGGAAGTAAATAACGTAAAAATACAACCCGCCTTTCAATAAATGCGTTCTTCTGCCAGGCGCTGTTTCCGCAGAAAACTGTATTACCAGATGCAATTGAAACAATATTATCAGATGGTACAATTTATCTTTCACAGAATAGAATCATAGAATCATCAAGGTTGGAAAAGACCTTTAAGATCAAGTCCAACTGCACTGCCACTGTAACCCTTAAACCACTAAATCACATCTCCCAGCACCAGATCCAGATGCCTCTTAAACACCTCCAGGGGTGGTGACTCCACCACCTCTCCGGGCAACTTATTCCAAAGCCTGATTTAACTTAACTTTAAAGTTTTAAGGGGTAGCAAGCTTAAAATAGCACCTCTTATATCAGGATTTTAAAATAAGCTTTGCTGTTATGTTTTGGGAATGGGCAGCATTAGAGGCTGGAGCTCTGTTGTAGTGGGATGGGCTGAGCACCTGCTGGTTGATGATTCTGGGGAATTGACTGGCCTGGAAGCTGCTGCCTGGAGGAACAAATGCCATTTTTTTAATCTATGAAAAGGAGATCACTTTAAATATTTCCAAGTTTTCTGTACAAAGGGCTGCCCAGATGTGGGTGTCAGCTCTTCCCCCATGACACATTTGTGGTGATCACTTAACTTGTAGTACTCTAGCATGAATTAAATTGATCTGCTTGACAGTCAACCCCATGAGCAATGGGAACAGTGCTCAGGTACTGTCCAGTTCTCACCCTGTCCCCAAATATGCAAATATACCTGCTAGGGAGAAGCTGTTTGCCAAAAATTCCCATAGAAACTGATGTGTATTTGCTCTTAACATACAGGCCCCAAAGAATAGAGCAAATACCTTTAAATCAAAAATCCTAGAAGTTCAGCTCATAGTGAGGGATTTTACTCTTCTAGTTTCTCTGTCCTCTTCTCACCTGCACTAGGCTTTGGCTGATAACTAAAATTTACCATGTTAAGCCTTTCCCAAAGCTCTGCTCACTTACTCCTGTGGCATCACCCTGAGAGACTGCCTACATCCTCTGAGTTTTATATTAATATTTTATTCTTGTACTTAAATGCTTTTCTCAGTCATCACTTGAAACTCAAGGGTGAACAAGAAACTGCCCTTTTCATCTGTATGAATTTTAACTCCCATTTTATCAATTTTTGACAAATTACAGTGCTGCAAAGTAGATGTGATTTTGCAGACACCACTGTAGGTCATGTTACCCTTTTCTTACAAGGCAGAAATGCTGCTTTGAGCAGGGCAGTCCCAACCTCTCTGCTGCTGCCTCAGTCAAGCACATTGCTAGTTTTAGCTATGGTGAAATTCTATAAGCAATATACCAAAGAACTCTCTGGAATAGAAGCCTGGGCACATTCCCTACCCAGCAGAAGAGTTAATCAGCTGCTCAAATGATTTGTTAAGGGTGAAAAAGCTTCACTTAAACTAAGCCAGCCTAAAGGTGCAGAGTGGCTGAAAGAGTTTCTTTGGTGGCATCTAGCCAGGGCACAGCCCCATGCTGGGCCACAGTGCCCGAGGAACAGGGCAGGAAGAGATGGAGGATGTTATCAGGTGGCAGCAGCAGTCAGCATGGAGGGGCAGAGCAGCCTGCATTCCTGCTCTGCTCTCATTCTAGGACAGCTTGAATGTAGTTTACAGATGCCTACAAAACTAGAAATAAAAACCTCGAAATCTTCACGTCCTCATTCTAACACTCTCTTTAGTGTACCATATGGCACATCTACCATATTAGGTAAACAACTTTACAAAATTACAAGAGCAACTGAGATTCATTACAACTTGTGCATTATAAGTGTGTAGGATCCATTACTGAATAATTTATCTTTTCATACACTCTGTCTCTTGTTTGACGTTGGAAGTAAGTTTCTAGACTGAATTCTTCAGCCCAGGGATTCCAGCTCCTCTCTGCTGTACTAGTCCATTTTAAATGAGACAAAAAGAGTAACTTGCACAGGAATTCTAGGAATGGAGTGCAGGTAATTATTAGTGCTGGTGTAGAAACAGTCAAACTCAATATACAATGAATGCTGTGGATTTCACCCATCAGTTACATCAAAAGATCTTGAACATTACAGGCACATATGGGTTCTCTCCTCAAAGAGCAGAAGCTAGCAGGAGCTATCCAGAACAAATGGAGAATTGTCAGTTCCTTTAACCCCTTCCTTTATATTATTATATATTATTATTCCTTTTATATTATTATATATTATTATTTAAAATACTTATTTCAACTCCTAGATCTACAATGTAGCTCATGACACAGAGACTGTCTCAGGTTAAGGTAATGCCATTCTCCTTCTGTTTGTTTTCTAAAAATTAAGGTAGTTTAGAACTCATTACAGAAACGTCTGACAGAGGTATGGATTGGGGTGACAAGGGACAGAACAGAGAAGCCTACGGATGGTTTTAGTCTTAACTGACCCATCAGAAGACTAAAGGCCCATAAATAAATAGATTAAAGACTTATTGTTTTGATGGGTGATTTCTTGCTCTTCTTTCCTGCCCCTCACCCAGGATCATTTGAAACACTGAAAGTTGGCATTTAACCAGTAACACCTTGATTTCAAAAGTTCAAACAAGATGGCAAAATTCACACTTGTGTCAGTTTCCACTAGAAATTGTTCAGCAAAACCAAAATTTTGGGTTCATTCATAAAGCTGCACTAACCTTGTAGCCGATATCCATCCCTACCTTTCTGCCTTGTACACAATTTTCTTCTTTTTTTTTTTTTTCTTTTGTAAGAGCAGAGGAGTTCAATGGATAATTTGGTAAGTAGAGTGTGTTAGGAGCAAAGGAATGAAGTCTTGGCTGGAGATGATGCAGTTCTGTGCAGAAGTTCCCTGTTGGTAACCTTGAAAGTCTGTGTGCTGATTCTTCTGCAAACGGGTGTCAGTCTCCACTAGCAAGTGATCAGCAAAAGCAGCAAGACTTCATTTGGATCCAGAATACAAATCTATAGGAAAAATATTCCTGGTTTAAGTATTTTTCTTTAAGAGCAAATGCAGTTTTACTCCAGACATGCACAAGTAAGTAAATAAAGCAACTTCAGTGCCCCTTGAAGTCTATGCTCTTGATTGTCTTCTCCCTGAAATCTCAAAATATTGTTAAAGTCTTGGCCTTCAACTCATCCCATGTACTTCAGTTGTCCTTAGGTGAATCCCCTGAAGAAGTCTAATGCTCCTAATAGGGATTAATATTCATAATTAGGGTATCTCCTAATAAGGATTAATATTAATAATTAAGTATGGTATGCTGCAGGAAAATGTCTTAACCCTTGCACTGTAAAATAAAAAGAGGTGAACAATAGATTTGGACAGCAACAGTACAGTCCCCTTTTCTCTTATGATAATTATACCTACCCATATTTCCACTGAAGGACAGTGTCTGTCCTCATGGTACTGGACTGTTTCTGCCAGCCACAGAAGCTCCAGCCCTGTGCTGCAATTCAGTGTTCTGGACAGAAGCCTCACATGATGCTGCAAGGGAAGAGAAATGGCAAAAGCAACCCCCTAAATAAGTGTTTGTACCTGCATAACAAACACAGAAGTAAAGCAGAAAATTATTAAATAAATACATTATGTGACAATTTAAGGGATATCCTCTCTTTAAAACCAAGGTATTTAACAATACCTAGTTATTAATTAGGAAAGACAAAAAATGTCTGTTACAGGGACACTACTTGTGAGCTTGGTTTTCAAACCAAAACGTTAGCTGAGCACACAACTGCCTTGGCAATCTCCTAAGCATTTCTGGGACAGAAGACTGTGCCTCTAGAACATGCTCCATGCAATTCCCACAGGAGTTATTTATGTGTGCCTCTCCTGAGGCATTCCAAAGTCCACGCAGCTCCACATCCGGCGCCCCGAGGAAAATGCCCGGAGAATACACTATGGGATAAAGGATTATTGCTTCAAACCCTGCAAGCATCAAAGAGCTGGGGAAAACTTTTTCCTTCCCAGCTGCTCTTCATCTGGCTGTCATGCTTGTTACTGCCAAGATAGGAATTATCAATACCCAGACTCATCTGTAAGGGAATTCTTAAGGAACTTTACTCACAGGAGAAAATGAAAGTTTCTAAGCACACACCCCAGCAGCTAACAGAGATTTCTAAAGCAAATTTTCTGAAGGGGATTACTAGCAAATGTCCAGAATTCTGTGTGTGGAAGAGACAAGCAGCAGAGATGTCAACTAAGATTTGAGTTTTATCTGTTCTGAAAAATTTCTTGTGTGAGCCTACACAATTCATGGGAAAAAGAAAAATACTATTAGAAGATTAGAGGTCCTTCTGGTCACTACAACCAGCTTCAGTTATTTCACATATTTTGAATTTAGCAAATTATTAGAACTGACTGGGCAAAATGAAAATGCTTTCCTCTCTAAGTAAATTAAAGGACTTTTGGAAAATTGAATCACTATTTCCAAGACAGAATATGTCAAGAAAATGTGCCTACTGATGGGTCTCATTACTGGAAATCCAATTTGCACATTTTACAGTCAGGATTTGTTAGAATATGTTTGAAATATTTCTTTTTAGAGAAAGGTGACTTTGGCAGGTTTGCTTCAATTTTTCTGTGAGTCTTTGTGAGCTAAGTATGATCCTTCTAGGGATGTTTTATCAACTGTTTATCCTCAGACAATATAATGGTACATGATACCATGGATATTCCAGTAATGGATTCCTGCCCTCTCTCGATTCAGAGCTGGACACATTTAACAATTGACCAGTTATGGTAATCAGTGTTCTGATTACCATACTGATTACTGGCCTTCAAAAATACATAAATAAAAATAAGTGAAAGAACCAAAGATGAATCTTCATCCTGTTTGTTCTTGGTCAGTGCCAAGAGCAGGTACAGCCAATGCCACATCAGCTGTGAAACAGCAGTTGCTGCAGATGAAAACATTTGTCCTATGGAATTTCATATCACAATGTCTAGGGAATGTAACTTACTTTATCTAAATCATTCAGTAGACCCATGGTTCTTCTCTTTTAAGATAGAGGAGTATTTCAAAAAAAGATTTTGTGTGTGCCTCAATGCACACTTTTTAGGTCAACAATAATATCAAATGAAATTAACAGGCTGTAAAGTTGGTAAAACTTTCAGCACATGTTCAATATATAGGGCAAAATCCAGATTCTTTTACATTTGAACTGGAAGAATAATCACGTGTGCAAGCAGTTTGAAAGTCATCTTAAGAAGACAAAAATGGCTAAATTATTTGCCTTACTCCATTTCTAGTTCACAGTCTGTCAAATGCTCTTACCAAGCCTTAGGAGACAACAGAATTCCTAAGCAACCTTAGTGAGATTATAAAGAAAACAGATACAAGAGACACTGGACTGGAAAACCAGTGTAGACAGAAGAGGTATAAAAACATCATCATTTACAGAAAGAAAAAAAAATGAAACCAGTCCAGTACAGGAGGTTTGTTTTGGTTGTAATAAAATGAGATTTTATCTAAACTTTTTGTGGATTTGGAATGCAGAAAGTATGTAAGGAAGATTTTGCCGAGTTTTTGTTTTGTTTTTTTCTTTAATGACTCCTCTGTAATAACTGATTAAAATAAATCATGCCATAGCTTCCTTATTGAGCTGTCTCAGACTTAATGAAAACACAGCTAAAAAGGTTATTAGATGAGTTTATCTTTTTTCTGGATTCTCCAGCAGTCTAAATAGTTAAGGATATAATTCCAGACTCTAGGTTACTTTTTTACACTACCTAAAATATATTCTCATTATTAGAGTGAGTTCTGGAATTGCCCCTATTCCTTTAACAAGCCCATTTTGGAAACTGCAAACAAATCAAAGAAGTCAGTTAAATATGGGATGTGTTCCCATAGTTGCCTGAAGAAACCAGTGCATGTTTTGAAGCAAGACAGACAAAGATTTTATCTCTTAAAAGACAAGATGGGCAAAACTTCCAGCCCAAAGGAAATGACACACCTGGATGTAGGGCCAAGGGAACCATGTTAAGTTGTTCTTTACTGTTACCTACCTTTGTTTGTTTGGGCTACCTTGCAGTATTCCTCCAATACCACACAAGGATGACAAATTGGCTGTCACTTTCTTCAGACCAGTTCATGCTCCAAGTTAAACTTGCACAAACCTTTTGTCTCCAAAATGTCCTACTAGCAGCTGTATGTCCCAAACAGCCTTTGGAAGTTTGGCACAGCGGATGTCATAGGCAGAGTAAATGCTGAGTAAAATCTAGAGTCCAATATAAAGATGTGAGGTCTTCTGAAAAAAAATTAAACATATTAATCAGAATGAAATGAAAAAATTGAAAAGCCAAATCTCTTTTTTAGTTATTTTACAGGAAAAAAAACTGTGGTTTACAAGTGCACTAAATATCAAACAAACACCTTGTCATACATGAAGTGATGGAGAAATGAGGTATGAGGCACAAATGATGCAAAGGCTTTGGAGCAGTAAATGTCAGAATTGTCACGTGTTTGTGAAAAGTGTGTACACAAATACTACAATGGTAAGGAGAAGTGTGAGTTAGAAGGTGATTAAATCCCAGTTTATTGTTGTACAAAAATTAATGACTTCCTGAAACTGCACTAAAATCCTATTGCTATGAATTACTGTACCATTCTTGGTAGCTTTAGCCTCAACCTGAATTAAAACCTATAAACTTTCAACTCCAAAGCCTCTTCAGTCTTATTTTAAAAAGGAAAATAACCAAGAAAAATGAAGAACACCCTAGAAGATAAAACAATGACTAATAATTCATATCCTCAAAGGCATTTCTGAAACATGACTTTTAAAACAAGTCCAGGAACAATTCAAGCCATGAAAGCTGCAGCAGATGTTGTGCAGGGAAAGAGCAGCACACTGCCAAGGCTGGTAAAATGATCCCTTACCTCACTGAACAGAAAGAAGCTGAATCTACAACCCATTTGTAAACCAGGTAAGGAGGGGGAGATTCTTTGGCTGAGAAGAATGAATGCAAATGAGGTCTCTGAACTGGAACACCTCATAAAGAACTCTCTCCTCTGTGTTCTCAGCCCAGTGATGTACATTATTGCCCTATGGTTTGATTTGCACAGCAAGAGCTGTGCAGCTGGGTCTTGCTTCAACCCCACTGAAGCCTCAGTGCCAAGGAAATAGAGCTCAGTACTGATGGCTGGAATGTGTTCAAGAGTTTGGAGAGAGAAAAGTCCAGAGAGGGAAGGAGGAGCCCTTAAAGAAACATTGCTGTCAACCTTTCTGGAATTTTAGCCAAACCCAGATTTCTGTCCAGGGAATGGTGACATTTTCTGGTGTGCAACATCCAGGGCTCTACAGTGTGTTTTGTACTCTCAAAACCATTTGATTTTGTTCAGAAAAGACTGGTCCCAGAGTGATGTATCAGGCTGTACTCCCATCTGCTCCTTGGTTTCTCCTCTGAGACACTGTCAGGTGTCTCTGCTGTACTAAGTAGGTCAGTTGTGACAGTCTGGTTGTAGCTTGGGCTCTCTTCAGCCCAGAAGTGGATTTAATCATTGGTTATCACTGCAGATCTTGAGCCTCTCAGAAAGTTGGGCATGAAGATCAATACACAGATTCTTATTCTCCCAATTAATGCATAAATGTGAACCTTTACAAAATCTTCTCCTCCTCTGCAGCATTTCATCCCTATAAGCCAATTTTTGCTTCCTTTCTCCATGCATTACTTCCTCTTTTTTTCTTTCTTTCAGTGTGTATTCAGTCCACCTTTTGCTCACTTCATGCTGGAAGAACTTCATGAAATCCCACTTTTATCCCATGCCCTCATCAGTGCATCTGTGAGGATACACAGAGGTTTGCCATTCACTTCAGTGCAACACTTTCCAAAGAAAAGCAGCCTATGCAGCAAAAAACCCAGTCAGAAACTTCTCCTAATGGAGCTCAGTATCTTAGGCACTGTTCAGTTCTCCTCCCTCTCCCAGATAGACAACTCTATCTCTTTATGCCCTAATTATTTCTAAACTTAGGTCTGAATCCTCTTACTCTTTTCAATGGGAGATAGATGCATAAATGCCTTCTTTAGAATGTGTCTGACTTAAAAGTCTTCATCCTTCAACTTTTGTCACCCAACTGCAAACTTCAGCTTTGTCAACCTTTCTTGTATCACATACACTATCCATTTAACTGCCTTCATGAAAGGATCTCTTAAAATTATACCCAGCTTCCATATCTGTGAATAAATCACTACTTACTTAGCCAGGATAACTTCATCTTGCCATTCAAGATCCAGAAAGCCTTGGTGTAAAAGGTACTTGCACTTCCTTAACTGCTTCATTCTCCAAAACTTCAATGACAAAGTGAACTGCAAGAGCAGGCAGGATTTTGGGCTGAGTTCTCAGTCTTGTGTCTAGTACTGAGTTGAGTTTTAGTCTCATTTCTATAAAGCAGACACCTTTTCCTGAGATGTAAAGCAAACTAATATCATGAAACACTATTTTCTCCATACATCATTGTATCTCTTTTTCTTAGGTTGTGGGAAATTGAGAAGCTAATTTGACAAAGCCCACATTACCTAAATACAGGTTACCAATTCTTCTATTTTTTCTACTTATTAATATTTCCAATGTTTGTTCTCCTTATTCCATTCTCCACCCCTCACTCTTCCCATCATTTTAGTTTCCTTCAGTTCAATTTACATGCTTGTTTTTTTATTCTACTTCATCAGCTTTTCTTTGTGTAATATAGATCCACTCACAAAAGTGGATCCTTTTTTCCTTCTCATCTTCTCTGTTTCTCCATCCTGTTCCAGTCCCTCCTTCATTCCTGGTCTCTTTTCTGCTGCCCATTCCCCACACCTCTACAGAACAGTGTCCTGTCCTTGGTGACCTTCCCCTCCTTCCCTGCAGCTACCAAAATCTTATTTTGAAATTACTGCTCTAACATCTCTTCCTCTAGGGCTCAAGCATTTCTCTCTTCCTTTGTACCATTTGTTTTGTTTGCCACACCCAAATTCAGATCTCTGTTCCATTTTCCATGCTTATTTATTTTCTTTCCTCCATTTTTTTTTAAATTTTTGCCACCAACTGCAAAGGCATCCCATTGTCCCCAGGTGCAGGAGGTGATGCTTCAGCAGGCAGTGCCTGGCTCCCTTCCTCCAGCAGCTGGAGCTTGTTACAGGGTTTCTGCCAACTGCTGCTCTGTGCTAAACTCTGCCACAACTCACCTGAGTCAGTTCAGCTCACATTTCCAGGGATGTGGCCATCATCCACCACAAAAGCTCTCTCTCACCATCACAGACCCTACAAATTCTCATCACTGCAGAAAGTCAGAGGTTTCTGGTTTACCTGCTATGAAATGTGCTTAGATACAAGGCTGCTTGCCCTCTCAAATGCCTCCAGCTGCCATGGGAGTCTCCTGAGCTCTGCCAACACAGGTATTCCTGTAAATAAATCAGCTTTGCAGTTCCATGGTGTGACTGTGCCCTACCTGCACTCTCCAAGGACCACAGGTACCTGCAGTCCAAGTGGCTGTTGTGTGAATCCTGTGTCTGCTGTGATCATGAGGTGCCTCTCTGCCAGATTTCTTCCTACAGCCACGATGAACAGCAGTCAGCATCTTCATACAGAGCCAAATGTTCCCTCTTCACATGAGGGATGCCTGGGATAGCACACTTGTCATGAATTTACACAGTGAGAGATGCTCTTTGCTTCCTCCTTTCAACACTTAGTGGATGAGGAACTGTATTTTTTAGCAGAATAAATAATACTAACAGGCCACTTAAAACGTCAGGTGTCATATTTCTTCTTGCTGATGGCTTGTTATCTCTGACTGTTGTCAAACACAAGATATTGAGGAAATTCATTACAATAAGAGTATCTTCCAGAAGCAGGCTGATTTATGGCCATGGTGATTATAACTAAAATTCTGTATGTTTGCATATCTCTCCTTACCACTGTACAGGTCATGCCAACTTGGTGTAGTTTTCTTTTTCCACACTGCTTTAATTAGCCTTCCTGGAGGATCCACATCACTCTGTTGCTACATGTGACTGTCTCTTTCTTCCCTGGTATTAAAAAGGGAAAAAAAAAGTGAAGGAATAAAACAATCATAATAATACCTTGTGTTGAATAAGGAACAAAGTACTGGAAGTTACAGCTGTTTATGAACCAGTGACATTTTGGTTTGCATAAAGAAAACAATAAACTGAGCTGCAAAACCTGGAGCCCCATTAACTATTACAAAAGAAAATTTTAAGAATGGAAATAAGAATTGTCAATTTAAACATACTGTGGATTTGGAAGATGATGACCAAAAAAGGGAGTTCTGTTTCTCTACCTTTGGCTGCACTATTGACATAAGTTTTTCATTATAAATATTTTTTTGTGGCTGTCCCAAACAGTAACAATTTTTCTAATTTTTTTTCTATTATTTCTTTCCCTATTATTTCTCCATTTAATCTTTTCTACACTCAAAACTAGACAGTCCTCATACAGAGGAACTAGAGGTGTTTTTTCATTAGGGAAGTTTCTAACCATCAATTTGCCCACTAAAGGGCACTGTTTACTGCAGCAAAAAAGGAATCTCTGCTTTCCCTCTCTAAGTTATACTTAAGGCTGAGCTCAAAATCTAAAAAGGTTGACTTTAAGGGCTGAATTTCTTATTCAAAATAACTGCTTTTCCAATTAATATATATTATTTTTTTTACTTTATATTTTTTAGGAACTCTGTGCTAGAACAATTTAACAAGAAGACTGCACGAGTGGAAAGGAAGCATCTGCCCTGTTCAGGCAGGGGAGATCTGCTCTTCAGGCTGTACAGACAGCATGAAGAGTAGCACATATATAAAATACATAAGGTCACAGGGCAGACAGCTTGGGAGAACAGCCCTGCGAGCCATGGTGGGCAAGGACGCGGGGATGAACCTGTGGGCTGCGTTCTCGCGTGTCGCTGTTGTATCGCTGATGGAAGGAAGGATGTAACCAAGGCATGGGCGCCCGCAGCTCCAGCAAACCTCCCTGCTCTCAGACAATGGCTCCCGCTGCATTGTCCCCGGCTGCTGCCTTTGAATCTTATCGAGTCACACAAATTAGCGAGATCCGTGCACTCTGACCCGCTGCCCGAAACGCAACTGCCCTGCCTGATCCCCTCAGCCTCCGGCCGCTGAGTGATCTCCCCTCCGTGGCCATGGCTGCCAGATGCTGCCGCTTGTCTCTCATTGACCCGCAGATGGCCGGGGAGCCGGAGAGCCCCCGGGGACACCGCACGGAGCGGCCCCATCCTCCAGCTGCAGCCTGGCACGGGGTGACCGCGCCGGGGCGAGCCGAGCCGGGCCGGGTCACAGAACAAAGGCGCGGGGCGACCCGCACAGGGCAGGGCCCGCCGGGCACCCGCGGCTCTGCTGGAGGGAGAAGGGGCTTGGGTAGAGGCGGCCATGGTTGATCCGTGAGGGGAAGGCGATGGTCTCCTTCTCCCCGCGCTGCGCTGTGTGACAGCAGCTCCAGGACAGCGGAAAGGGGCAATGACACCCGGTTGAGAGGCAGTACCACACAAGGGGCGAGGAGCCACACGACGGGCAGTGGCACGGCCTCAGTGTCACAGAACCGCCCTCAGTGCCACAAGGGGGGACACTGAGGGCCCTCAGCCGCCCCCCGCCCCTCCCCGCGCGCTCCCCTCAGCCGCGGCAGCGCGGGAAGCCAAGTGCGCGCGCGCTCCCGCCCCGCCCCGCCTGGCCCCGCCCCGCCCCGCGGCGCACGTGGCACCCTCGCCCGCGCTGGTCACGTGACGCGGGCCCCGGGTGTTCCCCCTCCGCCCCTCCCCGTCTGACCCCGTCTCTCCCGTCTGGTCAATAGCGCGCGGCGCATGCGCGGTTCCGCATCACGCCCCCCGCCGCCTCCCCCCGGCCCGTCTCCCTCCGCCCTATATAAGGCGCGCGCGGCGGGGTCCCGGCTCCGCAGTGCGCGTGGGCGGCGCGGCGGCTCCGCGCGGCTCTGGGACCCCCCCCCCCCCTTTCCCCTCCCCCGGCTCCGCCGCCGCCATGAGCTCGGGGACCCCCTACATCGGCAGCAAGATCAGCCTGATCTCCAAGGCGCAGATCCGCTATGAGGGCATCCTCTACACCATCGACACCGAGAACTCCACCGTGGCGCTGGCCAAGGGTGAGGCGGGGCCCTGTGGGGGGCGCGGGCGGGCCTAGGCCGGCGCTGGCTGAGGGGACGCGGCGGGGGCCGCCGTGCCGCGAACAATGAGCGCGCCCGGGGCCCGCCCGCCCCGCGGGGCTGCGGCGGGGCTGAAGCCCCGGGTCCGGAGCGCTGCTGCTCTCCGTGAGTCAGCACTGACAGGGGCCGCGGCGGAGGGGCGGGCAGGGCCCGGGATGCTGAGCAGCCCTCGGCTCTCCCCGGGAGCTCCCGGGCAGGAGCGCTGCTGGCAGCGCTGGCTCCCTTTGCCATTGTCAGACGCGGGGAGGTGACGCTCGGTATCGCTGTGCGTGGTTCGGTTCCCCTCGCCCGGCTGTGCCCGGCTGTGTGTCGGTGCTCGGCTCGGGCCCCAGGCCGGCGCTGAGGAAAACAGTTGCTGTTGTTGTGTCTTTGTTCCTTCCGTGCTCGATAACTGCACTCTGCTCAGGTGAGCAGGGTGGGAGCTGCTGCACAGAGCGCTGGGGGCCTCTTGCACGTGGGTCTGGCTCGCCGACCTTGCTGCTCCTCAGCGAGGCTTTGCATTTTGTTTCCCTGTAGAAATACTGATCATTATCTTGGAAACGGTGTCATTTGGGTTCAGTTGTCACCTGTGCTAGGAACTCCTGTATTTCATCTCAGTACAACCTGTCCTGTCTTGTTTAGTCCCTCAAACATGAACTTACTCCTGTGCTGCTTTTCAAGTCCAGCTTGGCTACTTCAGCTAATGTGCATCGGCGTTTCCTTGCCCTGAGTTTTGTCCTTCCTTGTTTTGAGAAGTTCACACGTTCTTCATTGCCTGCAGCCAGCCATCGGGGTTGTCCACAAAACAAACACCTTTTGTTTTGAAAGGCTGCTTGCTGGCAGGAGGCACTGACTTGCCAGATTCACAACTACCCGCGAGGCAGCCTGTGCCCCAGTGTTTACCCAGCATAATGATGTTTATATGATGCTGGACATTATTTAACACCCAATAGAGTGCTTTCTGAAGTTAAAAATGCGAGTTTTCTCAAATTCACTTTTTTTCTAGTAATGTAGCCATTTATTTAAATGCACAAATGGAGCTGTTTGTGTTAGTGCTTGGCTCAAAGTACTGGAGAGGTTGCTGTGAGGATGCAGTTCCTTTCCTGTAGGTGCAGGAAGGTCTTCACCTTGACCCAGCAGCGAGTAGAAATGGTTCCTTACATAGTCCTGCCTTACACATTGCACTTGCCTCTTCAGAGCTGGTGTGTTTCAAAGGCATGTGTGATTAAAGTGCTTTATGATGTGAGTCATTATATGCTCTGGATGAGATTTCTGGCAGTTCCTGTATTTATTGGTTTCTCAGTGTTCAGTTTTGATGAAGTGGTTGTTGTAGTAGGTGGGGAATACATTTTTTCCTACCTAAAGAGCTGCTCCATAACTTTATATCACAAACCCTGCTTTTCGTAGTAGCTCAGAGGGGTTTTTCAAATTTAGAGACTTTGTAATTCTGACCTAATTTTGCTTTGCTATAAATGTAGCAACAATGTTGAAGTTAGTTAAGGCAGTATCAACCGCCTGTGTGGTGTCAGTGGTTTAATACTCTTGATGTCTGAGGCCCTAGAAGGGCTATGAATGACTGACGTGCTGTTGAAGTTGTCCAGACTGCAGGTAAATTGTTGTTAAACCCTGGATGCCACTGTTTAAACACTTCCATGTGCAATACAAGTGCCATTCTCTTTAGTTCTAACATAAAGAAAAATTTAAGTTGAAAGAAACCTCAGGAAGAAATCTAGTTCAGCCTCTCACTTGAAGCTAGGCTGACTTCAGTTGATTTATATTTGTTAAACCTCAATACATGCAGAGAATCTTAAATGCTGGAGATTCCATGGTCTTAATTAATCACTACAAGAAAGTTGTTTGTTTTGTTAGAGGCTAAACTTAAATTGTAAACAAAGGAAGTTTAAACCCACTGCTGTCCTGTCAGGAACCTGCTCCCCCTTAAGTAGAAGTCTGAAGAAATTGGAGTTTTTGAACAAAAAATATCCATGTAAGCTCTGCTTTCCAGTAGGTCTTGCTGTGCTTCCTGACCCTTCAGAGCTTAAGCTCAACAGCCCTACACGAGTAGGAACTGTGTTGTAATCCAGGAGCTGCAGTGCTGTGGGATTGATTTTCTGTTCATCTGCAAGCAATTGTGAGTAACCTCATGGTAGACGGCCCTTCCCACCTCCACAGGAACTTTAGCTGCACTTTGTGCTGTGCCACAAACAGTTAAACACCTGAGGTGCAGGGACAGGCAAGCTCAACTCCTCCAGCCCTGTTTTGTCTACAGCAAGGCCTTGGCTTTCCACCTTCCCTGTTAGAAACCTCGGGACCAACTGCAAGGGCAGCTTTGGGCTTTGCAGATCCTGTGTTTGTCCATGTGGAGGTTGATGGGCTGATCATGGTGCTTTCCAAGCTAGCTGTGGAATCCTGCAGGAGCCCTGGATACCTTTAGTACATCTTGCCATGAGCTGTAATAATGTAATTTTGAACAGAGAGCTCAGTGGTACAGTTGATGTCCAGAAGGCTACAAGCATTGCTTTCAGTTTATAATCTGCTTCTGGTTGACTGGGTTACAGCTGTAATATGATCAAACAGCAGCTGGAGATCTAAAATAACTTGGAGAGGTTATTTACCCCAGGAACTCATGGGAGATGGCCACTGAAAGGCAGTGACTGACGGCTTGTCCTTGTGCCAGTGAAGATGCCCCTCCTGTTAGGTGCAAGCTGAGGTGCTGAGCAGTGTGACAGGGACATTCTGGCATTCACCTGCTCCTTGGGAGCTCACTGTGTTAACAGGCTGAAGGCCATTTGTGGCACTAGGGCTGCCTGGTGTGAGGTGAGCTCCCTGCATACACCTGGGACAGGACTCTTGAGCATCCCTGCTACACCTGCCAACACTCCTTGTAAGTTAGGAGCAGCATGGTGTGCTGGGGATGCTCCATTTTTGCTGCATCCACTTTTGGTGCTCTTTTTCCTGGGAGGATGTGGTGCCCCCATCTGTGTGACAGGAAGAGTGGCTTGTCCTGGTGGAGGTGTTTTAGTGTTTCTGTGATAACCTCTTAGAAGCAATTGAGAGAGTCCAATACAGAATTCTTCCACTGGCAGAAATGTGCCTCAAGCCAGTATGTGCTGGTACTCATCTGAGCTGGGAGTGCCTCTCAAAGGCAGAAAGCAGCCACCCAGTGAACTTGGGAGTTTCTGTAACTTGTGGCTGAAATTTCAAGCTTTTACCTGTCAGTGCCACAGTGATGTAACTGTGCTATCTGTTTTCCTGTGCCAATAATCCAGTCTGACCTCTTCTTTCCTAATGGCTCAAATTAATTTATGCTTCTACCTAGCAGTTGCCACAGTCAGCTGAAGTCTTTTTTTTTTTTCCCCACTCTGATGTGTGACATTGCTGGTTAGTGTCTGTTCAAGTATTCTGGTAGCTGGCACTCAGTAAAGCCTCCCTAAGCACTTAGATTTATCACTGGTGGCTTGCTTTGTAGTCACATTAATCATAAAAACAGTGACATCGGAGTAGAGAGGGAATTTTAATAGGAAGTTTTTTATCATTGATAAAAATGTATTTATAATAATAAATGTATGAAACCAAAGGTGCAGATTTGAGCTCTAAAGCCTTCTATGGTTTCCCCTTGCTGCTTCAGGGGCCTCCCCTTGTCTGCTGCAGTTGTCTGGAGCTGAATGCCTGCATGGGACAGCTGCTGGGGAGGGAAGGAGGGTGCAGCACTGTGGGGAAGTCCTTGGGTTTGGAGTAGGATTCTTCACTCCAGCTGGTCTATGGTCTTTACCTTCACAGCTTGATGTAAACAAAACTGTTTACACAGGCTGCTGAAAAAGTTGGCATTTGAGGGAGCAGATGTGCGTGAGAAAGAGATGGAGGGTTCTGGAAGTAGCTGTTGTTGTTGTTACAAATGGCAAGTGTTGAAGGAATAGTTTTTGATTGCCTGGGTGTGAGTTAGCAGAGTGCTGCAGGGGCAGTTCTGCACTAATGTCACCTTTCCACGCTCCAGTGCGATCCTTCGGCACCGAGGACCGGCCCACAGACAGACCGGCTCCTCCCAGAGAAGAAATCTATGAGTACATTATATTCCGAGGAAGTGACATCAAAGACATCACTGTCTGTGAACCTCCAAAAGCTCAGCATACTCTGCCACAAGATCCTGCCATTGTCCAAGTAAGTTAGCCTCAGGTGTTGGTAAAAAGCTGAGATTGCTGTTGAAGGACTGCATTTTGGTAAAAACTTAGAGAAATGAAGGCAAGTCAGTGTCTCCAGGAATCTTCAGATTATTTAAAGCATCCTGAATTTTGTTGTAATGTTTAAAGTAGCAGCAGCATTAAGACCTCAGTCAACAAAAGCCAGAGCTAGCTGAGAATGCAGAAAATCATAAAGAGGTAAACTAACCCTTCTCAGAATTTACTTAAGCTTTAGTAATGCTGTACATGAAGTAAAGAATCACTGCCAAAGCAAGCTGACTACTGGACACTGTAAATGGAAATGTACTTTGTCTTGTTACAGTCTTCACTGGGCTCTGCCTCTACATCATCCTTTCAGCCACATGTGCCTTACAGCCCGTTTAGAGGTATGCCACCTTACAGCCAGCTTGCTGCCAGCTCTTTGCTTAGCCAGCAGTATGCAGCTTCCTTAGGTTTAGGTAAGTACAAACTTTACTTGCTAGAATAGAGGGATGGTCTTGTGTGCAGCTGCTGTGAAAGCAAATAACAGTAACTAACACCAAACTCCTTGCCAAGTGCCAGGCTGCAAGGAGCAGTGAATAAGCAGCTCACAGCTTTGTGCAATGGTTTTACTTCAAGGAGGCCTATGTTTCACTTGCATGTGCACACACTCACGTGAAAGAAACAAGCTAAATAGCTGAAGTTTCTTTCTCAAATTAATGGGATTACCTGACAGTTGAGGCCAGTTAATTTCTAACCTAACCCACCTCACACCACATGTGAAAAGAACTTGTATTTCCAGAGAGGACTGTAAATAAGCTGCTCTAATGCTGTTCTAGAGAATCTTGTATCTCTTTCCAAGTCCTTCAGATGTTTCACTACCTTGTATCTTATCCATGTATCTTTGCTCTCTCTTCTTCCCTCTATCTCTTTAGAGAAATTGGTAAGCCCTCCAGCATCAGCAGCTGCTTCCAGCCCTAGTTCTTCTCCGTCTCCACAACCTGTTTCAGAGCCTGACATGTCTTCAGAGCCCCATCAGCTCTCTTCCAAGGGTAACAGCAGTTTGAGGACTCCAAATATTTGGAAGAACTGCATGGCACTTGCAAACACTGTTCTTGTTAACCCCTCCTAGAATGATAGTGCTTATATGGGTAATGCCAGTAGAACTAGTTTGTTCTCAGCTTTTTTTTTTGCCTTTCATTATGTGAAGTGTGATTGCTCCTGTCCTAGAAGTATCAGTTAGAGAGACAGGAGAAAGGAAAAGTCCAGGAGAGTGGATCCTCTTGTGTAAGTATCAGGAGCAGGATGAAGTTTAGAGATGCTAATGTGCTGCATCCTGTCCAGGAACATGTGTCACTATAGGGTTTGGGTGAGGAATTGGTCAGCCTTTCCTGGAAAAAGAAGCACACTGCTTCAGTTGTGGCTGGCCTTCTGGTTGGAGACTTAGGCTGATCAGAAATTTGGTTGTATTTTCTGTAATTGAGGAAACATCGGGGTAGATTTCATGCATGCTGGGGCATTGTACCTTGTCCAGACTCCCAGTTAGTAAAGCATGATTCCTGAGTAGCAGAGATAACGTGGTTCTGGGTGCTTGCTTCTGTGTGTAAAACCTTTAGAGAAGGTTGAGATACCAGACTGACCTTCCTCAGAGCAGGATGACCAGGTGCAGCCTGCATTTAAACATGATAATTGGTTTCATCTGGTTTTAGCTAAGCATGTATGCTTGTGTTGGCATGAAGCTTTTTACTTACTCTCTGCTTTTGGCCATCTATCTGTACATAGTTTCTCAATACTCTGGCTAAACTTTGAAACTTTCTCATGTTAAACTTGCACATCAGCTTTGTCCTACTCAATAATCCTTAGGATATGTCTGTCTTCCTTGCAAGTTTTCCAGGTATACATTAACTGGGAACCTGCATGATGTAACCTACTGGGTATATCTCATGTTGGACTTGGGTGACCCAGAAGTGTCAGTGGCTTGGTTTGTGTGAACTCTTCAGCTTTTCACTTTTCTTGCTCTTTTAATATATTCAGTTAAAGTTTGCTTCCAAGCAGTTCTTATGCATAACTACATGAACCTGTAGTACTCCAAACCTTCTAATGAAACCTAGAATGCAGTGTTTCTTCTGAGTACTGAAGACTGTCACTTTTTAATATAATTGGTGTAAGGTATACCAAACCATGAAAAGTATTTACGTGTTTTGTAGTGTGAATAAATAAGCCTGGATGGAAGAGCAACTGAAGTCTTGGTAACACTTTGGCCTTGACCAAGAAGGAATTTAAAAGGGTAACTTTGAGATCCTGGTCTGGTTTCAGGTTTTCTTTGTCTGAAAGCTCTAACAATAAGCAATGAAGTTGAAGGACTTCTAAAAGCAGCTTACAAAAGGGGATATAGCTGAGGTGCCTAAGCTTTTGCTGCAAAAACTTTTTGACAAAGTGGGGTAACTTTGTTGAACAGTTTCAAAATGGTGAATTTTTGTTTCAGATTTAAAGTTACCATGTAAAGTAAAATCCTGCATAAAGTAGAAATTAGATTTTGGTCTAAACTGTCTGAGAGACTGACTTGGCTTGGTTGTTTAATATTTGGTTTAAGAAATATTTGGGTATATTTCCTGAAACAGAGGCTCTGGATGTGAGAGCCATGACTTGCATGGCAGTGGTGCCTTACCTGGTGCCACTTAAACTTAGCCTGTAAAGATGCACACTCAAGGCTTTGAGTCATTCCTGACCAAATGGTTTCTCCCTAGAAGTGGGCAGGGTTTGAATGGTGTTGGCTCATTTTCTGAGAGGCACTCAGTCATTGGGATTTTTTCCAGGTGCTGGCTTTCCTTCTGTCCACCCAGTCCGCAAAAGCCCCATGGTAGAGCAGGCTGTCCAGACTGGCCCCGTTGACAGCATGAACTCCCAAAAGCTGCCCCCGGGGAAGGTGCCTGCGGGGATCCCGCGCAGCGCCCGGCAGCTCCCGCCGGCCAACGGCAAAGGCAGCGGTACGTACACCCTGCTGCAGCCCTGAGCTGGGCTGGAGCAGCCTCCCAAGGGGCACTGCCACCCTGAGCTGCCTGGGGATTGCTCCTGTGCTCCTTTAAAGTTTATCCTTCTTGTTCAGTAGATACAGTTCAGGCAGCACCTGTGCAAACCCAAGGACAGGTGAATGATGAAAACAGAAGACCTCAAAGGAGAAGATCGGGTAGGTTAAGCTGATGCTAAACAGTCTCAACAGCCTGTGAAGGCAAGTGGTGTTAACTTCAGTGAAGGATTAACTGACAGAAGACTGGGAGAAAGCTTTGGGCATCCAGAGATGTTTCCCTAACAAAACAGCTTCTGGAGTCGCAGAAGTTCAGAACATTCCAGGGACAGAGTTCTAGCGCCTTTTCTAGCAAGTTGCAGGTATGTCATAAAAATCAATGCTGTGACTTGGCAGCAGCAACTGGATTTCTCTGAAACCTCAAGTGTATTTACTGGGAGAGGCAGCCTGTTTGAGACTTTCAGAGCTTTTGTAACAGACAGCAGCTATGGAACACTCACCTCCATAGAGCAGAATTCTTATTTCTCAGTGGCAGTATAAGCATGGGCCAGAAGAAAGTGGCATTTAAAAGAGGTTTCTGCCCAAATAAAATGTGAAAGGATAGGAAACAACACTTCAGACTCCTGGGTCTTCAAATTAATTAGTGTGTAAAATGGGTTGTGGCTTATCCAGAAAGGAGTGGATAGCATCTTAGTTGGAAACCAGAAACTAGACAGAGTATGAGCTCCCTTTGTGGGTAGATGAGTCTTTTGGTGGATTTTCTGAGACTTCCTCTTTGCCATCAAGATGGGTTTTAGGCTAATTACAGTGCTGTGTTTGCAGGTGAAGAGCAGACAGATAATTTCCCCCACCTCCCTCAGCTTTTCTTGCTGTAGTGCTTGTTCTGACTTCCTCTCTGCACACTGGAAGGAAAGTTGGGTGCACTCTTAGTGGTAAGACTGACATCCAGGAATGCTGCTCAGAAAGTTAAAGTGTTGCTGTAATGTGTCTTCTACAGCCAAAATCAGAAGTTGCTTTCAAAGAGGTGTGGCCTAACCACAGGACTGGAAGCCAGAAACTCCTGAGTTCTATCCCTGGTTTCCTCTGGTCTTGAGCAAGCCATGTAACCTCCCTGTGCGTTACCAAGTGTTTAAACTCTCCTGCTTTCAGGAAACAGGAGAACCAGAAACCGTTCTAGAGGACAAAACAGACCAACTACTGTGAAGGAAAATACAATAAAGTTTGAAGGTGACTTTGACTTTGAAAGTGCAAATGCACAATTCAACAGAGAGGAGCTTGATAAAGAATTCAAGAAGAAACTAAACTTTAAAGGTTTGTGCCTTCATTAAATATGAATTGCTGAGCTAGTAGTAAACACTGCATAGACAAACTGGTTTTGAGAAACTGCATGATTACCTCTCAAATCTTGTTTGAGGGAGCAAGAGAACAGATGGCTCTGCTGTGTGTGCCTCAAGGAGGTGTAATACATTTCATTATCCTCAGATGACAAAGCAGAGACGGGGGAAGAAAAAGGGGACCCTGGAGTGGCAACCCAAAACAATGATGGTAACGCAGAGGAGGACCTGCTGGGGCCCAACTGCTACTATGATAAATCCAAGTCTTTCTTTGACAACATTTCTTCAGAACTGAAATCTAGGTGAGTGTTTTTTAAAAGCTTGGTTTTTAAATGGAATTTTACGCATAAAATTTCAGACATAATCTATATGACGTGGTTTAATTACTTAAAAATTTTAGAATAGACTTTAGACAGGGAATATTGCCATGCATTTGGTAGCTCACAAGTGATGTGAACCAAGCTTCATGCAGTGGGATCAAACAAAAAGCATTTCAGCTGATATGATACACTTGCCTAAACTATGATAGAGGAGTTTCTATTTCTCTTTCCCAGTACTGACTTTGAACCCATTGATTTTAAACAAATTCCTTATCTGGCTTGTGGGAGAGGAGGCATCAGGGTCATGCTGTACTGAAGGTGCAGCTGGCACACAGGAGTGAGCTAAGCCTGGAGATGGGGCAGAGAGGTAGCTCTGGCTGTGGAAATGCATTAGGTTAAATGTTGGGAATATGAAGGGAAAGCTTCAGCTGTCACTGCCACCACTGATGCCATCAAGTGCCTGGAGAAATGAGACATCCCTTTGGTGTCAGCACGAGGGGTTCCTTGGCTCTGTGACTGCAGAGGGGATGGGTTAGAGCAGGCTCACTGCAACCAGTGCCTGTTGCAGTGCAGCTCAACTAAATCAGGGGTTTGAGGCTTCCTCTCCGAGTGGGCTGGGGGTTCTTTCATGTTTGTGCTGAAGCTGAACTCGGCCTCGCTCAGTTCCAGGCGCACCACGTGGGCTGAGGAGAGGAAGCTCAACACAGAGACCTTCGGAGTGTCCGGGCGGTTCCTGCGCGGCCGCAGCTTCCGAGGTGGATTCCGAGGTGGAAGGGGGAGTGGAGCAGCAAGGAGAAACCAAACCACTCACAGAGCTGGTACTGGCAGAGTGTAACTTCAGAGGCAAGTGCTCTAGCAAGAGTAAATACTCTCTCTGAGCCAGGTTTGTCTCTTACTCCTTGACTGAACTGTCTGTGCAGTCTATTTTGCCCTCCAGTCTCATGGATATATCAAGAATTTTTCTTTGTTGGATCTGATTAATATTTCTAAAGGGTAGAAGGAGATAGGGGTGGTTTAACATGTTGATTTCTTGGTCTCACCTCTCTGTGAAGAAGCTCAGCTCAAGCAAGCAGCTTTTGGTTTCTAACTAAGCATTTCAGCTGATACAGGGGTGTGAGCTTTGCTATTTCTCTTCTTGGGAGAAGAACCCCATAATATCAAATCTAATTCTACCTTTTTTCTGAATAGGTTCAAACATCTCTCCTGAGAAAATGAAACTGTATATAAAAAGAAAACAACCAACTGCTGCACTAATGTGGGAAAATGGTTCATATTGTGTACTGTCTCTGCTCAAGCGACAGAATTTCATGTACTACTGCTTATATTTTGGACTTACTTTGGACCAGCCACTGTCTGCTGGAATATTTTTTGGAAGAGGGAATGTGTTCAGGGGTACCTTCTTCAGGGTGTCTTTTCTTTTTGTTTGTGTTTTTCAAGTGCAGACTAACTTACACGGTTCTTCTTTCTGGGTCTCTCAAGGCTGCTATAGTCTAAGCTCAAAGTCAGACTCCTTTTCTGAACCCTGGAGAAGAGAAATCATGCTGTTTTAACACAGAACCAAAGCTCACTTGAAATAAACCAGCTATAATTTGTTTGTTCTGAGTAACCAAATGGATCCTTTGGTGCTGCTGGTCTCACGGATCTTGGCAGCAGGTGTGAAGTAGCACTTGGTATCTGGAGAAATGGATTCCTGGTGCAGAGGAGTTGTGTATATTGTCACTTGGGAATACTGGAGTGTTGATCATGTAGTAGTGTTTGACTGTACAGCTGTTTGTGGGCTGCTGCTGGGCTGGAGGTACCACAGGACCGTGGCTCTGCCTTGAGCTGCAGGGTGCTGGGAATGCCTGGGGCCTGGAGCTCCTGGCTGGAGCGTGGGGACACCATGTGGGATGGGAGCAGTGACTGTCCCCACTCATGTGCAGAGATTTTGGCAGTAGTGACTGTCTGGGAAGGAGACCTGAAGCTCTGACTTGTTTGCCTCGGTTTGTACCTTGCTGGAGGCAGCGCCAAATGCAAACAGTTCTCTGTACTCTGTAGACTGTGGTGGAACTCTTTGGAATGTTTTCATTCAACTAGGGATGGGAGACCATATAATGAAGCTTAACAGATGGGCATGTTTAATTTCTTTCCTCTATACCCCCATACTGTAAATAGTTTAGTTGTTTTTCTTTTGTTTTTAAAAATCTGTATGTGGGGAGAGGGCTGGGAGGGAGGGGTTACCTTTGTTTGCATGAAATAAGTGGGTTAAATTGCTATAGGCATGTGTCCCGTTTTTGGTTGGTAGGGAATTTTGTTGAAAAAGCACCTTGATGACTGAACCCCTTACATAGCTCAAGTTTTTTTAGTTATGCATTGACCTAGGTTACTGTAAAAGCTTGGATTTATTTTTGTAGGACTTTATTGCTGAGAATTAGAACATAGCAGTGGGGCTGCTCTTTGGAGTAATGTAAATTGTAATTATAATAAACATGTAAATGTTTAATGTTTCCCTCCACCTCTGTTCTGTACATAGCTCCATAACATCACTCCCTACACCTCCTCTGGCACCTGTCCTTGCAGGGCTCCCATCCAAGCTGCAGAAAGCCTGGCTGCAGAGCTCTGGCAAACCTGGCAGTGTTACAGTGCTGGAAAAAGGCTGAAACACCCAAATCCAGGCACTGCACATTGTACTGCTGCCCTGGTTCCCTGCTGGGACTCAGCCTAATGAGGGTGGTGTTGCTCCAGCCTTGCAGAGGGAGGCCCTGGGGTTCCCCAGGAGCCAGTGCTGCTGCTGCAGGCCCTGGCTCACACCTCTGAGCTGGGCTGTGCTGAAATGCCTCACTCAGAGCTGCTCTGCCTCTGATTCTGCTGCTGGCAAAGCAGCCACTGTGGCTCTTAAGTGTGGAGATGGAATTGCACTGCCCTGGCAGAGGATGGGAGAAATCTCACTGCTCCTGTGTAATCACCATTATTCACATGTAGCTGTGCCTTTTCAGTTGAGTGGGATCAATTCCCTTGTTTCCACAGCAAAGCTTCAGATCCCAGGCATAAGCTCATCCTGGATACTGCTGAAGTTCATGTCAAGCCAGGTGCTGTCCAGGAGCAGAGAGGGCTGGAGGCTGTGACTGAGCCCCAGGGCTTGTTACCTGTGAGCCCTTCTTCCTCAGGAGCACTGGGGGCTCAGCTGCAGCCCTGCCAGCTTCCCCATGGAAAATTCCCAGTGTATGGGAATTTGAGCAGGGAGCCAAGTGCAGCTTTTTTCACCTCAATGTTTCAGCCCAAGGGCTGATAAATTAACCTGGTGTTGCAGGATGCTTCCTCTGGCCCTTGTGGTCTGCTGTGTCCCTGAGCAGCAGCAGCACTGCTGCTTCCTTGGCCTTGACTCCTGTGGGATCCTCTGCCCACACTCTGCTGGGCAGCATTTCCCTGTACACAGCTCTGGGGTGTGTGAGAGCCCAGCACTGAGATCTGCTGCCTGGAGCACCCCTGGAGTCCCTCAGTGTCCTGAGCAGGGCCTTGAGTACAGAGCTGCCCCTTGCAGGCTCCTGGGCCACATTCAGCCCTTGCTGCCAGCCCAGTCCTGCTCTGACCCTGTCACACCCTCTGGGTGTGCAAGACTGAAGAGTCTTGAACCAAACTTCCCAGGGCAGTTTGGTTCTACACACTTGGTGGGTACAAAAAGGGGAGACTTTTACAATAAAAGAGCACCTCTTCCTATTGCTTCAAGTACTGAGACTTGGGAGTGTGAGCTCCTCTGAAATGAGGAAACATCTCAAACCAATTCCTGGGGTAAGAGGTAGAGAGGAAGCATGTGAGGGCAAATTACCAGAGGAGAAAGTGAAGGGAGCTACAACTCTGTTGTATCTAGCAGTTGCTATAGTTCTGGTTTAGCTCCTGGTGCATAAATCCCCTCTGGGAACCACACCAGCAATGTTTTACTCTGAACCAGACTTGGAAGCACCAGGCCATGCACCTCTGCCCTGAGCATGTGCCTGCAGCAGCACATTCTCATGCTGACCCCCAAAACACACCCCCCTCTGTCCTGTCCTTTAGCAGTAAAACACTCACAGGCTGCTGCAAGGCAGACCCAGCCTTTTCTCCTTTAAAGGTGCCCATTAGGAAATAAAAACCCCAACTCCATATTAGTTATGTTGAGACCATAATACAACACCCAAGACAGCTGCTTAAAGTAAAAAAAAAAGGGATATGCTGAGAGCTGAGAGAGTGCAGACAAGAAGCATTAAACAAAGTGAAGTGTCCAGGGAAAAAAATGCAAGCAAAGTCTCTGTCCTTTAATGGGTCACTGCTGCTGTTCTGTAGCCAACCAGATCATCCTGGGTAATTAAAATCCAAGGAACAGACAGGTTTTTTTTTTTAAATAACAGCTTTAAAAAAAAATCAATAGGTTTATTGTAGATCTCAAGAGAGCACAGTATGAGTAACTGGAATGCCTACATGTCTATACAGAATAACCCATCACTCGAATTAAAAAGAAGCAGCTAAGCAGGTGCATTTCATTCATCATGATGTTTTCTTCTGTTTTTTCTTTTCATTTTCTTCCTTTTCCTTTTCAATTTCAGCCACATACTTCTCAATTTCTTCAGGGTTTAGGATCTAAAACAGAAACATGGGTGACCCTCAGGATTCCAATAAACTTAAGAGACACTCATGAAGTGATCCTAGTTCTGCCATGGGAAGAACTGCTGTTTATCTGAAAGCAGGTACCTGCTGCAGACACAACAACATTCCTTGGCCACTAAGAATAAACTGAAGTATTTGTCAGTGCAAAATGTGAGATTAAGTGCAGGCAGATCAACAAGGACAGTATCAGAGACAGGCTCAAGGGGAGAGAAGCAAACAACAGCCTCACCTTCAGTGGCTGCTCCCGTCTCATGACTGCCAGCTCGATGTTCTTCCCACCAGACTGCACCACCTGTGTGAGGCACAGGGAAGCTTTAGGAGCCTGGCCAGGAATTCACTCCAACAAACCCCCCTCAGGTCTCTTTAGAAGGAGAATAGATATGGATGGGGTGTATTTCACTCCTTAGCTCTTAAGCTCTCAGCACCAGCAGCACTAACTCTCAGAAGGGTCTTCACAGTGGTGCCAGTGCCCTGGGCAGATGGAGAACACCCCAACCCCACCACCTGACCTGTGCTATTTTCTGTATCTTAAATTTCAATTAAAAAATAAAACATTCAGCACGTGCTTTAGCACATCTCTGGTGCATCTGTGTTAACATCCAGAACTGAAGTCTGTATTCCTCCCCAGAGCTGCTGGTAAGTTCTGTGTAAACTATGGAAACTGTTACCCCAAATATTCTGAACCTTGAATTCAATCCAACAGCCACAGCCTACAGTAAACAGCTCTCACAGATCCTTTGCAGTATTTCCTTGGGACATCCACAAATATTTTCCCATATTCACATCTAAGGAGTGAATCTGGACAGTGAAAAGCCACAGAAGAGATGTGAGGCAGCCTCACCTCAAGAAGAGCCTTGATGACAAGTTTAATAGTCAGATCATCCGTTTCAATGGCCTCATCAGTGTAGTTCTTCTCCAGGAACTCACGCACAGATTTGGCTCCTCTGCCAATGGCATTAGCCTGGAAACATTCAGGGGAAAAAGAAAATGAATGGGAGTTTAGAAAAGATTTCATTTGCAGAGTAAGAAAGAAACACAAAATTGTACAATTGCATAATCTGTCACACACAAGGGCAGTTATCTGGCACAGGTGGGTTGGTTTTGGGTTTTCTTTGAAAGCAGGACAAGGCTTCCCAAGGAAAGCTGAACTGCAGATGGGCACTCTCTGCATTTGATCATTAAGGATTTCTGCAGCTGTGAGACAGCACCATCTGGCCAGAGAGCTCCTCTACCCCAGTCCCACTGCAAAGGAGCCATGAACTGACAAATGTTCCATTTCCAGCAGGGTCTGCCCCCACTCACTCACCTTCCAGGCATGGTAGGTGCCCGAGGGGTCGGTCTGGTACAGCCGGGGGGTGCCATCGAAGTCGAAGCCCACGATGAGGGCGGAGATGCCGAAGGGCCTGCGGCCGTTGCTCTGTGTGTACCTCTGAGCACAAAGGACACGTCTCAGGCACTTCTGAACACGCTTCCAGGCTGCAAAGCACACTCTGGAGCAATTACAGCCACCAGAGTTGCTTTTAGCTGGCTCTCTCCTTTAGTCAGGATTCTGTATCCCATGGAGCCCCTGAGGCAGGCAGGTGAGAGGTGGTTCCTGTCCAAGCCTGTTCCTACACCTGGTTACAGCTTCCAGAAGCAGCTCCCCACCTACTGAGGCAGCCAGAGCCAACTCTGCAAGCCCCAGTGTGCCAAAAAAATCCCAGGAGGACACCTGAAGAGTTTTCACCAATGACTGGCACTGATTCCACAGGAAAGAAATCATGGCAGCCCCTGCTGTGAGCAGGTTCCACTGGAGCCATGTCACAGCCCTCCTGGGACACTGCCAGCAAAGTCACTGCCATGTCACACACCAGGGCCAGAAGGGCTGACACCCACAGCACCACAGCAGGAGCTGGGCCGGGTGTGTTTGCAGCAGGGTGAGAGAAATGGTCAATGTGCCAGAGAGACAGACACAAATGTGAGATTGGATACAGGAACAAAGTGAAACTCTGGAAGTGGTGCCTTGCTCTGACAGACCAGTGATTATTACAACAATCACATTATTACCATCACCACTGCTCCAACACATCTGTGCATAAGTAAATTAAATTTTCTCTAATTCTCACTGGTGGCTGAAAATCACTGAATAATACACTGGCAAATGAGTAATTTTCTCACAGAACACAGCTGGGCATATTTTGATGCTGCAATTCATTCTAAATTCATGACTATCAAACACAAAACATATTAAATACTGCACCACTTTGCTCCCCTCTTACCCATCCCTGCAATGGCTTTGCAGGAGCCATAAGAACAGACGGTGAGCAAGGCCCAGTGTTGTGGGAGTGAGTTAAGCAGGGTGCTCCTCATGACATGGCACATGGAAATGTGCAGGCCTTACAAGAACTAATTGCTTTATCTTGGGGGGGGGGGAAACTCAAACAGCACTCAGTTGTTCTTTTCCATTCCCAATAAAAACCTACAGTGTGTTTTTTAGCAGGTAAGTGGAGTGAGGCCAGAGCACAGACATTTGCACAGTTTGAAGAAGTGTCAGATATTCCAGGTGGTTCATGTTACACATGTGACACTCTAGTCCCACCTGTCACACACCTAATTGTACACCATGCATAGCACAGGCTAACACAGGAGCACATAAAACACCTCTGCCAGGTGAGGACACGTCCCCAGCAGCTGTGGGCAGCCCCAGGTACCTGTTTGAGGCTGGCAATGTAGCGTGTGATGTACTCCACGGTGACAGGGTCCTCCACAGTCAGCCTGTGGCTCTGGCACTCCACCCGAGCTCTGTTTATGACTATCCTGGCATCAGCTGTCAGCCCTGAAATGACAGAGTGGCCTCAGAGTCATGAAAACACCTCAGAACACCAATCTGGCCCTAAAAGGCCACAGGGTCAGTGTCAACAGCAAGGGAAAATCAAAGCAGAGCTCAGACTCTGAGGTTTGCTGGGCAAGAGCGTTTGTAAGGCAGCAGAAGGTGGTTAATGCACAAAACTAACTGAAGGATTCAGTTTACAGCTTCCATGTTTGTGAGTTAGGTGACACATAATTCTGAACCAGGTAATGGGACTATTACTGACAGCATTCCATGTCCCAGCTAATCTGCTGTGCTTATTCTCACACACATCATTCCTCATGCAGTCCAGTTTCATCTGCCCAGCAAACCTCATCTAGTTAATGAGGCTACAGCAGCATGATGTTAGCTGACAAAGTGTGACTCTTTAAAAAAAAAGATTTAAAGAAATTTAATTTTTATTTTACTTTTAGCTAATGCTGCCATTTTTCACTTGCAGCCTCATTTTTATTAGAGAAATTTCCTCAAGTTTGTGAGCACCCCTGCACATATCCCAGACCCCGGCTAAGGGAGCAAGGCAGGAGAAAGAACTGAGCCTCTCATTCCTGCACACTCAACCTAAACCCTGTTGTTTTAGTCAGTTAAATCAGATCTCCCCTTAAAAATATTATTGACACTGACACTCTAATTCTCCATATTAAAATAATAATAATAAGCTACTGTGGAAATACTGTGCCTCCCACAGTTCTCAGCCAGTCACACCCTGTATTTTGTGTTCTCAGATTCCACAAACACACCAAAAGCTGCCAAAACCCCAGAAGGGACCATGTACCTGCAAAAGCCATGCAGACATTGTCATCCAGGGCACAGATCTTCCTGACAGTTCTCTCATCCTGCAGCTTGGCCACTGACTTCTTCTCCACACCAAGGACAACAATGTCCTTCCCTCTTACTCCAACCTTCCAGGCATGAAAAGAAGAAGTAAAAAAGTTAACCCAGGTCCAAAAATCCTGACAGCTGCAGACTTTGCTCAAGTGAGCAGTAACCAAGCACAAACCCTCACACTGCAACCATTACCTCAGCTTGAAGTCAGGATTTTATTTCCCACTCAACCCGGAGGCAGGACTGATGTAACAAAAATTGCAATGCATTTCAGGGTGCAGTTTCATCATCAGTTTACAACAACCCAAATCCCTGTGGCTCCCAAGAGACAGACTCAGCTCCTCTTACAGCTGTCCTTACTCCAACAGCACCATCAGTGTTTCCACAGCCACAAACACCCCACTAGTCCAGTGGCACTGCTCAAGATCAGGCCAAGTAACACCCACAGCTGCCAAAATGTTCTGTCTGTAACTGCTTTAATTCCTAATTCATACCTCGAATACAGCTTTTCCAACATCAAGGAGGAAAAAAAAAACCAAACCCTTGACCCTTCCCTTTCATCCCCACTGTTTCTTACAGGGGCACGGGAATCAGCATGTTCCAAATGTTTCCAAAAACATTAAACTCAACAAAAGACAAGATGGGTGCTTATATTGCATGTTGTCTCAACTTTCACAGTATTTTTCATTTTTGAAAAAAACGAGGAATCTATTTGGCACTAAATCTTGTTACATTCATTCCCATCCCAAAGATGGTCAATTCTCTTTTTGGTAATGCCAATTAAAACATACTACAACTATTAATACAGTTATGACTTTTTCAAAGTAAAACTTATTGCTAGAACTTATTACAATCACTAATACAACGGTATTTGCAATTTAACAGTTTTCTTCTCCTCCCCTAAAAGAAATAAAACTTTCATTGAGGAAAAGCCTGGGACAGCTGGAAGCCGGGAGAAGCAATGCACTCAAAGGGCTTTCACCGACGCGTTCCCAATGCCCGGGACTCTGCCTCGTGCCCGAACACAGAATACCACAATCTGGGTTTGAGAGAGGATCCCTCCGGGCCTGCCACACCGCCGGAGAACCGCAGGCAGCTCGGGGCTCGGGGCAGCCCCACGGACCGTGGATCCCCCCGGGAATGTCCCGCAGCGGCTCCCGCGGCCTCCGGGCCCGCCAGGCCGGGCGCGCAGCGCGGCCCAGCCCCGCCACGGGCCCAGCCCCGCCGCCACTGCCCCGCCAGCCCCGCGGCCGCCGACTCACCGCGGTGGAGCCCTTCTTGACCGCCTCCTGCGCGTACTCCACCTGGAAGAGGTGCCCGTCCGGGGAGAAGACGGTGATGGCGCGGTCGTAGCTCATGGCTCCGGCAGAACCCGCACCGTCATCCGGGCGGGCCGGGGGCGGGGCCGCTGCGCTCTGCGCTGCGCACTTGGCGTACGCACTGTGCGCACGCTGCGCAGCGCCTGGCACGCCCCGCAACTGGCGCACGCACCGCGCAGGGAATCCAGGGGGTTTGGGTGGAAGTGACCCCAAAAATCACCCCGTGCCATGGGCAGGGACACCTTCCATTATCCCGGGTTGCTCCCAGCCCCGTCCATTGGACATTTCTAGGCATAAGGCAAACGCAGCTTCTCTGGGCGCTCAGTGCCAGAGCCTCACCGCCCTCGCAAGGAAGATTCTCCTAATATCTAACCTAAACCTTCTCTTTTCCAATGTGAACCCATTCCCCTTGTCCGGACACTCCACTCTCTTGTTAACAGCTTTGCTCCATCCTTGCTGTGAGTCCCTTTGAGGTACTGGACAGCCACCACGGGGTCACCCCGACGGCAGGCGGAACAGCCGCGATTCCCCAGCCTTCCCTCGCAGCAGAGTCGCTCCATCCCTGTCCCCGTGTCGCCGCTCCCTGTCCCCCGCTGTCCGCCCGCAGCGCACTTGGCGTAGCGGCCCCGCGCCGCTCCCCGCGCTGGCGCACTTGGCGTACGCACTTGGCGTACGCACTTGGCGTACGCACTTGGCGTACGCACTTGGCGTACGCAGTTGGCGTACGCAGTTAGCGTACGCAGTTGGCGCAGCGGGCGGCGCGGCCGAGGCGGCGGGAGCCGGGCGGCCGGGACCGCACCATGTGCGGGCGGCGGGGAGGCGGCGGCGCCTCCGATCCCGTTCCCTCCCCGAACCGGCGCCGCCGCCCCCGTCCCGCCGCCGCGGGGGCCCGGGGGGGCGCGGCGGGGGCGGTGCCCGGCGGCGCGGGGCGCGGCGCCCGCGGGTGTTCGCGGGGCGCAGATCGTACCATCTGCGGGCGCCCCCCTGGCCGTGCACTGCGGAGAATCCTCGCACGGCAATAGCAGCCAGATAATAACAATATTATTAGAGCCTGGAACCGATATATTATAGACACATAAAAATCCCCCACCATGTCGGTTGCCTTTGCTTCTGCTCGCCCAAGAGGCAAAGGGGAGGTCACCCAGCAAACTATCCAGAAGGTAAAAGAGCATGCTTTTATACAGACAATTTTAGACATTTATTCTGCCCATGCTCCTGCAGCTGGAGGCTGATTTCTAGGGCGATCAGGAAAACTCGTGAATTTGCGAGGGCTGCAGAGATGGACAGCTGGAGAGAGAGAGGTGGGGGAAGGAGGAGGAGGAGGAGGAGGTGGAACAAAGCAAAGGTGTTCAGATCGCTGCAAAGAGAGCGAGAGAAGGACGTAGGGAATAAAATCGGGATGGCACGTTATCCCTCCTGCTCGCCAAGGGGAAACGCTGCCAAGCGTACATTGGGAAACGGCAATAAAATCTGCAAATATGCGATTAATTTATGATGTATGTCAGCTTCTGGCCCCCAAAGAATCCAACCTAAAAAAATGAATTGAAATAAAATACTGAATTTGCAAGGGTTTTCTTTTGTATCTGGATGCAGAATTTTAATCTCTCAGAAGATAGAGGGAGCACCAGCCACTGGTCTTTTTCATAAACTATTATTATTATTATTATTATTATGTGTTTATTGATGTTTAATGACAAACAAAGGTTTTGAAAGATTTCCTCTGGAGAGGAGATGCCCACATGGGTCTCATGTGGAGGCCAGCTCAGAGAAGTTATTGTTTGCTGTTTCCCAGGACTGGCAGCACAAGCAGACCCTGGTACCCTTCTCCTGAGGAAGGTGACGGTCAGGAGCAGCAAGGCTGGAAATGCCAATACAGAATGTGATGTTTTTGCTGTCGCTGCTGTTTGTCAGGTGCATTTTGCCCATTTTGGCCGCTCAGGTGTGGTGGCAGCCAGGTGTGAGCTCTGTCCCTTCACAGTGACCGGGGCAGGAGTGCCGCTGCCAGCACAGCAGTTACCCTGTCACCAGGGCTGGGCAGCCAAGCCGTGCTCTGCTGCCCCTTTGGGACTTCCAGGGCACAAAAACCCCCTCGGTGGCAGCAGAGCAGAGCTGAGGGCAGGACACACTGCCCCCAGAGAGCCCAGAGAGATGACTTGCATCTCAGGAGGCTCTTTGGAAACATCCCATCTTGTGGAGCTCTCACAGCACGTGGTGTTGTGAACCAATTGTTGGAAATACGGAAATATTTCGGACCCGGTGAGTAAGTTTTCCTCCAACCTCCAAATCAGTTGGAATGATTTCATAATTGAGTTGTTTGTAATTAAACCCACACCCACAGACAAAGGGCAAATAAAGTGTCTTCTGTTCGATTTTCAAACCCTTTCCTTTTTGCATATTCATAAACTTCATGGAAGCTTCAAAATGTTCTTTCTTTAAAAATAGTGAGTGGAACCATTTCCCATCTCAGGTGCATCTGCTGGCAGGTGTCTTTGGGACTGTCCATCAGTGTTGGGCTGTTGGCAGTGATCTTCTCTCTGACAAACAGCAATGCTGAGGAAGAGACTTGCAGGCACAGGAACTGGATGGGATTTATAGTCAAGAATGGAAATGGAGCAGAGAGAGCAGGAGAAAAGCTAAACTCCAAAAGTCCTCATTAAAGTGAGCTTTTGAGAACATGTACAAATTTCAACGAAAAATATTTTTCTTATTTGCATCCATATTACATAAGCAGCTTATTTTTATTTATTAACTCAATTTTAATAGCCTTTCAAAGCTGTTCCTATCCTAGCATCAAATACTCCTAAAATAGATTTCACACAGAGGAAGTCAGAGCAATAGAGTAGTGCTGGTAGCTCCTCTAAAATAGTTCATCAAAGAGCATTTCCAGGGCAGTGAAATTCAGTTCTGAGCCAGAAATGGTTCTTTCCTCAAGAGCTCTCCTGCCCTGATGACACAGTGGTTCAAAAGCTCAATCTTGCAAGCACTTGATAGCAGTGGTACCTACAAGCTCCGTTATGCCAGAGGCAAATCTAAATTTCTACATTCTGGTATTATTTTTTATTCATTCACCTGGAGAAAGTGTGCTGCATTCACAAGAAATCTGGAGGAAAGGGACAAACTAATGTATCTGAAATTTCAGAACAAATCAAAGGGTATTTTAAGCTTTTAATCATATTATGAGCTCATTAAATAAAAGTCAGGACATATTGGGATATAATTCTCTTAAGCATGGTTTCAGTAGCTGCAGTGATGCAAATTTTATACTTCATCAGGTTCAGCTGTCAGCATGCTCAAGGAAAAGGAGTAGGTTTAATTGCTTGAAAGTTTGTTTCCTGCTTAAAAGTAGGCATGTTAGTGATACCTGACTTTTGGAAAGGGCTGGGTGATGCTTTGGGATGAGGCAGAGATAACTCACAGTGAAAGTGTTTTCCTTCTTCAATATCAGAATTTATCTGCCATTTAAGGAATGAGCTAAGTGCATGAATTCTTGTATGGGGATTTCAAGTAACCACTTTAAAGATAACTGTTTATAAGTGAATCAACCATGTGGCTCAGTAAAGTAATGTGGAGGTAATTTACAACAGCCAAAGCAACAAAACTGCACAAAACATCCAAGGAGGGTGGAGAATCACAAATTACAGGACTTTTATACCATTCTCATAGTAACATGTTCTGGTCCTCTTTCTTTTATGCAGATGCTAGATGAAAATCACCACCTAATACAATGTATTATGGATTATCAGAGCAAGGGGAAAACTGCAGAATGTACTCAGTGAGTATTACAGAGTGGGGAGTTTGTTAGAAATGTTTCCTGAAGGCTGACTCTTGCCTTTGCTCAGTGGCACAGCTGCTGGTTTGCTCTTGGAAACACTCCTGTTCCTTTCTAGGAGCTTTTCCAGTTCACGGAGAACTGTGAAGAAGCAGAAATGGTTCTGCTGGTGCTTGCTTGAGTAAACACTCCAGTTAGAGCACTCTTGAGAAAAATCATGTTCTTCTCAGCTTGCTGGCAGGGAAAACAGGTTTTAGGCTTTGGAGTTGTGGAATTTCATTTCTATCAGAGCCCTTGTTAGACAGAGAAGGGAGAAGTGTCTGATTGTTGGAGCAGCTGACTGGGTATCAGCGCTCAAAGATGGAGTCCCAGCTGCACAGTTCAAAGTGCTTTCAAAGGAGGGTGCATTTTGTGTCTCTCTTCCCCCAAGTTTATCCTTTTGAAGTTTATCCTTTTATAAAAGAGGTGTTGAGCACAGTGATCCTTGATGGGAAACATGACAGCACAGACACAGGTCATTGCTACTGCTGTTTATTAGGACAGATTAAAAATGGGTTAAGGTAATTTAACCATTTGTAAATAGAGAAAAAAAGAGATAAATACCTGGAATTTTGTGTATTGTTAACCCTTTCCAAATGAGCTTTACTCCTTGTTCTGTAGATACCAACAAATCTTGCACAGAAACCTGGTTTACTTGGCAACAATAGCAGACTCTAACCAGAATATGCAGTCCTTGCTTCCTGCTGTAAGTACCAGTACAATTACTGTAACTAATAATTAGTTATTCGTATAACTAATATCATAGTTATTTCCCTCAGATACATCAGCTATGCCAGAGGGAAATGTTCTTTGATTCTGTCACTGATCACTGTAAATGAACTGTTTTTTTAGTATTTTTCCAGCTGAAAGTTTTGAAGTGGCCAAGTAGACCACCAATCAAAAGTTACTTCTACTGCATTTAAATTATGTTTTATGAGACATTTGTGTTAATCTCTGTCCCATAACTCAAGGGTTATGATGCAGTTGTGCAGATCTGAACAGCTCCATTTGTTCCAGATTCAATATTCTTACCTGTTCCTATTCTAGTCTTTACTTGAGGGAAAAAATGCTGCTGATTTGCATCAAAAATCTAATTCAACACTCGGGCATCGGTTTGTCTTTACACATGTTGTTATTCTTGCTCAGTGGATCGGTTTGGGAAGTACCACACACAACACAAGCTGCAGCATAGCTTGGCAAAGGTCAATCTGTCACCACGCTCCTGTGTTGTCTTTGCTGATGCATTCCCCGCAGTGGTTGTGTTTGGAAACCCATGCGAGTGCAGGGGAACGAGCACGGGAGCCACGCTCTGTGACAAACACAGTAATTTCAGGCCCTTCACTGTGCTGCTGCCTGTCGGCTGCTCTGTCACGCTCAATGCCATTCACACAGAGGAGTCAAACCGAGAAAGATTTACCCAAAAAATCGAAGCAAACATTTAACCCAGGCAGTTTTTAGTCATAGCCGGGCTAATTTAAGGGGGCTGCTATTTTTCTAATTCAAAACCTAACCAAAAAAAAAAAAAAAAAATTTGCTTTTTTCCTCCCTGTTTGTTTCGCAGCCACCAACGCAGAACATCAACCTGGGCCCGGGAGGGATGAGTCAGAGCGCGTCCAACCAATCCCTCCACTCGCAGAGCAACCTCAGCGACGCCATCGGCAGCGGCCTGCCTCCCTCCTCCCTCATGCAGAGCCAGATCAGCAATGGTGAGCCCCGCTCCCCTTTGTGCTGCTTCGCTGTTGCCCGGCAACAAAATCATTAATGCGGAATATACTCGGGGAGCGGGGAGAGACCTCTCCTACCTCACCTTTCAGGCGTGTGGGGGTTCCAGGCTCGTGCTGGAATCACCGCAAAATGGCCACGGGCAGGGGTGAGGTTGGTTTCTGCAGAGTGCGTGAAGATGCATCCAAGTTTTTAGTGAGAAAAAATGATGTGTTGCAGTATTTCTGTCATGGAAGTGGCAGGGTTGGCCAGGGTAAAATGGAATTGCTTGCATGACTAACCACACAACCAAGCCCCCAGACTGCAAAGACCTTCCAGGATCCATTTCTCCTTACAAATCATTTGGTGTTGCACCAGTCTTTGTCCTCTACAGAAGGTTGTACTACACAGGCAAAGAATTTGCACCGACATTTCATATTAATAAGATAATATGATCTGTTTGGTTTTGTTCATGCGACTAAGCTAATTAAAAAACAATTTTTAATATGTGCATTTTATATTATGAATAATCTGTTTGTGTTGTAGGTCATAGTTATTCAGTCAGTTGTTTCTGTGGGTGTCTCCCAGAGTAACAGAGAGCAAAACCAGTTTCTATAAATAGAAATATCTGATTGTAAAATCACAGACCTTGGCAGGGGGACTCAAGAGCAGACACAAGCCATGAAATTACTTCTGAGTTTTTGAAAATCCCTTTGTGGTCAAGCCTATTGTACCTTTTACACGATTGGATAAGGGACCTGTAAAGTGAACTTACTACATTTTTCAGGGCCTTTGTTTTGAAAGATTTAATACTGAGTATGAGTAATATATTAACTCAGTCAAAACATTGTTTTGTGTTGTTAAGAATAGAAATTTTCAGTGCTACTGTTGTTGGTTTTCTGATTTGCTCCCCAGCCTCCTCCAGATCTCTGGAGTAATTGCTGCTGATTGAAGGAACCAGACTGGAAGCCATGAGAACTGGACTCATCCACATATTTTCCCTTACAATCACAAATTAGCCAACCCTTTATTTTTCTTATTTTAAAGAGGGCCAAGAATCTCTAATTTTTCCCATGCAAATAAGGGAAGGTTTACCAACACTTGCTTCACTCCACCTCTCACTCAAGGCAACCCTATCTCCATTCACACACTGTGTGGCCTTGTGTTGCACCAGGATCAGCTTTACAACTTAAACAAACCAGAGAAAAACACAGAGATAATTTTCTCTAGCAGCATTTTGACCCAGCTCCACTGATTTCAGAAGTGTCTCTCTTTATCTCTTGTTGAAAGTGCTGCTTGCATCTCTTCATCAGAGGAAAACATCATAATTTACAGCAAATGTTCTAATTTTGATGTCTATGAAAACCATTAAGGTTAATTAATGAGGTTTGTACTAAATGAGTTAGATGATTTTCAGAGACTGCAGATACACTCAATAACCCTGAATTAAAATATCATTATTTAGACATTGCAACACAATTCTGCCTCTTCTAAGGATTCTGCATTCTACCTAAATTAATTGAGACTGACAACAATAGGGCTGAATTTAGATAGACAACAATATGCACCATCACAGCTTGGATAGTAACAATCTACAGTGAAAACAACTTTGTAAAACTCATTCATAAAACTATTTCCACCAATAAACAACAAATAAGAACCCCATTTTCCCCAATATTAGCTACCCAACTGCAACAGAATTCTGAAAAATAAGCACATTGCCAGAAAAGCAGGATGATACAAATCCGGGATGTATCTGGAGCAGTCTGATGATTACATCCTGATGTTGGAAAGGGAGGAACAACTGGGATTGTAATGGTGAATTGGAAAATTTCTCTTCCTCTTCCTGAGGTACCTCCTGAGGTATTTTTAGTCAAACTTCAGGAAAGGGGGAGATAGGCTTGTTCTCTGAGCAGAGGCTGCATTGGTACTTCAGAAGCCCCAGCTAAGAAGGTGAGCTGGTTATAGAGGAACTATATAGTTATAGATAGTTATATATACCAGTTATATAGTACTAGTTATATATAGTTATATCCACTATATAGGAAAAGTGGATGCAGCAATGTGCAAAGTGTCTCTCAGGCACTGCTGTGCCTTCCCATTGTCACTGCCTGTGTGAAGGGGGAAAAGGAATCAGCTGGAGGACAAGAGGAAGGAAAGGGCAGATTTCCAAAGGCTGGGATGTTCCCAGAGTCCGTGTATTTTCTGAAGAACCTGAAATTACTGGCATTTTTTAATTCTGCTGCCTGCAGGGAAGTGGTTGTAGGGCATTGCTGCTGGTTTTGTTCTTCCCATCTGCAAGCCTGTACAGCCTGGATTTGGCTGCCAGGAAGAAGAGGTTTGCTTTAACTGTGCAGCAGGCACTTTTAATTTGTCTGTTATAACAGGGAGTGCTAATAATGAAGATTTTGGTTTTTTGTTTTGCCTTATTATAAGGTATTTCAGAAGGGCCTCATGCTCACTGTGCTTTGCCAATAACAGCTGAGATTTTCCTGTTGCTCTCTCTAATGTCTGTAGGTCCTAACCACGTGTCTATGCAGCAGTCAGGCCAGAACACCATGCCCACGACCTCTCTGAGCATGACAGTGAGCAGCCACGGGACTGGCCCTGGCTACAGCCACACAGTGCCTGCCTCTCAGAACGTGCCCATGCAGGGCCAGGGCTCCATCGGCAATTACGTCTCCCGGACAAACATCAACATGCAGTCCAACCCAGGTAACCCCTCTGCCTGCTCCTGGGCCCCCCTGGCTTCCCTCTGGCCTCAGAGGGTTTGCCACACATCACTCTGTTCTGTAAATATGTCCTGTAGACAGCTGCAAACGTACCTGAGGGACAGAGAGCTTTCAGACATCTCTGAATTTCCAGGTGTCAGGTGTGCCAGTGTAATTCAGAGCAGTTTAACACTTGCTTTAACTTTGGCTGACTCCCCACGGTTAGGGCTGAGCTGGGGAAAAGAGGGTCAGGTAGAGGTGCAGCAGCATTGACTGACAGCCCTGGCAGCAAATCCCACAGCCATGGGAGGGATCTGAGCAGCACCTTTGCCCAAGCACAAAGAACCTGCCAGGGTGTAACACATTCATTGTTTGTACATTACTAGTTCATTTTGTTATTTTATTGGTACTTCACATTGTTTGCAGGGCATTAAGAGACTAGCAGACAACTCAAAAAAAAAGTTTTCTAGTTGAATCATATTGAATGGGATGTCTGATGCTTTAGAATTCTTTACAGCAGCATGACATTTAGGAATCAAATAAATCCTAGTATACCAGTTTACCTAAACTCTATAATCATCAGGTGTATGAGAAGAAGGAAGCAGAAGAAATAATACATAGGAAAAGAAATGCAGCAATGAAATAGTCAGGAGGTAGACAGGAACAAACATCATTTCTTGTTTCTTCCTTTAACCCTACTGCAATAAGGTTTACATTCTTTTAAGTAAGCTAATAATAATCAAGGGCTGGATGTATTTTTAAACATCTGCTGAAGCAAATGGCAAGAACTGACCATGTAATAAGAGCCCTTCTGGATTCCAGTGCAGAAGAGTAGAATAAATCCAGTAGGAAAACATCTCCCCCTGTGGAAAATTCACAGAATTATCAGGATGCATGTTAGCTGAAGGTTTTAGCTTGCTTCTAAAGAGACTAGGAGAGAACTGCCCCATGTTCATCTTTGGAAAACAATCTTTTCCATGTCCATTGTAGTCTCCATGATGCACCAGCAAGCAGCAACGTCACATTACAACTCAGCACAAGGAGGGAGCCAGCACTACCAGGGACAATCCTCCATTGCCATGATGAGCCAGAGCAACCAAGGCAACAGCATGATGGGGCAGCGACCCATGGGCCCTTACAGAGCTTCACAGCAAGGTAAAACTGCAATCAGATTATTGATAGAACTCTCATTACTCTGATGACACTCAGTCTGTCACATTTACAAGCAGAGAATCCCAGCCAGGAGCACAGGAAATCCTGAATGGTGCAAGTATCATGACAATGAGATGAACTTGAATCTATTTTCAAGATTCATCTATTTAATTATTTTGGGTGTTTAGAAAAATAATTCTGTCTAAAAGGGATCATAAATCTCTAAAGAAAAGATAAACAATTTGATATACAGCTCATTCAAGGCACTGGGAACCTATTCAATTCTTTCTCATGGTGCTGGATCAGCCCTAACATGGCACAGTTAGCAAGGAACACATTTCTGGAAAGAAGATACATTTTGCCAGCAATTAGAATGAAAAATTAGGCCAAGGAAAGGAAAACACTAGAGGATAACTACCATGCTCTAAGACGTCTCTGGATAAAGTTCTAAGAGGTAATAAAGCTGCTACACTGATTCGAAAATAAACTGAATTTTGCTAAGAAACAAATTAATGTATTAATGAAAATATATTTAATTCTGACTGTGCTCTTGAGCATGGAATCCATTCCTGTGCTTTCTTTCTAATAACTCAGATTAGTAGATGAAATGCAGCCCTTGTTTCGGTGTTGCTGCAGAAGTGAGGCATTGTAGGATGTGTTACTGACTGTTGTGAGATTTCAATTTCAACCATCTTTGTCTGAAAATACAAATTTATTTCCTTTTTCTAGTGAGAAAAACATCTTTATAACTGCTCTCAATTGTTTACTTTTCCAGACATAAACTTTGTTTTCTTAAAAAAAAAAAATTAGATAAGAGAAACTCATCCCTTAGGAGTGCACAGGCTCAGTCTGCCTTGTCTTGTGCCTTGCAGGTTCCTCGCAGCAGTACATGGGTCAGGAGGAATATTACAGTGAGCAGTACAGCCATGGCCAAGGCTCATCAGAACCTATGAATCAGCAATACTATCCAGATGGTAATTCCTCTGTGCTGGGCTCACTGTGATAGAGCTCAAGTGCAGAGCACCACGACTGCCACGTCCAAGGGCATGGCAAAGCTATTGTGCTTCATTTCCAGTTTCAGTGCTGGAAAACAAGAATCCCAGGGGATGGGAGCCTGGTACAAAACATGCACATCAGTGCACCCTGCTATATAAACTGCTCCAGTTTATAAAAGCCCAGTTTGGATTAGTAAACACAAGAGTTCTATCTGGTGGTGTGACTTTCCTTGCCTCGTATTCGATATTCTCCCTAAGGAGTCTGTATTTGCTCTTAGCCTCATCTTGGTGCATAAGCAGCTTCATTAAATATATTAAATATACATTCAACACTGTGTCTATGGTTCCATTAAGAAGGTATTTGACAAATCCTTGTGACTCCTTGCAGGACATGGTGATTATGCCTATCAGCAGTCATCCTACACTGAACAGAGCTACGACCGGTCCTTTGATGACTCTACACAACACTACTATGAAGGAGGTAGGAAAACACAGCAAAATCTTAACAGTAAATTCAATATATTATTGAGATATCTGAACTCTAAATTAACTGGTACTATTAACTGAATTATGATGAAGCAAGGTGCATTTAGGAGAAGCGATGTCTCCTATAGAGCCTCTGTTCATTTTGTTGTTTCAGGATACAGCAAATGGAATTTCCTTCATAGGTATTTAAAAAAAATACCAGTAACAACTAGATAAGTGGTCTTTCTGGGATAAATGAATAAACATCATTATCTAGAAGAAAATAAAATGAGAGGGCTTCTTGAGAAAGCAGCTATTTACCCTGGCAGACTTATCCTTGTGACGTTTTCTTCTGAAGCCCTTCTGGGATAAAAAAATTCCTTTGGGGAACAGGTTGTTTGTTTCTTTGTTTAGTGATGTGTATAAATAAGTAACTCACCTATTCAAAAGAATTTAAAATCACTGGAGAAAAAAACATCTTTCTTGGCAAAATCCAGCCATCTGTTTCTAAGAAAAGTATTTGTGTATGAGTTCTAGACCGAGGCTCCTTACACCTTTGTTTTCCTCATCATCCACATGTACAGTGAAATATCTGCCTCATCTCTGACCAAACAATTCCAATATTTCCCTCTCCAGGAAATTCTCAGTACAGCCAGCAGCAGGCAGGATACCAACAGGGAGCTGCACAACAGCAAACATATTCCCAGCAGCAATACCCAAACCAACAGAGCTACCCAGGACAACAGCAAGGATATGGTAAGAAAACTTTCAGTCAAGTGTTTGCAGTGTTTCACTCTGATGCCTCCATTCCTAAGCTAAAATAGGCTGTAAACTATTTCCTTGATTAACCTTGGATTAACAAGGTACCAAAATTAGCCAAAGATCTAGTCAAGGGATTCTGGGCAGTAACATACATAAGTGTAGCACTGCACTCCATCCTGAATCCCTCTCTCTTTTGATAGAAGATAGAAAATACACATTTTCTTCATGTTGACTTTGTGTTAAACATCATCAGGAGGTCACTGCCTGGGTTCCCAGGCCTCCTACACACCTAGTCCTTCTGAACTGACATGGCAAAGAACATCAGCAGTCCAGAGGATCACTCCTCTGCTGCTTATGGTGGCACTGCCAGATTAGAGAGGAATTTAAACATGCAGTTGTTACTAAAATAAAGGCCAGGTAATTTGCACAGAGATCATAACTGAGCTGTGCCAATACAGATTTCAAAGAGGCTTCACTTAGAAGTATTATGACATTTCTTGAGCAAAGTTTAAAATCTGAAGTTTACACTGCTGCAACGACATCATTATTAGTATTAACACCTCCTAGTGTAAACCTAGAGGGGAGATCTGGGCAGAATTTACTCACAGTTCTTACTCACATAGATTACTTTGTTAGCATCATGTTTTAGATTGTGTTAGCTCTTAAAAACTCCAGCAAATCAAGGCTGTAATAGATTTTACTGCCTGTAATGGATTTTACTGTCTTCTCAGGTCCTGCACAAGGAGCCTCTTCACAGTATTCCAGCTACCAACAGGGACAGGGGCAGCAATATGGAAGTTACAGAGCTTCCCAAACAGGCCCATCCGCTCAGCAACAGAGGCCTTATGGCTATGAGCAGGTAAATTCTCTAAATCTCTGCTCTGAAAGAGCAGATGTGGCTGTTAGCTCTGTCTATAAATCTGTCTGGTAATTTGGTGCAGGTATATGGGTGATACTTCAGTAGGTCTTGTAAAATTCACAGACCAAAAGAAATTGCCTAACTTGCAGTAAGCCTCCAATATATTATCCTTCAACATTTCTATTTCTTCTTTTTTTTTATTTTTACAGGGACAATATGGAAATTACCAGCAATAAAAGAACACAGTGCTGTGTCAGATTCCTATCAATAGTATCTCAATCTTTTGAACTGGATGTACAGGCAGTTTTGACTAATTGTAATATGTTGGTTACCCCTTAGCACAAAGCAGCGTCTGTATGTGAACAGTGTTCATTTCATGCTGGTTATGAAGCAGTGCACTACTGGTAACAAGACAATGCTTTAATGGTTTGATATGTGGTGCTGTGTATAGTACTGTATGTTGATACAACACAGAAGTTTTCCATTTTACCCTCTCTTGTCCCATTCTTGATGTTTCTGAATAGCTTTAGGATCATTAGATCACAGTTGTGCCCCGTTCTGGAAAACAGCCAGGTTGTTCTGCAGTCTGGCCCAATGCAAAGCCCATCAGTCACATCTCAGTCCAGGGAAGTTCCCTGTGGTAATTTATTGATCTCTTTTAAACTGGATGCATTGAAGATTACCTGCCAGCCTCCAAAATCCATGGCTCTTCAGTTTACTTCTGCAGAACAAGGGGATGGATACGTTCCTTATGAAAGTCAGTTCTATGCTGTATGACAAAAAATAACTGCAACTTCTATAATACCTACCCAAATCCTATAATTCAGTAATCTGCAAAAGTCCACATTTCTGTTGTGTTGGTACAGAAAGAGGATCCAAACCTATGATCATAGAAATGTTAATAAATAGAGGCACCTTTTGTATGTCCATGAAAACAAAGGTATTTCTGTCATGGAAAGAAAACCAGAAGGGAACTCTGAGACCTGCACTGTCAGCCTGCTCGACATCAATATTGCTTCATATCGTGCTTAGCTGAGAAAAACACCTGGCAGAAGTCCCACCTTGAATATCCTACTCCAAATTTTATAACTTGCACATACATTTTTGTGCCAAATTTTGCAAGCAGGTGGCTGGCATCCTTCTTTATTCTGATTCTTGTGCTGCCCTTGCTCAGATTCCCCAGCAAGCATTATAACCATAAATATTGTCAAATTTGGTGGTCTGTTGTTCTCACAGCTCATCATCACTTTTATTTTCCTATTGTAGCTTGACAGAAAAATAGTTCAGAGGTAAAAGAAAAAAAAAAGCATTATTATTGCAGACAAGCAATTAAATTCAGCTTTAATTGTGAGACACTTGTGCATATAGAGAGAGGAGCTATTAATGGGGTCAACCAGTGAGAGAATACCTATAGAGGGAGAATTTAGAGAGAAAAACTAGTGGTATGTAAAAATCAGTATGAACAATGTAAGTCTCTTCTATTCAATTTTATATGTTCTTATAAAGTCTTGGGGGGTGAAAAAAAGGGCACTTTTAAAGTGCTTATATAAGTGTTAAACAAAATACTGTGTCCAAATTTCTCTGAAGCAAAAAGTTGGGGTGGCTGTGTAGCCCACAAACATTTTTTGATATGAGATTAACTGCAAATTTACAAAAGTAAATACACTGTGTAGGATTTTCTCCTTTTCTTTGTCTGACTGGTGTTATTTATGAGATTTCAAGTACTTTATATTTTGAAAAACAAAGACCACAAGGAAAACACATCTCTCAATTCATTACTTTTTTTTCCTTTAGAAGAAAATCTTTAACTGGACAACTAGGAAGTTTACTGTTAAATGTTGTCCAAGCACTGTCCTTCTTATGTTAATAATTTCAACTACTGGTAAAATAGAAGACTTTTTTTTTTCAGTCAGTCCTCATTTCTCTCATCTTTCCTGCTGGTGTTTTCATACAAATAAGTACTCTCAAATAGCAAGGAACAGAAAGGAAGTAAGATTGTTTTCTTTATAATAATTACTATTACAGGTAGCCAGAAGAATGCAATATTGCTCTTTGCCAATTTGGGAATACGCCTTTTATGTGGTTTTTGAAAGTGCTGAAATGCTTTTGAGAGAATATGAACAACACTTAAACTGAAACAGCAACATTACATCAATCTGAAATGTCTTACATTAAGAACTTCGTGAATGTTGTGTATATAATGTATTTGAAAGAGCACTTTGAAAATAGTTTGTACATTTATTTCCTAATTTGTACATGATTTTTGGTGTTAATATTTCTAATTGTTAATAACAAAACGTTTATTTAATGTGTCATCCATTTTTATGTATCAATGTGGAAACAAAGTGATGCCAGCATTTTGACTTCTTCCATGAATTGTATCATTTTCTGTTTTGTAATACAGAATGCTTGAAAATGGTTTAGTTTAAATATTATCTGAAAGTGGATTTGGTGGTACTTTCCTTGTGGCAGATGGAATGGGTAGCACAGGTTACCCTTTCCTTGGAGATGCTGATGGGGAGAGCTGGCCATGCCCCAGCACAGAAATCCCCGGGTGCTGGGCTGATCCCGGCGTGGGCAGCAAGGAGAGAGAATTCTGCTCCTGCATAAGGGCATGGACCTGCTGGAGAGGACCCAGACTGATCAGAGAGATGGAGCAGCTCTGCCACGAGGAAAGGCTGAGAGAATCGCGATTGCTTAGGGGAACTTCGGGGTGCCTTCATTGCAGCCTTCCCGTGCCTGAAGGGAGCTGTGAGAAAGACGGAAAGAGACTATTTCTAACGGGCTGGAGTGACAAGACAAGGGGAAATGGCTTCAAGCTGGCAGAGGGCAGGGTTAGATGGGGTTTGAGGGCAGGGTTAGATGGGGTATGAGGAGGATGCTCGGTACTGCGAGGGGCGGGAGGCCCTGACACAGGGTGCCCAGAGAAGCTGTGGCTGCTCCAGCCCTGGAAGCGCTCAAGGCCAGGCTGGAGGGGGTTGGTACAAGCTGGGATAGTGGAAGGGGGAACGAGATGATCTTTAAAGTCCCTTCCAACCCAATCCATTCTGGATTCTGCGCCTCGCGGCTTCCCTCAGCCCTCACGGGCCGGAGCGGGGCTGAGGCCGGGCTGGGGCGGGGCTGAGGCGGGTCGGGGCTGCCGGGGGCGCGGCTTCGCCGCAGCGGCTGCGCCCGGGAGGCCGAGGCGGGGCTGTGCCTGTCCCTCCATGGCGGTGCTGTGTGGGGCCGGGCTGGGCACCTCCCTCAGGCGCTGCGGGGCCCGGGGCAGCGGCCGCAGCCCCTGGAAGCCGCTGCTGGTGCTGCTCAGCCCGCCCGCTTTCTCCACGGGCTGCCCCCGGTGCGCCAAGGACAGGCGGCTGAGGCAGAAGAGAGCCATTTCCGAGCGGCAGCTGGTGAGTGCTGGGCTCTCCGCGGGTTCGGGGTGCCTCCCGCCGCTGGCCCTGCTGGAGTGAGGAAATACTGGCTAAAATATAATTGACTTACAGAATAGTGAGGAAATGAGTCGGCCCCGCGATATTCTCGGTGCTCACAGTGATCGTAGTAGCGGTTCTCTTCCCCTTTGGCCTCCTTGGGCGGGAAGTATCCATAAGTCTAGAAGGTAAAAAGGTTTTTAAAGCTAAAGGTCTAAAAGGGTGTTTTAGCTTTAAATCTAAAATATTGTTTTGTTTCTCACTGGTTTTTTAGTCTTGCGGTGTAGTCAGCTGCCAAACAAGCATCACTTTATATCAGAGAAACTTCAGGGTCCTAGAACTTATTCTTCATCTTATTTTTATATTTACACATCTCTGAAAAATCTTATGTTTTAATGAACCATAAATCACTCCCCATTAAAAGCTATAGTTTAATCTCTCGCCGTGTGGTGGTGCCAAATACTTTCTAAAAGAGGCTTTTTAGTAGTAGTATAAATTTGCTTATCAAAAGTTCAGGTGAGAGGAGGTTTTTTTTTCAGTTGTTTATCTTTGGTATCATAACATTAATAAGACTTTTTCTCCCTCACGTACTATTTGTCCGTTTATTTAAAGTGACCCTTAAAGCCCATTCTCATTATTGAGTCCCTTAGTAACTGAGAGAATTAGAAAGTTCCCATGATCACAGTCATGCTTTCTCTTTTCATCCCTCTGTGTAAACAATTCCACCTGTCAATGAATGTACTTCCCTAATATTTTCCCCTGGGAATTTCAGCCTCTTTTCTGGAGATAGATGAAGTTATATTAACATAGCATAGCCTAAGGCATTTGCTTTTTGAAAAGTTCTTAAAAACACTTGAAAGATGAGGTCTGATTTTCTTTATTATTACACTCAGTAGACTGAATTTAGTTGATCTGTGAATGCCAAGAGTTCTGGTTCAGAGTTCTGCTTTCTTATTTTTATTTTTTTTACTGTTGAATGAAATTCATCATGGCTAAAAATAGCAGGTCTGGCTAATAACTAAAACTTCTTGGAAGCTGAGTCTGATAAATTGTATTTAAAGGTAGCAACCCCCACCCTTGTTGCAGACACGTTATTTCGTGGATCAGCGGAAAGTGCGCGTGGTTGGAGGACAAGGAGGAGACGGGGGCCAGTCCTTCCACAGTGAGCCCAGAAAGGTGTTTGGAGGTCCTGATGGTGGGAATGGAGGTGATGGGGGTCATGTCATTTTTAAAGGTAAACCTCACTGAATTTGTTCAGTTCTGTGCTGTTGTCTTCTTGCTTAACATCCCACCCCAGCAAAAACAGCCCTGCGTGGATGGTAAATGGCAAAAAGGTTAAAATGGTTATTTCTGTATAAAATGTCTTTGCTTCTGAAGTTTTGTCGTGAGCTGTGATAAGGAGGACATAAATGACACTGACAGCCTTAGAAAGAATTTTGAAAATTGAGGTATTTTGCAGATACTTCAGTGAGTGGTGCCTGACTGTGTTATGTTAAGATCTGATTAAATTTTCCTCTTAAGATGAATAAAGCTGCTTCTGCCACCACTGTGCTATAAATCTAATCTAGCAAATTAATTTTGGTTTGGAATGACCACATTAATAAACCTAAGCAGCTAAGTACAGACAGTTAAACTTCGTCACAACTTAGATTGATGTTAGTCTTCCCTGATATCTTATTGTTGAGACAGTAAATAAAACATAGGAACAATAAATAGTAAATAGGATGTGCACTCATGCAATATTCAAAAAGGGGAAGAACAGTCATGAATAGTCTTTTCCGTGCCTGTTTTACTAAAGCAGTGTGTTCAAAATGTATGTATTTTGCTTTTCAGCTGACCAGCAGATGAAATCCCTTGCTTCAGTGTTCCGCTTCTATCAGGGCTTTCACGGAGAGAGAGGAGGAAGCAAAAACTGTTATGGAGCTAACGGTGCACACATGTATGTTAAAGTAAGTGTCGTGGGGTAGCTTGGTACACGACTCATTTTCAGTCTGGAGAACCTTATTGTGTGCAAATCTCATGTGTGATGGAGGGTGAATGTCTGATGGTGCTGTTTGAGTTCAGAAGGTGAGTTTCATGAAAGACAATTCTCTTTCTGGGCTCCTCACCTTGAGAATATGTAGGAGTGATTTTCAGCAAATCTGAAATCAGCTGGTGGAAGATCTGCTGCAGGCTTTGAGCTTCGCTGTGATGCTTGCACCTCTTCCCTTTGAGGTCCCTGTTGGTACTTTGGTGAAGGAGGATGGTGCAGTTGTGGCTGACCTCACCCAGCATGGAGAGGAGTACATTGCAGCTCATGGAGGAGCTGGAGGGAGAGGGAATCGCTTCTTTCTGTCCAACGAAAACCGCGCTCCGAAATTATTCACTCCAGGAGAGCCCGGTCAGGAGAGGGTCCTTCATCTGGAGCTCAAGACAACAGCTCATGCAGGACTGGTGAGTTTCTGTTGGTTCAGCTTCCACTTGACTGACTGAAGAAATAATGTGAGAGAACATTTTCTTGGCCCCTGGCTTGCTTGTTTGGAGACACAGCTCGATGCTTTCTTGCTGTTACTTGGTAGAAGGGTGTCCAAAGTGGTTCACAGAGCTGTCACTCTCATGCTACTTGGTGTTGTACCACTTCTGCTAAAATCCCTACTATACATAGAGAAACAAGATTCATCAGTGGCTACTGATGATGTACAGCAGCTTTGTCTGCTGGTTCTGCACATGAACACTACAGTACAGAGAATTCTTTTAAATTGGTTTATTTTCTTGGTTTGGTTTTTTTTCCCCTATATTATAAAGTTCAAATCATCTGTTTCATCCCTGTATTTATCTTTTTGCAGATCTTAAACATTTGACTTTGTTAGTGACAGGTTTATCATCCTCTGAAATGAAAAAGCCTCGACTTTGAGCTTAAGCTATTTTTGTATTTGAGTATGGAAATATTCTAACACCAGCTGGCAAACCTGTGAAAGTTATGCTTTGCTGCAAAATGTTCTTGATGTAGTCCAACAACTGCAGAATAACTGTCTGGTCTAGTAGAATTTTGCAGATTTGTTAAAGATTGAGACATTTGTGTGTTTGTATTCCAGGTGGGCTTTCCCAATGCTGGCAAATCCTCACTTTTGAGAGCCATCTCCCGGGCAAAGCCAGCTGTAGCTGCCTACCCATTCACAACCCTGAACCCCCACGTTGGCATTGTCCACTATCAAGACTATGAACAAGTGGCAGGTAAGAGTTTGAAGTTTGTTGTGTGTACCTTGATAGCAATTTGTGTCACCTTTGTAAATGCTTTAAAATGCTGCAGAAATAGATTCAGGAGTTCTGCAGTGTTCTTGGTAGTTCTAAAGAATTTCAAAGAAAACTGTACTGAAAGCCCATTTCACGTTCACTTGTAGTGCCAAACTGTCAATCTGTATTTTGTGTGCACTGGAGTAATCTAAATTTAAGTGTTTTAAAAGATAACAGCAGCAAACTTAGCATGAGTTGTGCTTTAATACTGAGGCACTGAAACATAACTCTAAAAGTACTGTCACTGGCTAGTAAAAGACTGGGGGGGATTTTTGAGGGTTTTTTATTGCATCTGCTGGATTCACTGTGAAATTTCCCTTGCAGTTGCTGACATTCCTGGCCTGATCAGAGGTGCTCACCAGAACCGTGGGCTGGGCACGGCCTTCCTGAAGCACATCGAGCGCTGCCGCTTCCTGCTGTACGTGCTGGACCTCTCTGTGCCCCAGCCCTGGAGCCAGCTGCAGGACTTGAAATATGAACTGGAAGCATATGAAAAAGGCTTGTCTGACAGGCCTTGTGTTGTGGTTGGGAATAAGGTTGACCTTGCTCAGTCCAGGATCAATCTGGCGCTCCTCAGGGAGCAGGTAGCTGAGAGGGTCATTGCAGTGTCTGCTCTGACAGGAGAGAACTTGGAGGAGCTGCTGTTGCATCTGAGAGAACTCTATGACACTTATGTGAAAACAGAACAGTCACAAGGACAAAGCCCAGTCAAGTGGTAGAAGCCACAAGTGCTGTGAACTGTGCTGGAAGGAGAACAAAGTTAAAATAGCAGTTTGATTTGAGTGCCTCTCTGTGACTGGGGCTTCCTGTGGGTTGTTGTTGTTGTTTATATGGAAGGGCACAGCATGGGGATTTGTTCTGGACTGCTGCTTTGGAAAGATTGTTTTGTTTGTTTGTTCACCTTTGAGGTGTCTCTGAAGTTTTACAACACAGCTTGAAAATTGTAATCATGGTAGGAGTTGAACTGGAAGCCTGGCTCTTGTTTGGCATACTATGGAATGAAGAGATTGCTGTCTAGTAAAAATGACTGAAATTCAGGATCTGTAGGAGATGTTGGCTTATTTTATGAAGTGTACTGAAGTCACTTTCTCAATTTTCACAAATCAAAAGTTCTAAAATAAAATCAGGTGGTCCCATGTTATATGTTTTTATATGATGGCAAGTTTCAGTCATGTCTTAAAACTTTTCTCCTGTTGTGGTGTGGATTTTTCTCCTCAGAGGGAGGCACAGCTCAGTAATGAGCATGAAAAAAACTGCAATTAATGATGGAAATTATTTTCTCATTAATATAAATAATTTACTATATTTAAATGCTGGCAGCAGCTAAGTAGCTAAATAAACTGGCCAGGAACCAACCATTTGAGACTCACATCTGAGTTTCCCCATTTAGGAATCTCAGGCAGTGTTCTGAGAAATCCTAGGCTTAGATACATAAAATAAAATAAACATTTAGGTCTTTGTGTGTACGTGTCCCCTTTTTTTTTCAACTGTATCATTTTATGGACTGTGTTCTTAAACTTTAGGAATTCAGGAATCTTAATTTAGAACAGTGATCTTTGCCCTCTCCTCATACTGAAAGAAGAGCTGCTTCTATATACTCTGGTCATATTTTCTGTAAAAGATTATTATCTTAATAATGGAAAGTCAAAATTCATCAAAACATATAATTAAACTTTTTCATAAGGGACCTGAACAGGCTTGTGGGGTGCTGAGACACAACACTGTCAGAAATAGAGGAAATTACTGAGTGGATATGAAAAACACTAAGCTGTAGCCTCTAACCACTTTTTGTAATACACCACAGTGAAGGTGATAATTCTCTCTGCTTATTTTTCTGCACATTTTTGATTTCATCCCTGGCAGTCTGATGCTTCTGTGTGGAACATCCTTAAAAGAGGGTTTTTAATTCTGAAAAAGTACAGGTCAGCTTGGAAGCCTGAATTGATTAATAAATTATGGCCAACCCAGTAGTTACCTCTCCTAAATTCACATTCTGAGTATTTCTACTTGTGGTCAGGTGTGGGAAGTAATCTCTGCATTATAAGCAGTGATGTTGGTATAAATAGGATCAGGAAAAATTCAAAACTAATATTAAATCCTAAAGTCTCTCCTGTGTTTTGCTTCATCCCTGGGATTTACTGAGTTGAATTAAATAGAAGTTAATATTCAGTTCTGTTCTTCTGTTTGGCTTTGTGCAGCATTTTTAGGCTTCACTGCTGTTCTTCCTGCTATTACTACATGCTTTTCAACCACTTTTAATAAAACCAGGGGAAGGTTGCCTGAACATCAAAGCTGGTGCAGCTTCTTAGCAGATTATTTAATACCCACAGAGGCTTTTCACTCTCTCTGGTTGGGTTTGAGAATGCCAAGGGCTGCTCCAAAAGCCTCAGGACTTGAGTGTGACAGTGGTCACAAGGGTTGCAGGATTCTGAAGAGAGAGGTGAGAATGTTGACCTCATGTTCAGAAGGCTTGGTTTATTATTTTATCATATATATTACATTATGACTATACTAAAAAGAATAGAAGGAAAAGCTCTCAGAAGGCTAGCTAAGCTAAGATTAGAAAAGAAAGAATGACAAAGGTCTGTGTCTCAGCAGAGAGAGACCCAGTGGTCAGTAAATCCAAACATCCCCCCGAGACCAATCACTGATCCACCTGCTGCACTCCACAGCAGCAGATAACCATTGTTTACACTTTGTTGCTGAAACTTCTCAGCTCCAGCAGGAAAAATCCTAACGAAAGGATTTTAATGGAAAGGTGTCTGTGACACTTGAGGAGCTCCCAGCCTTCCTTCAGTGCTCAGGTGTCCCAGTCCCTGCAGGGAGGGCAGTGTTGTTGCTGCTGTGTGAGAAGCACTGCAGGTTTCCTGACACCTCCGGGAATGTGCCATTGGTCCTGCTCTGGGCTCTTTGTTCTGCTGAGGTGACAGCACCAAGCTCCCAAGCCGTGTTCCTAACAGGCTTCAAAGAGGCTTTGCAGCCTCAGGTACTCCCTGAAAAGTGCCAAAAACCTCCAGCTTTGTTGTTGGAACAGCTCTTTGGAGAAGCTTGGACTTCCTGTAGTCTTTAACCACTTAAATCACATTTCTCCAGGGTGCTCCTTCACAGTTAGCATGAAGATCTCTTGGGTCTCGTTGTAGTGGAGCTCAGGACTGAGGAGGAACCTCTGGTTCTGCTGGAAATAAAGTATTTGCAAAGGAAATGCATTTTGCCTATTAAAACAGAGAGGGAAAAAATCATTAGTTTAATGGTGAATTGTTTTGGGGAGCTGCTGTGTGCTATAGGATGTCTTTCCACTTTTTTTTGGCACGGGCTGGGGTGGGTGGGCTTGTTTTGATTTAGGTTTTGGTGGTTTTCATCCGCACGATTCCCTTTTGCTTTCCTTTGCTGAACCCTTTGATGGTGACTTTGCTCCTTAAGCTGGCCAGAGGAGAGAGATATGGTAGATTTTATTTCTCATTCTGACAATAAGCCATGGGAATTTAATGTGAATTGAAGTGCAGTCAATTCTATTTCCTGGAGAAGCCTGAACCATAATTTTGTTTAGCACTTTACAATTCTAGTACTCTTTTGTATTTTTTCAGTACACAATTACAACATTATTTCAGTGCTAATTGTAGGGGGTTATATTTATTTTATTTTATTTATTTTCCGCTTTGTAAGTCCTTGGAAAATAGAAGTGGTATCAATTGCCTGGAAAAAGAAAATCAAATGCTAATGTAAAAGCAAGCATTAGAAAGGACTGCGCTTTTAAATATGTGGATACTGAGGACTCATTGCATTACATTAACTAAAGCCTTGAATCTGTGTGTTTAAGCATGAGATGTTTTGCAATCTACTTTACTTACTGTTTCCTAAAGCACTTAACTAATTTTTATTTTTTTTTTTACATTAGGGAAGGATCTTCCATTATTGTCTGAGTCCTTATTAAGAGTCTTCATAGTAGATTTGTGGAAAGTGAATAAGTACTCTTGACTTGAACATGCTGAACAACCTGTTACCTGTTCATTAATTCAAATCAAAGACTGACAGTAGCGGCTGTGAACCAGAGATGCTCGTGCACATGGGGTGGGATCTGGTCATAGTCTTTTCTGTCCTGTCCTCCATGGGCTTCCAACAAGACTCTCCAACACCTGCACTGGCAGCGCACTGTTGTGGAAAAGGCTTTGGTGAGAGTTGAAACAACCCCCTGACACTGCTAAGCTTCATCCCAAGGTCACTGTGTGCCTGGCCTTTGAAGAACAATTCTGTTTTCTGCTAGTCTTCCATGCTGCAGGTCCTAGTGCCATTCTCCAGCAACAAATTTTTGTTTTTTCAAATAAGGATTAAATGTGCCTGCACTGCAGAAGTCTGGAAAGACTGCAGTTGTTGCTTGGAGGGGAGTATTATTATTTGGAGGGGAGGTTAAATTTGTATGCCAATAACGATAAAAGATGATTTTGCAACTCTTGATAACAGAACAAAGCTCCCTTCAGGCTGCACTCTTGATTTTTCTCTGAGCAGTTCTGAAATTAATCATGTGGTGTGTGCCCATTTTTCTGAGTCATAATACCTAGCTGGTGGAAGGACAAAGGCAGGGAGATTTTCATCAACCTTGTTTTAATGTTGAGATTATGTTTGTCCTTCGTTTCCCCACTGAGAGTAATTTTTCATCTCCTCTTTTCTGATTGAAATAGAATTGTCCAAGGAGGCTTTAACAGCATCTGATTTGTCATCCATAGGGTTTGGGGTTTTTTTCTCTGCCCTTGTGTGTATAAAATATAGCCCTGACTCCTTGAACTGTGCATTCCTTACTCATCTCTCTTCTTTGCATGTTGCTATATTCTGCCTTCAAGGTGAGGACATGTATTTGTGTATTTTATAGACATTTCCTGGCTGATGAGTGAGAAGACAAACTTTACTACAAATCTGTATGATTATGGTTTAATAACTCACTCGTGTCTGCACGTTCCATTTCATTAAGGCTGTGGTTGGTTACTTTGTTACAATCCATTTTATTCTGGTAACATTCAATTAATGCAATTGGAGTGAGTGGCATAATGCAGAGGTGTCCTGGGCTCAGTTTGGTGGGCTTTTAACCTGGCTGTAGCACTGCAGCAAACTCAGATGCTGTTATTTTATGTCATGATGAGTACAAGACACAAAACATCCTTGTGCTATTCACATATGCTGAAAATGTTTTATACAGACACAACCACCTTTTAAAGTGCAGGTTTAGAAATACACTTTAGATCCAGACATATTAAAACTGATTGAAAAGCTGAAAATGAACTGCTGAACAAATTATCTTTTGTTATTCAAATCCTACGTGGGGCCTTTTTGTCTTTGTAACTTGAGAAATCGATAGGCAATTAATGTGCTGGTAACAGTCAATATTTTAGAAAGCATCTGATGGTTTGGGATCAATTTTTGCATATGGAAAAGCTTCGTCATGGTTTAAAGATTTCTCATTTGAATCTTGGCATTTGGGCTCTTGGTGCTGAATTACCTTTGAGACTGGAACATCATTATTTCCCAAAGACTTGTGAATCCCCACCCAGTGCTTCCTTTGTGCACACACTAATCAGCCACTGTCAGAAGTTACTATTCCCTCTCTAAATCCAGATAAATTAATCTCCCCCTAAAAGTGGAAAATGCTTATGACAAAAAAATATTTGCATGAGGCAATGTAATTGCTAAAACACTGGTTGTCAAGAAGACATCTGTGATATTACAGATGAAGTATCCCTATTTTGATTATCTTATTCATGAAATCATACTGGTTTGTGGCTCTTCATTTCCTGTTGTTTTCCTCTCTTATAAATCAGGACGACGAGTTTGGGCAGCCAGAGTGCTTTGTCCAGACAGGACTCACATTTATCACAATGTCCTGGTTTGACAAGGAAGAGTGAGTTTTGGGAAGTTGTAGTCAAACCAATGAGTGGTCAGATTTGAATATTGGCACCTGGTGTGGGCACTGAGGACAGGGATGCAGCTCAGAACACAGGGGGTTAAAAGCAGAGCACTCCCAGGGGAATTCTCTTTGGTTCTGGTTGGGTGAAGAGGTCTGAGGAGGAGAGGGAAGCCATGTGGTCTGGGCTGGAGCTTTAGGTTTGCTGATAGACGAAATTAGACGTTGAAAGATGAAAGAAACAACGGGGAAGAAAAGTGCCTAAATTCAGTAAGAATTAGCAATTAAAAGGGAGAGCTGTACGTTAGAGGGAAATCTTTGGTATCAGGTGTATTGGGAAGTCTGAACCTCTCAAGTGCCTCAGCCAATGGGGAAAGAGAGAAGGGAAATTGGGATAAAAGGGGAGGCTGTGTCCTCCAAAAATCTGAGAGATCCCAGGGGAACACCCCATGGCCTCTCCCTTTATTCAAATAAAGCCAGAAAAGACTCCTCTGTCTCCTTTTTGGACAGAAACCTCTGGTGTTTGCAGATTAATTTTCCTAACAAATCAATATTTTCTTACTTCTTTACAAAATGTTTCTTCTCTCCACTTACCCACCCCCATAGCAGACATGTAATGGAAGTTTAAAGCAGTGGTGCAAACGGGCAATTACTGGGATGCTGAGGTCTATCTAAAAAAACCCCAAATCTGATGACATTAAAAACTCCAGAGCCAGGGGTTGTGGGTTTGAATCTTGCCCCACTGTGCTATGGGTTGGGTGCCATATTAGCTGTGCTTGTGCCCCTTCTATCTATAGGCTGAAAAAATGTATTTTATTTTGACAAGGTAACACAGCTCTGTTTCTAAATCAACCAAAATTTTCCAGCTTCATTAACTAATTTATGGCCATTAGGAAAATGGTTTTGATGGATGAAAATTTCATGGGTTTGAATTTTTTTTTTCCAATTACTGTACCTTATGTTTCTGAGTGATTTTTAAATCTGATTTCAGTGGTAGAAACTGAATCACGAAAGGCTGAGGTCCAATCTTAGCCAGGCTTGGAAAAGCCTATATCCCACTGAATTATAAGCATTTTGAATTAAAATATCTGTCTGGATTTGGACCCTAGCAACTTGCAGAGTCACAGAGAAATTCTGTGGCAAAACAGATGACCTGGAATTTGGGAAATAATCCTCCAGTATCCACTTTACCCTCTTCATGGAACTGCAGTCCATGGCAGTGCTCAGGAGCTTTAGGAGAGCTCACTCACACAACTCTTATTTGTTTTATAAAGCATTCAGAAATTCTTTCACTGTAGATAAAACTTAATCTGTAGATGGATAACAATTGCCATGTGAAACATGTACAATTTACTAACTGGTGCTGCTAATTGATATAATTATCACTAATTAAATGTTCTAAAGATAGTGATTTTTGTAATTGTTATTCAATGGCTTGAAGAGGCTTCTGAAGCTGATCAACAGAACAGTTCTGGAATTGTATGTGAAGACTAAATTAAATTAGTGCTACAGAAGTTATTTTCCTAATGTATTTAGCCTGAAATAAAACTGATATCACATTTAGCTAACCAGGGCACTTGATGAATGGGTGCACAGTAGAAGATTTGCTTTTAGTTAATACTCAGGCTGAAAAATAGCTATATTCCCTCTTTCATGCCAGGAAAGCCTAAGTGCTCATACATTAATCGAGAAAATAATTGCAGAGGGCCACAAATGTGCTTGAATAAAGAAAGAACTTGTTCAGATTTTCTCAGAAAATGCTATGCCTATTCTGGTCTTTCAGTTAATAGACCTGCTTTTTCAAAGGGAATTTGGTGAATTCTGTCAGTGCACAGATACCTCTTCAGAGTCTGTTGTAAAAGTGGCATTTAGGCTGACTAAAATTTATGTTCTGTGTTCTTTTGTTGTGAAGGAGGCAATTCTGATTTGATAACTTGTTATGCCACAGTTGGGAGTGATTAATATTGATTACAAATATTTCCTATTTACAAATGGTGACTGGAAGGCACTTTTCTGAAGTGGTGCACAGTGCTGGTTCTCAGTGAAGTAATTGTTGAGGTGAAAGCATGGTTATTAACATGAGTCAATGGTAACGACCTTAAATTCCTGATTTCCCCAGCTTTCAGTCATTTGTTCAGTGCTGCTGGAGCATCTCTCAGGAGGTGAGTGAAGGAAAGGTGAATTTCTGGGTTTTTTCAAGGGAAATCAGTATAATCCCTGTGTTCCCAGGGATTATCTAATTTTTGAGATTGTCACTTCCTAGTAGAGGACAGGAGCATGTGGGACTTGTGAGGGGGAATTTCGAAGGTGTTTCAGCTCTTATCTCTCTGAAATGCAGATGAACTGTTCTGCAGGCTTCTGTCTGCATGAGCTCTCCCCAGTGAGAGCTTCAGGAGGGATGTGTTGGGCATTTTGGTCCTCTGCTGAGGTTTTGTATTGCCCTGGTGCTGTATTCTTCCAATGACAGTCACATTTGACTTCAGTCTTTTCCTTACTTTGAATAAGCTGTGTGTCAGCATTCCTCTGCCTACACAGCTCCGTAAAGTTTTTGCAACCTTCATTTTGGTTAAAAATTTTAATGACACCAACAAAAGACCTTTTTCCTTTCATGAAAGCTCTTGGATAACAGTTTAATTCCCAGAGCACTGACCATAGGCTTCGTAAAAGTATTACACATATTATTTTATCCCTGTATATTTTGAATACTAGCTGTGTCAGAGGTATTAAATGGTGTTTTAACCAGAGTGGTCTATTAAATTTGTGCTTCTTAGAATCTAAGGTATAAATTATTTTCATAATGGAGGGTGATTGCTTTGTCAAACTGTTCTCAATTCATGGACACTGCAGGGTGTACTTGCAGCCTTGTGTTCAAGGGTTTATATGCAACCCCCATTATTGTTTGTTCTTCAATAAACAGCTTCTAAAGGCTAAAGTCGTGTGTGAGCTGTGAGTTAACAGCTAAAATATTTGCCAGAACTCTTGTTGCCCTCCTGGTAGAGAGGTTGTTGTTTGTGAATGCTCAGAGAGATCTTGAATGAGATTATTAACTACTTTGCAATCAGTTTTCCTTCAGTGTTAATTGTGGTGCTAAATCCTAGGATATTGTGTTAAAAATAATTCCAAAGTCGGTGTCACACCACAGACACATTTTTGTGTTTAAAAGAGCACATTTTTGTGTTTAAAAAACCACACGTTTAAGCTGTGGGTCCAGTTTTGCCATGAAGCCTTTACAACCCAACCAAAGTTCTTGCTTAGTGCCTCTAAATCATTAAAAAAATAAAAATCAGGTAATAGCATTTTAAAAATTGAACAATAGTCTTGTTCTTCCCCCACAGAAGTGCACACATAGCTCCACCTATGATGTTTGATACTTGGATTAAGTGTTAGCTCCCTTTTGCACCCAGACTGTGCAAACACATTGTAAATGATGGAGTAAAAGTGTGGGGCCTGTAAATAAGTAATGCTCGTGCATCCTTGGCAATAAAAATGGTGCTGATTGAAGGAGCCATTGACATTCTGAGCTTGCAACAGGAGGTGCAGGGACAGAGCTGGGTTTTCTTGCCTTTGAGGAGCTCACAAGTGTTCCTCCCTCAGGTAGTGGGGGGTTTGTTGAAGTAAATACCAACAATAGTTTTAAATCTCAAAAAATGGTGGCGCTGGATTATAGGTGAGACCTTTCACCCTGCAGAACTCCTAATTGCTGTTCTAAACCCCCATAGTTCCTTAATCCTGCAAATGCAACTATATTGACAGAAAATTGTTCTAAGGAGGAAAGGAGGAGGCTTAAAGGTTAAGGGAACAGAAAAGTGCTGTGAGATCCCTACTGTCCACAGGAACATCTGTGCAATCTTGCATGAAAGGCTGGCTTTGTGGTGTCAGAAATTGAGAGCTTTTCTCTTTTGTGGCACTCATCCAGGGCAGCTCTCAGAGTTTTTATTCTTGCCTGCAATTCTCACTTCAGAAGGAAAGATAACACTCCTTACTGTGCCTCATCTATTTGCAGAACAAGCTCTGCAGAGTGCAGGAGGTCTCTTTTAGGACCAGATCTGTACTGCAAAGTTGTGCTGGTGTCACTGCTCCACAGATGGGGTTGTGAAAAATCAATCCCCTCTCACAGAAATCACATTGTTCAAGTTCTTTCTGGCAAGGATATTAACCCCTGGTCTTTCCATCCTAGTTCTGCTGTGAAAATGAATGGTCATTTACAAACCATTAGCATTCTTTCAAATCAAAATATAATCACATCTTGCTACTTTCAAAGCCCTTCTCTCCCAGCAAATCTCATTAATTATCACAGACAGGTGTTTTTCAACAAAAGATCCTTGCATTCTCTCTTCTTCCCCAGCCTCCTACTTGAGCTAATGAAGCTTCAGTGATGTCTGTGGAACAATGGAGCAATTTCTGTAACTGCAGGTTGGAGAGAAAAAATAAGGGATGGTAATTGAGGAGGGGCTGGAGGAGAGGCTGAGGAGCAGAGTTCCTCTGTCTGTGCAAAGAGATCTCTCATTACTGGTGATTAGGGAGGAAGCATTTAGAGAGACAGAAAGAAAGTAGCTGTGCTAAAATTAAAAATGTTTTTTGGTAGTTTATTGATATGCAGATGCTGCTGTAGGAAAAGACCACAGACCTCTTAGGGGCAGCCTTTATGTCCTCGAGTTAATGGGGATTTGTATCAAGAGAGGGGAACTGGCATCACCTCCACTCTGCTCCTGTGGGAAGCCTCTTATCCAAAAAGCTCCCTGGCATGACTTGCAGCTGCCTGAATGCTGTTTACCAACACTCCCTGCATAAATTGGATGCTTCTCCCTGGAATTAGCCAGGTTTCTTTTCTCTGTGGAGATGAAGCCTATGTGCTTCCCCAAATATTTGAATCATATTAATTATTACAGCAAGTCCTCCTTCGTGGCTGTTGTAAACAGGTCCTGCCTGCTTAGCTTATGCCAAGACAATAGGAAAGAGGCAATTTTTTAGCCTGTAAAAATAAATGATACACAGGTGTTTTGCTGGGCTGGGTGACAAGCACCCCTGCCTCATCCAGTGGTTCTGCATTTTCATAATTCATATTGGCTCATGCCTAGAAGCTCCCCAGTCACTGCCTCTTCCAAATGCATATAGACATTTATATTCTGAACACTGACAATCAGCAGAATTCAAATACTCTTTTAAGCATATTTGAATTAGTCATCAGCTACTCTGAAACTTCAGAGCATCTCCAGTATGAAAACCAGGCTCAGGTGTGACCTCATGTCCAAGCATAAATAGTTTTTTTTCCTTCTTATCTGGCAAAGCAAGAGCTCTTATTTCAGGAAGGAATATAAGTATCTTCCCAGCAAAATCCAACAATGAATAAAATTACCTTCAGCCAAGTATAGATAATTCTGCCCACATGGAGGTCAGAGACCATGAAAATACTGTGCAAAAGGAAATGTACTCTTTTCTTCCCTCTGGGAAAGGAAGGTGTCGCACCAGGCACCTTTTCTAATCAGAATGAACGATCTAGTAGTTGCACCTCTCCTGTTGAGCACCTGAAGAGAACTTCAGCTGGAAACTGGTGCCTTGGGCACGTTATGGCTTTGTCATTTTTAAGTAAACCAGTGAGGTTTGTGAGTTATTGGCAGAGTTATTGCTGATGGAGCCTCTCCAGATCCCAGCTGCATGTAACACGCTCTGGAAAAGACCAGAAGCTGGAGAGAACTGAGTGATGTGCACTCACCAGACCCTCAGGGGGCTGTCAGGAACCTGCTCACAGAGGGAAGAGACACTCAGCTGTTCCAGGAGCTGGTTTATCTGTGACATGTATATCTGCCTCCTCAGGTAAACCCATGGACGTTCTGCTTCCAGTTGGATTTTATCATTTCTGACAACACCTTTTTCACCATAAAATATGCAGCAAGCTTCTTACAAAAATACTTTATTGAAGTTTTCAGAAGGGAGCAGACGCAGGGAAAGGTACAAGCAGGCTCAACATTTATCCTGTCAATTCACAGCACACATACTTGGAGGGGTGAGTTTTAACCCATATATAACAAACTGACAGAACATGTCACAAGTCTGAAATATCACACACACAAGACAAGACATCATTTAAAACCTGACTTCAGGTGACAATACTGATCTACTTGACAAATATCACTGAGATACAGTCTGATGGCATTTTCTTTTTACTTTTAGCAGCAGCCAAAAGCAGTTTGCTCGCAGCAGCAAAATGTCATTGGTGATCACAACATCATAAGCTTTGGGGTTCTGCTTTACCACATTTGGGTTTCTATTTGTAAATGGAGTTTTCAGACTTAGGATCTTGAGCTCCCCTGTGCAATACTGTTAAATACGAGCGTTTGCCATGGCAACTAATTACTTATTTGTGTTACTACATCTCTGAGCAGTGCCAGCAGTGGAATTAATCTGCTTTTTGGTCATACTGCCTCTGTGCCCAAAGAGGCTGCAGAACAAATGGGCAGCTGTGATGAAGCATGAGATGGGAAGCTGAGTAAAATGACCAGGATTTTTTGGTAGGACCAAGGCTAGAGCCCTGGTCTCTTGAATCTTGTGCTCTGTTTAATTAGTTGACAGCTCTAAAGAAAAATTTCAAATTAAACAGTAAAAGAATTGATGCTTGTGTTGACTGAATCAGCTCAAGCCAGGTCTCCAATGAAATGAGGTATTTTAAAAGAAAGGATGCAAGATTTCTGAAACTTGAAAAATTTAAGAGGTCTGAAGGGAACATTTTAAAAAGGAACATAACAAAAACAACACAAGATTTGCATCTATCTGAGCTTGTCATTCCCTAACACAGTGCCAGAAGAGTATCTTTAAGATCCTGCAAGAGAGATTTGAGGATGTCTTTGGGTTGTCAGGATGGAGCCTGTGGAGAAGCTGGCACTGTAAACTCCTTAGGGCAGAGATCTGTCCCTTCTTGGGGTGTGGAAGGGACATCTATTGCACCCCATGAAACAGGGATCCAGATTATGGCTGTAACAAAAATAGAAATGAGATGTTTTCCTTCTGAGGTTTGTTCTTTTCTTTCTGTATCATCATCATCCATGTGTAATAGGTGTGAAGAAAAATCTCTCCCATTTATGAGGAAGATCAGGTCTGCCAACAGCTAAGCTGTAGTTTAGCACACTAGTTTAAGCCAGATATTTGTTTTTATTAGCTCTTTCTTTTCAGTTTTCAGTTTATTGGACCAAAATGCTGGTGCTGCTCAGGCTGACTAGGTGGCAGCAGAGCTCTTTTGTGGCACCTGCAAGTGGCGGACACAGATTTCCCTGCCCGTGGTTAATGTCAATAAACCCCTTTATATTTCTCTGCGGTGGGATTTTGTTGTTGATGAACTAAAATAAGTTAATTGTGGGCTCTCTCCTGCCTTCCTCACCTGCCCCACACCGCTGCTCCTGGCTTCTTCCAAGGAAACAAGCTCCAGTCCCACACCAGTACAGCAGAAGTAAACCAAGGCTTGTCTCATCCTCACACTGGGCTGGCTTCACCCTCAGTAGTTCTGAAGGGCATAGTGAGGCTGAACCTTGAGCTTCTTGGGGCAAAGGAGTTTAATAAAAGCCCTCCTGAAGCTGGAGTGGCAGAGAGGGTACAGGACGGGGTTGACAGCTGAGTTGATCCACAGCAGCCAGAAAGAAGTCTCATACCAGAACTCGGAGATGCACTGGCCGTGGCAGCCAGCGCGGATGATCATCAGGAGGGTGTATGGTGCCCAGCAAACCCCAAAGATGCCCACAATGATGGCCAGTGATTTGGCCACTTTCTTGTCTCTGGAGAGCCTGAAGTGTTGTGTTGTGCTCTGGGACACGATCTTCACCCGTTTCTCTGAGGACAGAGTGGAGGCTGAAGTTTTGCAGCTCTTTTTGTCACAACACTTGGGTTTCCTGGAGCTCTCCGAGCTCGTTTCCAGCAGGTCTTTGGCATCCAGGCTGGAAGTGGAGGCTGCTGCTTGAGCTTTGTTCTTAGAGAGGTCGAGGGTTTCAGCTGACTCCTTCTGCTCCCACTTACAGCATTTCAAAGAAAGCTTTGCCTCTGGGCTCCTTTCCATCTCCTCAGTGAAGGACTGGTTGTGCACTTCGTGGAGAACGTCCAGGCGCATTTTGGTGCGCTTCTGGATGTTCAGGTAAATGCTCAGGTTGAAAAACATCACGCTGATGAAAGGGGTGAAAAACTCCAGCGTGGAGGCTGTCATGAGGAAATACCAGTTGTAGAAGAACTCAGCATAGCATTCCCCACTGGGGATGATGCTCTGGCCTGATATGTACTCCCAGCTGATAATGGCAGGTCCGTACAGCAGGAATGCCAACACCCACACCATCACCATCTTCAGCACTGCTTGCCTGGTGTTGCCTTGCTGGGCTCTGTAGGCGACCTGCAAGAGGAAAGCCTTGTCTTACACACAGTCCCACACCCCAGCTGGCTGAGGCTCCTCACAAATGGACTATTAGCATTCCTGGTAAAGTTGCTAGGCAATCCCCCAGCAGTGCAACAAATTGATATGCCATAGGCAACAGGAGCAATTGCTAGATAAATCACACTCTTACAGGGAAGATTTAGAACACTCATTTTACAGCTCCAAAATATGGTGTCTGCTAAGTGGAAATTTACTGGTTTGGTTGGAGCTGGCAGCTGTCTGCACCCACCACTTACTGAGCTGTCCCAGCTCCTCCCTGTCAGTCCCAAGGAGAGGGACTTGACCAACTCCTGGGCTAAATCCGTGTTGTATTTGCAATCAGGGAACGAGCAAACAGCGGTGGGTCAGATCTGCCTGGGAACTGCTCATTACCTCCTGCAAAAGGCCAAACATTTTGATCTCCCACACTCTCAGAGACCTCTCCACATTCCCTGCCACAGCTGGCAGTGCTATTTACTGCCGTGAAGCTGCGAGTCTGACTGCAATCCACTTGTTTGTCCTGGGGATAATAAGCTCTTGCAAGTTAGTTTACAGTCTGCTTACCTGGCTGGCTTGCTTGTACACTACTGCCCTGTCACCTGGGAAGGGAACACCTGCACAACGGGGACTGAGCCTTAAGTGATTTAATCATGCCAGGAATGCTAATCTGAAATCACAGCTGAATTTTGCATTTGTGGATGGTTATTGCCTCCCAGGCTGAAAAATTCATAATTTCTGGAGGATTCAAAGAACTTTTAAGTATTGCAGACAATCTGGAGAATAAAGCAGGAGGAGAGTTATGTCCCTCTCAGCTGCCATGACAGGACTCACCGCTCTTGTCACCGAGAGGAACCTGTCGTAGCTAATTAGGACGATGTTGAAGACCGAAGAGGTGCACAGCAAGTAATCAACCACCAGCCAGAGTTTGCAGAGGCTTCTCCCGAAGATCCATCTCCCCGTCAGCACATAGGGCACGTACAGGGGGATGCAGAAAGCGCCTGCAAGCGGAGGGGTCGGTCCCGGTGAGAGCCGGGCTCTGCCCGGGGGGACCCGCGGGCACCGGGGGCTCCTTCACTGTGCGGGACCGGGACAGCGGGAGGGGAACGGGACAGCGGGAGGGGACCGGGACAGCGGGAGGGGAACGGGACAGCGGGAGGGGAACGGGACAGCGGGAGGGGACCGGGACTGCGGGAGGGGAACGGGAGAGCGGGAGGGGAACGGGACAGCGGGAGGGGACCGGGACTGCGGGAGGGGAACGGGATTGCGGGAGGGAGCGGGACAGCGGGAGGGGAACGGGACAGCGGGAGGGGAACGGGACAGCGGGATGGGAGAGGGACTGTGGGAGGGGAACGGGACAGCGGGAGGGGAACGGGATTGCGGGAGGGGAATGGGATAGCGGGAGGGGAACGGGACAGTGGGAGGGGACCGGGACAGCGGGAGGGGACCGGGACAGCGGGACGGGAGCGGGACTGCGGGATGGGAGAGGGACTGTGGGAGGGGAATGGGATAGCGGGAGGCGAATGGGATAGCGGGAGGGGACCGGCAGAGCAGGAGGGTGTCGGGGGCAGGAGCGGGGCCCGGGGGAGCAGCCGGGCAGCCCGAGTTGCTGCCGTGCCGGTGCCGGTGGCACTTTACCTACGAGGAAATCCGAGATGGCCAGGTTGAGGAGGAAGAAGTTGTTCTGGGTGCGCAGGCTGGAGTCCGCCACGAAGGCCAGCATGACGAGCGCGTTGCCCGCCACGGTGACGGCGATGAGCAGGGCCATGAGCGCGCCCAGCGCTGCCGTGCCCGCGGCCGCGAAGCGCCCGGCGGCGGCGGCGGAGCCGTTCAGCGCCCCGGCGCTCTCCATGCCCGCGCCGCTCCCGCCGCGCCGCCGCCGCGGGGCCGCTGCCCCTCCCCGCCCCGCCCGCTCCCGCCTCCCGCTCCGGCCCCCGGCACCCTCGGTGCCCCCCGAGACCCCCAGAGCATCCCTAAATCCGCCCAAGCGTCTCTGCGTGCCGCGAGAGCAGCCCTGAGCGTCTGCACAATCCCACGGAGCTTCTCAGCCCGGGAGCACCTTTGTACTACCCAGAGCATCCCTTCATTCCTCCAGGGCATTCCTGAGAATCCACACATTCCCCTCTCAACCTGGTAGCATCCTTGCATTACCCCGGAGCATCCCTGATCCCCCCCAGAGCATCTTCTCCCATTTCCCTTCCCTTCTCAACCCTGGAGCATCACTGCATTACCTCGAAGAATCCTTGCCACCCCCTAGAACACCTCTACATCCCTCTTTCCCCTCTCAACTCGGAAGCATTCTTGTATTCTTCCAGAGCATCTTTGCATGCTGCACAGCAACATTCCTGCATCTCTCCAAAGCGTCCACCACGAGTTTATTGCTCCTGCGGGATCTGTGCCTTAATGAACAGAAGTGAGGTCAGAACTTCATTTGCCTTTTAATCAGCCAGGAGGGCTCCCTGGGCAGGTGGAACACAGAGGGTGATGATCTTGCCTCTGCTCCTCGTGGGCAGCAGGAGGAAGAGGTAAAGCTGTGTAAGAAAAACTGAATTCTTGGTCTGCAAACCAAGGAGTCCTCGGGGCCCCAGCTCCAGGAAGGTAATTCTTCCTTCTTCCACCACTTGTTCCACCACTTATTCCCTAAAGAGAATAACTTCTGTCTGAGGATTTGTTTCAGCTGGGGATTCTGCAGGATGAAGTCACCTGCCACTGCACAAGCCCTGTCCTTGGTGCCTGCTGCAGGTGGCAGGACAGAAAACATCCCCACAGGTATTGCCACAGGGGCAGGATCAGTTCTGCTGTCAGCACCTCTGGAGAACAGCACGGGGATGTGCAGAGCAGCAGCTGCAAACGCAGAGAAGGGTTCGGGCTGCAGACCCTGAGCAGGCATCCTCCTGTCAGGGGAATTCAAGAAACAGAACATAAGCAAAGCAAGAAAACTGTGCAAACCCAGAAACGAGCCTGTAGTTAAGGCCCAGGGGGTCTGCCACCTTCTGATTGCTCCAAAAGCTATTTTCACCTCAGGAGCTACTACAGCCTCGCCGAATTCCTCTCGAAACACGCAGCCACAGCCGCTGGCGGCGGATCCTGCTGGGAGAGCTCTGCAATCGCTGGGAATCGCTCGCAGCCGGCAGAGCCGAGCACTGAGGGCACTGAGGGCATTTCTCCCGCAGGGTGTGGCCCTTGTGGCACCCACCAAAGGGCGGCCTCGGCAGGAGCCAGCCTCACCCTGCCCCGTGCCAGCCCGGGGACATCGCGCTGGCTCCGCGCTCCGAGCCGGGCTTGCCCTTCCAGCTGTGCCCGCAGCTGCCCGCACCTGTGTCCCCCTCCCTCCTCGGGACACACGAGTGTCCCCAGGCCGGTGTTCCAGGGACGGCCGAGGCTCGGCTGCTGCCGCATCCCGGCGGAGGATGTCACTGTGCGCTCGCGGAGCCGCGGGCGGCGGCGCTGGGGATGCGGCGGCCGCAGCTCCCGGCTGGAGGGGCTCGGTACTGCCCGAGGGGCTCAGAGCTACCCCTGGGGGTGCCTGGTGCTCCTTCAGCACTGCCCAAGGGGCATCAGACCTAACCACCCACCCAACCACCCCGCCCGGGCCCACACTGCACCACAGCCCAGCAGACAGGACGTGAATTTTATGCTGATCATCACAGATGCGATGGAGAAGGAGTTGTTTTGGTTTTTTTTGTTTTTATTTTTTGACACCTGTGATGTTTAATGAACCCACGGATCACTTTCACTATGTGGCAGTTTGTGATCTGGTGTTATTTGTAATCTCCAGCCACTCAGTCAAGCATTAGTGTTCATTGAAATGTTCATTGAAATGTTTACAAATTCCATACAATGGTGTGTGTGCTGTGCAGCTCCCATCCCCAGGAGCAGTTTGCTGTTTGTTAGCTGCCAGCCATTTATTCAGAATTTTCACCACCAAACCCCCTACTTTGTACCTAAGATAATTTATGAAGTGATACAATAGAATGTGGACAAATCACAGTTATTTTTTATCCAGAGTAAATTTCTAGGATTGCTGGATAAATGAGAGGTGATAGAGCTCAGATTACAGGTTTCCTGATCCTCATGTTTCTCTCGCTTCAGCAGACAGGACAAGAGTATTTCTAATACATTTCAGGAAAGGAAATCACACAACTGTAGTTCAAGCAGAGCACACTCAGACATGCAAGCAGATGGTCTGGCAGCTCACGTTTGGAGCTGGCTCACACAGCACACCTGCCATGTGTAGGTACCCCATGTGCTCATAAGTGCTTATATAAGTTCACTCAGGGTGTTCTGAGCACCCTGCATCAGGCCACGGGCAGGGAGAGCTCCTGACTCCATCCCTGTGATCTGCAGGGGAACCTTTCTGGATGGTCAGAGCTGCAGCTCAGCCCTGGGCTCCCCTGAGCCTCATTTCTGTTTGTTCTGAGGCTGTGCCTGAGCAGCAGCAGCAGCTGGGGGTGGCAGATCACAGCGTGGTTTAGGCTGGAAGGGGCCTCTTGAGCTTTTCCAGGCAGGCTCCTCTGCCTAAGCAGGGTCAGGTGCAGCAGGTTGCCCAGGGCTTTGTCTGGTTGGGGTTTGAACATCTCCAGCAATGGTCACTCCATAACCCCTCCAGCTGTTCCAGCTGCCCTCCAGACTGCCCTCACAGACAAAAAGTCTTCTCTTGTCTGCACCATCGTGCCCACAGATAGCTCTCTATTAACCTAGGACTAGGAGGATATGCACAAGTTGTAGTTTTTCCATTGTTTACTTCTGTCCCATGGAGCCAGTTTGTCTCTGAAACAAACTTTAAAGAAAGAGATTGTTAAAAAATCTCTTTGTGTTCATGTCTGATGAGGGTTGAAAGTCCTCTGGCACTCACACAAGTATCTGTGACTATGAAACCTTTGTTTTATTTCCTTTTCTTCTGCCTTTCATCGTGGGACATGTTTATTCTGTTTGGAAAATTCCCTTTTAAAAGATCCCCTCACAAGTTACCAGCACACATGGGTGAAGAGAAGGGCAGTGTGGCAGAGAAAAGAGATTCCAAATTGGCTGAGGGCAAAATCTTCAAGGAGCCCTTGAGCCCCTGCTTTGCCAGACCCCCAAGACACAGCACAAACCCTCAGTATAAATATTTCACACACAGCACCAATGAGTAGGACACAGAAAACACCAGGGGAGCATTTCTCATGCTGGAGATGCCTTTGCAGTGAAATGCTACACTTTGATATATATTTCTCTTAAAAACAAACCCAACAACAACTTGTCTGTCAAGGCTTGGGGAGCTATTAGGGCTGAACACCAGCATGGCAATGCAGACCTGGCTGGGAGTGATGAAATCAGTCACTGGATGTGCTGCATCCAGCTCAGCCAGGTGTCAGAACAGCTTCTGCTGCTGGCAGGAGGTCCCTTCCTTACCCTACTGCAGGGGACAAAATTGAGTGAGTTTGATGTCAAACAAAGACAATGATGACCAGAATAATTCTTGAAAATGCTGAGAAATAACCTGTGAGCCAGCTTTCAGAGAGGTGAGAGAAGCTAACATCTCCACTCCCAAAGCAACACCTGCTGAGAGCTCTAAATGGCACAAAGCCACCATGTCCCAGGATCACAGATTCTGGAGGGGAATTGTCCCCATCTGGGCACAGTGTGTGTCCATCTGCACTCAAAACATGTCATGAACCTTTTCACTTCTTTCTTTTCCTTCCTTCTTTCCTCTCCTTCCTGTGTTCTTTCTCTCCATTCCCAGCTCCAACCTGCAAAACCAAACTCCCAAAGTGTTAAAAATGCATCCTTTACTACAGAGAGACTTTTCATAGTTGGACCTGTCTCAAACTGCCATGAGTGCCGTTGGCTTCTTGGGAACGAGCTCCTTAAGATTACAAATCGCCTTGTCACCACAAAAAGTCACATTTCTATCCTTGTTCAGTCCAACAGCACTTTGGTGAGCAGGGAAATGCTGAGTTTGAGGGAGGAAAACAAAGCAGAGCAGGATGAGTAATGCCATTAGTAATGAAGTGTCTGATCAGAGTTAACACCTGACTCTTGTCAAGGCCAATTCGGTGTTGTATTTCAAAACGAGAATTTCAGAGCACGGTGGGGAATGGAACCAGAACTCATCCTACATCTGTCAGCCTGGACTGAGTTGGCAGCTGCTGCTCAGACTGATAGATGTTTGCAGAGAGAGACAGCAGGGTCTGAATATGAAGATGTGAAATCCGTGTGCAGCTGCTACAACCATGCTGGAAGCATTTTGCCACATGAAGGAGTGAATGTTAGAGCTCTGTTGAAAAGGTACCCATTAAATTTGGTACTCCATCAGGCAGTGGTTTAAGAGGCAAGGCTGGCTTTTTGTTTCTAATTCTCTTAATGGCAGCAAGCAGTGTGGGTTAGGAGTGAGAAAAAGAGATTTGGGAAGGACTAAAACATTTCTAATCAAAGCCACTTCTGTTCCCAGGCAGATGGAAGGCAGAGCAGCTGTAGAGAAACGAGCTGGGTTTCTCTGGGCCGTGGTGCAGGCTGTGGCACAGTGTGCTCCTTCACACTCCATCAGGCTTCACAAAACTTCAGGTCACTAAGAAATGAGATGGGGAGGGTTTAAGCCCATTTGTGGAGTCCATGGATATCTCCAGAGCTACCACCAGGTCCTTGTGTGAGGAGAACTACAAATGTCAGCTCACTCGCTTCCTGCAGGAACTCATTGGTAACCTCATGTAATATTTAACACACTTCCTGGGCTAATTAAGCATATTACTTTATATAGTAACTAACATATCTCTAATATGTATCAAAATTTAATTCAGTTTAATTCATTATCGCTGCTCAACGTGGGCCCAGTTCTATTTCCCCTTACAAAGATGCAAATCCATTAATTCTTTGTGTGCGTCAGGGAGGATGATGGAGCCCTGGGTGCACCAGACACCTTCCACACACAAACATAGACAACTTTGTTCTTGTCTCTGCCCAACTTAACTGGACCAAAAGAGTTTCTTCTGAGTCATGCCCAGGCAGTTGAGAGCAGAAGCTGTCCCCAGAGGCTCCCATCAGGTGTCTTACAAGCTGGAGGGTCCTTCAGGCACAGTATTTGAGGGATTTAAGCAAAAGCTTGTCTTTCCTTTCTTCTTCCCCAAGCATATGTGGTTGTATAAACAGCATGGAATAGAAGGAAACACATTTCTCTGGAGAGTAGAGGGCAAACAAATCTCTGTGTCTGAGATTAGGAGAATCAGCAGTCTAGCTGACTTTATCTTGTTTGTTTGGGCATTTGGCTTCTGTGAAAATGAAAACTGGTGTCCCCAGGTGCTGGGCAGTGTTAGAGGGACAGTGTTTAGCCAAGAGGGTCTGAAGCTTGTTGTTATTCCCCCCCTCTCCAGTGGCTCCTGTGAAATGATGCAGCAGCATCTGCCCAGGCAGCACTCCTTCACCATCTCTGTTTTCTCTCTGGAGATGCTGCCATCTCAGGCAGGAATTTCAAGTGTTTGTGTCTCTAAAAGCTCTCTCGAGGCTGAGGGTCCAGCACTGAAGTGTCAGTTATCAAGTGCATTTTCTCCAGAGAAAGGTGCCCTTCCTAGGGAGAGGGTAACCCATCCCTCTGTCCTTCCAGCCCCTGCCACCTCTGCCAAGTTCCCTGTCTCACCCCTGTCAGCCACCGTGGCCACGTCTCCATTTCTGCAGGGGCTGGATTCTGTTCAGCTCCCTGGTCTGAATTTGCTGCCAGGGGGATTCTGCTGCCCTTGCCTGCCCATTGCCTTCCAAAGCCTGCCCCACACTCTCCAGATCACTCTAATTCAGAAAGACCTTCATCTGTACAAAGGATTTTCCCTAACTCCTGGCTTTTCTCATAAAAAACCCCATGTCTCAACCCCATCTCTGTCTGCCTGAGACAATGACAAGCCTGCCCTTGGATCTGTAGCAAAGGCAGATGGAGAATGTATTTCCTATTGAGCTGTGGTGTGCCTAATGTATTCCCTTCTATTAGTGATTGCTCTGGGTCCTGATCTCCAATTCATCATCTTTTCATTCTTTTGATGTTCATTACAAGGCACAGAGACTAACAGAGTGTCAGGCATCCAACTACAAAGGCATGGGGAAGAGGAGTGAAAAGGGACAGTGACAGGGGGAAGGTGAAGCATTTAGGAAGCATCAGCTCACTGCAGGCAAAGCTGCAATGATGCTCAGGGTGTTTCTGTAACAGCTTTCTGTTATCTACTGTCTTCCAAATCCATGTTACTGAAGCTAGTTTGACCTCTAGAAAAATCATTTGGAGTCAGATTTGTGTAAAGATAGCACAGGGCAAAGGAAACAGAGCCCTCCTGGGTCTGGAGAGCTGAGACCTCCAGCAGGTCTCTTTATTGGTCTGGCTTGCAGCAAACAGGGTTTTAGCAAATAAATCCATCTCATCAGCCACCCTGGGCTTTGCTGAGGCTTCTGGCCTGAAGAGAGGAGCTTTGCTGTGGCTGTAAGTAACAGGATTCTCTTTTGTCTGACTGTGATGATGAGAGCGCTCCGCTTGTGAAAGCTGCCCTGGGTGACTCCAAACACTGCAGAGCTGCCATGGATGTCACAGCTGCTGTGATCTGAGTTCAGACCATCCTGGAACAAAAAAAAAAAAAAAAAAAAAAAAAAAAAAAAAAAAAAAAGGGAAAAAGAAGAACTGAAAGTCCTTCCCTCTCCAATGAGTAATCATGTCCTGCTGGCTCTGACCTGTGCTTAGCCACAGTGCAGCCGTGCTGGAGGGAGAAGGTGAGGACAAGGAACATTAATCACTTTCAGGGGAATGCAAGGGACTGAATAACACAGGAGCTGTAGAAAACAAGATGTGCAGGTGCTGGGTCATCCTCCTGAAGGGTGTTTGCTGCCATCCCCCTGGCTGTTCTGTGCCTCAGCACAGCAGGGTCACGGCTCAGATCCAACCCCTCCAGAGGGTGATGGTCACTCAGGGAATTTCCTGCATGGTGAAGAAAGAATTTGGGGGATGTAGAAGCCAGATCTCCTTTTAGTCTGCATAAAAAACTCATCCCAAAACCAGTGGCCACAGAAACTCCTCTTACCCCTTTGCTTCACACACATCCTCCCTGTGGAGGCTGAGAAACATCACCCTAGCAGGGAGGGGAAGCATGAAATCATTCCCACCTCTTTCCTTTCTTTGCCAGGGCCTACAAGGTGCTGTGAAGCTGGGAAATGAATGTCAACCACACAAAAATCCCTGCCTTAAAGCTTTTGCAGGCAGTATTATGCGATGAAGGCTGGGTTGGTGCTTGGTGGGTGGAGGATTCCTCAGTAATTTGCTTGGAAAGAGAGAAGAGCAGCAAAAATAGGAAGGAGATGCAGATCTGAGCATGGAGTGAGGATGCCAAGGGTTCCAGAGGTTACACAGCTCCACTGGAGCCCAGGGGTGTCTCTGGTCACTGCAGAGAGGAGTTTTCCTACTTTCCAAGCAGATGTTGAAGGACACAAAAAGCAATGATGCCCCATGGGCACAAAGGTTCTCCTGGAGCTGTGGCTGGAAAAGCAGAGCCAGGACAGCTGGGAATAGAGCAGGGGACCCAACTGCAGCCAGGGACCATCAGCATCTTCTGGTAGGTAAAGGTTTGGGCAGTAGGTGAGGAACTGGAACATACACCCTCCCCACAGGGACCCAGGCCCCACCACTCTGCCATCCCTCCCACGGTGCAATTTCTCTTTTAATATCTCCTTGTTCTGCTCTGCTTTAACTCTGTGAGTGAGGTGCTTTGTGGGAAGGCTCTGCCTGTCATTTCAGGTGCTATTTCCCTTTGCAGCTGCTATTTTCCCTTTTCCCTTCCCTTGCTTTATGCTGTCCATCAGCGTTGTCTGACAGCACGACATGGTTCATTAAAAAAGGGAAGGATCAGGTGCAAGATTAATTTTCTAAATAATTCTGCAAACGACTGCATGTAGAGGCACAGAAGAGCTTTCTGAAACAGAATTAATAATTCCAGTTGTTAATAATGCACCACTCACAGCTGATGCTGCTCCCAGCACCCACGGCCAGGCTGTGCTGATCCCACTTGTTTGCAGGCAGGTTGGGAAGGAGAGAGAAGTGATTCTGAATAATATTTCATGTGACATCTGGCATTTAAGAATATTATGGCATTGTTTTACAACTCTTCACAATCCTGCCAGAGACTGCATGTACAAAAATGTGCTTATTTGTTTCTATGGGTTGACTTTATACATGCGGTCTCCTCAGCTTGTCACAGCATTTTTTGAGCATTGGGACACACCACAGACTTCCCCAAATTAATTGTGCAAAGTGCAGGGTGTTTTGAAAAACAGTTCCTAAATAGATAGTGGGTATTGAGCAAGAAAGGTGAGCAATTGGGAAAGCACATGAGTTGCTATTTGCAGCAGCTGGATTTCAAAAGGTTTTAACGAGCACAACCCCTCTTGAGAACAAGCAGGAAATATTCCACAATATTCCTTTAATTCAATTATCATGATTAAGTTGGGGCATTTTAATGACACTACTTTTAGCAGCTCAGACCACCTGAAGTGGACCTCCTGCTCGCTGCCCTGGCCAGCAGGGCTGCAGAAACATGAAGGGATGATCAGGGCTCTTGGTGCTTCAAAGAGCTTCTTTATTACTCTGCTCATCATCTTCAGAGCTCTGATTGCTGCGTCAGGCTCTCACCAAGTGTGGAACAGTGGAGAAAACAGAGCAAGGACAAGGAAGAGGGAAGATTGTGTCTGTAATCGCTGGCCTGTAGCTCTGCCATTGTGCATTCTGGCGCTGCCCCTCATTAGCACAGAGTGTTAATTGCAGTCCGTGGTTATCTGCGAGCGGAGCAGCGAGCGCAGCCTCTGGGGCTCGGGCAGTGATGAACGGCCCTGGTGGGGCTGGGAGGGCACAGCTGCTGCAGATGGAGAGGCAGAATACAAATCAGGGGTGCTGGGCTCCAGCCTGGGGTTATCCAAGTGCTGCCATGAGCAGGCTGCTCTCTCTTCTTTCCTCTGATCACTGGGTGGTGGCAGAGTCCCACATCCCACTCAGCATCCCAGTGTGATTCTCCAAAGCATCCACGGCTGGCTGCGGGGACAGGGATTTAGGATTGCACCCTCCTGGCTGTGCCTCACCATCCTGTCCTGTGTGAAGTCATTGCACTGAAATTCAGCCCTGGGGCTGCACAAGGGCAGCGGCGGAGAGGAGAGGAGAGGAGAGGAGAGGAGAGGAGAGGAGAGGAGAGGAGAGGAGAGGAGAGGAGAGGAGAGGAGAGGAGAGGAGAGGAGAGGAGAGGAGAGGAGAGGAGAGGAGAGGAGAGGAGAGGAGAGGAGAGGAGGGAACAGAGTTGTGTGAGGAGGAGTGAGGCTGAAGAACGCACTGAAGTCAAGCCATGACTTGCAGCACAGAGGCTCTGCAGCAGTGAGATGTACCTGGCCACAACTCACTTTGTGGGGGACAAGATGAATTTGAGTTGCTCTGAGTGGAGCAGCCAGAAGTGGAGGGAAAACTCTCGGACTTGACCTTCAGTGTGTCCTGCAGCACAGGGGGAGATGCTCAAGCTGTGCCTCCCTCAGTCCCTGTTCCTGTCACCTGGGCTGGGAGCTCTGTGTTCACCCAGGTGAGTGGAGCCTGCTGAGCTGGCTCAGGCTGGGGGCACACAGCTGGGTACCAGGGGATCCCAGAGAGCTCTCTGTGCCACAGAATGAGGGGTACCAGGGGATCCCAGAGAGCTCTCTGTGCCACTTTTGTGCCACAAAGTGACGGGTGTATTTTAAACCAACGCTCTCTGCTCTCAGCTGCCCTCTTCCCTGCAGGAAAAGGAGTTTTTCAATGGCCTGGCTGGATCTGTGCTCAGGAGCTGATCTGACCAGTGGAGAGGATAAAATCAACACTGCTACTTTGGCATGTTATCCTGAACATCCAAATCACCACACAGATCTGCAGCCACCTCATCTCCTGCTCCCACTCCCACAGCCTCTGTGCTGGTGCCCTGAAACTCTGCCACCAGCATCAGACATAACAGCAGGCTTAATTAAAGGGTGGCAGCCTGCCAGCATCCAAGAGGCAGAGCTGAGCTGGCTGCACTGCTTTCAAAGGGATATTGGAAAAAAAACCACACTGGGAAATAGCAGGGCAAGCCTTGTCACACTGATGCTGCTGTGGGTCAAGCATCTGCTCTGCCTCAGGTCCAGCCCTTGGGAAGAAGATTTGAGCAGGGGGCTCAAGTGTGGCTGACCCCAGTCCCAGGATGCTCACAGGGACCTGATCCCAGTCCCAGGATGCTCAAAGGGACCTTCCCAGTGGGGTGCACCGAGTGGGGCTGAGTCACAGCTCCATCCTGCCCTGCTGGAGAGGGAGATGGAAAAGTGGGAGATGGAAAAGTGCAGGCTGGGCTGGAGCTCAGGAATTTATTCCTTTCTTTCACAAAATGAGATGGCACAATGCATTTCCATGGTTATCAGAGATCTCAACAGAGACCCCAGCAGGAGAGAGGGATGGTGACCACCTGAGCTGTGTCCCAGCCCTGCTGTGGAGTTTTCATGGCATCTCCTCCTCCTGATGGTCTCAGTGCAATCTGGAAGCTGGAGGATCCCCATGGATGGATACTGACAACCCCTCCTAGAGGAGAAAAAGCACTTTTGCATCTGGAAGCAACTGCACAAAAGCAGGACAAGGACAGAGGCACAGTGGGAGGAGGAAGGTGCAGCCCTGGGTACCACTGTGCAGCAGGCAGGTCCCTGTGGCACATGAGCTGCTCAGCTCCAGGCAGATAACAGACAATACCCTGATTATTGGAATGCATTTAGCACTGTGCAGTGCCTGCCTAAAGAATAGCTCTTCCAACAAAAAAAAAAAAAAGAAAAGACCAGAGAAAAAGAAATCAGCCGTCAGCTTCTGAGTCGTCGCTTTGCTTCACCCTCAAGATTTGGTCTGCTGTGTGTCCAGCATAATTATTAAGCAAGTTCTGATGGAAGAATTTTATTTACTCAACCTCAGAAAGGAAGAAAGGAATCCTTAATAGTGGATTAGATCAAAAAACACATAATTTATTTTTCAATAAGTGCTTCAGATGTAAGATCAATGGCTCGAGGCTGATTGATAGGAGCTGTTTGCAAAGACCTCAGATCTAATTGTACCCAGGCAATCACACAGACCTTTTCTTTGACCAGCACTAGACACCATCCCTCCTGTGCAGATGGGGGAAGGGACCAGAAAATAGCAATACTTTGCATTGGAGAGTTGCTCAGCAACTGCCCCATATTATTTTTGAGTTATTCTTGAGCACAGCCTCTTTTCTCTTTGATCTTCACGCAATTTTTGTTGCTGTTACCTCTCAAAAATACAATGTTTTAAAAGAATTGCATCTCCATTTGCCACAATATTTTTTTTTATATTTTTTCCCTCAAGCACAACCAAAGCCTGATGACATCAGGGACAGCAATGCATTACTTTGCAGAGGAGAGGAGATTAATGTCCACCTACTCTGCTGGAGCCTTTCACAGGGCATGGGAGACAGTGGTTTAGCAGCTTTTTCTCTACAGGGTTCACAGATGGTATTCAGAGGCAAAATAACTCCTGTGTTTAATTCCTGCCACCAAGCAGCCACTTGAGCTGGGTTTGGGAGGCAAGGTGGTGTTGGAGCTCCCATTTTGGCAGCCTTTGATCAAGAAATGGCAGTGGGGAGATTTATCAAGGGAGGAGAGTGCAGAGGGCTGGGATTTCTCACCAGGCTGTAATTCCAGACAGAGCTTGGCATGGAGAACATTACCCTACAGCCCTCCTTTGGAAGGAGCACCACATCTCGTGCATCAGTTATGATGAGCCCTGCTGATAAATGCCTTTATGTGACACAAAAAGTGATGAAACCCTGAGCTGCTCAGCCTGAACCAGAGCTGCCTCCATGCTCTGGGTGTCACAGATCCCTCGTGGGGCCCAGCAGAATGGAACTTCTGATTATTGGGGTGCATCTGATCCTTTTCTCTCTCATTCATTTTCTGCTATTGCCACACACAGAGGGAAACAAGTTCTGCACTGCTTTGGTCTCTCCTTGGTACCACACAGAGAAGAAAACAGGTAAAACACCAAGTCCCTGAAACAGATTAAAAAATAACCAAAACCCTTAAGAAACATAGTGAAGGAAATAGCCCAAGATTTTAAATGCCATTTGCAAATATGAGTCAGGAGCATCTCCTGTGAAACTGCTGCCAGCTCCACGGACCAATGATGGAATGATTCCAGCCCAGCCCCTGCTCAGGGAGAACACAGCCACTCCTGAGCCAGGTTCCAGCCCAGCCAGGGGATGTTCTCAGAGGAAAAACCAATTTCATCACTCCTCTGCCTCAGAGTAACCCTGTTAGGCAATCCCTCGCCCAGGCAGAGCTGGGGATTTCTTCTCGCCGTCCTTCCCCCCAAAGCAGCTTCTTTGTTTTGCTGCTTTCAGGTTTGACCCCCTGAAGGACAGAAAAACAAAACCCTGAAACTTGGCATGCAAATTAACCCCTGGGGCAGCGGGAGGGAGCAAATTTCTACATCTTGTAAAAATCTCAGCTGCAAAGAGCTAAAAATAGGGGTTTTTTTGCCTGGGGAATTCTAGCCTTGCCTTGTGAGTCGTGGTGCTGCAGATTATTGCATTCATAATTTAAATGTTGGATGGGTATAAAATTACTGGTGTGGGAGTTATTCAATTTCTGGTGAGTACATTTACATCAAATAGTGGCTGCACACACAAAAGATAGGAAAAAGTCCTTCCACTTGTGTTTGCCTGAAGCACTGAGAGCATATGAAGCCTCGCAAGACTGCTCTTGTGATCAGATAATGGTTTTTTTCCCACTAAAAACCTGTTATAGTTCACTCTGGCTGAAAGAGCACTTGTGTCTCCTCTCTTGGCATGGGGCTGCTCCAGGCTCATCCCTCTCCAGGCTAGAGGAACTCCCAGGGCTGATCTGAGCGCTGCCAGGGGTGGGTGATGCTTTGGAACTAAAGAAGGATTGATTCGGTGTAGATATTAGGGAAGAAAATTTTAAAAATTACAATTAGGGGAAAAAAATTATAATGATAGATTCAGTGTAGATATTAGGGGGAAAATTATAATTGCAAGAGGTATTAGGGAAAAAAAATTACAATGAAAAAAATTACAAAAAATTAGAGTGGTAAAATACCAGAACAGAAGTGATGGATGTCCCATCCCTGGAGGTGTTCAAGGTGAGCTTGGACAGGGCTCTGAGCGTGGTCTGCTTCAAGGCGTCCCTGCCTATTGCAGGGGGAATGGACCAAAACTTCTACCCCAAACCATCCTCTAATTCTATGACTAATCTGAGGAAATCCTATGATTCTGTGACTAATCTGAGGAAACGTGAGGCTCATTGGTTCCTTCCTCACCCCACTCCTTCCTGCCTCACTCTTCACTCCTTCTGGCTCCACACTCCCACAGAAGGGCTGCTATTCCTCACCTGTGCAAAGCCACTTCCAGAAAAACAGCTGGCTGCATCTGGAGAGCCATTGCTGACCCTGCTGGGGCTGCATGTGAGGGGCTGAGCAGCTCCAGCCCAGCTGCACTGCAGCAAGCAGCCCTGGCCACCCCACAGCAGCACAGCAGGGCTCCTGAGGCACCCGATAGCCAGGCAGCCTGGGGGTCTCAGTGATTTATTTATTTTTATTTTTTAGTGATGCTGTTTTAACTCAGACAGTGTGAGCCTCCCAATGGTCAGTTAGAAGTTTACTGCCTGTTGTGCCCTCTTGGACATTATTCCTGGCTGTGATGGTGCTCACAGGGGTTCTTGGATGAGGGAAGAGATGAAGATCTGACTCCATGTTTCAGAAGTCTTGATTTATTATTTTACAATAGATATTATATTAAAACTATACTAAAAGAATAGAAGGAAGGATTTCATCAGAAGGCTGGCTAAGCTAAGAATAGAATAGCAAAGAATGATAACAAAGGTTTGTGGCTCAGCTCTCTGTCTGAGCCAGCTGACTGTAATTGGCCTTTAATTAGAAACAACCAACATGGGCCAATCACAGATGCACCTGTTGGATTCCACAGCAGCAGATAATCAATGTTTACATTTTGTTCCTGAGGCCTCTCAGCTTCTCAGGAGGAAAAATCCTAAGGAAAGGATTTTCCATGAAAGATGTCTGTGACACCTGGCAGTGTAAATTCCACGCTTGGAGCCAAAACTGAGCTGTGACAGCCAGGGAGAAACCCTCACTTGGTGTAAATGAGGAGAGAGGACCTGCAAAATGCCCTTCGGAATGGCAGGGCTGGAAAATACAACAGTGCTTTGCCTCCAGAGCAGCTGTGCACAGGTAGAGCAGCTTCTCCTCCTCCCAGGCTCCCATCCCTGGATCCTGGGGATGGGGAAGGGCCCTGGGCAGCGCTCCCTCGGGAGGCTGAGCAGTGTGCCAGCTGGCAGGGCTCCTTCCTGCTGCCACGGGGCTCTCCATGGCCAGCCCAGCCTGGCAGGAGCCGCCCTGCCAGAGCTCAGGGCCTGGATCTGCACCCCTGCTCCAGGGCTGCGCCCCGCGGCCAGGGCAGCCTTTATTTGGCATGGAAATGAGGACAAGCGGGGATTTGTGCCATCAGGGTCAGCTGCAATTTCCACCAACCTGCCTTCATCGTTAGAGATGTCTGGTTTGACATTTAGCTTAGTTAGTTTAGCTTTAGTAAAAAGGTCAATTTTTTCGGACTGAATCCACCTCATTCTTCTGATACCCAATATACAAACATGAAACCAAAATTATTCATGGTACTTTAATACAAAATAAAACAAACTCCTTCCTCCACAACAGGGTCCTTTCTTTCCCTCTGACAGCCATTCTTCCACCTCATCACTTGTTTTCTCCCATTTTCTGAAAGGGCTTCCTGGACAAAAATAATGCTGATCATGTAAGAAAGCATTGTGAATATCAATGAAGGTTTCTCTTCTTTTCCTTCTGCTCCCAGTTCCTTCTCTGGGCAAAAAGTAAATAGAGTCAGCTGTAGCTGACACAGAAGCTGACGAGGGAGGCACATTAGTTTGTCTGCCTGTCGGGGATTTCTTGTGTAGCAGCTTTCAGATCCAGAGCCAAACTTCCAACTCCATCTGGGACAGGATCTGGGACAGGATCTGATTTTTTCTTTTTGTTCATGCTCAAATATCTTATTTACTTCATTACCATTTTTTTTTGGTGGAATTTCATGATGAGACCTTTTTGAAACTGTAGATTAGAATAATTTAATTTTTAACCACAGAAAATACAGAGGCACCATAAAATTAACCTGGATCTTGTTTTGATGCATATGTGTGAATTTGTAATTACTAATTAATTTGTTCTAGCGGCTGCCTAGGGACTAGTGGACAGGACTGTTATAAAGTACAGGAGACCATTCCAGCAAGTAATATTTGCATAGAAATATTTGCTGGATCAAAGGTGCTAATTTTACTGAGCTAGGGAAAATTACAAGCTAAACCAATCCATGGTGTATCAGTAAATACAGCTGACAGTTTGCTTTATACAGAGTTTTTTTATTTTTTCCTGCTTTTATTTATTTTTTTCTTTTCTTAGGTGTTGTCACAAGTCACGGGGTTAAAATCCAGGGATTTTTTTGCAAAATTGCAGGGCAGAACTGTGCTGAGCCCATTCCTGGGGTCAATATGCATCGTGAGGAGGTGCCAGCCTGGGTGCCAGGGCAGCTCTGCCAGGGGGGCACAGTGCAGATATGTCACCAGGAACACTTGGGAAATGCATGTGCATGCCACAGAGAACATTTCATTGCTGTGCCTTCATCCACAAAGCTGCAGAACGGAGAGGGAGCTGGTGCTGCCTCGGGGAAAGGCTGTGCTACTGAAACCACGGCATTGAATTTGGTGAAAAATGAGGTTAAATTAGCCAACACCAGTCACATCTAACCTGGGCAGCAGGAATCTGGCAAAGGGAATATCTAAAAGGAAATATCCCTTCCCCTGGTGCCTGTGAGGAGTTTTCCTGCACACCCTCCCTGCTCATTCCTCCTCTGAGTGACATCCTGGTGGCACAGGGAAGTTACCAAGGAAGCACTCAGGTTAAATTTTACTCCCACGTCATTTCTGACCTTGCATCAATAAGTATAATTAACTTCTATTGACTTGAGTTTCCAGAAAGAAGCCTCACACGAGCTGCTGGATTGATCCTCTGCCGCCATAGAGGGAAATGTGTCCCAAGAGAACAGGGGTCACTTGCCTCACGTGCAGCTAAACCCACATGTGGGAATTAATTCTAAATAAGATGCTTCTGTGGCTAAGTTTGACAAATGAACACCTATTAGTGTATAAAGCATCACTGACCGAAGGCAGTTCAGCTGGCAGCAGTGGTGCACAGGCATTGGTAAAACCAAATTTCTTCAGATCTGCTCCTGGAGCTCAGGAGCAGCTCACATGTACCAGCCCTTATTGGGAGGGAGTTCCTAAAAGTCAGGTTCCACAGCATCCCCCTAAGGAGCTTCCCAAATCCTACACAGGTGTGTGAAGGGTTCAAGTTGTGAGTTAAATCCCATCTATCCCATCTTCCCTCCCAAAAACCCCATGGACCCCCATCCCAGGGAAGATGATGTATGAATGTGAGCTACTTTGGCCCAAATATTTTTATCCTGAGAAAATTCTCCTGCTCATCTGTACTCAGCTCCAGGAAGAGGATTTTCCAGCACCAGAAGTCACACAGGGAACTGGGAGAATTCAGGGTTCAGCAGAGGGGTACGTCATATATTCCAAAACCTGTGGATATGGCACTTGAGGAAATGTTTTAATGCTGACAGTTGGATTTGTGACCTAAAGGTTCTTTCCAACCTTAACAACGCTGTGATTCTGTGCTTGTGTCTAGACTTTGTGAGAAAAGATGTTTTTAATAAGCTTTCTGGCTTCCTGCAGAAAGCCCCTTGCACTCTCAGGTTTTTAAGCTTTCACAACTTTGACCACAGAGATTCTCAAAACTTTATTTTACATTGAATGGAAGCGGCTCAGCCCCTGAATTGCCCTCAGCTGAATGGGTGCAGCTCCCAGGGAAATTATCACTGAAGCGGAGGATCCAGCCTGTTGTGCCTTTTCCTTTCCATGCCACCACAAAGAACATGCTTATTCAGCCTTTTAACAGGCTGCCTATTTCTACTTATTCAGCTTTTGCCATGTTCCTCATTATTTACAGATTCCTTTTCCTCTTGAATTGCTTTTCTTCAAGGTACTGGTTAAAATTCATGTGGTTTCAGCATTACCACGTTTTTCATTACAGCCTTATCAGTCTTACCAATGTCTGATTTTTAATATTTTCTTATATTAAATAAATTTCTGTGACTGTAGCTCTTTCACACTATCTTCCCTTTTTCAGTGCTAGCAGCTCAAAACAATCTATTACTGCCAATAGAACTCAAAATTGCTGTCTTTTAAAATGAGCTAGACTGCAGGAGGAAATCTTTATTTTTCAGATTATGGAAAATTTATTTGTTTCCCATTTTGCAGAGCTGCGTCAGGCTCACTCCTATGCGCATGCAGGAAGACAGAGACCTTGAAAACCCTCCCATCAACTGCTTTGATAACCTGGGGCTTTTTTGCCCGGAGATGTTTTGGGATTCCCATTCTGCTTTCAATTCACACTGTCCCTCAGTCCAAACAATCTTTCAAGTGTGGACAAGCCCCTCACTCCTCTGGGGTGGAGCTGTGGGTGCTCAGGAGGGCTGGGGGCATCTCCATGTGGACAGAGCTGTGAGGACTCTGCTGGGCAGGAGCAGGGACAGGAGCACCGAGCTGGAGCTGCTGGAGCCTTCACTGAACAAATGGGTTTGGTTTTGAAACTCCCTGGCGAGGAGCCGAGGACTAAAAGGAGCTTCCCAGAGCTGGACAACTTGCCTGAACATGTTGGGACTGAGTGACTGCTTTGGCTGCTGGAAGGTTTGGAAGAGGAGGAGGAGGGAAGAGGCCTTTGTGTCCATGGGTGATGGATGGGCTGCTGACAATCAGCATTTCTGCTGCAACATTTCCTTGAAATATCTCTACATCAACATCTCTAGGTTTTTGTTTTCCATTCTGCCCTTGTATCACCATTTAGCTTTCCCAAATCTGCTGCAGTGACAAGGGATCAGTTTTCTAAGGGGATTGTGTTTCTCCACAGGAGGGAAGCACTTGGGATTATTGCAGGTGGAGCTGATGGTTGCACCTATGCCTGAGACAGTTGCCCAACACGTTCCCCTCTAAACCCTCTGTTTAATTACTTTACCATTGCAAAACTTTGCCAACAAGGCAAAATTTCCCTGCCATCTCCTTTAGGAGGTAACTGCTCTCCTCCCTCAATGCCAATGCAGAAGGGAGACAAATACAGGGTTAAATTCTTCTCCCTGTCCAGTTTTGGGGTTTTATGGAGTTAGATTGCTAGAGAATAGCCCATGAATATTTAACAAAGGAAGAAATTGTCAATTATCCTCATTTTTGCTAAGCATGGAAATCTAGCTGAAATGCTTACAAACTTGCTTGGAGAAGGATGCCCATGCCTTCAATTAAGAACCAGAAAAAGCTACAAAAATTCAGTATATCTTGGTCATCTAATCAGTGGATTTGTCTTGCTGTGGTCCTTTTGGAGAACTCTTCCAGATCAGCTGCTCAGTCATGACAAAGGCCTGCACTGTCAGAAAATAATAATAATAATTTAAATTCCTGATTACTTTCTGTTTGTGGGGCTTTGCTTAAAAGCTGCAGCAGAAATATTTCTGTGCTTCACGTTGGGACTTCTAAGGTTGAGCAATCCAAGAGGGGTGGCTGAATTGGAGCTTATGGGGAAAAAATGTATTAATGGGCAAATAATGTATTACTGGGCAAATCAGGAAAACATTATGAACATATTTGGAGTGATCCAAATTATCCTTTAGTCCCCAAGGTTTGTACTCCTTAACGATGGGTAAATAAAGGGGTGAAATAACATGTGGGTATGGCAAGACCAGGCTGAGAAGGACCAAGAGACATCCTTGGAGGCAGCTGTGCCCACCCAAGACACTCCTCAATCCCAGGGTGTGTGAGAAATCCCCCTGGGGATTTCACTGAATGTTTACACTTGTGCCAGAGCAAGGAGCATTATCACAGGTAATTTGTGTCTCCGACATTGTCAGCACGTGGCTGAGGGCCAGGAGCTGCCAGCCTGTTTGGGGGTGAGCAACCCTCCAGAATCAACAGTAGAAGTATTTGGGGATAGCCAGAGGGAGCTCTGCAGCAAAGGGGTGGTTCAGATTTTGTGATGACTTTTGGTTCAGATCTTGTGATGATTTTTGGTTCAGATTTCCCCCGCTGCCCTTGCAGCCATTCCCTTGTCAGAGAACATCTGCATCCACCTCTGATGAGCGAGCTGCAGAGTTAATCTGCTCATCCCTCTGCTTGCTTTGCACTGAGAGCTGAATCAACAAGAGAAGATAATTTCGAGGATAAGTATTTGTGCCTCATCTCCCTCTTTCGCTCCCCACCATTTCACACTCATAGATGGCTCCGTGGACCATTTCTCTGGGGTTTTGAGGTGTCATTGAGCTGCTGTGAGTGACGGGACATGGAGGAGGTTAATGGGATGAAGGAATGGACAACCACAGGGATGATGGTTTATAAGTTATATAACCCCACAAACCTGCTTGATTTCATGTTAGCCCTTATCTAGTTACAGCATCTACAGGTAAATTTGCAGCTGGAGACCCCTGCCCCGAAAAACCATCCAAAGACTGATGAAGGAGGAGGGTTTTTAAATCTATCTCTATTTGAGAATGCCATATTTTCCTGCAAGGTTATGGCGAGCCGAACCTGCACTGTGGGATCACCTCCTAGTTAAAATGCCCTATAAATCCCACAGGTGAGAGCAGCCACAAGGTGTTCATTCTTCCCGGGGGAACCCAAAAATCCTCTGAGAAGTCGCTCGGGGAGGCGTCCCCGGCCGCGGGGGCTGCCGGTACCGCCTCATCTGCATAGCCACGCCCTCATTTGCATATGCCCTGCGCCATTGGCCAGCGGTCTCCCCAGCGGTGGCGCGGCCCGGGGCGGTCAGGCTCGGCGCCTCATTAGCATTCGCCCCGCCTTCCAGCGGGGAACGGGGAGCTGATTCGTTGTCTTGGCAACGGCGGGGCGCGGTCGCGCTCTGCGATTGGCGATGGCGCCTGTCAATCAACCGCGGCCAAGGCCGCACTTCCGCCTCGGTGTCCGCGGTGCCGTCGCTGGAGCCGGTGCAGGTAACGCCGCGGGCCGGGCCCGGGGCCGCCGCGCTGCGCTCCGCGTTCCGCTACCCCGGGGCTCCGCTCCCCTCGCCGGCCCCAGCGCCCCCACAGCCCCGCTCGGGCCCGGCTCGGCGGTCCCGTCCCGTCCTCAGCGGGCCGCGGGCCGCGCTGTCAGTGCGGCGGGGGCGGGCGGTGGGGCGGCCGCCTCAACGCTTCTCTCCCGTCCCGGCGGCCCGGGGGGCCTTGATCTGCCGGGGTGTCTCGGGGCGCTGCGGGCCGCAGGCCCGACCTGCAGCGTGGGCAGCGCTGGGCTGAGGTGCTGAGCCCTGCCCGGTGCTGCGAATCCTGCCCGGTGCGGAGCCGTGCCCGTGCAGAGCCGTCCGCGGTGCTGTGGATCCTGCCCAGTGCAGAGCCATGCCCGGTACCGTGATTTAACCCCGTACCGTGATTTCCCCCGGTACCGTGATTTAACCCAGTACCGTGATTTAACCCAGTACCGTGATTTCCCTCGGTACCGTGATTTCCCCCGGTACCGTGATTTAACCCAGTGCCGTGATTCCCCCCGTGCCGCGATCCCGTCCCGGCCCAGCCCTGCCCCGTGCCCCCATCCCGGGGCCGTGCAGAGCCGCGGTCAGTGCCGCTCTGGCAGCCCCAGCCTTGGGATATTTCTGATTTTCCCAGATTTTTCCGATCGCTTTCGCAGCTGGGTGTTGAGCAAAGGAGGCTCCGGCGCCCCGCTCCCCAGAGGAATGTGCTGGGCTCGCTTTCAGCACATTGCAGAGCCTCAAGGGGCCTTTTAGGTCACAGCTGAAGCAGTTGGGGTTCATTTGGGGTTGGTTTTTTATTTTTAATTTTGTTTTTCAGTTACCTACTCGATGTTTCTCTTACAGAGAACAAGAAAAGCAAGATGGGAAAAATAGGAGGAAAAAAGGCTTTTTTTTAAATAACATGCCACCAGAACTTCTGCATGGTAATAAAGGTATAAGATGCCATTTATTTAATTTGGTTATTGATCATGTTTGTGCTCTCTGTATGTTTGAGTTCAGGACTTCTTTTGGAAGCAGTTTGTTACTGTGCAGCACTTGCAGGCCAGAATTTCAAATGTAGTTTCAAAATCACCTCCTGGCTTTTATGTGTGCAATAACTTCGTGTTTCCTCTCAGAAGTAGCTGCCAAAGCGTGTTGAGTGCAAGCAGATACTTCTTCCATTTACTGTGAATTTTCTCAGTATTACATAGCCTTCATTTGAGATTCCAGGAAAGTAAAAAGGAAGCATGGTAGATCTGCAGTGTTGCTTTGCACCACTCTTCCCATAGTGTTTCCTTTTCTAAAGCTTTGCGTGCAAGGAAAAATAAATTTGGTCTTTCCAGCTTAACCTTCTGCAGTTCTATAAATCCACATTCATTTTGCCATCTGGGGGCAACCACATGTGTTATCAGCTTAACAAACTTTACACCAGCGTGCTCAGGGACTTCTGAAACCTCAGGGTAATTTCTGGAAGCAGTGACTTGGGTCACTTCCAAACATCAGGCGCTGTGCCGTGGGATGGGACCAGGAGAACTGGCTAAACTAGCATGGAAGCAAGAAATTCCAAGTGCTGATTTTCCCCTGAATAACCCCTTGGGTTTTCAGTTACAGTAAACACAGCTTTTTCTTAAAATAGTTGTGGAGCCATACACATGTTTGAGCACATGACAGAGAGCTGAGGGCAGTCAGGGAGAGGACCAGCAGTGATTCTCATTGAACCAACAGCGCCTCATGATGAACTTGTAACTTCAGGAAGTCCTCAAAAGGAAATGCTGAGATGTCTGCTGTCCAGGAAAAAATATGGCATTTTTCATCCAGAACTGGCTCTTCAGCCATGCCAAAATTATCTGAGAAACAGAAGGCAAAATTTGGAGATAGAAAATGGTGATAAGCCAACAAACCCTACAGGCAGGTAGGGACTAGATGGGCTGAAGGTTTCAGTTGGTGCAACATTGAAAAGCAGTGTGGTTATTTGTTATTTGTTTGCTGACACATTTTGGTAACTGATCACAGAAGATCGTTTCCACCCTTGGATGGTTTTTTTTCAGTCACTTTCAGTACTGTTACTGCTTTCCATGATAGGTACTTGCTGGTAGATCTTATGACTGGAGCTGGTATTTCTTTCAGTCTTTCTTCTTGTGAATTCTGCTGTGTGAACTTCACATATGCTGACCTAGAACAAAGGTGGAAAGCTTTGCTTTCTGTTATCTCAGTCTTGGCTGGAAAACGTCCCAATCAGGCTTTTTTTGCTTTGATAAGGCTATATTTTTAAATCACTGTTTGTAGTGCCAGTCAGATGATTTTTTTTTTTTTGCTGTTGTTTGAAAGCAAGATTAGCCTGCAACTACGCTGAATTTTTAAGCAGTTAATTTATTACCTTTGATATTTGAAGTAGCTTGTCCTTGAACAAATGCAATGTTACATCATGCTGTTCATATCTAGGCCTTCTGTTTATGAGGTGCCATTTTTCTAGTCCTTCACTCAGCATCAGTTTTGTCACCTGTCTCATGGAAATATAAGAAATCTCTGTATTTGACACTGATATGATGTTGTAAAATGCTTAGTGTTTAGTCTCTTCTTTGTGAAGTAACTAAAATGTTTGGTTCTTAAAATTCTTGGAAGAAATGCACAAAATGAGGCATGCAAAGAATATGTGTTAAATTAGGAGTGCTCAAGAACTGGAATGTTGCTGCTGAGCTTGCAGATGTGCAGCTGATCACATGGATATCTTCTCCAAGCTGAATAAATTGGAAAGTGGGAGCAAGGAACAAATTGGTCACTCTGTGTCTGCCACTTTGGAGATAGGGGACTTTGATGTTCTTTCTGTTGCAAAAAAAAATAGAGGTTATGCTTTATGGCAAATCTTTAATGAGTTTCATTATTTTATGGAATAGACCACCACAGAACTTGGAATTCAAGAATTCATTATCTCAGTCCTTGCATCTTAATAATTACTGTGCAGACCAACGTATGATGATGTAATTATTTACTTTGTATCTTTAAAGGCTTGTAAAAGCAAATTGCAGGAGAGAGCAACAAGCAATTAGATTGTGTCAAATGTGGCTTACCATAACTTTCAGTTATACTCTTTAAAAATGTATTGTTGATTCAGTGCACAAAGATAATGTCTTCATTTTCAGGATCAATAAGTTAAAAGAATAGACTAAGCTTACTTAAACTTGATTTTTTTTTTCTTTACTTAAATACAGTTACAATTGGAAATTCATTTGCTGGTCTAGACAGATCATTTAGATTAATTCAGTTTATTTTATTATGCACATAATTTAATGAGACAGGTTTGTAGTAGATTGCAGCAGCTCTCCATTCAGAAAATGCAGAGGCTGCAGAGTGTTGTGTTCCTGGCCTTGTTTATCCATCTGCTGGGAGGGAGGGTTCACAAAAGGTGAATTGTCCCTGCAGCTGCAGAAGCAGAGCTGGACTTTTCAGTCTTGGCCCTCTTGGTTCTGCAGTCCCAAACTTGGGCTGTCTCTGCTCTGTGGGACACGTAGTGGCTGTGCTTGGTGTTAGAGCAGAGTGCTCTCTGCTGTTCCTGCTCCAGTCCAGTTCCTTTGCTGTGCTGGCCAGTTTTGGATGAGATAAAGGCTCTTGGAGTGCTCTGAACCTCTGGGGTGTTGTAAAGTTTGTGTGCTTAGGTTGTTTGTCAGGAAATGTGTTTTTGTGACTGGATAAATAACGTCATTATATTTTTACGAGTGTTATTTTTACACTTCTGAGTAAATTCTTTTAGGACTCCCAAAAGAATCTGTTAGTAGGTCTCACAGTGTTTTGATTCTAGTGATAGTTACAGGCAGTGGAGGTTGAAGGTGGGTGAAGTGTGAGAATTCTGAGGTGTCTGTGCTTCACATCCCTGTTCAGCTCAGTAAATCACTAACCAGCTCCTCTGCTCCCTACAGCGTGTCAGGGCAGCCAGGTGAGGATCAGAATCCCTTGAGTAGCTCTCAGGGATGAATCTTGTGTGTGTTAAGGCTGCAGAGAAACTCCCTCTCCCTCCTGTACCTCAGGGGCCCTTCAGCAGCCTGTGCTGGCTGAAAGGAAAACTTATCCAGGAGAGCAGAACTGCCCCATGCATGGATTCCTTCTGGGCTGTGCACTTGAACAATGAAACTGCTGAGTGGTTGTTCAGTAGTGGAACAGAAATGTTGCCCATCTGTAGAGGTGTAAATAACTTTGTTTACATGCTTTTGTTTTAAACAAAGTGCTATACTTGTTACCCAGGTGGGTTAATGTTACTGAGCACATAGCTGGGTGGGTTCTTCATTAAAACTGGGCTCTAAATGGAGATATTTGTCCTGTTTTGAGGAGTCAAAGTTAATTTTGTTTAATTTTTAAGCAAAGAGAATGGCAACCTTATTCTGGAATCCAGTAGGTATTTACTGTGAATGCAGCTTTAAAGGAAATTCAATCATAGCATAAAATCTGACTTCTTAAAACGCCCTTCAGAAATTGTCTGTTAGCTGTGTGCAGGTGCTCATGCTGTGGAATCTGTGTGTGTGAGGAGTTGGTGGTAGGCATAAAAATATGGTTTCTTCTTCTACTGTAGGGCTTTGCACTGGGTTAGTCACTCTCATCCTCCTGCTTTATTTGCAATATAATTGCTGCCATAATTGTCTAAGAGTTTCTGTGAAAATTATTTCCAAAGTACCTTGTGCAGAGTGAATATAAACCTGCAACTTCCTGGAGAGAATGAGTCCACAGAGACAAAGCTGCCTTTGAGGAGGAAGATCTATGAACTTACACATAGAACTATTTTTGCTGTTCTAGGGGTTTTCTCCAGTGATATTTTATGCTGAAACTGTCTTCATGTTCATAAGCTTTAGTGATCAATTTGCAGGGGTGGTTGCATTATGATGAGAAATACCCAAGCATTCTTAATTTAATCTTCAAAGAAGTGTTCCTAAATGATTAATTATGTATCCACTGACACTTGTGTGCAAAGCCACTGTGCTTGCAGTTATTGATTACTTCCCACCTTCTCTCTTGCAAGTAAGATAAAACAGATCCCCAGGAAACAACTAAGAAATAACTAGTTGTACAATACAGTATTGAATGATTTATTTTTGAACAGTGTGGCTAGAAATGAGCTGATTTATCACTCCTGATCAAACCTAGCATTATGCATCATAATGCTAGAGGTATGCAGAACAGAATTCTGTCATCTTTTACAGTCATGGGCCATGAAATAGTTTCCAAGGGAAGGTTGCAGAGTCTGAAAAATGCTCTATCAGATGCTCTCAGGTGGAAAAATGTCTCTGATATTGAGGTAGTGTTAAGAAAGGAGAACATTTACAGAGTTCTGTATGAATTTCAATGCAGTGTTTTGTATAAAAAATATTAATCTGCTGGAATCAAATTTCTTTGATCTGTTTGTTACACTGAGGGAAGTTCTGCAAGCCAAAATCCTTGGCTATAGAACAGAACTTTTGGTGAAGTGAAAGTGGGGAATAGCCATTGATTCCATAGGTAATTGAGATTATTCTGGGAGGATTTTTTCTGTCCAGATTCATCTTTACAATCTTTATGCTAAATAAATAATGCTTGTGGTAGCAGCACTGGAGCTTTGGGCTGGGACAGTGATTAATGTGTGGGACAGTTACTGTCATTTGTTCTGATGCAGAAACAGGTTTTGTGGCATTTGCTTCTTTGAAAGCCAGACTTGTAGTGCTCCAGTTGTCTCTTAATTCCTGTGAAGCATCACCAAAAATTGGTATTTCTGAGAGAACAGAACGTGATTCTGCCTGTCATAAATGGCTCAGCTCATTTGTTCAAAGCTAACCTCTCAGATGTTCAGTTTGTTGTCACCATTGTTTCAAGTGCTGGCACTGAAATGTCCCCAGGCCATTTAATAACTCCCAGCTCCATAAAAGCCTGTGGTAGGGACAGCTGCAATCTCCCAAGAAATGCAAAAGTGACAGTGGCCTGAGTGTTCAGCTGATCTCCCTCAGCCTCTCTGCACTTTATTTAACAGATTTGAGAAGGAAGTTGCCCTTGTCTTGCTGTGGTTGCAGAGAACTTTATCCTGCCAAGACATCTGGCAGATGGTATTGCATTCAAACTTTGGACTAAAACAAATCTCACTTGGTAAAGAAAATCCTCTCCTGGGTTCTGCTGTCTGTGTGGCTGTTCTCTGGCTGAAGAGAATTGAAGTATGTAACAGTTCATCTAAATTGCCAATTAAATTTGCTTCTTGGCTAATTTTTGTGGATGTTTCAGATCCAGTGTTGCTGGTAATCTAATTTCATGAGTCAATTAAGATTCATCTTTGCTGAAGCTTTCATTCAGAGATGAAACACTGCAGTTTGATGTTTTCAGGAGATGTGTATGAATTAAACACACATGAATATTTATCTGTTAGTTCAAGTTATTTATTCCTGTCCCTTGAAGTACTACAGCAATGATTTATTTCAGCTGGCAACTCAAGAGATGATGGGGTTGGCTCTTCTTCCAGCAGTCATGTTGTACACTGGGGGATTTTGTTCTTTTTTTTTCCCCATTTCTTATTTTTGCTGTTATTATGAAGGATGTGGATGTTTGATCTTCTTTTGGCTCTTTGGGAGTCTCTTTCTGGACAGAAGGTACATCCTGAACTGAGGATGTCACAGAATCACAGAATTATTTGGGTTGGGAGGGACCTTAAAGCTCATCTCATTCCATCTCCTGCCATGGTCAGGGACACTTTCCACTGTCCCAGGTGCTCCAAGCCCTGTCCAGCCTGGCCCTGGACACTGCCAGGGATCCAGGGGCAGCCACAGCTTCCCTGGGCACCCTGTGCCAGGGCCTCAGCACCCTCACATGGAAGAATTTCATTCTAATATAAAATGTAAACCTGCCCTCTGTCTGTTTAAAAAGTCACATTCTCCCTTGTCCTTTTCATATCAAAGTAATGAAAATGTTTTTCATGAGGAAGGTCCCAAGTGACTTTTTTTTCCTTCTTCTTTTTTCTTAATTACTTGTGATTTTTCTCTTTTTATGTTAAGAAACTCAAATGATTTTAAAATTTGCTGTGGAAATGCACACCTAACGAAACCGTGATAGGCATGTGAAAAAGCTGATGAATGTGCTAGTTCATGAATTCTTTGGTGGCACTCTCAATTCCAGGGAATTGAACTCCTACCACCCTACCTGCTCGTGCTGGTGAACCTCTGGGGTTATTTTAATGACTGCTTATTGGTTCTCCACTTCCTTTTACTTAAATGCTTCTGGATTTCACAAGTAGATTCAATATCTGTGTAATGAGCAGAACCAAGTGTTTTAATATATATCATGTAGAGCTAGAGCATGTGATTTCAAAGCAAAAAAAAAAAAAAAAAGGATTTTTAATTTAGCAGGGTGATGTCAGCAAAGCTTTCCAGAACTGCTGCATGATGAGAAATTTCAGCTTGAGGTCTGGAGCAAAAAGGCACTGCAGCTGTCCCCAGCCAGCTTCAAACCTGAGCTTGCTGAGCCACATTCCAGCCCTGTGAGCCACTCATTGTAAATGCTGCTCGTTCTATAGAAATGTAAATGTTTCTTTAAGGAGGAGTAACTTTTGCTTATCCAGCTGGGTCTTTGTTGAGGATTAACCTGGAAGAACAAGTTAGGATAGAGGAACTAGTCAGTCAGATTAATTTAGGGTAGTTACAGGTTGAAATTTTTACAGGGATACAAATTTTTGGGGTTCTTTAATTGATGTATAAGTTCCTAGGATCCAGGAACACGGTTGAAATAAGTTGGTTGTTTTTGTTACTTTTCTCCTGAAAAATGAAATTTGACAGGGAACAAGCCTACGAAGTGACAAATTTGAGGGATTACTAATTTCCCAAGATAAAGGCAGTGTGTTCCCACACACTGGTTTTGGAAGCAGCCCTGAAGGTGGAATGTGCATCTCCTCTCAGAGATGCTCACATGCACGTCACAGAATGCCTGGAGCACGTTAGGCAGTTTATCAAGCGATTTATAAAGTGATTTGCAAAGTCTTGCACTTTTGTTGTCCTGGTTTTAAAATAAGTTCAAGTGGGAGGAAATGGTTTAAAATAGGAGTTGTGCAGAGTCTGGGCCTGGTGTATTTCTGGAAGGGAATTTGTGTGCCTTCTACTGCTGGGGACTGTGACCTTGTAGGGGACACTGCGACCTGCAGAGAGCTTTGCATGCAGAGGGTGTTATTGGCAGCCACATCAGCTGGGGCTGGTCACTGCCGAGTGACAGGTTCAGCTCTGTGCCTGACAGAGCACTTTGTGGGGCATTATTCAGCACCACTTTGTTCCTCCTTGCTCGTGGGCCCTGGCTGGGACTGTGGCTGGTGGGAATCGTTTGTTACATGCTCTGCATCCAGGCTGTGGAGAAGGGAGTTTGCTCCTGAGCTCCTCCTGGGACCTGGATGGTGTTTGGGAACTGCCCTTTCTGTTTGTCCCCTCTCCTGTCACAGATCTAGTTCTGGAAGGCAGGAATTCTGGAATTCTGAGTAATCTCTCCCCTCTGTAGAACCTATTTCAAGGTGTGCTGTGGATGTGTTCCTGCAGTTTTTACTTCAGCTGCATGCTTTGTTTTGTCCTTTGCATTTGCAAAATCCTTATGTTCTTTAAGAAAGGGGCTATCCATGGTCATCAGTCAGGAATGTGTGATGAACTATGAGAATTTAAAGGGGTTTTAATGTTATCACAGTGCCATAGGATGGTTTGGGTTGGAAAGGGCCTTAAAGCTCATCTCATTCCATCTCCTGCCATGGAACATAATAAATAAATTCGTACCAATCCATTAGCCATAAAATATGAGGAAGTAGATAAGCTTTGTTGCTTATCCTGTTAACCATCCTGGTTGTGGCCAGGGTTGTGTTGGCATCATTAAATGAGGATTTTCCAGTTCTCTTAAGGTGCCTGTACTTGCAGCTTTTCTCTGTTATTGATAAGATGGTTTGGTGGGTGCAGCTGGGCTGAGATCCCCCAAGAAAAGCACATTTCTGGGTGTCTGTCTCTCAGCTGGGCTGAGATCCCCTAAGAAAAGCACATTTCTGGGTGTCTGTCTCTCAGCTGGGCTGAGGGCTGAGATCCCCTAAAGAAAAGCACATTTCTGGGTATCTCTGTCTTGGGCGCCCAGGCCCAGCCCCTTGGCCCTGCCTGGAAAGTGAAGCCCCCTGAGATAATTTTAGCCTGTAAAGCAGCAAACCTCAGCTGCTGAAAGTGTTCTCTCAACAAGTGGAATCTGTGTGGAAGCCTGTTTGTTACATTCCTGTTGATTACTGTGTATGCAGGAAAATTTCCAAGCTTTGTGTTCCTTGTGCTCTGTAGCACTGAAAGGTGAGACCATGACAGGATGTTTATCTGTGTGGAATATTTTCCAGGAGAGCAGCTGGGCCTGGGCTCCTGGAGGTCTGTCTGACACAGGAGTGGTGCACTCTTCTTTCAATTTTGATAAAAACTGCCCACCTCCCTTGCTGGTGTGCAGGTAAATTCTTCTGGGAACATCAGGGAATGGAAGAGGAAATACAGATTGCATACACTGAATATGAGGCCACCAGAATGTTTTTGTCTTCTGGTATTTCAGCCTAGTTAAAAGTAACTTTTGCTGTTACTCTTAGTAAGAGAACAGGATTTAATCCCATTTTTTTGGCTCATGAAAGCTGAATGCTGTTATCACTGTGTGTTCAGCTACATGCAAATTCATGTTAATCTCTGCTGTATAAAGAACTGAATGTAAAAGAAGTGATGCAAGTGGGAAGTTATTCCTAGTGTAACTCAGCAAAATACATTATTTTTTTTCTTTTTTAAAATGTTCCTAACACTTAAGGAAAATTTGTAACTGTAATTATTTAAAGTGATTTCAGTGTGTATTTTGTATATAACTTACAGGTTATGATGGAATTTTCAAAGAGCAGTGAGCTTCAGGTGTGGTGTGAGGTAGATGTCAGGACAGCACAAGATAACTTTGCTTTTCATTTGTCTCTGATTCTGGTCACTTCATTTGTACTTGGTGAGTGTTTTTATGGGAAAGCTTTGTTGTCTCTGCAGTGAAACTGTGGGATGTAGTTCCACTTCACAAGGCCTTTTGTAATGCAATTATTATTGTGCAGGACAGGGGAGAGGAGAAACTGGCATTCATCTGTATGACCTTATTTATTCAAGGCTCTTAATGATATATGACAGTTTTGTAAATCATAATTTTTATTTCTTAATGCCTTCTATACAAGACTAAACAGAAGAAGGGAAGATGCAAGAAACCATGGAGAAAATAATGTAGTTGTAGTCCTGATCATGAGAGGGCTGTGTCTTGTACATATATAAGTTTCCTTCTGGAAATATTGCCAGCTGTTTTGCTAGAAGGATGCAGTTCTTGCAGACAATTGAAAGCATAAATGTCTTGCTTCTTCAAAGACACTTGGAGGGTGAGGACTTGTAAATATGATATTGCTGGTGCAGAGATTGATATAAAATCCTATAGTAGCAAGGAGATGGGAGGTTCCTAAGGGAAAAGTGACAAACTGAAATACCTATCCTTGAAAGACATTAACCACTTCAAGGCAAACATAAATTCATTAATTTAGATGAGTCTCATAATGGGCTGGTTTAGCTCCTCCCTCTGAATGGACAGTTAGAAGAACTGAATGTATGAGACATTCAAACAGCTTTTGTTCTGGGCAGTGAGGGGAAAAAGACTTGAAACACAGTCTGGTTTCTTGCGGAGAAAAAGAAGGAATTGGCTTCAAACATGGTACACTCTTCTCCTAGGAGCAGAGTGCACTTCTGCCTTTGTTTCTCTTAATTGGAATGGAATTGTGCAATTATAATTACTCTGGAGAAAAAACTGTCACAAAAGCAGTGGAATCTTCAGGATCAGAAAAAATTGAGAGTGACAGATTGGGGTTGTTTTGGGGGAGATATTGATAGCATTGCCATACTGTCATTTATTGCTGTGTACTTGGCTCATTGTTGGAACCTGGCGGACGTTTGTAAGAATGAAAACAAAATTTTCTCATTCTTCTCCTTAAACTAAAATTGGGTGAGGTAAAAATATTTGCATTACACCATTGTCAACCATCTGGAAAAAATCTAATTTAGTTCATCCATAAAGTAAAGGTGGAATGCTACATAAATCTGTAAGTTATTTGCAGAGTGCGTGGTTCTATTGAGGAAGAGTTTGTCGGTTCTTTACATTCCTTTTAAAGGGAAAAATCTCCACTTTTCTCTTGGAGAGTGCATAGCAGTAGCCTGACAGAACTTCTCCCAGGGTCTCTACATATTGATTGCATGGTGTAGAGTCAGGCCCAGCATTTTCATGCAGTGGTCAGACTTTGAGATACCAAGGTTCTTGTTCCCAGCTTTCTTGGTTAAAGATGCATTAAGGCTTATCCTCTTGCTAAGGAGAATTTTTGGTTTGCCAGCTGGCTTTTTCTTCTCTCAGTTCTCTGTTCCTTCTAGCTGTACTTGCCTGAAATTTAACTTGCTGTAAATAAGATACATTTTGCAGTAATGTATGTGAAGTATTTATACAGAGAGAAGTGTGACACAGTAAATCAGCTGTTCTTGTGGCAGGTAGTAGTTGTCTTCAAAATTACTGTGGTTATCAAAGAAAGCTGTTTACTTATGAATGCAGAAATCCATCTTTTGCCATGGGAAGAAGCAGAAAAATTAGTGTTTGTCAAGTGTGAGCGTTTGTACACAGGAGAAATGTGGAAGCTGCTAATTCTGTTTCCCTGTCTTGTCAAATAGATCATCTGAAGCAGCTGGATATTTGCAAAAGAAGACCCTGACAGCACTCAGATACTTTAAATCAAGTTCAAGGATGCATTAGAGAGAGCTGCAGTGGCTGCACCAGATTTCACCCTGAAGGATGAACAGTGAAGAGGAGTTTTATGATGCCGTTACGGGTGAGTGGTGGGCACGGTGCCAAGGGGATAAAACCCCTATAAATTGCATTGTCTGTGTGGTGGGGGGCTGGTAATGGATGGCTGTTAATAATAAATCAAAAGTGAACTTGGGTTGGTAAAACTTGTAGTGCTGTCTTCTGAAAAGCAGAAAATTGTAGCTCGTGTTCAGGCTTGGAAATGAGGGGGTTTTTTGTTAAAGCTTAATGCCAGTTATTATTTCATCACTATAACAGTCTTTTAGTGGCCAGGTCTTGCTTTTATTTTCTGTGAAAATCAATTTGATAGCAGCTTGAGTAGTGGGCCCTTTGAAAGGTGAAGTATTTCCTGGGGGTTGTTTTTATTGTTATTGTATTTATTTTTTTATTTTAATGGAAAACTTATCCTAAAGAATTGAAGTAGAAAATGTTTTTCTAGTCAGAAACAATTTGCTGTAAAAGTATGTTTTCAAGATAGGGAGCCAAAAGTCTTTGCAATCCTATTTTCTCTAAAAAAGCAAACATGAATCACTTCACACTTGAGCAGTGTATCAAATAGTACTTTGCTTTCAACTAATGAGAATGAATAGTTATTTATAAGAGCTTTAGATGGCTTCAGTGGTGAAATAAAATGCTTGAAGTATTTTAATAAAGAAAAAGGAAATCCTCTTAAAGATTTCAAACAATTTTAAAGATTTCCACTGAAATGTCCCTCAAGAAATCCTGTAGCAGAGGTGAAATGAGAAATACTGAGTGCACAGTAGTTAATATAAAATCACAGGAAGAAAAAGAGAATAATGGTAAGTGTGAAAGCTGTAGGAATGGAAGCAGCATGGTAGATAGAAGTGGGTAAGGTAGACTTAGACATGGTTGGTTGGAAATTCATGTGAGGAATAAACAGAGGGGGCTGGGTGAAACAGTGTGACTGACAGCAGACTGTACAGGACTTGTCACAACTATGTCACAGAGGAGAGAGGAAATTTGGTTTGCATTCATGCCAGCTGGGAGTGATGGGGACTAGTACTCCAGATTCATCTGTAAAATCAAACCATTGTACCATTTCTATGTGTCATTAATAATGGTGAGCTCAGGGTTACTGCCATAAATGAGCTAGATTTTTTTTACACTGAAAAAGATGTGAAAAGAAATGTACCTCTAAACATGAGGTCTGTGTTGTTGATGGTGATGCATTCCTTTGTCCCTTGCTGCAGAACTGCACAGCCCTTGGTGTTTGGCTCATCTGCATTTAGACTCTCTGGTTTTGTCCTTTTTTCTCTTCTTCCTCTTTTTCCTCCCACTGGGGTGTTGTGTATCAGTTCTGTGAGCACTCCTTGTTCCATCCTCATCTTATTCTTTCACAGGGGTGAACGTGCTGGCAAGAGATAAGTTTATATCTATATGTATATATGTGTATATATGTATATATGTTATATGTGTTTTTTGGAGCCTGGTACTTGGTTTAAGAGGAGTGCTAGGTTTGGAATACTTTGCTTCAGATTGGTTCTCCCTCAGGACTGTCTGTCTTTAAGGACAGATGCTCAATGCCTTTCTCCAGCTGGGTGCTTTAGGAGATGCTGACAGTTTGATGAGTTATTTGCACAGACCTAGTGAGGTCAGACCTGATTCTTTGTGGCTGTGTCTTGTCCAGGTCATTCAGAAATGTGACACCAAGAACCACTGTGAATGGGCTCTCTGCATTCATGTTCCCTGGCTGCTGATGTCTGTGGTAATTCTCTGCTCCTGTTAGCACTGTGGATCTTTCACGTGGTGCTTTAGTGAACTTTTAGGTGTAAATGGGTCCTGGTAGTGCCTGCCTGTCTCTTAGTTTTGTAATGGTCTGGACATGGCAGGTGTAGGTGCAGTACTCCTAGGAGATCAAGTCCACAATCACAATTCTTTCTGAGCCAAGGTGAGCTTCCAGGTTTCCCAGTGAAAACTTCAGGATTTGAGGTTCCAAATTCTGATTAAAAAAAAAATGAAATTCCCTTGGCAGGCTCCTCAGTCTGCTCTTTCCAAGGATGCTCTCCTTGTTTTTAGGTCAGATCAGTGGAAGGGCAGAAGCTGCCTTCAGATGTGCTTAATCTGCTCAAAGTCTAGGGTTGGGATGTGGCTGCCAGGAATGAGCAGATTTTCCAGCTGTGTTTTAGTGTTGAGATGAAAACAGTGTGTGCACCATACTTTTCTCTTGCTCCTGCTGCATCCTAGGCCCTGCTTTCCCCAGAAGGAGCTGCAGTGTGTTCCCAAAGTTCACTGGTTTTAGGAATTGGGTGCTGGGGTTTGTTTCCTGTACCAGGCTTAGAGCATTTAAACTGTGTGGGAGTCACTCCAGAATTCTGCAGCACACTCAGCAGCAGCCCAGGTAGTTTCCTGCCTCCTTTAAGGTAGTATGGACTCACTCCTTGAGGAAGTCTCAGCTTTTCCATAGTTATTAATTAATGACATCCACTTGGAGAATACAAATGTCTCCTAAGGAGACCCCTGATTTTTGTAGTGCTGGATTTAACTCCTTGGCTGAGAAGTTTCCTGTTTCTGACACTCCATCTCATCCAAAGGACATGGTCATGGGAGGGCATTGTGTGCTGTGTGCTTGGGAATCATCCTCCTGGCACATGGTTTGTCCCTGACAGGATGATGATGGCACCTGGGGAGCTGCAGCATGGACTGGGGTGTTGATGAATCAAGGGGATGGATGAGTTGGTGACAAAGTTTCATGGGGAGAAGTTTCTTTGCAGTCAGAGGTTATTAGCATTGCTGACACCTGACAGCCTTCCCTGGTGAATGAGTACTCCCCTAGGGAACGTTTCCTGTGATCTCAGTTCATTCCAGACGTCACAGCTGCCAAGAACCTGCTTTTTCTCAAATTCCAGTGGCCACCTTCTCTGAGGCTGGATCAGGATAAAGGTGGTCTGTGGGGGCCTGAGTTAACTTATGTATTGTAAATATATGAATGGCAGTGAAAGATCTTTGTATTGTATTAGTGACCCTGCCCTGATTCTAGTTATTGTAAATGGGCTGCAGCTGTGATGTCCTTGATTGGGCAGCAGCTGTAGCCCATGGAGGTAGCTGAGATAAAAGGGGGCGGGGTGGTCAGGGAGAGCCTGGGAGAGGAGCCCTGACCGAGAAGCAACAACACCACTGCTGTGAAGATCTGCCGTGAGAAAACCACCAAGAAGCTATGAGACTCAGGAAATATAATTATGCAACAATATGAATACAACAGTGGTCAATCCTTAGATTAATTTCAAATTCTTTGAGGTTTTCTGTGAGACAAGGTGCATATAGCTTTGCTCTCTGTCACCTTGGGTGTGTTAATGCCATTACAGACTTTGTAAAGACTGTATGCCAGCAGGGACCTCTTTTGAGCTGTATCCTTCATTAACATTGTCAGGTATCTTTTTGCCAAAGTGTTTTGTGGAAGTGTTGCCACAAAGCAGGAAAATACGTGGCTGTTTAGCAGGGTAATTTATTTTTGAGAACACAAATAATTTAATTTTGCTTTTTTAAATATTAGCCTGCAGTTCCACAGAAATGCGTTCTGTGCCCATGAGGCTCAGCTGGTTCATCCAGCCAGGTTTATTTGTGAGGGTGTTGTTGCTCTCAGGTGGGGAGGAGGAAGTGAGGCTATCTGCCAAACTGATATATTTTCCTTCTGTCTGGATCAGACTGAATCAATGCCTGTGTAAGAATTGCAGATGTTGTGAAAGGCCAACCTGCCTCCATCAGCTACAGCTTGTGACAATGGGCTTATTTTGGAAAGGGGAGAATGGTTAATTTCTGGCAAAGAAAAACAATCCCTCTTGCTCCACTTGCTGTCTGCATTCCAGCATGTTTACCCCTATTCCTTTTTTATATCTGAGGGCTCTCAATACCCAGGTGTTTTGATTCCCCTTCTGCCCTGGCTGACAATAATTATTGCTCAGGGAAGTTGCTGGGTGTCCCAAGGGGAGGTGATGTCCCTGCCCATGACTCAAGCAGGGCCTCTGCTGCCTTGGCACACTCGGAGTGGACTCAGTTCATTTGCAGGATGTGGAAGAGGAAGGCCAAGAGAACTAAAGTTACTGGCAAGTCATTTTTCTTTAAGCTCTTGAAATAGATTTATGTTGGCACCCAACTTAAGTATTTTACTTTGAAAGTTTAAGACTTTTTAAAAGCTTTTATTTCACTCTTAACACATGTAAGTGGGACTTCTGATTAAGCTAATTGTATTTCTGTCTCTGGTTCCCATCCTCCTTTTAAATCTCCATTTTTATCCTCACTCCCAGTGGCTTTTCAGTATGAAAACTGTCCTGTAAGTAACTCTAACCTACTTGGTTTCTCAGCTTCAAAGCTTTATTGGCAGCTGGTGTAAGGCTCTTTTTGCAACTTAGAAAAACTACAACAATCACTTCTGTTTTTCTTCCAGATCTACTTCCTCTCCATAAAACAGTGTCTGGATAGTTCTTAATAGAGCTATAATACCTAGAACTTCATTGAGAAGCACCTTCCTAATCTTTCTCAATGGGCTTGCAGGGGATAAGTCATGTGATGCCAAGGTGGAAAGTGCAGCTGCAAGTCTGTGATTATCTCCCTGTGTACCACAGTGGTTTTGGTTTGGTGTTTTTTTTAAAGTAATTAGGTGGAAGTGCAGTCTAATAAAAGCAGACTTACCCTTCTGATGTACTTCCTTTTCTGGAGCAGGGATTTAATTTTTGTTGTTTTTTCTCCAAGACACTCATTTGAGTTGGCATTTATTTACTTACCAATGACATATTGTTGTCCATAAAAATATATATACTCCAAATTCCTCTTGTGCTTTACAGGAACAGAACAAACCAATTCTGAATCATAGGAAGCAAGCACTAATGTGGATAACACAATGAGCATTTGATAGGATTAGCAGGGTTTCAGGTGCAGTATAAAGAGTGAAATTACAGTAATCTTTTTCAGAACTATTCCTCTATAAGCCAGTGGACTATCCCTGTTGTGAAGCTTTACTTTTACATTTAGGTGTGCTAATCTCATTGAAGTGATGCTGTTCCTTGTTGTTGTGTGACCTTGATCAGTTTTTTGGGTGAGGGTATTGTACCAAAAAGCTTTTTTTTTTTTTCCAACTTATAGTTAAGCTGATAAGTTATTTTGCTGCGTGTACTGTAACAGGTTCCAAAAAATCTAATATGATTAAAAATACTAGTTTAAAATCAGAACTATTTTGTTGTCAGTTGACTGAAGGTTTTTTTAAGACAGGTGTTTCAGGGCAGTCCTCATTTTAATGACCTGAATCTATATGTGACTGTCATGCTTCCCAGTTGAGTACTAAGAGTGCCAAGGTGTGGTTATTGCTGTGTAATTACATTCTTGTGACACAAAATGTAGGAGACAGGGCAAGACATGACATCACCCATTGCACCTGCTGTTTACCAAATAAGATCATACCACTGAGACTTCCTGGTGCAGTTCTGGATGTTATTGCCATGGTCTTGGTCCCTGAAAAAAGTGCAGCTTTTTGTTTCTGGAGTGTGTGCCTTGCATGAATTGCTCTAATACAGCAAAAGCAGCCATTGGAAGGTTAAAATAAAGTTGAAGTACTGCTTTGTAAAAAAGTTAATGGCAGAAGACAGCATTTAGTCTATTTAAAATGGAAGGAAAAGTACATAACTGCAACAAATTACTGTAATTACAGTGCAGCTCTGGAAAAGAGAAAATGCAGCTAATCTCATTAGGAGCTACTCAAGAACTTTTAAGATTCTAAATTAGTATTATATTCAGCAGTGTGAAAAATGATAATTCTTGATTCTAATGCAATAATTGGCTCTTAATACTCCTGGAAATTAGGTCACTTAATAAAGGTCTTCACTCTGCTACTCTTTGGAATAAACTAACCCAGCCTAAGTGTACTTCAGGTGTGACACTTGCAAAATGTGGCACTCTGTGGCATGGTAAGGCTCCTAAGAAAACTGTTGCCTTTTGGTTTTTATACAGGCTTTGATTCTGACAATTCTTCAGGAGAGTTTTCAGAAGCAAATCATAAATGTCCAGAAATGCTTGATCTAGAGCCACACCAAAGCAATAAGACTGAAAAGCATAATGGAGAAACAGAGATACAAGAAAATGGGATTAAGAGACACAGGTAAACACTGAGAGCTGCAGAGGAGATGGGAGTGGAGCATGGGCTGGCTCACACCTTTGGGGCATTGCTGTTCTCATGGGAGAGGGTGATTCTCTGGGGCTGGAATGTCATTTCACATGTCTGCTTCCTCTGCCAAGCCTGGGGTGATGCTTTGCTTCCTTTAGAAGTTGCTTCAATGGAAAAGAAAAGGGTTTATTGTTTAGTGGGCTGATAATGACAGCTGGATTTTTTTTTCCCCATTATAGGACATCATTACCTGCCCCAATGTTTTCTAGAAGTGATTTTAGTGTGTGGAGCATATTAAAAAAATGCATTGGACTGGTAAGTTGGCTTGAATGAAGCATCTGTATTAGGTCTCCTAATGTCAGCTGATTAATTTTATTGCTTAAACATCAAGACACAAAATAACATATGGTGCATTTTCCTTTTTTTAACTAGGAAACAACAACTCCCAAAATCTCAACATTTATTTATTTACAGTACTATTTCCATATCTTCTTTAGGTGTTATAGTATGTGGATTGCATTTCTGAGATTGTCCTTTAAGAACTAGACTAAAGCCATTAAAATATAATCAAATATGTTTGATTGACACAATGCTCTCTGACCTGCTCTTTTTTTTTATTCTTTACTCAACAAAAGATGTTTTAGAAGTTTGTTTTATTAATTCATATAATCTAGGAGATACAGTTGTTCTCTCAACACTCCTTTTGGTGGGATGAGTGACCTATCTACTCAAACTTTTGCTTGGACCAAATCAGTTGCAGTTAGTTAAGGTTAACATTTTTCTCCCCTTCCTTGTGCCAAGGTGAGGAAAATGTTGCATTAACTTCATCTGGTGGCATTCTGCTTTCTGATAAATTTTAAGCACTTACATAGCTGTTTTAATGCCCATGAGTGCAACTTTAATCAAACAGCCAAATTTGCTTGGGTGTAGTAAAAGACCTGGGGAGTTGGAAATCTCTGTGTGAACTTCGTGCCTGTCTTTATCCACACAGGGAACCAGAAATGGTCTGACACAAATAACAGGCTGCTTAAATAAACCACTAAAATCTGTTAGAGCAATTCAAGTGCTATTCTCTATGTAAATGTTCCTTTTAAAAAATAATTTGTGGTTGCTGCAGTGAAATAGATAGATTTTATGCAAATAAGCATGTGAGGTTTTCTAAGGAGTGTGTGGCACTTCAGTATCAGCACGGAGCTGCTTGGCACATTATTGCTGCTACCTAGGGAAATTTAACCTCTTCTGCTTTACACAGAGCACAGCAGAGAAGGTAACATTCTCTGTGAATTCATTAGGTTAGCTGGATCAATGTTTTAAGTTGTTATTTCAGATTGCAAGTGGGGTTCTGCAGTTCTTTCAGCTGTAGCACTTAGAGGTCTGCATCAGGCTTGCCAAATATCCTTTGAGGAATACTATAAATAAACTCACCCACAACATTTTTCCAAAATTCTTGTTGTTGCCAGTTGTTTGCTTATTGTTGTGTCTAAGAAATCAACCTGCCCTTTGGTTGTGTAGGAGCTGTCCAAGATCACAATGCCCATTGTCTTCAACGAGCCCTTGAGTTTCCTTCAAAGGATAACAGAATATATGGAGCATATATACCTCATCAATAAGGCTTGTAGTCACACAGATCCCCTGGAAAGAATGCAGGTAAGAATCCCCACCACCTTTTGGGTAATTCACAATTTTTTTTTCTCCCAGTCTTTGATTTTAAGACAGTTTCTCATTTGAGTGTATCTCTTTCTCAGGGGCTATGGTAAGAATATCCAGTTTGTGTGTCTAGATGAGTTTCTTCTTTCATAGTGGCTGTGTCAAATATTTGTGACACTTTGACCCTTCATGCATGCACAGAGTTTAAAAGGAAAGTGCCACAACTGGCCATGCCTAAGGATTTCAACTCATTTCTTTAACTGTAACTTTTTTGTGGTTTTATGTGTTGTGAGGATGAAATCTTGGCTTCATGTCACTTTAAATTGGTTTGTTGAGTGGCCTCATGATTTGAAAGTTCCTGGATGAAAAATTCTTGTGAGAGAGAGCAAATTTACCACAATTTTCTTCTCCACAACTGGTTGTTATTGCCTTGCTCTCACACCAGGGCAGTGAACATGGTGACACCTGTGTGCATCAGGTTGTGCTGGTGTTGCTCACAGTTCTGCTTTTACTGGAGTGTAATGGAGAGTTTCTCTTGGCTCCTGTGTTTGTGTGCTCCAAACCTCCATTTCCCAGCCCGCAGGAGCTCCTCAGTGGCACCTGAACCTGCTGGCCTGGCTCAGGAAGTCTCATCTGTGCTAGAAATGGTTCTTTCCTGGCACTAGGAGAGTGAGGCTCTGTTCCCAGTGATCTGAAGATGAGGGCAGTTAAAGTTGGGGGAAAGTAGATTTAAAAAACCAGGCTGATCTTGTAGAAGTAGGTGAGGCAGAGTATAATCTGGCAGAATTTAGCACAGACAATAATTCCTGTTGGAAATGAGATTCTTAAAAAGTGCTTGTATTTCCCCATTTCTCTGTCATTTATTCTATGGCTTACAAATGGTTTTGCCTTAAGAAATAAATATAAAGCAATTCCTTTTTGGAATAATAAATAATGTAATGTGCAACAAATAAAGTACAATAAACTTAGAGTTTTAATGCACTATTCTCATAACAATGTGTTCTTAATTTGCTTACAGGCTGTAGCTGCTTTTGCAGTTTCTGCTGTAGCTTCTCAGTGGGAGAGAACTGGCAAACCCTTTAACCCACTGTTAGGAGAAACCTATGAATTAACCAGGTAGTAATTACTTTAATTTGGGAGCTGGGGCTGTTTGTGTTCTTGAGTTAGCAGACTCTCACACTGGTCTGGTTGTAGTAAAATACCACTAAAGTAGATTCCTGAGTATAGGTAAAATTCTTTTCCTCAAACGATCTCAGAATTTCTGAGAAGTTGCTATAAAAGCAAATAATTTTATTTCTAAGTCTAGGCAGAATATTCTTTGAATTATTTAGAGAAAAATTGGTTCATGTTCTTCTAACAAAGATGCTTCCTGAGCAGACTCTTTTAATTAATTTAAATATTGTTTTGTTGATCATGTCAGATAGCGAAATTAGTCTGAAGGACTTTGAGATTTCTCAAAGAAATGGGTGATGTCTGCAGTAAAGAATTTTCAGTCAGACCTTTTCATGTTGCCCAAAGGGTTTCTGTATTTTCATGAGTTATTTCAGTGAAACTTCTTCTGAGGCTTTTCTGGGTAGAAATCTGGTTAGGGGTATAAAAAAAAAGTGTTCAGAGTAGAAATCCTTTCATTTCATTAATTGTAAATGTGTCACAGAACTAGAAAAGGAAAAGTCTCACCTTCAGCTTAATCTAAAAATACTTCACTTTTTTTTAAGTATCACCTCTTTTCTCTTGCAATATTAAAAATGTGCTTACTGATTAATGCTCTTTTTTTGTTGTTGCCAGGGAGGACTTAGGATTTAGGTTTATATCTGAGCAAGTCAGCCACCACCCACCTATTAGTGCATTTTATTCTGAAGGCCTCAATAAGGATTTCATATTTCATGGATCAATCTATCCCAAACTAAAATTCTGGGGAAAGAGTATAGAAGCAGAGCCTCGGGGAACAATTACCTTGGAGCTTCTGAAGTGAGTATGAGAAGTAAATAATGGGTTTTTTTTACTTTTTGTAATAACCCTGTTGGCTTTTCAGAGGTGATTACCTGAAAACCCCTTGCTGAAGAGGTTGGAAGAATTGATTTACAAGTTCATTTTCATTGCTTAATTTCAGAACCGGGTTTTTTTTTGTGTTATGTTTCCATAGCTGTAGCAATTTGACCCAGTTTTTCCATCATGAAAATTAGCATTTCTTACATATTGGTTGCTACTGAAAGCTACTTCTGTGAAGGCATTTAAAATTTAAATACAGAGATAAAATTCTCTTACTGGGCCGTTCACGCTCATCTCAATTTTCAGTATTGCTGTTGGTCTAGGTGGTTTGTGTGGAAAGAGCTGCATCTCACAGTAACTGTTCTGTGTGGTCAGGGAACAGGAGGAACTTGTCAGGATTGCCACTTCCAGAGCAGGATCAGGTTCCTGCTGAAATCAGGAATACCTCTCCAGCCTGTCCCTCAGGAATTACGTGATGTCCCACGAGTTGTTTTGTGTCCTGGTGGCACAAAGACTCTGCAGCTTTTCCAAGTGGGACATGAGGATGCACTAGAACAGTTGCAAATAAAGTATTCTGCATTTGGTGCTTTTAGAAAAGCCTTTCTGAGACCTAACTCTGAGGTGGTTTTGAAATGTTGACTTAAAAAAGTGCTAGACATTTGGTTTCAATAAAAACCAACTTGCTTTGCATAGCAGGCAGTGACTTTACTTTCTTTGGGAAGTAGTTTAGTTTTTCAGCTGTTGGCATCTAATATTCCAAAGTTTATAAAAGTATGAACTGGTCTTGGAGATAAATGATGATGGAAATAATGGAAATTTCTTCTGAATGTAGAAGGAAGTGTGAATATTAGTGCAGAATGCAAGTGTTACTAAAATAATGTTTGTTCCTCAAGAACCTTTCTTTAGAGGACTATTAAAACTCTTGTTGAACCTAATCAAGGCTGAGATTTAAACTGGAATATAAACAGTTAAAGCATTTATTTTACATAATTGCTTCAAGTTAGCAGCAGAAGTTGAAATCAAATTTTGAGCCTCTCAGTGTTGTGATTCAGACCATTCTGTTGCTTTGAGGAGTCTGAGAACTGCTCAAAGCCTAAGTGAACAAGGAGCTGTTTGGGAAGCAAAGCTGTGAGTCAGTATTAAATTGTGCCTTTATATTAACCATGACTATTTTTTCAGAGCATTAGAAGACACTTCTCTCACTTCTCCAGCACAAAAAAGTGCTTCAATTCATCAGCCCTGACCACAAGTGCTTTGTGTTGTGTTTTGGTTTATGCTGTAAAGCTTGTGGTGTCAGAATAGTTCAGGAATAAAACTATGTTTAAATAAAGGCTGGGGGATGAATTGGAGGGATTCTGATTTTCTTTCCCCCAGCTGAAGAGCAATTATTGTTCCAAAGACTCCTTGAAGAAAAGGAGCTGTGGGAAACAGTGAGATTTCAATGATCTGTTATTTCTCTGTACTGGAAAATGACAGATGGGTTGGAATCGTGACATGGGAGTGTTCTCTCCACACTCACTGGAAGTAGAAATACAAGGCACTTTTTACAGACACTGCTTTTTCTCTATTTTCTGTTAAAACAGAGTTTACAAACTTTTTTAAGATAGACTGATTGCCTACCAAGTAACTTCAATATTTCCCTTACCAACATGAAAAGATGAGTGTGAATAGATAGCTTTGATTTTGCTAGTGATAGTAGGAATCCTGTTGTTTAACTTTTTGATCAATTGTAGAATAATGTCTTTTAAGGATTTAGAATCTGTAAACTCACTTTTAAAGCTTTTCACAAAACAACAAACCAAAAATAAAGCCAAGTGGAAAATCAATTCTAGAATTTTTCCTTCTTCTCAGTAAATCTTTGGGGAAAGGATGGAATTGAGTTGTGAACTGAATTTTAAAATGTCACGTTTGTGGAGCTTGCAATAGTGCTGTTGTGTCCCAGTGGTGTTGAACAACCAAATAAAAAGAAGCCAAAACCACTCACACCTCCAAAATTACCTTCAGTGGCACTGGAACAGGTTGCAAATACAGATGAGAAAACTTGTGGCATGTTTGTGGAAACCACTTGTGCAATTTACTGCTGCTGCAGCAATTGAATAGCAGACACTGTGAGGCATTAGTTGGTTAGTCTGGTTTCCTGCAAATACTGTATTTTATCACTTAAAACTTAAAAATGCAAATGAAAAAGATGAATTCCTGCACTGCTCTTTATGTTGGGCTGAAGTTTGTAATCCAGAGCACAGCAACTGTAAAACTCATGTGAGAAGGGAGAAGAATAAGGACAATATCACTTCATTAACTTGCACTAATGCTTGGATCCAACACATGGTTGGCTTGTAAAGAAAAGCCTGTTTCTCTTCTGTTTTGAAGCTGAGTGCTGGCTGTTCAGAGGAGTGCTAAATATTTTGCCTTGCCATGAACAGAATTGAAAGCAGGCTTCCATCTCAAGCTCAAGAAAATGATTTCTTTCTCTTATTTTCTTGACAGGCACAATGAAGCTTACACATGGACAAATCCAACCTGTTGTGTACATAATGTAATTATTGGTAAACTGTGGTTAGAACAGTATGGAGTGGTAGAAATCATAAATCACAGGTAATGCTGATCATGAACCCAGGGGCTGTAGGGATTGTTGTGGTCATTTGTGTTACAGAGCAGATTTTGATTTTTGTCAGACACACAGGAAGCTTTGTTTTGTAGCCCCAAAGTCTTCTGGGAGATTTCTGTCTTTTTGTGGGGTTGTTTTTTGGTTTTTTTTTTTCTTCTCCTGACAAATGCAAACTCTTCCTAGGCCTGGGATTATTATCATAATATTATTAATGAAAAGGCACAAAGCCAGATGGCCTATGGAGAGCAAAGGTTTTATATTTATGAGTTACCCATCCAAATTCAGCACCATTGCCAGAGAACAGAAATTAAATTTAACTCCAGAACCATTCAATGGAATAATTGTCAGAGGCAGGTTGGACCTCCATTGTGTTGATTGTAATTTGTCACTTTTTAAAGTTTAGATAATGGACAGTGTCTTAAACTGAGGGCACAGCACAGAAAAATGACTGCAGAGTTGGAGAACTTGGAGAGTGTCAACTGCTCTGCCAACTGCCTGTATCAAAGCTTTTTACTTACATAAAATAAATTACCTTCTAAATGATGAGTGAAAGAATTTTGTGAGCAGCATTACTCCTGCACACATTGCTCTGTCAGTAAATGAGAGTTTCAATCCAACAAGCTGCTGTTTGATACTTCTCATAGTATCAAATCTGTAATCCTGTCTCTGTACAGGATTTGTTAGTTCTGTGGAATTCTAGAATTTTTGTGCCATTTTTCATGTCCTGGTCAGATAATAAACCATAGTTAAATCAAAATAATTATATATATATAACTAACCAACAGCTAACTGTAACTATATTAAAAAAGCTAAACAAGGTAAAATAAATTTTCTGATATATTTAGGGGCTGGCTTTTCTAAGCATGTACTTATTTCCTCCACAGTACTGGAGATAAATGTGTCCTTAATTTTAAACCATGTGGACTGTTTGGGAAGGAGCTTCACAGGGTAGAGGGATACATCCAGGACAAGAAGTAAGTGAGAAAAGCTTCTTGGTCTCTCTATTTTTAACACTGGGGCATTTCTTTTGCTGGAAATGTAGTTTGTAACCCATTCTTGTTCTCTGTGTCATTTTTAAACCCCGTGATTCCAGGATGATAATTTTTAAGCATTATTAGAAAAACTCTCCAGTCCAGGTTTTGGAAATAAAGGGAAAATGCAGAGTAGCTGCAACTGATTTACTATTGTACAGTCATAATTCCAGTCTTCAGTTTGAAATAATGAGAATGTGATTGTTAAAAGTTTTTAATTAACCCAGACCTGTTTTGTGACTCTGAGTTTCTGTATTAAAATTGGCTTTGATGTACCCACATTCATTTAACAGTGGCAAAAGCATGTGACTGTCATGAGGATCTGTTCTGGAGAGCTGCAATGAGCTGAAACTTTTTCTTTGCCTATCAAACATCTGTGTTTTCTGAGAATCACCCATTCTGTGATTCTGTGAAATCTGCAAATAGAAACATAAAATGCAGCGAAGTAGGAAGCAGAGTATTTAATGTAGATCAGAATCTGCAAGGCTTGGCTTAGCAGGCTCACTCTGAAGGAAGAGCTCAGTGTCCTTTGCTTTCTTTGCAGCAGGAAGAAGCTGTGTGTGATCTATGGCAAGTGGACAGAATGTCTGTGGTGCACTCACCCCACCACATATGAGACCTACAAGAAGAATGAGAAGAGAGGCAGTGAGCCGAAGAAGAAGTCGGTAAGGTGAAGGATTCTTTAGGGAGAAAAGATTCTGAAATGTCCAAAATTAAATCAAAACATCTTAGTTAGGTGAATGGAGGATAAAAGCTGTCATTTGATAAAGGTTGGATGGAGCAGTGAGAAGGCACCTGGCACTTGTAGTGTGAGCTGCTGGCATGGAAGGGAGCTCGTAGGAATGGTGTCTGCTGGAGATTGGTCAGAGAAATTATCAAATATCAACCCCCAAGCTGATGTTGTCCAGTCCTTGAATGAGGAAAGGGGCTCTGCTGCCAACTCCAGCTGTAAAAATAGTAGGATTTGGGAGTAAAAACAATAACAATTTTGTTTAAGTCAGATATGCTTTTTGGTGATGCAGATTTTCAGAATTTAGGATGTAGAAAGTCTTTACAAAAAAGAGGTCTGGAAACATGCAGGGTTTTTACTTCACATGTAAGCAGTGTCAGGGAAGTTGCTGCCAAGACCTCCTTATGGAAAATGGGAAATGTTATATGGTGCAGCAGAGGACTTTGGGTTTCCTTATGTCAACAGTTACTCCCTGAAAATGAAAAGTTAAACAGAAGCTAATCACTCTTGATGTTAAGAGTCTCAAACTTTAAAAGTATTCACATCAGAAGAATCTAGAGCAACAACAGGCCTTGCTTTTGGCTCTGGATTCCATCATGGTAGAGGCTTATATTTTGACTCTTTAAAAAAAAAATAAGGTTCTGTTCATCTTAAGAAAATCAACTCTTTCTTTCCTTCCTTCCTTCCTTCCTGTTGAGATTATTTTTAGATGGGGAACTGTCTAACAGTAAACCAGATGTTGACATGGAAAGTAGCCTAGAACTGTCTTTTTAAATAATGAATACTCAAACCAAATGATTGAAATTAGACTCTTAACCATATGGAGCTGTTTTCTGGTGTATAAAACAGGCTCTGTTTAACCTAGTAGGGTATTTGTGATTGAAACAAATGAGCCATGTCAAAGAGGGCAGAAAGAAAATAGAAAAGGGGTGGGAGTGGGGAAAATTGTTACTGTCACTCCAGGATGTTATTGCCTCAAACTTCCCTTCTGGTTGTTGTGGTTTTAAATGGGTTCTCATGGTGAAATCCTCTGAAATTCCACAGTGCTGCTGTGTGTGTCCTGCAGCAGTCAGATTGTCTCAGATTCTGAGAGCAGCCCCCTGAACCATTGGAGTTTTACATGTGCAGCACAGCAGTGCAGCTGGTAACAAAGGAAACTTTGAAGGAAAGTCACTGCATTCATAAACTTAAGGACACAGTCTTCACTGTGAGAAAACTGTGATAATTGTGATTGGATCAGACTGAAATGAGGGCCTGTCTTTTTTTTAACCACACATCTGAATGTTTTGCAAATGGTGAAGCAATATCCAAAACCAGGTGTGCCCTATTTATGACTTAAGAACTAACTTGGGAACTGGTTTAAATTTCAGTCTTGGCTCTTTTGCACCTGTAGAAATAATGGTCATGTGAGATGAAATTAAGCTATGGCATAGGAAAGAAAGGAAACTGGAGAAAACACTTCTGAAAGACATTCATTTACTATTATTACTATTACTGTTTTTTAAACAGATATTCAAGTTTTATTTAAGTGTTGGGAGACTATTCAGGGATATCAGGAGCAAAACATGATAAAAATGAGAGAGGCTGTGTACAGAGAAGCAAACAGGAGGGGTGAGGCAGAAGTACAGGGGTGTTCAGTATCTCAAATGTGAACAGATTCTTCAACAGTCACTGTAGAACCTGAAATGAAACCATCCAATGTTCCTTTGTTCCTCTGCCAAATGTTATCTCTGTTTCAGAGTGAAGAAGATCTTAAATCTGAAAATGATGAGGCTGATGATATGCCAGAGGTTCAAGACTCCGTGCAGTTCATACCAGGCAGTAAATTGCTTTGGAGAATAAACTGTAGGCCACCAAACTCATCACAGGTAACTGTTTCAATCTGCTTTGCTCTTGCTGGTGCCTTATCCAGGAGAACACCAGGAATGGTCCAGGCACCCTTGTTGAGTGTCACTGCTTGGCACAGGAGCAGGCTCTGGCAGTTCTTGCTGCACTGAAATTCTACTCCAGCAAGCTGTGCTTTGGTCCTGTGCTGAGAGCAGCCCTGCTGTGCCTGAGCTGGCACAGGGAATGTGTGCTCAGAGTGCAGCTGGGAACATGGGGACTCAGCTTAACCTGTCTGGGAGATCTTTGCACTGAGAGTGCTGAAATATGGATACACATTCCCTTCTGCTGGCCCTGCTGTTCCAAGGCAAGCTGCCACAGGGTGCAGTGACTGGGCAGCAGCATATTGATTTCCATAGTTTCAGCAAGACTTTTTGGTCTTTTAGGTGTGGGTGGTTTTGTTTTTTTCTAAAAATGATGATGTTAAATATCAATATCATAGGAAATCTGTCTTAATCCTCACAAGCAAAGACTGCTTAAAAAAATGAAAGCTGTGATTTCTATCCCCATCTGCCTTTTCTTGTTCTTCCCCTCCAACAAAAAATCCAGCTGGTGTTGTATGAACCTAACCTTGCCTTCAGGGCAGCCAGCAGGGGTTTGACTCAGCAATTTCTGTTGGAAGTTTTGTATCCATTCATTGTAATGGACCCAGCACTGCTTTGCTGCAATAACTTGTGCGTTCTCTTCCATTTGCTTTTCAGATGTACAATTTCACCAGTTTTGCTGTGAGCCTCAATGAGCTGGAGAAAGGCATGGAGGCAATCCTGGCTCCCACAGACTGCCGGCTGCGGCCGGACATCAGGAACATGGAGAACGGGAACATGGGTACGTGTGTGCTGCAGGGAACATGGCACTGCTCTGAGTTTTGGGAGGGCTTGCTGAAGGGAGGTTGATGCAGGAAACACTCTTCAGTTTCTCATCCTCAGAGCAGCCTTAACTCTTTTTCATCCTGTGCACTGAGCGTGCTTTTGAACAGTGTATGATGTCTGTTTTCTCCCAGAAGAGCCTGGGAGAGCAGATGCATCCCAGGGCTGCTATTCTGTGTTGTGATGTGTTTGCATGTTTGTTAGCTTGGGAGGAGCTGCAGATGTGCTCCACTTGCTCTGGGGTTTGTCTGGAGAGACATGTGGTGAGCAGACATGCTTTGCTGCTCTGGTGTTTGTCAGAGGAAACACAGGGCCAAATAGTGAAAAAAATCACTCTCTCTGTTATTGCCTAATCTCAGTTCTTCCCTGCTGTCTCAGTGCAGTGTTTCTGAAAGAAGATAAAACCCCAACATTTCATTTCAGCCCTGTGTAGCAGCAACTTCTCTGAAATGAGTTTCAGGGTTTTGTTGCTAAAGATTGTGTACAGCAAATGCTTTCTCATGCTTAAATGAATTCTATTTAATTTCCCTGGTCTTTCCTGTGTTTTCAGCATTTTTGTTTCTTTTTTGCTAAATTACCAATTTCTCTTGAAACATTGGCTAGATGTGGCAAGCAGAGAGAAGGAGAGACTGGAAGAGAAACAGAGAGCTGCTCGCAAGGAGCGTGCGAAGGACGAGGTGGAGTGGCACACACGGTAAGGGGCAAGGAGGAGCAATTTGTTTAAGCCTTCAAGCAGGTTGGGTACACTGCTTGAATTGTTTTTATTCAGGACAGCATGTGTCTGATTGCTTCCATGACAGCACAATTTGTAGTGTCACTTAAAGCATTGCTGGGTCAACAATTAAATGTGTAGCCTGAAGCCAAAATTGCTGATAAGTCTGTCCTGGAAAAAATATCTAACAAGAAATGCTGAAACCTGTCATAATTAACTACTGTGGTAATGCTGGATTTATTCCTTTTTTTAACCTACAGAGGTCATGTTTTTGTTAGAATGAATGTTAAAATGTTGACTGTCATCCTCCTTTAACCAATTCCTGTCCAGCTTTTGATAGTTGAGCAAGACAATGTGGCCCTCTAAGACCTTTTATTTTCACACTCTTTGGATTTCTTGGTTTGGATACTTCAGAAATTGCTTTTTTGATTGCATATTCAAGTGATTTCCGAGTCACAGAGTGCATCAGGGAGTGATGTGTGATTTGGCTGCTGCTCCCACAGGGTGCTTTTCACAGCTGCCAGTGCTGTGCACTCAAGTGTGTGCTCATGGCCAGTTGCTTCCTTCAAAGGCAAGAACTTTGGGATGCTCCATGATTTTATGAAATTCAGAAGAGAAAGCATTCTTTTCCCAAAGCCTGGAGGAGTAGCTACAGATTAATTCCAGTTAATGCCTTGAAAAATCTCTTCCAGAGAATATAAAATTGGTTTTGGTTAACATGGTTAAAAAGTAAGCAGCTGTTTCATGTTCTGTGCAGGGCACAGCTCCATAGAACAGAAACTGTTTCCCCTTGGGAGAAATTGCCAAAAATGATTGTGTAACCGATTTGGCATTCTTTTAAAGTAAAAATTAATATATATAATCTAGAGTGTCAGTGTTATTTTTACTTGGAATAGGACAGGAATTTTAAAATCCATTTAATTCTCCTTGACTTTATGCTAAAATAAAAGGTGCTCTACAAGGTGATGATAATTGTGTAGGAAGTTCAATTATTTTCATGTTCAGAATATTTCCTAAGAATTTTTTATAAGAAATACCAGTGTATTTTTAGAATGTTTTGTGAAAGAAGCAACACTGGGTTTTTTCCCCTGTTAATAACTATTCATTCTGTTTGCTTTTTTTTCTTTTATTGTTTCTCTTCTTTTTTTGTTTTACAGATGGTTTCATCAAGGCACTAACCCATACACTGGGACTCCAGATTGGCTGTACTCAGGTGGCTATTTTGATAGAAATTTCTCAGACTGTCCAGACATATACTGAAATTCCAGAAGCAATTGCTCATCTCATCCGGACATCTAGTTACTAGATTTCATTCCAAGCCAGTTACTCTGGTTTTGTTGATAGCAAAAACCAGCTTTTCAAAGTAAATTTTAACAGAAATTCTGTAAGTCAACAATCAATGATTTAATTCCCACTAACTTTGGATTGCCAAATATTTAAATACTGTTGTGCTTATTCCGTAAAGCTGCACCTGAAATCATCAAGTTTTCACTAATTTTCAGAGGGACCTTTGGTTCTCCATTTCCTTCCCTAGTTTCTTTGCCAGGAGGATATGCTGTATCTGTAGAGCACATAACATCCTTGAAAACTACATAACTTAAATAAACTAGAGATAATATCCTTGATATTTAGTACAATAGAGAAGCAGCTGAAGTTTTTGGCACTCGGAGCAGGGATGAAAAGCCAACATGGTACCAACAGGATCAATCCCAGTCCTGTCACACTCCCATACTGTATGTAGCACTCCCTGGGGACAGGAGCTCCTGGCCCCACTCTCAACAATTCCATAACTGAGAGCCTTGGATCACAAAACCCAGCCTGGGGCTCTCACCCTGTAGTTGTCTGTTACAGAGTCTTCACAACTTTGGGACACTGTGAGCATTAAACTGTATACCTGTGATAAATCCCATAGAGCATACCTTAGGTGAGGGGAAGGGCACACCCCAAATGTGCTTTTCCTCAGGTCAAATGCTGTTAAATGCTGTTCTTACCATAGGAGAAGCTTTGGAAGCAATAGCAGGAATGTCAAGGTGGTTCCAATGTACAATATATTGCTTGCTACCACTTGGAGGCTTAACTCTTGTGCACTACCTTTGGCAGCTTTGGCACTGTGTATGCTTCTAGACTAAACTTTCCTTTGGAAGCACTTCTGTGTGTGTGTCCACGCAGGTTCATGTTTGGGGAAGTTTTGGTTTGCATGTTTCTCATTATTAGGTCATGTCTGTTTTGTATGTTGTGAAAAAGCAGAATCAATTTAAAGCTTTGGCAGAGTTATACCTATTACAAGTTTCCTGTGAGCACGTGATGTCAAAAAGTGGGATTTTTAAAAAATTTCTTTTTGTTCCATATGAAACCATCAAAGCCATATAATACTGGAAATAATCAATTACTGAACTGATGCATTCATTTTCTTTCAAGTGGTATACTTCAGGGGCCAGGGTGTGGAGAGAGGCTTGAAAAATTTGGTCCAGTAATTAAAATTGATCCTTATGTTGCTGCTTCTTTTATGAAAGTTTTTAATTGAGTAACCAGGCAAAAAATGGAGAGTGGCTGTGCTGCTGTGAAGTTTACAGTAATTTAGAAATTGTTGGTGTTAAGTGCCAGTAACATGAGCAGTTCAAGAAAGAATTGGTCTGATTTGTGTCCAAAACATCTGTGATTTCATCCAGAAAGTGGATTTTTGAAGTGCTTCTCTCTCAGAGGATTAAAAAGCAAAAGAAAATGTATTCATAGAGAAATTCTTCCAGCAAATCATGTGTGCAACAATTGGATTACATTTGGGGAAAATTTAGTTGTCTTCATTGGAAAAATAAGAGGAGCTGTAAAACTTCAAGGCAGTAAGGAAGGGCACAATCTGACTCTTGTTCATGGCAACTGGATTCTGGTGCCAAAAATTGTAATTTGTGTCGATGGAAGTCCTCAGAATTTGAGCTGGACTTAGTGGCACAGTGGGGTTGTGTTTGTTCCTGGTATGGGCACAGACACTTCTGAAAAGACACTGCTGATTCTCATGGAACAGCATAAAAACAGTTTTTATAAAAACCTGAGCTTTAATGACAGTGTCAGGCACTGTTAACCCCTTTCCAAATGTGCTGCACGTGCCATAGGGAATTTTTTTTGTTAGGTGAGGATTGAAATGAATCACATATTAGACCAGTGGGAGTTTAAAACTTACTTTAATTACATAGTGTGTTCAGTGCTGGAGTGATGTTTTTAAAACAATGCATATAAATAGAAATTGCCTGAATGGAAGAAACTGTACAGATGTTCTAAGAGGAGGTGTACAGGTTAGCATCCTTTTGTCTAAGCCAGGATTTAAATTCAAAGACCTAAAGCCTTGTCATTATGTGAAAGCATGAAACAATTGTACCAATGTGTTTAATCCAAACTTCAGTATAGAATCTTCATGGGATATAAAAAGAAACTGGGAACATTTCCAGTGTAAGAACACTTCAGTAGTTACATCTTCACCCCCGTCTTCCTTTCCTTTAGTCTGAAGTTTTCCGAAAAATTTCAGATTAGTTCCAAACCCATTCTTTAAATTTATTATTCTTCATTGGCAACACTTTCAGAACTCTTTCCCTGCGCTGCCGACACGGCTCTGCTTGGCCAGCCCTGGCATTCCTAATGCTCTCAAAGTCCAAAAGTTTTTATTTTCAATGCAGATCTCGCCTCAGTAGTTTACGTGTCAAAACATTAATAACTTTGCACCTTTTGAAAGAATGTCACTTTTATAACTTGATTAAACATTGTATATAAGATAACTGTGTTAGTATATGTTAATACAGCTACATAGAGAAACCAGCTAGAAAGAAATTATAATAAATACTTAATAAATAAATATCCTTTGGGCCTCTGGATGGTGACAGATTTTTGTGAGACCCGTATAGAGCAGCCTGGTGGGGGGAAAGGAGGGCTTTGGTTTTTGGCTTTGCTCAGCCAGCTGTGGGGCTGTACCTTGATTTCATTGTGATGGCCACAGGACAAAGATGATTTAAATTGGAGCTTTGGACACCTCCAGCCACGGGTGGAGGTGCTGGGTGGGAATTGTCAGCGGGAAGAGCTCGGGAGCGCTCCCAGCTCTGACCTCACGTTGTGTGATGGATGATGGTGATGGAGAGGCCAGGTGTGAGCTGGAGCTGGGGAGAGAGTGGGCTTTGGTAAAAAATGTTATCAATGTGAAAGTTCACTTGGTAGTTGCTGATAGCATTTGTATCTTCGAGGTGATGTCCTGCTGTAAATGGGGAGCAGCTTTTCACACATCCTGCATTTATAGAACTCTTGGCACCTAGATTAACGAGGACAGAGATTAACGAGGACATCTATCCTAGAAGAGACCTAATGAGAACTATTTATTCTTGTTCAATAATTTAAAACAATTTCCCAGTAAATTTTTCGCCCAAAACGGCTTTTAAAAAGCCAACCCAAGACTCTTCACCCAGTGCTGCTGTTGGGAACACACCTCCATTGGCTCTTTGCAAACACCTGAGATTTGGGTCAGGGAAGCAATGCTGAAATACTGTGAGGCAACCCTGGCTTTGGCCATGAGCCCTGCGTGCCTTTCGTGGAAGGATTTATTTTTGTAACCATTCCCAGGAATAGAGGTGCTTTTGGAGACGCGCTGGGCTGAGGGAGGGGATGGGGCCGAGGGGGTCATGAGGGCCTGGGGGGGGTGAGGGGGGAGCGCCGCCATGTTCCGTGACACAGCAGGGGCGCCTGGCCCGCCCCCTTTGATTGACAGCCGCGCCAGCCAATAGCGCGGAGCCGCGGCGGCGCGCGCCCCGCGCGGGGCGGGGTTCCGGCGCGCGGGGCAGGAAGAGCTGAGGCGGCGGCGGAGGAGGAGGAGGAGGCTGAAGGCTGAAGGTACCGCTCGGGACCCGCCGGGCACCCCCGGGACCGCGCGCCCCGCGGAGCCCGGGCTGGGGGTCTCCTTCCGGGGGAAGCCGCGGGGAAGGCGGCACGGCGGCATCGGGGGGCCCGGCAGAAGATCGCGGCCTCTGGGCGGGTGGGGGGTGGCCGCGCCGGGCCGGGCCGCGAGCCCCCCCTTCCGTCCCGGCTGGGCTCGGAGTGTTTGCCCGGCGGCGGGGCCGGGGCCGGGGCCGGCCGGGCTGGGAGCGCAGCGCCGCCCCGGAACAGCCGCACAGCCCCGCGGGGCCGGCCGGGCCCGGCAGCGCCGCCAGGCCCGCGGCTCGGTCAGTGCGGGAGGGGGCCGGGGTCACCGTGAGGGCCGGTGGAGCACGGGGCAGCCTCCGGCGCTCTGCGGGGTCTGCGGGGTCTGGAGCCGCAGTCTGAAGGTACAACAGCGCTTTCTGCTCTGAAACATGGCTCGGACTGAAGAAGGAAGCGCCGGGGCACGGTGGCTTCATTTTCGAGTGCCTCAGCACACAGGCTGTCCTTTATTAGTGGAGGGCTGTAGAGCCTCCTCTCTTCATGCAAGGTTCTGCTTTAGCTCAGTTGAATCACCCTGGAATTCTGTAGAACAGATTGCTTTTGTGAAGCCACCTGGTAAAGGTTGAAATTTGATACTGGAAAGAAAGGATATGGGGAGGTTTTTTATCACACCTGCTGCTCTCTCTTTCCAGGATGTCTTCAGGTGCATTATTTCCAAGCCTGGTGCCAGGCTCTCGTGGCTCCTCAAGCAAATACCTGGTGGAATTTCGGGCAGGGAAGATGTCCCTGAAAGGCAGCACCGTAACTCCAGACAAGAGAAAAGGCCTCGTTTACATCCAGCAAACTGATGATTCCCTCATTCACTTCTGCTGGAAGGACAGGACTTCAGGCAATGTGGAGGATGTGAGTATGAGCTGGTGTTTCAGTGCTGAGGTGTTATGTCATGTTCTCATCTGCTGGCACTGCAGGAAGAGTTCCTCCAGGACAAATTAGGGTGAGAATGTCACTGACAGACCTGCACTTCCACATGCTCTCTGCTCTGAGGAGCTGATGGAAGAAAGTTTGTGGAGGAGGGCAGAGGGATTTGGGAGGTGAAAACAAATAATATTGATGTATTTTCTCAAACATTTGTTTCTCCTGACACACTTTCCAGGATTTGATTATTTTTCCTGATGACTGTGAGTTCAAGAGAGTCCCACAGTGCACCACAGGCCGTGTGTATGTATTGAAGTTCAAGGCAGGATCCAAACGACTCTTCTTCTGGATGCAGGTTGGTGGGAAGCCAAAGACAAAGGTCTTGGTTCAAAATGCCCCCAGCATGACTCACACCAAGAGCAATTCTCTTGCAGGAGCCCAAGACAGACAAGGATGAGGAGCACTGCCGTAAGGTGAACGAGTATCTCAACAACCCCCCCATGCCAGGGGCACTGGGTGGCAATGCCAGCGGAGGCCACGAGCTCTCAGCACTGGGAGGTACAGTCCATTCTCTGCTCCTTCATGTCAGAGGCTTTTTTTTTCTTTTTAAATTTATGTCTAGACTAAGCCCCTAGAGTTCCCTAGGAAGAAATCCCTGATGGCTGTGGAGGGTGAGCTGGGGACAATGTTAATACCAGAAGCGTAAATGTGCTTTTAGCAGAATAAACTGTGCTGTTAAATAGGTGTAGGCTGGAAGTTAAGACTGCCAGGAGAAATCTCTTTGTTTCCAGTAGATTCTCTGGAGTCTTACCTCTTTGTGAAACCAAGTTACATTTATCTTTTATGAAGATCATGAATCAGTAAACACTTGAAACTGTTTTTCCATACAGAATGTGATGCCAATTAATCTCCTGCTGTTTGAGCCGGAGTGCTGTGAAAAAACCATGTGAATATGTTGTGTTTCAGAATGTTTTTGTTTTTAGGTGAGGGTGGCTTGCAAAGCCTTCTTGGAAACATGAGCCATAACCAGCTCATGCAGCTGATCGGACCAACGGGCTTAGGAGGACTTGGTAAAATGCTTTAATATCTTTATGCCAAAATGGTATTTTCTCCTGCCAGGTTAAATCTTACCTGACAATGTTCTCAAGCAGTGCTATTGATCTCAATAGCACTTCTTTCATGTGAGTAGGCAAGGCCCTGCCTCAGAGATGAGCTCAGGGACAGAAAAAGGGTACCAGATTCTACACAGCACTCATCTCAGGGCTTGATCTGCAAGGAACTGTGGTTCTGCTCCTTGCTGCACTGAATCTTCTGCTTTTTTTTCCCCTTGTTTTTTTCTATTCCACTTTTTCTTCCCAAATATTCACTGGAGCAGGGGCTGAAAGCCAGTGATTTGCTCGTGGTGAATGTGCTGGTTACCAAGCTGTGGAATTGCTTGTGGAATATTCTCTGATTCAGTGAATATTTGTGTGCAAAGTAGAAAGAGTTCAAGAGGAAGGTCGGAGTGGTCCCACCCCACAGCACTCCCCAGTCAGGGGGACAAGGCTCAGGGCAGGGCTGTCTCTCCTGGGCAGCCCTGGGGAGAGCTGGAATCACTGGTTCCAGAAGGGGCTGTGGTCTGTTCTCAATGCCATCCATGCTCCAGGAGCATTTTCTGACAGGTCTGGGCCTCGAGTGTAAATAGGCGAAGGAACACAGCAGTGACAAAGGTTCTGTGCTTAAGCTCAGAAATCCATTTTTGTGGAGCTGGTTGGTGTCTTTTTAGCTTCAGATGCGTATTGGTGGGATGTTCAGAGGCAAATCTCATGGTGGTGTTGGAAAAATCCGGCCTTTTAGGATGTGTTTGGGAAAGATCTTCCTCTTGAAGCTTCACATAATCCTGAGACTGTCTTCCTTTTTTCCCACACTTTTCCTCAGCAATTCTTTCCTTGCCTTTACATTCAGCCATAAGTCAGATTGACATGTAACAGAAAGAGAACCATCTGCTTGCTGCTGCAGACAGTGGTTGTGGTGAATCCATCCCTGGGGATCATTTCCCCTGGGAATTGTCTTTGTCACAGCTGGTTTGCATCTCTTGGGGCTTTGCAGAGCTCCAAAGGAGCTCTCTTCTCCTGGGTCACTTTTACTGTGAAATGGAGCAGAGCAGTGTGTGGTGAGCTCCACCTGCCATGCCTGCTGCAGGGGAGCTGTGGGATAAGTGACAGGAGGTGTTGGTTCCATGTGGTTGTTCCTGTACAAGGAGGGACCTGCAGGATCTGTAGCTGTAGTTGGGTTTGCTCACTGAGTGCTGCTGTTCTGATCCCAGGTGCTCCCAAAGGTGGGTGAGGAGTGCAGGTGCTGTGTGTGTAATCAGGTGTGGTGCAAGGAGCCGCTATGGGAAATGGAGTGTTTGGCTGATGTGGCTCAAAAGAGTTGACAAGTCCCTGGCAACTCCAGGGGGGGGCAGCAGCCAGGCCTTTTCCCAGCTGAGGTTCTTGACCCTGCCATAAGTCCTTGGTAGCTGGGAAGTGATGGAGGAGGCTGGTTCTGCTTTCTTTGGCATAAGGGTGTTGGTTTCCTGCTGGCTGCTCCCCTGTGAGCGCTTGGTGTGTGGAGCTGTCCTTCCTTTGCCTGTGACGTGTTTGAGAGCTTGGCTGGTTCTGTTGCTGCATCTCTGCATTAGGTTTGGAGCTGCAAACCCCAGGTCTTTGAGGAGAGAGTGGTGGTGGCTCAAAGATGCCTCTGGGATCTTCTGCTGAGGGCCTTGGTTTTGAAGTTCATAGGAAAGTTGGGTTTTTGGTGTAGCAGATAAGGAGAGGGCTGTGTTACAATGATGTACGTACAGCACAAACTGGAGTAACTTCATCCTTATGTACACCTAGAAACTGAGTCATTTCTGAGATGTTCAGCTCTCTAATGGGGATGCAAGATCAGAAAAGAAGATTCTGTTAATTTGCAGAAGGGGATAGGAGGGTGGGTTGGGCTCTTTCACCCCCTCCTCTATTTTAGCAAATAAAACCTTTCAGGTACAAGAGCATCCTCTCCAGAGAAGAGAGGTGCAGAAAACCTGAAGAAATAAATGTCTAAATCTGTTCTTCTTTTATATTCATGGAAGGTGGGCTGGGTGCACTGACAGGACCTGGGCTGGCCAGTCTGCTCGGGAGTGGGGGACCTCCAACCAGCAGCTCATCATCAAGGTAGGAGGCCTTGTCTGCCCTGGGCTGTTGCAATGGGAACTTGCCACTGCTGTGGGAGGAATCATGGCTTATTATATGGGGAATGTGGTGGGAATCAAGGCTGCTTATTACCTCTCTAAAATGAGGTAGGAGTTTTTCATACTGTAAGGGTTTGAAAAGAAGCTTTTCAGAACAGAAGAGGTTTCTGCAGGGAATTAATGACCCTGATTCTCTTGGGCAGCTCTCGCAGCCAGTCAGCTGCAGTGACTCCATCTTCCACCACTTCTTCCACCCGTGTAACGCCGGCCCCGTCCGTGCCTGCGGCCGCCTCGGTGACCAGCCCCAGCCCCGTCCCCAGCTCGGGTAATGGAACCAGCTCAGCCACAAGCCCAACCCAGCCCATTCAATTGAGTGACCTTCAGAACATTTTAGCTACTATGAATGTGCCATCTGGAGCAGGAGGACAGCAAGGTAACAGTGCTCTGACCAAGCAGCTGCTGGATCCAGGAGTCCTTTGGAGCTGTTTTACTGTCCTGTCCTGTTCCACATTGGTTTGAAAGGTCTCTTAATTTTTTTGTTCCTGTTTTTGGTGGTTTTTTTTTTATTTATTTCAATGCTGGTTTTGACTGCTTCAGGAGACTTAGTCTCAGGAAAAAAGATGGTGGTAGTGTAGTGATAATTTTTATACTCAGACCCTGACTACATAATTTGATTTACATGACAAAAACACGGGATTCTGGATGTAGCCTAATGGCCAACCCTTTGTTTTCTCCTAGTGGACCTGGCAGCTGTTCTGACTCCCGAGATCATGGCTCCCATCCTGGCCAACGCTGAAGTCCAGGAGCGATTGATGCCTTACCTTCCCTCAGGGGAATCCCTGCCGCAGACTGCTGAAGAGATCCAGAACACCCTGACGTCTCCTCAGTTCCAGCAGGTAGATGCTGGCTCTGGGGGGAACTGCACTTCTTCCCCCTTCCCTATCATCCTGATTCACCTTGCCCTGCCTTTTCCAGGCACTGTTCAGAGTGGGAAGTTGCTCAGTAGAAGTGGAAAGGAGGAGGGACATGGTTTAATGGAGCATTAGTTCTTCCTGCAGTCACTCAAGGGCAGAGGGGAATGGTTTTTACTTTTTCTTTTGGAATTGGGCTTTACCTTTCTGTTTACTATAAATGTGCTCTGGCAGATGCCAGGAGTAGTAGGGAATTCATTATTCCCTTTCACCAAATGGCTCCTTAATTTCAGACTGAAGGGAGGAGATGCTCATGGTTACTACACTACATCCCTTGAAACACCAGTCCTTAATTGCAGGACACTGTGTGTGATAAAAGTTGGTGTCTTACAGACCAGTCTGAACTAGTAATTTACACCAATTGATTGAAATTTGTCCATTTGCAGTATTTCAGGAGCTTAAATGACTGGTTTAGATTAAACTGTGGAAACTTCTGTGCAAAAGGAAGTGAGGAACTTTATTGCATATTTTATATGCAATAAAATAATCACATGTAATTGGTGATTATTTTATTGCATATCTGTTCCCAAGCCCTGCCCTGACAGGACTGCTCTCCTCCTGGGGTTACTGCTGCAGGAATCTGATGCAAACTTTATTTTGATGGTGTTGACTCCAATCCACAGGCTTTGAGCATGTTCAGTGCTGCCTTAGCTTCAGGACAGCTGGGCCCACTCATGAGCCAGTTTGGGCTACCTGCAGAGGCAGTAGATGCAGCAAATAAAGGCGGTGAGTGCTGGTGCTGGTGGGAGCAGGAGAGAGGGGGTGTTGGGGGTGTTGGCACTGCACATGACCACTGAATGTGGGCTGTAAGGATCTGCTTCTCTCTAACTCTCCCCCTCTGAGAGTTGTGAGTCTGCAAGGTGACTGTTGCACTGATGTTTACAAGGAAAAGGTGGGTGGGACAGGTGTTCCAGCACACAGAGTGAAGTGTTATGTGCAGAGATGTATTGGTGTTGTTTCCTTGCTAGAGATGCAAAAGACTGTGGAGATGTCACAGTCACCTTGCTCAGCAATGCCTTTCTTGTGGGAGCCTTTAGTGATTCACACGAAATCAGTGATCACAGTCAGGGCCAGCTCTGGCAGTGAGGCAATCTCTTTTCCCTAACGAGCTTTTGGCATCTCTCCCATTACTGCAAGAATTCTGGTCTCAGGATGCCCATGCACAATTAAAGTGCATAAAATGCTGTGTCAGAGAGATCTGCATGTGTGTTACTATTGTTCAAAATTTTCCTCCCTGCTAATTCATACTGAAGCAACTGTTTGCTTTCTAAGTAATGAAGCTTTAACCTTGTGTGGACAATGAGCTTCAGCCAGGAAATGCAATAACTCGTGTGTTTAACTTCTAGATGTAGAAGCCTTTGCCAAAGCCATGCAGAACAGTGTCAAGTCAGACCAAAAGGAAGGAGACTCTAAGGACAAGAAAGATGAAGAGGAAGATATGAGTTTAGATTAAGTTATTTGCTCTTCCTTACAGATACTCCTAGATACTAACTTAAGCAACTGCAGTAGGATTACTAACTTCATATTATGCTTATATAAATCTAAAAATAAAGCAATTTTCCTTATCTGCCATACTGTTCCTTCCAATCTGTCCAGTATCCCTACAGTGCTGATTATCCCTTTTTCAGCTCATCAGCCTGATACTTACTCTTCCCAGGTAAAGTGAAAGAGAGTAACATAAAACTTTATTTGACTCCAAAGTATTTACCAGTGATTTACAAAGACCATCTTTAATACTACAACTTTAAAAACAGGTCATAATTACATTTAAGATGGACATGTTAAAAACCCATTTTACAATATTTACCCCTCATAAAAAAAACCCCCACAATATAATGATATAAGTTACAAGTCCATTTCAGAAGCAAGATTTTGTCCCCAAGTGGCCAGAGATATATATACACACACAAATATATATATGACGTGTAAGTGCACAGTGAACTGGGTGTCTTGGGAGGAAAAAGCTGCTTCAAGTGGAGACTGCACTACAGCAGGGCTGAGGGAGGCTGAGCAGGAGCCAGGGAGGGTGAGGGCCGGGTGTGGAGGTAACCTTTCTATTTCTTCCCTTTAAAGCAGTGGTTTCTTGCTTCACACAACAGGACTTTTGTCAGTGTACTACCAGTGCTGAATGCAAGTGCAGAGCCAGTGGCGGTTGTGCCTTTCTGCTTCACCTCAGCAGTTCTCCCAGCCTATTCTGTTCTTTTCTTGATTCTTATAAATTATTCTGTCAAGAAGATGCTAATTCTGTGAACAGAATTTTGTCCAAGTTCCCCCTTGCAGAACTCTGTAGCAGTAGCAGGTGAGCTGAGACTGCCCTTGGGGGGAGGTTAAATGTGCCCTTGCTTATAAAACCCCCAAACCGACAGAATTAATCCAGTTTGTCCTAATTGCATTTATTATAAACCAGAAACCGCCTGCAGCCTTTATCAGCAGACAGTCTGTGACATTTATTAACAGCCTCAAGTGTTGGGTGAACTAAATCTATGTGCCTGGTACGTGTGGGGTGAAGGGAACAGGATTGAGGACGAGCTGCAGGGCTGCTCTGAGCTCCAGCCCACGCTCCCAGCACGAGCCCTGCTGCAGATCCCTCACACCCAGGAGGACTCACCTGTCACCACATCCCACTCCAACTTTTTGGTTCTATTTGTGAAACATCCCCAGAGTGCCCCCTCCTCCCCTGCCCTCCTTCCCCTGGGATTTGTGGCCCCTCTGGTTTGGCCCAGACCTGTGCCTGCAGTCACTGGAGATAAGCGTGTCCGAGCACGGGCAGTGCTCTGGTGGTGACACCGGGGCTGCAGCAGCGTTCTGTCCCTCGGGCTGTCCCTGATGTGGCACTCAGAGCACAGGGCAGCCCTTCAGGCTGACAGAGCCCCGGGCAGTCCCAGCTCGAGGCAGGTCCACGTGCCTCTGGTTGATCTGCAGGTTCCTGACACAGCCCACGTAGTGAGGGAGGGGAGGTAACAGCAGCCCTGTGCTGGCCTTGTCTGTCTCTGCAAAAAACACAAGGAAAAGCAGGCATTAGTCTGGCAAAGGCTTAACCCTCCCTCACACCAGGAATAGTATCTCCATTGTCCTTGGGGTATTTCATCCTGGAGCTCATCTTTCCTGACTCACCTGGCAGCCCTCCCAGGGAGAAGGTTGCCCTTGTGCTGGGTGCAGGGGGCTGGCTGGGCCCCGCTGTGTGCTTGCCTTCTGCGTCCACATCCACCTGGATTACGTTTTTCCATTTGGTAACTTCAAAAGAAAACAACAGTCAGTGCTGCTTCCTTACCCAAGGAGCAAGCCCACCTCTGCTCTCCAGCCTAGACCAGTGCTGCAGCAAGTGCAAAACTACTGAGGGTCAAAGGGCCTGGCCTAGCTCTGGGAAATGCCCAGAGTTGGGACAATCTCCCCCAAAACCTCACCCAGCGCTGGCTGAACAAGATGAAGGTTTGAAATAGAGCTGTGCTGAGATGGGGCTGCAGCTGTGCCCCCACCCCAAAAAGGGCTTGATAAAAAACAGCACTTGCTGCATGGCAGCTACATTAAAGGCTGAGTTTCCTGTACAGGTATGAATTCTGCAATCCCCACTCCCAGCTATGGGCTTGGAGCCCTTTGGACACGCTCGACATCAAAGCAAATTGGGCTTTCACTTCAAGCTGGACACAGTCCAGGATGGATCAAGTCCTGTGGCACATCCTTGGCCTCGCCAGCAGCTCCATGAAGCAGAAAAAGAACCTGCCTTGCCTGACTACCAGAGCTGACAGTGGTAAGATCAGGCAGGAGTTCTTGTTAATTAGGGAATTGACCTCATGGCAGATACAAATTAAGTGCATACAGCAGGGGGACAGGGTTTAAATTGCCAAGCCTGGGCTTGTCCTGAGCTCCCCTAGGAGATGTGGGCTGAGCAGAGCCACGGAAGCAGGGGAGCTGTCACCTCACCTGCAATGGTGTGCCACTGCCCGTCACAGAGAGCTGGGCTCGTCACCGACGCTGAGAACTCATCAGCCCCAACGCCTGCTCTCACAGTGACCTGGGGTGAGAGAAACCCATCAGAGCTGGAGAGCTGAGAGCGACAGGCAGCAGACACCCACCCCCTCTGGAACCTGTGGGGAAGCCCCCTCCCAGTACCTTGGTGTCCTCCATGTACAGCAGGAGATGGTGGCTCCTCCTCGTGCCGATGTGGAAGATGAGGCCAGAGGCACTGCGGGGACGCACCTCCAGTGTCACCTCCAAGTCCTGCTCAGTCACCACTGCATCAGCTGAAACAGAAATGCCTTTGGTGAGGAGAGGACCCAGGGCATTCCCATGGAATGTGACCCTCCTAGTCCCAGCCCACAGCGGGGTACCTAAGGTGATGGAGCCACCATCCATGGTGAAGAAGACGCCGCTCTCCAGCACGCCCTCATAGCACGGCGTCACCCCAAAAGTGCGTGAGGGGGGACCCAGGGGCCTCCCGTCCAGCTGGGGGTTCCTCAGGCAGCCATCAAAGCTGGAGGCTGATGCAGCCTGTGGAGAGAGGCCACTGAGAACAGCGGGGCAAAACCTGGGAGGCACCAGGTGATGCCATGGGACTGGGAACAGGCTGAGAGAGGGTGATGCCATGGGGCTAGCAAGCCCTTACCGCTATGTGAGCCTTGGCTTTTCCAGCTGGAAGCCCCCCCACATAAAAGGGGCTCTGGGCCACGAAGAGCCCTGTGGTGGCCACTGCAGCACCCTGGGCTCGCAGCCCATCAATGACCAGCTGGGCCCGGCTCTGGTCTCTGCTGAAGAAAACCTGCAAAGAGCAAAGGTCAGTGTCAGGACTGGGTTGGGAGGAGCCCCAGCAAAGGGAGGCCCCAGCTCAGAGGTTCAGCCCCAGCTGTGATTTCGCTGTCCCCTTTGCTCCCCTGGGACTGCAGCGTCCCGTGTGCAATTGAGAAGCAGCACCCAGAGCAGGGCCAGCCCCTGCAGGGACACTGACGTGGTTCAGGGAGGTGCTGCTGAGCCCGTGCCCCGCTCACCGTGTGCCACCGGCGGTCGCGGTACTTGTCCCTGCTGCGGATGCGCAGCCGGCGCCCGCCGAGCTCCAGCAGGAAAACAAAGCGCCCGTTGGACACAAAGAGAGCCATGGAGGAGCCCCGCTCGCCCGCCACGTAGAACAGCAGCCCACTGGAGGAGTTCAGCTTCACCTCCAGGGAGAAATGGGACCTGCAGGGACAGGGAGTGATGGGAGCACCGGCTCTCCTGCAGCTGCACGGCTCATGCGCTTCCAGGCCACGGTGCCAGGGCCAGGATTGCAGGGGGTGGGCACGGGGCCAGGCTCACCTCCACCCAAAGGAGGCTGGGATCTCATCAAACTCCCAGCGGCTGCTCGGGGTCCCCCCGAAGCGGGAGGAGCCCCTGGCTGTGCAGGGCTGAGGGTGCAGCTGGCACAGCCCGTCCTGGTCGTGGCGGCGGCCCTTGGGCGCTGGCTTGCCCGGCACCTACACAATGTGCACCAGGGAATGGAGTGAGGGGAGCATCCTGCCCTGCCAGCAGAGCTGGCACCTGAGGAGGATGAGGAGGAGGATGTGGGGAGTTGTGGCAGCAGCTGGTACCTTGGGTTTCCGCCTGTCCTTCTTCGGAGTGACTCTGAGCTGCTGTGACTGCTCACCCATGGGACAGCTCATGGTGACATTGATGCTCTCCACGTTCTGCTGCAGGTCCACCACCATCTGTGGCTCTGACATCCTGCTCACGGGGAGAGAAAATGTCCCTGTCACAGCAGCTGGGAGGTGGGAGGGGCTGAGCCCTGCTGTGTGGAAGGGGCACGGTGTCACTCACCTCTTGACAAAGACGTTCCCGATGCAGCCGCTGATGTTGCTGAGGGCCCCTGGCTCCGGGGAGCCCCCGAGGTGGAAGAGCCGACGCTGCTCCTGGCGCCGCTGCCGCCGGCTGCGCCCGGGGCCCGTCCTGCTGTCCTGCAGCTCGTCATCCACGTACAGCCTGAGCCTGGGGGGGCAGCAGGGGCTCAGCAGGACCCTCTGCCTGTGGGCACCCCAGCCCCACGGCACCCACAGCAGGACACGTACCCACGGGCATCGCTGTAGAAGGCCACGTAGTGGGCCCTGCCATCTGCATAGGCACTGTCAGTGGTGATTTCACTTCCCAGCAGGTTCAAGGCCAGCTGGCCCCTCTGGAGGGACACCTGGCACGTCCCCTCCTGCAGAAAGCATCACGCAGCAGCTCAGCAGCTGAACCCCGCTGCCCTCCAGGAGCTCAGGGTACAGATCTCACTGCAGATCCACACCCTAGCCCCACTAAAATCCCCTCTTTCCCAAGGTGAAGCAGCACTTCCCCAGCAGCCCTACTGCTGGGATATCTGGGGGCCTGCAGGTGCCCACCTGGGTGGAGTGGTGGTAGAGCAGCCCCTCAGGCTGGCTTGTCTGGAAGCTGAAGCCGCTGTAGAAGTCCCTCAGCCCCGGCACATCCGTCAGAGCCAGGGTCAGGTAGCCGTGGCCATGGACACTGACTGAGCGAGCAACCTGTGAGAGACAGCACAGAGGCAAGGTGGGAGCTGGCCCTGGCCTTGCTGGGGTGCTGGGATATGAGTGAGCAGCTCTGCTTCCTTGCTGGCTCTGGCTGGTGCTATGGCCAACCACGTGGAGCAAGCACCTCACCACGACCCTTCTACACTGAGGATGTGGGAGGTTTATGCTTGTTTCTGTGTGGATGAGGGGAGATAGGGCCTGTCCTGCTCCCTTTCCCTGCAGACCCTTCCCCAGCAGGCCGGCCAGGCTGCCAGGGCCCTGTGCTCACCAGGAGATCCGAGGTGCACCCGTAGCTGACGCCCACGGTGTTCATGCGCTTCAGGTCCACGTACTTGCCAAGGGCCTTCAAGCCCTTCATGCAGCCCCGGATGGGCCCACCCGTGGGGAACAGAGATTTCAAACTGCAGGAGAAGCAGACAGTGTTAACAAGGACAGCCCCAGGCAGGACACAGCCCTGGGCAGGATCTGGCCCCGCAGCTCTTTCAGGCAAAGCGCCTGGGAATGAATTGTGATGGTCACAGGTATCTCCAGTGCCAAGGCTGCTCCAGAGCACTCAGCATGGCAAAGGAGGACTTGGTGACACCCACCAGCACCTCATCCCTCACCAGAGATGGAAAAGTTACCATCCTTAAGAGCTCAGGATGATGGACAGGGAGAGGAAAACTTCCCCCCCAGTTTCAGCAGGGTTCCACCAGCCCTGGGTGTGGCTGAGAAAGAGCCAGGGCCACCACCAGGGACTGGAGGGGAACGTGCTGACTGTCCCAGCCCAGTGCAGGCTGGACCCACCTGGGGGGCAGCACAGCTGGGGGCACTCCCCCCAGGTAGTAGGAGACAGCGTTCTCCAGGGAGTTCTCCTGCTCCACCACAAAGATGGTGAGGCGCTCCACCCGCACCAGGATGCGCTTCTTGTTATTCATTTTGAGGAGGAAAATTTGGATCTGGAGACAAAACAGAGAAATGATCTGTCATTCTGGGGCAGTTAGGTCCATCACAGAGGGCAGACAAAGTGTCAAGTTAATGGCTCAAATCAGAAAACTTCTTGCAGCTCTGCCCCCCTCAAAAACAAGGGTCCATGTGCCTCCCCACCCTGGATGAGAAGCTTCCCCCCTCCAAGAGAGCCCCGATACCTCTTACCGCTTTGTTTGTGGCACTGCTGATGGTGAGGGACGAGGAGTTGCTCGGTTTTGCCATCTCCAGGCCAGAGCTGAAATCATAGTAAAGAGCCAGCTTCCCATCCCGGATGGCCAGACACAGGAATTGACCCTGGGGAGGCAGGATGGACACTCAGCAGGTGCCCAGGATGCAGCTGTGGCACTGAGCCCACCTGCCCTTCAGCACTGCTGGGAGCAGGTCCCACTTCAGTGCCCTGGTCACTGTTATCTGGGATTTAATTTCCAACAGCAGCCCTGTGTTGGGGCGCAGGGATAACACTGCTAGCTGGAAATTCTCCTTGCAGCACTGCCTGCCCCAGTGAACCCTGGCCCAAGTTCTGGGGAGCCCCTTCAACACCAGCCAAGTGACTGCTGTGAGGTTTGGGTCCAGTCCTCTCACGGCTTTTAACAAGTCCCAAAATCCTGCTCCAAGCAGCCCTGAAATCTCCAAAGCTCTCCTCTCCCATGTGTCCTGAACTGGGAACACCTATGAACTGGGACTGTCCCCTGAGAGATGAAGGCTCCCCAGGGCAGCAAGCACCTGCCTGGTTCTCCAGGAAGAAGATGATGCCGTTGTAGGAGACCACGCGGATCTCCTGCTCGAAGCGCTTGGTGGTGCCGAACTGGCTCTCAAACTTGATCTCGGCGTAGCCGCTGCCGTCAAAGTAGGAGCCATCAGTCAGCCAGGGGTCTCCCGTGGACTTGGACCTGCACACACAGCAAGAGGCATCACTCCAAGGCATGGAGCCACAGGGCTGAGCTCTAAGTGCTCCGGGGCAGGATTTCTCAGCAGCCATGAGAATCCTTTCTTCCTGAGGTAGGATGGTAGGGTAACTCCAACAAGGGGTTTAGTCTTCAATTTTTGGCTTACAAGACCAATGTCTTTATAAACTATTAGAGTTAATTAGAGTTTGAGTAGTTTATTCTCTAGGGCGGCCGCAAGGGGAATAAAACTAGTATGACTGTGACGCAGGTGAATGAGGCCAGCTGGCCAGTGGTGATGAATGGGTGCTCTACTGGTTGGCTGCCTGCTGTGGTGCCCACCTGGCGCAGGGTTTCTCAGCAGCCGTGTCCAGCTCAAAGGTGTGCTGGAAGTTGTACAGGCTCACCACCTCCTCGTTCAGCGTGTCCAGCTCCAGGCACCCGCGGTAGTTGGGATAGCGCAAGGCAGGAGGAGGCTGGGGGTTAAACACAACACTCACACAGGGTTTCCCCTCCTGTAGGAGCCTCCTGAAGCCCCCTCCCCGCTGGCTGCCTCACCGTGAAGCTGGAGGGGTAGCCCCCCACGTAGAAGACCACGCTGCGGGGGTCCAGGTTGAGCAGCCCCTGCTCTCCCCTGGCCACGCTGTCTCCCTTGATCTCGTGCACCCTCTGCCTCTCCACGATCACCGACATGTGCCCGTACTGCAGGATCCTGCAGCAGGACGGATGGTCAAGATTAAGGGACACCCCAAAGGAGCAAACCCTGCCCTCCCCGAGGAAAGGCCCAACCTGTTGATGCTGATGGTGACAAACTGCTCTCCAATATCCTCGTCGACACTCAGGGAGGTTGGTTCCTCATCTCCCAGCTTGTAGATCCAGTGCACTCTGCGGTCCTTGAGCACAATGCCCATGTAGTCTCCAGTGGCCTGAACTCAGGGAGAGACAAGGCCACATGTTGGCATTTGGGACAGCCAGGAGCTCTCCCTGATGCTCCCAGGGCTGCACTGGACAAACAGCCCCTATTCCACCAGGCTGATGGCTGCATCCAGGGGCTTTGTGTCCCCCACAAAGATATTCAGGGACCAGGTGAGGGGCTGATGTCCAGGCATGGGCATCACTGATGCAACAAGGGCTCCATCACCCTCTGGCCCCATCTCACCTCCTGGCTGCCCAGGTACAACACGAACCGCCCCTCCTCTGCCTCGTCCTGCTGGCCCCTGGGCTCAGGGTTTTGGATGTAGAATTTGAGGGATGTGTAGGCTGCTAAATCCTGCAGATTGCTGGGCATCCGGACCTGCACCCCTGAGCTGCCATTGAATTTCATGGGCACTTTCACCTGTAGGGAGAGAAATCCAGCCCTGTGGCACTGAACCCACTGCCACTGCCTGGTCACTGCCAGTTCTACCAAACCCCAAAAGAAGGGGACCTTTCCTGGTGGCCCCAAACACCCTCCCCTTTGCATGCCACCCTCAGGGAAGCCCTCCTCCAGCCCCCAGCCTCCCCTGAGCTCACCTTGCTGGCAGCGCTCCTCGCCTGCGTGATGAGCTGCCGGATCCTCACGATGTTCTCTGACACGGTGGCATTTTTGTTCCTCCTGTTCTCCAGGCTGCTCAGCTTCTCCAGCAGCAGGGGAATGGTGCTCTCCAGGCTGGACACTGGGGTTGGAAGAGGAGCCAGGAGTTTTGGAGGTTAGCATGGAAGGGAAATGCAAATTTCAGGCACTTTGAGAAATGCGAGTCAAAGCAGTGGTAGCTGGGAGCAGTCACAGAGAGATCCCCCTAAATCCATCATCCTGAGGGGGTCTGAGAATGCTCCAGTGCATGCAACCTCCTGCAGTAAAGCTACAGGTGATACAGACATTGCAAGAGAGGAAAATAAAAAGGGCCAGGACTTAAAGCATCCAGGATTGGCTACCTCCCTCTGCTGTTGACCTGGAGCTGCACAGCACAGCTTTCAAAAACACTCTGGGGGCATCTGTGCATGCAGTGGCTCATATCAGACTCACCCTGTGGCACACCAGGCTCAGCACTCACCAGATTTCCTGGCATCCTGGACTGCCTGGTTCAGGTCTTCATTCCGGAGGCCCCCATACTGATCTTTCCACTCATCCAGGTTCTTCTTCATGGTGCTCAGGGCATCCTCCACTCTTGCAGCTGTTTCGTTGGCCTCAGCAGCAGCTGCTTTGGCATTCTGGATCGTGTCCTTTGTGTCCTCTGCAAAGAAATAAATATCTCTGGGGTGTCCAGGAGCAGGGAGGAAGCACCTTGGATCACAGTCAGTGCACAAAGAAGGGAGCAGAGAGAATCAGCCCAGCCACCCCAGAACAAACCTTGCTCCCTGCCCAGCATGTCCTGCACAGACTGCAGCTGGCTCAGGAGCTGCTCCTTCTTCACACGGAGACCAGCCAGCTTGTCCTTTGCTGTCTGCAGAGTGCCTTTAATAGCTGCAATTAAAGAAATGCTGTTTGTGGAGCTCAGTCCAGCCCAAAGGACAGCAGATCCTGCCAGGAGCATCTCTCACCCCCATTGAGTTTGCTCTGCTGTCTCCTTGCAGCCTCCTCCAGGCTGCTGCTGTTCCTCTTCAGTGTTCTGGAGGTGGCCCCAAGGTTTTCTGATATGACATTCTGTGAAACAAACACAGGACTCTGAGGAGGAATTCGGGGCTCTGGCTCTGACTGCACACAGGAATGCTTGTTCAGAAAAGGGAGACCCAAACACTGAGTGTGGCCCCAGCTGTGGCAGACTCTGCTCTCAGGCACAGAGCACAGTGCCCTGGTGTCAGAGGGAAGGGAGTTTGGGTTTTGCCCGTCTCACAGGGCTCCCCACAGCACGTACCATCAGGGCCTCGCTAGCTGCCTTGTCAGCATCGTGGGCTGCCTGCTCTGCTTTCCTCACAGCTTCAATGATGCTGGCGTAGGCATTGGAGGCATTGACTGCCCTCTGGATGAAGCCATCCTGGTTTGTGTCCTGGATAATGCTGTGTTGGAACACGAAGCCATCAAGTCCATGAAGAACAGGCTCTTGCCCTCACAGACAAACCCCTCTGTGCTGCTCAGCACAACTGTGGAGGTGACACCCCGCTGTTCCCCTGCCATGGTGGGGCTGCAGTTCCCATCCCCAGCCCTGGCAGCAGACAGCCTGAGCAATGGGGCTCAGGACAGTGCCTCACCCAGACAGGTTCCGTGCGAGCTCATCCAGGAGCCGGGCGTGCTCCTCTGCCTGCTCCACCATGGGGATCTTGCTGCTGGCTGGGGAGAACTTCTTCACCCGCTCGGTCAGGGGCAGCTTGGCCCCATCCAGCAGTGCTGCCAGCTTCTCATAGGCCTGCAAGGACACCCGTCACTGCTGAGGGCTGCCTCACCTCTCCTCTGCCCATGCCAGAGTGCCTCTGCCACTCACCTCCTTGGCACGCTCCATCATCTGCAGGAAGTCAGAGACCTGGGCAAGGGCATCCCTGGCCATCTGCAGGGTCTCCTGCACCAGTGCATGCTGCTTCTGGAGCTCCTGGCTCTTTTGCTGGACACAAAGACCCAGGGTTAGGGAGCAGCAGGGCTGGGACAGCCCCCCTCACTCCGTAAATCAGGACACCATGGTGAAGGTCTACCTGAGTCTCCTCCAGGTTGTTTCGGTTCAGGCTGTTGAGCTCCTCTGTCTGCCTGGTTTTGTTCACGGCCTCGTTGAGGGCATCTCGCAGATCCATGAGCTGGGAGCTGTGCTGGGCCAGTCTCTCCTGGATGCTGCTCAGCAGGTCCTGGTTGGACTGCCAGCGGGCGTGCAGCTCGCTCCTCACACGATGCAGCACTGCACAGGGGGGACGAGAACTCTTGCTAATTTCTCTGTTAAACACTTTCTGTCCTGGCTGCCTCAAAGCTTGGCTCTGGTGTTGGCAGATATCAAGGCCAGAAGTGACCATATTCCACCCCTCCCTCCCTCCTTTTCAGCCTGGATGGCACAGGATCTTGTCCCTGACTGTCTACAAACCCTCACAGAGACGGGATCTCTTTCAAAGACACCAAGCCATTCCCAAAAAGATCCAGATGATGGACCTGAGGCCTTGATTACTTCCACTATGAAAAATTACTTATTTCCAACAAGAGTCAGTTTATAATTCCAGCTTTCAGCTACTGAGTTATGCTTTGCCAAGGCCTGTTAATCAGAAGTGTTCTCTTCCTGCAGTGCCAGCACCCCTGGCTGGGCTCACTGCTCTCACTCCTGCAAGGATGCCCTCAGGACAGCAGAGCTACTGTGGGAGCTGGCTGCTGTTGTTACTCTATGGGGACAGCAAATAGGAAGAAACATGGTGTGAATTACTCCCATCCATGTGTGATGTGAACACATCACATAATAATGGTGATTCCTGGTTCTACGTGTTGTCATTTTTGTTCATCAAACAGAACTACCCACTTAGTTCTGCTCTAAAATCTGCCTTAAGGGAAAAGGAAGCACAAATTATCCTGTTGGAGTGTCACAGGGGACTTTGTAACTCCTGTAAAAATGGCTGGGGGTACCTGGTTCTTAACAGCACTCCAAACATGACCATGATGTGCAGTGGGCTCCAAGCCAGAGCCAGCAGGACCTGGGCAGCCCTGTGCCACCAAGGACTCACATTTCTTAGCCTCCTCGTGCTCACGCCTTGCCAGCTCCTCCTGGGCTCCCAGGCTCCTCTCCTTCATCTCTCTCAGCATCCTCTCCACCTCGGCCAGCTTCTGCCGGAACTCCTCTGCGGACGTGGTGCTGGCGTTCTCTGCCCCGATCCTGGCCTTCTGCCGCACCAGCTCTGCAGGGAAACCCACAGCTCCCATCAGACTGAGCAAACCAGGGCCTCACAGCCCCCCGAGGCTCTTCTCACAAACCACTGACAGCTTTCAGGACAACAAACTGCTTGAGATCACCCAGAGGCACTGCCCCATGTTTCAGCCTCCTTGGCCACCACCAGTAACACGTGTTACATCCTGAGCATCTTTCTGTGGCTCTACCTCTTGTCCAAGATCCAGCCACTCTGCTTTGCTCAATCTCTCCTGAAGCTGCAGTGCAGACTGCCCCCTAAAATTTTATGCATTTTAGTAACATTTGTGGAAGTTTAATATGTTTTTTCTCCAGACTTATGTTTAGCCAAGCAGCTGAGAATCACAATAAGGCTGGTCAGGGTAAAAGCTGGGATTCTGCAGGGATCTTCCTTTATTTTTTTGTTTTCTTTGTTCCTCCATGGCTTTCTCTGAGCACTGCAGTGCTTGACATATCACATAGGGAAAAACCCCAAAGTGAAGACCCTTCTTGACATACCTGCAATGCCCCTGTGGATGCTCTGGATGTGCAGCAGGAGCTGTTCCCCCCTCTGGTACATGTCCCTCGTGTGCTGCTCAACACGAACTGCTTCTCTGTGAGTCATGGTCATCTACCACAAAAACAATGGCTTAGTTAAGTATGAGATGGTATTTTATGTCATTTGTCAGTGGGACTGTTGCTCCCAAAATCCACAAAAAGCCTAAGAATGCGAGGTCCTTGAAGGAGCCTGTCCCACAATGTACTGAAGGATGATTATTTAGCACCTTCAGAGAAGCACAAGCATTAAATACAGCTCCAATGCAACAGGCTCTGGATGCTGGAACAATCCCAACACCACAGAGTTCAGCACTGCTCTGTGCTCTTAACACAGGGAAAGCCCCAAAGCCTGAAGCCAGGCACACCCGGGTCCTGCTCAAGAGACAGGGGGCTGCAGTCTGGCTGTCGGGTACACACAGGGCAGTTTGTCTTTGCAGCTGTCTGGGGAGATATGTCATCAAGTAGAGATTTTTCCCTCTCCCTCACATTAGGAACAGGCAGTTTATGAATCAAATCAAATGAAATCAAATCTTGCTCAGTTTATCTATTCTCTGAAGGTGTGACTGCTAGGTTTTAGGCTGGATATAGATTGCATCCATGATGGACCCGGATGTTTCGTCTTCTTACTTATATGTCCCTTCTATAAATGATATTTGATTGAATTTATTTTTACTGCTAAAGTTGGAGCCACCTCAAAAGCAAGCAGTAAATTAAGAAAAACTATCAGTATTATGAGATGTTTCACAGCTCTCCATGGAAGGAAAGCAGGTAATCCAGCTTGACCACTTAACAGTGCAATTTAGTTCTGGTCGAGCTGGAGACCCAACCTGCCTGAACTAGGCTCCTCACAGCCTTCAAAGCCCTCATTTTGATAAAAGGGGGATTTGTGCTCTGGCAAAGAAAGATGGAGAAATACCCTACTTTGTGCTGCAGAGCGTTCAGGTCCTGTGTGAGATCCATGTTCTCATCCTCCAGCTCATCAGCCCTTTGCCTGGCCCTGCTCATGGCTCTGTGGTACTCACGGAGCTGGTTCTAGGGGAAAAGAAAAAGAAAAATAAAAATGAAAAGAGGCTAAATCAGGCCAACAGGCCAGGAAACACGGGCAGAAGGTGATGTGAAGCCTTCCACATACAGCAATGGCCAGAATGGTGCCGTTGAGGCCATGCAGGCGAGCCCAGGCGATGGAGCTGGCGTTGAGGGTGACCAGCTGGCCGCGGATGGACGGGAAGGACATCTCGATGCTCTGCAGGTCCTCCAGCAGGAGCAGGACACAGCTGTCACACACTGCAGGGACACAGCAGTCAGCACAGGCCCTCTCCAGGGCTGTCCTTCCCCAGGACAGAGGCACACAGACCTTCACACTTGATGCTGTCGGGGCCGTTGGCCACCAGGACCTCGTGCTGGCGCAGGCAGATGTCGCACTGCTTCCCCGTGAGCCCGCTGGGACACGTGCACTCCCCTGTGCGGGGGTCACAGGAGCCCCCTCTGCACTCACACTCTGCAGGGAAGAGAAACACAGAATCATTCTGGGCTTTTACCACTCTGGAAACAGGGGAAGGAAAGGTTTCACCCCAGCTGTGTCCTGCTGCTGGGGGTTCCCTGTGCAGAGCAGTGTCCCTCAGACAGCTGCCAGCTGTTTTCTACCTCCAACAACGGGACCAGCAGCACAGCCCTGTCCCAGTGCCCCTGGCTGGGACCCCACACTAGCAATAGCAGCTTCTTCGAGCTAGGTATTATAATCTTTTCGAGGTCTGTTTTTCACTTAAGACAGCTCAGCTACCTTTGGAGGCATAAAATTAGCAGAATGGCTTTTGCTGCAGTGCTGGAAACAAAAAGCTTTTAAAAAAAGGCAAAATAACAAGCTCCTTACAGATAAAAACTGATTTAGGTGCAAGAAGTTCTTGCTCCTAGTAAAACAAACACCTCACAGAAGTAATTAGTTTCTTTGCTCTCTTCTTTTTCTAGCAAATTGCCCAAGCAAGACTTTTTGGCTTTTGTCTGATTAGCCCTCCTTAAGTTTAAAGTGAAGACTTTTACACCTATGAGATGCCTTTTTTTTACTTAACTGCCAAGAAAAACTTCTAAGCTTCTTTCCATTTAAAAAAAAAAAGACAGTTTTGTCACTCCATTACCAAAAACCACATTCCCACACACACGCTCACTCACTTGTGCAGCCGGCCCGGCCCAAGCCCCAGTAGCCCGGGGCACACTGGTGGCAGCGGGGGCCGCTGACCCCGGGCAGGCAGCGGCACTGCCCGCTCTGCAGGTGGCAGCTGCTCCCCACGGCGCCCACGTCGCACTCGCACCGCCGGCAGCCCGAGCAGCCCTCGAAGCCGTAGTACCCGTCCTGGGGAAAAGAGCATGGCATGTTTGCTCAGTTATTTTTATTATAAAAAGGCTGAACGGTATTAAAAGTGGTAACAGTTTTAATTAAACAGTTTAGAAAATATATAAGCAAGGGATAATTTGGTTTAAATAGTAGCGCATAAGCAAAAATGACTGTGGGGTACGGAGGGCAGGGTTCAATGACTTTTGCTACTTTACGTACAAGCTTGCCAAGTGGAAATCACTCTTTATATGCTATATGTGAATGCTATCTCTTCTTATTTTCGGTTTGTTACTTTTCTGTCTTTACTTTCTTTACTACTTTTACTACGCATGTGCTACTACTCGGTTTGGGGGTCGTCACTGATGAAGGCTCTGTAGTCTTTTTCGTTGTTTTTTAATTCACCTTTGGGTTACACATGCGCACTAAGCCAGTACAATGTAAGCTAAGACTAACGTATTACTGCATCTACATATCAAACTAATAAGTCTCTTATAATTAGCATTTTCTTGGACCCAACCAGGTTCTTGGTCATTTTTAGCAACTGTATCTTCAGTTTCTTTCTTGTGGTCTTTGAGAACATCTGCTGAGAAGGGGGGGTGGGTGGAGCTCTTCTTTTCCTTCTCTTCTTTGGCATTACAACTTTTAAATATTAACTGTTTTATTATTCTCAAATATTAATTACTGTATCAATATTGATTACTGTTTCAATTTTTATCAGCACGAATCATACTTATTTATCACAAGCAGGATAGGGATAACCTTGGGTTTTGGGGTTTTTTTCCCATCTAAAGGACAACGTGGAGAAAATAAAGGTCCTCCTCATATTCTAGGTGTAAGCCTAGGTGTGTATATATATATATGTATATGTTTTTAATTATCTTGTTTAGGGGAGGGTGAGAATTTTTTGTTAGTTTTTAATTTATTTTGGTTTAGTTTATTTCTGTTTTTATTTAAGAAATCTAAAGGCAAGCTCATTCTTAATTTCTGGTTGATTTACAGGAAAACATCAGGAAATAAACACAAGACTAAGGTTAAGTTTTATACTGTGTGGGATTAGTTGGTTTGTTATTGGAATACAACGACTACTGATGCCGTGGGATTTAGAGGGAACTCCTTTCCTTGACTTGTACGAACAAGGTCAGGTCATATGAACCTCTTAAACTTGACAGGTCAGCAAGTGTGACTCTCTCCAGGGTGAAGTGATGGGGGACCCCCATTTCCTTTCCAGGTGTGTTTTGACCACCACAAAATTCAAAGCAGCATGGTAAAGATGTGGAGCTGCAGTGAGAGCACAGGCATGCCACAGCACTGCCCTGTGAACCTGCCTTTGTCCAAGCTGGATGCACTCAGGAAAGTGGGGTTTACTGCAGCTTCACAAATGATGCCACTTTACTGCTCGCTGCCAGATCTTTAATAGGCTTTTGCCATGTACTCATGCAAATTCAGCCTTCACCAGCTGGCACCAGCCCTGCTGGGCTCACAGGCCTGGAGGATGGCACACCAGGCCTGTCCCCATCCCCATGGCAAGGACAGGCACCACCCCAGGGCCCAGGGGAGCCTCACCTCGCAGCGGTCACAGTGCTGGCCCGTCACTCCAGGCTTGCAGAAGCACTGCCCAGTTTGTGGATGGCAGGAGTCAGTCCCACAAGGTGAACAGTTGCACTCTGCCAGGGAAAAATACATCCAGTATTACACTGAAGAGCCTGTCAGCCACTCACAACACTTACTGCTAACAGCAAAGCTGCTTTTCCCCCTTATCTATCAAAGTTAAGACAGAAACTCTCTCCTCTTGGGTTTGCTTCTCACAACAACTTATGCCCATGACTGTGGTGGTGTTTGAGAGTCCCCAGGATGAGGGAAGAGATGAAAATCTTGACCCCATGTTTCAGAAGGCTGATTTATTATTTTATGATATATATTATATTAAAAGAAAATGATATATTGAAACTAAACTAAAGAAAGAGAAAGGAGACACCAGAAAGCTACAAAGGAATGAATAATAAAATCTCGTGACAGACTCAGCAAGTCTGACACAGCTGGCTGTGACTGGCCATTAATTAAAAACAATCCCCACGAGACCAGCCAAAGACGCACCTGCTGGTAAACCACCTCCAGACCACATTCCACAGCCATCAGACAGTTATTGTTTACATTTCTTTTCTGAGGCTTCTCAGGAGAAAAATCCTAGCGAAAGGATTTTCATAAAGTATGTCAGCGACACACGACCCCTTTCACACGCTGTGTTTGGGCTGCTGCTCCTCAGAGGGAGATGAGTGCTGGGAATGGGCACCCTCCCCTTTCCCCCTGCCCCCGTGCTGTCTGTCTGTCTGCCCACTCACGGGTGCAGTTCTTGGCCAGCACGGCGTCCCCGTGGTAGCCGGGCGCGCAGAGCTCGCAGCGTGCGCCGGCCGTGTGGTGCATGCAGCCCGAGCAGGCGCCCGTCAGCGGGTCACAGCTGCTGAACAGCATGTTGGGATCCGTGTTCCCGCTGCAGTCACACGGCTGGCACGAGCTGCCGATCACCAGCGGGTTGCCGAAGTATCCCGGGGCACACCTGGGGAAACGCCAAGTCACAACACAGTGAGGATCCTGCAGCCTGGAGTTGCACAACTGGAACGGCGTGAGCATCCAGCACTTGTAACCGCTGCGACCCTCAGGGATCTCAAAGCACTCTGTGTTTTGCCCCAGGATACCTGAGAAAGGTGCCTGCATCACAGGCTGCAAGTCAAGGCAAAGCACACCTAAGTCATACACCCACAGTAACAGAATTTCAGCAGTCGGGCATTTGCAGGCTGAAAAGGACTGAAGGAAATGCTGCCAAAACAAAGCAGCTGTTTCTCCTGGAGTCCTTAATGAGAAAACTTCTCTGCCCCAGCAGTGGCTGCACAGGGTTAGTGAGCCCCCCCAAACACGGGTGCCACCCCCTTACCGCTCACAGTTTGGTCCAGCGTAGCCTGGCTTGCAGAGGCACTGCATGTTGGAGCCCTTGTGGACACAGCCAACAGCAAAACTGAAATGAGAATGGGGACACAGGGAGGAGCACTTACTCCTGATGCGGTGCCAGGGGAGCTGGTCACTCATTGTGGGGTGCTGGGGCCTCAAGTAAGAGGCCATGAACATGGTTTGGGGACAAGGACAATGCTGGTATTGGGACACCTGCCCTGGTCAAACAGGCAATCCCATCCTGGGGCGCTTACTTGTTGGAGGCAACTGAAAGAGGGCATGGGCACCCGACACACTGCAGGGGCTCCTGGGCAGAGGGGCTGCCCATGTAGCCGTCCTTGCATCGCTCACAGTGGTCTCCTTCTGTGTTGTGCTGGCAGTTCTGCAAGGAAAAGGCAAACCCTGCGCTCAGCACTGACAACAAGAATGGTGGATGCACTAAAAACTCCCCATCAGGATGCCTCAGTCCTTCCTCTCTCCCAGAGCTGCCCTGCACCCTAAGCTGACCCTGAGCAGGGTCACCACTGAAGCAGTGAAGCCAATGCTCTGACCCAGGCATGGTTCTGCCAGCCCAGTTAGTATGTAAAGATATTTTGAATCGCATGCTACAGACCTCCTAGCTCCAAAATAGCACACTGCTCCACTGTTTACTTACAAGGCATATCCCAGAGCCTGGCAGGCACTGATCTGAGTGGCCATTGCAATGGCAGGGGATGCATTTTCCCAGGAAGAGCCCCTTGGTGTCCCTGTAGTAACCTGGAGCACATTCCTGAGGAGGCAGAAAAGGCAGAGATCTGAAAAACAGCCTGATACTTTTGGGAAAAGCAAAGAAACTAAATTACTTTCCATGACAGAATTCCCACTGGGTTGTACTGATGGAGAAAAGATTATAAGCAGAGATGAAGATTTTTCAGTGCAGTTCCTTCCTGTTCCTTTTAACCAGGACAGAATTGGCCAGAGAGAAGGACCCATTCCAAGGTACTGCAGCACCTGAATGATTTCCCCATCATGTCCCTTCCAAGAAGGCAGATTAAACTTTTGCATATCTCACAAGTGAATGGTGTTGTGATGTTCTTTCCTTTGGAACAAGCCAAGCTGTCACTTCAACTGAAGCCCTCAAGAGCCAGCTTGGAGGCAGCTGCCACCCATAACATAACACTGACCTCTCTGACTGGAACAGCCTGTCCACTCCCCCTCACCTGGCAGGAGTCCCCCTGGTAGTTAGCTGGGCACAGGCACAGCTCCACGTTGCTGGCACGGACGCCCGTGGCTGTGTCTGTGGCCATCTCCAGCACCACACGGCGCAGGGACACGGAGGAAGAGAGCTGGGAGAACAGTGCCCGGATCTGCAGCTGCTCCAGGTTTGCCAGCACCATCATCAGCTCCTCTCTGGACACAGGGTTGTGAGTCTCTGTGTGCCTGAAGTTACCCTGGGGGGAGAAAACCTGGCATAACTGGCAGGAAGCACAAGCATCTGAACAGGCAGCCCAGTCTCCACATCCCTGCTGCTGGAATCTTTCCCCTTTGCATGGGTGAAAGAGCCCTGCAGCACCTAAAATGCTGAGCTCCAAGCACCTGTCCCTCTACCTCCATGAGGTCTTGTATTCTATTTGCTGGGTTCCCCAGATGAGGGAAGGAATGATGAATCTGACTCCATGATCTTAGAAGGCTAATTTATTATTTGATGATACTATATTATATAAAAGAATGCTATACTAAACTATACTAAAGAATACAGAAAGGATTCTTACAGAAGGCTAAAAAGATAATAATGAGACTTTCCAGAGCCTTGACACAGCTTGACCTTGGATTGGCCAGTAAGTCAAAACAATTCACATGAAACCAATGAAACAACTGCCTGTTAGTAAACAATGTCCAAATGCATTTCACATGTGAGCACAACACAGAAGCAAATGAGCTAAGAATTTGTTTTTCTTTTTCTCTGAGGCTTCTCAGCTTCCCAGGAGAAAATCTGGGCAAAGGAATTTTTCAGAAAATATGACTGTGACATTCTTGTCCTTTCCTGCATTATCTGAGCACCTCACCTGTGTGTGCAAACTCACCTCCACCAGCTGCAGCTGGCCTTGATGTGGCTCCCCTGGGGACGGGTAGGCACCTTCCAGAAACATGATGCTCATCTGATTTCCCTGGGAAAAGCAAGGAAGGTGTCAGACATCACCTCACCCTGCTCCTGCACTAGCAGGGGGCACCTGGGCACTTTTTGGGCTGCACCTTGAGGATCACGTCGGGCCGGGACTCCATGGGAATGAACACGTCACCCCTGCGAGGGTTGGAGTGCAGCTCGTAGCGAAGGTGCCCTCCATAGGAGGAAACCTGAGGGAGACACAAATCCCATCATTGCTGCAAGCCCACAGCACTGAGACAACTCAGGGATGACCGTGCTCAACTGGCCATCAACTGGAGTGCCATCAACTGTGCTCAACCAGAGTGTGAGCAGTGCCTGCAGGTGAGGTCAGTGTGCTCTCCATTCTCTTACCTGGTCCCCAAGGTAGGAGCTGGGTGCAACCCAGTAGAGCTCCTGGTAGGCATCTGGGAGGTTTTTGAGGTCAGCAGTGACGAGCTGCTCCCGTGGGCTCAGAGCTGTTGGCACCTCGTGGCGGTCGCTGCTCAGCAAGAGCCACCCATGCATGTCGACAAACTGGAGGGGAAGAGAACTCTGGGTCTTCTGGTGGAGTTACGGAAAGTATTTGTGTGTTGATGCTCCAGAAGAGCAGATCCCAGAGCAGCAGAAAGGGGAGTAACAGGCTCACACCTCACATGCATCCTGATGAAGCCACAGGAAAGCTGATCATCACCCCCGCCCAGCACATGAGACCCCAGAGACCAGGAAAAGGGGCTGAGAGCCGGAGATGGGCACAGGGAGTCAAAGACAACCCTCCTCATGGTATTTTCAGCAGGATTAATGCAGCACAGAGACCCGAGGGCAGCAGGGAGCCAGGTGGATGGGACACACCTGACCTGCAGGCTCTGGGGGCCCCAGCCCCTCTCACCTCAGCCCGGTGCTTCTCGGCACTGCGGCAGCGGTCGGTGGCACCGAAGCAGAAACACTTGGTGCAGCCCTTGGGGTTGGTGGCATCCAAAGAAAATGTCCCCAGGCGGCACTGGTCACACCTCGGGCCCTCCACATTTTCCTGAAAGATAAGCAAAGCTCAAGTGTCAGCAGTTTCTCTCAGGGCCTCAGTGGAGGACAGGAATGGCTGTCTGAGTAATCAAAGCAAAGTGCTGTGGTGCTGGAAGATGTTAAAGCAGTTCCCCAAACAGGTTTGCTTGAACAGCACCACCAATGTTAAATTCACCTAGAGAAAGCACTTGCAAGCCCTACAAAGAGGCTGGAGCAGGGCAGCTCAGAAGCTCTTTGAGTTACTCTGCTGCCATGGAGCCAGGAGCCAATAGGGGTGACAGCTTCACCTGCAACCAGCTCTTGACACAGGGCTGGACTCAGACTGGCCATCTTCCCCAGAGACAGCCCAAGGAGTGAAACTTCATAGCCAGGAAGGATGAGGAGAGAAGAGCTTTCAGGGTGCTCTGAACCCACCACCCCATGGGGCAGGCTGGGCACACACGGCCTCTGCCAGAGCAGGAGAGTCAAGCCAAGGAGAAAAGCACCAATGGAGGCACTGGGGACTGACCTTGCAGTGACACTGCCCTGTGACCGGGTCACACACGCTGGCCTGGGTGCCAGCCTGGTGGCAGTCACAGCGCCTGCACTCAGGGTAGTGGTAGTAGCCAGGGGCACAGAGGTCACACTGCCGCCCGATGATGTTGGGCTTGCACCTGGGGGGACACGAGAGCCACAAGAGCTTTCAGAGCTTTCCCCATTCTGCGCATTTCGGCACAAGGTGTCCCAGCAGGGGACTCCAGCAGGGAGCCCGGATGTCCCCAGTGGCAGAACAAGGCTGCCCCACCTGCACTGGCCGCTGTGCACGTCGCAGCCCGGCTCTGCCAGCTCCTGCACGCCGGGCCGGGAGCAGTTGCAGTCCTCACAGCCGATCAGGGGGTGGCACCCGAACGTCTGGGGCTCACACACGACACACTCGGGCTTCAGGGTGTGGGGAGGGCAGATGCACTGCCCTGTCACCTCATCACACAGACGTGTCCCGCAGTCACAGGCTGCAAGGGGCAGAAAAAGGCTGGGTTTGGGTGAGCCAGAGCCAGGAAGGCAGGGCAGGCGTGGGGAACAGGCACAGAGCAGGGGAGGCAGGGGGGGGACTCACGCCTGCAGTTGGGGAAGCCCCAGTATCCGGTGGCACAGCGGGAGCACTGGCGGCCGATGACATTGGGCCTGCAGGGACACTGTCCCCCGAGGGGCTGGCACTGGCTGCCCCGCGCCCCCGCCTCGTGGCAGGCACACGGCTGTGCCCCATCGTTGTAGAAGAGGGACAGGGAGATGGCAGAGTCACGGCAGAACCTTGAGGACGTGCTGGGGCTGCAAGGGGAGGCAGGAGGGGTCAGTGCTGCATGTCCCTAAAGCCTCCGCACCACCCCAAATCCTGCAGCCATGGGGGCTTCATAGGACCCACAGCCTCCACACCACCCCAAATCCAGCAAGTGGGACACACAGCCTCCCCACCACCCCAAATCCAGCAAGTGGGACCCACAGCCTCCACACCACCCCAAATCCAGCATCTCCTGCAGCCATGGGACTTTGTGGGAGGGAGAGCCCTGTGACACTGAGAGCTCCTGAACAGCCACATTTGGTCAACAGAAGGAAAACCTCAACCACTCCCTGCCTGCCACACAGAAGGGAAGGGCTGCTGGTCCCTGAGGAGTGTGCAGCCTTTGGGCACCCAAAGCCAAGCATCTCACTTGATGTAGAAGCTGTTGATGCCACAGCTGCTGATGAAATCATAGGACTTGTCCAGGGGTTCCTCCTGCAGGTACTGGGGGCTGTAGCTGTCCTCAGGCACCACCAGGATGTAATCCTGCAATGCAAGGGCGAGCTGGGTGAGCCAGATCAGACAGACAAGCACCATCCAGAATGACTCCAAAGTGCAAATGCACCTTTAACCTTCCATGCCTTGCTGGGACAGAACATAACACACCAAAGGCCAGGAGCCACCTCTCCACTGAGGTCTGTCCCTCAGGGTCTACTTAACCTGAAGCTCCACACGAGGGAACAGCACAAATTCAATGGACTAAAACCAGGCAGATACGCCCAGAGCACAGCCCTGGCTGTGCCTCAGCAGGGAGGCAGTCTTTATAATCTGACATTTCTACACATGAAGGCACCAGGGTTACAATTCTGTCTTTCCATTTATCCAAATTTTGGTCAACCTTCTAGTCCTGTGGCCTGAGAATAACAAGGGCTACCTACTCTCATGATGAGGCCTGCCTGAGCAAACAATATTACACAGGTTTTAAATACTGCTAGAGCAGGAATAAGGCTTATTCTGGATTATGACAAACCATGTACGCAAAGTAACAGCTTCAATTTCCACCTGGTTTTGATATCAGAACCAGACAAGGAAGGACATTGTCCTATGCAGAAGCTGCCCCTGTAAATTCTGCCCCCAAGGGCATAATCTCCTCCACTAAGGCTGGAGACTGCAAGTTCTTGGGTAATTCAGAGATGAGTGATGGTGGGGAACATTCCTGAGGTCACACAGTGACAAAAATCCAATGCAAAGCCCTCTGCCCAGCCTGCTCTGGGAGGTTCCTGGAGAGAGGCTCACCAGCCACAGCTGCTTGCCCTCTGGCACTCGAACCACCACAGTCAGATCATTGTCAGTAACATCCAGGATGGTTTGGTCCTCAGAAACCACCAGGCTCCGACACCCGTAGCCATGAGGGCAGAAACTGGCATTGGTCTGACCTGAAAAGACAACAAATGTGTTGGTCCCACCTGTCCCCTGAGTCCTCATCCTGTGACCGTGTGCACAGGGGTCTGAGGATGAGGGAAGAGATGAGGATCTGACTCCATGTTTCAGAAGGCTGATTTATTATTTTATGATATATATTATATTAAAACTGTACTAAAAGAATAGAAGAGAGGATTTCATCAGAAGGCTAGCTCAGAATAGAAAAAGAAAAGAATGATAAAGGTTTGTGGCTCGGACAGAGTCTGGGCCCGCTGACTGTGACTGGCCATTAATTAGAAACAACCAACATGGGCCAATCACAGATGCACCTGCTGCATTCCACAGCAGCAGATAATCAATGTTTACATCTTGCTCCTGAGGCCTCTCAGCTTCTCAGGAGAAAAAATCCCAAAGAAAGGATTTTTCATAAAAGATGTCTGTGACACCCATCCCATCCTCCCACTTTGGAAGGGTAAGTCAGCCTCCCTTCATCTTTGCAATCCCTAAAGAGCCCACAGTCATCCCCTGGCATGGCAAACCCCCAGGGCTCCTGGCACCCAGCATTTCCCCAAGTCCCTGCTGCTCTCACCTTGCCAGATGCGCCCTCCATTGATGAGCACCTCCACGGGGAAGCTGGGGTGGCTGGGCTGGTACAGGTGCAGGATGAAGGCGTAGCGTCCCAGGCTCTGGATCCTGCTGCTGAACACCACTGCAGCCTGCCCCAGCACGGGAGAACGCACACACAAACCCATGTGAGACACCTGCACACACAGCTGGCATGTTCCTGAATTATTGCACAGATTTGTGCTCCTATTGCTCAGCTGCCAGGTGCTGAGAATTCAGTGAATCCAGCCCCCCGTGCCTCCACACTCTCTCCTCTCTAATGCTGCCTGGGATCCCAGAGAACCAATAAGGTTGGATAAAACCAAGACTGGTGAGTCCACAGGAATTACAGGTTCGGGGAGAAGTTTAAAGCTCAGATTAAATTCTGAAAATGCTAATTGATAAAGCATTAATCAACAGGTAAGGAAAATTTCTCCCTGCCCCAGTGGTTCAGTGTCACACACCAGCAAACCAGCTCAAGCCTTGCCTGTGCCCCTACCTGTGGGGACTGCAGGAGGATGAGCTCTGCAGAGGGGTCCATGGCTGTGGGAGGACGAGGAGCGGGCTGCACTGGCACCCCAGATGGAGCCACATGGACAGCCTGAGCCAGGGGCACCTCTGGGGGAATGGGCAGAGCCTGGGCCCCCTCCAGAATGATCGACTGAGAAAGCTTCAGGAACCTTGAGGGGACACAGGAGCTGCTGGAAAACAAGGAGTGAACAGATGTGAGTATCTCCAGAGAGAAAGAGAGGAGGGAAGCACCCCCTGTAACTCCTGGTGGATTATAACCTGTGCCTGCTGAGGGAGAGCTCACTGCCAGCACCCCTGGGGCTCTGGGATAGGGGCTCTGCAGGGAGAACAGGAGCCTGGCACAGGCCAATTCCTCTGCAAATATTTATCTGAAGCAGTGTCAAAAATTTGGATACAGCAAGGTGTATGTGAGCAAGCACAGAATGCCTGTCTGGGACTACACTTGATGTCTGCCCCAGGAGGCAAAGTGGGGCTCAGGCACAGGACCATCAGCCTGACCCCAGTCTGTGCTCACAGGACACAAGCAAGGAAGCTTCACCTCAGCTGGAGATTTCCTCATCAAAAACTTTTTAAAGTCTCTGAGCCTGAGGGAAGCAGGACAAGCAAATGTTTTTGGAAATAGTCCCATTGATGCTAAAGCCAAGGGGGACCTGAGCCCCTCACCTGTTGGATGAGAAGGTGCCATGGACACTGATGCAGTGCACCTTCGGCTCGATGAGCTCCATGGTGAACTGTGCAGCAGGGATCAGGTACACTTTGTGCTGCACAAGGGAGAGACACACCTGGTTATGTGACAGCCTGTGCCCTGGAGCCACAGCTGGCCCTGTGCCCACCAGCCAGCAGCCACCTCAGTCAGTGCATGGCAGTCACACCTCTGCTTAGTCCTTGGCACAAGCATTGCGGCATTTAGAAGCTCCACATACGGATGGGATTCTTCCACCCTTGGCTAAACTAGGAATGTCTTCAAGATAAAATAACTGCCCCACTGCTACAGAACTCTCTCTGCAGGAGCAGCTGCTTCTCCCCATCTCCTCCTCACTCCCAGCCCCATGATCTACTTCAAAACACCCCACACTCTCCACTTGGATTGGTTGTGACACAGACTAACATCCAGGATCCAGTCCAAACAGGACTAGAAAACCCAAACTAAAATCCAGTATCCAGTCCAAACAGGACTAGAAAACTCAGACTAAAATCAGAGATACAATCCAAACAGAACTAGAAAACCCAGACTAAGATCCAACCCAAACAGGACTAGAAAACCCTCCTGCAGGCTGGGTCCCAGTCCAGCCTTTCTCCCTGTGACCTGTTGACAGAGCTGCCCTCAGAGGAAGCCTCACCAGGAAGAAATCAGCCAGATCAGAGGTGAACCGAACAGTGGCCTCTGAGGTGAGTTCAAAAGTTGCCATTCGACTCTGGGAATCCACAGCAATCCCTCGACAAAGGAAACTGTAAGAGAAACACACATTTTGAAATCAGCTTTGCACAGGGTCATGACCCATTTCTTGTCCTGCCAGCTCTGTGTCCTGAGGGGACTTACACAAAGTCCCTGGAAATCTTTTGATGTTTTTTCTGGCTGCTCACAAGAGCAAAGTTTTCCAAGGACACCCCAAACATTTGTTTCCTACCACAAAGGTCGCAATCTGAAGCCAGACAGGGTTTGACCTGTCTCCAATAAACCTGCCTGGAGGCCATGCCCTAAGTCAAGGTCCCTACCAGCAATTCAGCTGCAAACAGATGCCCAAGATTATCTCCTGGCAGAGGCAGGTACATCTTCCCTGAGATGGGGACTAAAATTTGTGTCCAGCTAGAACGAGTCGGGACAGACAGAGCTTAGTGGACAACACTGGAGCTTGCTTTATTTATAAACCCGAAAAACTTCAAGTGGAGGGGAAGTTGTCCTTGCCAAGGCAGAGAACTGGACCCTTTCTGCCCCGAGGTGCCCTTACCTGTAGGCACAGGGGTAGAAGGTGAAGGTGGCCGGCTGCGTTGGCGAGTGCGGCGAGCTGATGGCGATGGCCACGCTCTGCAGGGCGTTGGTGTTGGCATATTCCACCAGCAGCACGTGCTTCCCAGGCTGGGCCACGGCCAGGGACAGCTGCACTTCCACCTGCAGCACAGAGGGAGGGCTGAGGGAGGGTGTGCAGGGTGCTACAAACCAGCCTCCTCTGCAGCTCAAAGGACAACGCACCAAATCTCATCAAAGCCTCGCAAACATTTACAGGTGAGACTCTGGGTTTGGGGGCCCTGAACTGCAGCAGGGGTGCAAAGCCTTTCTGGTGAAGGTAAAGATATGATCAAATGAAATGCAATTGAAAACAACCCAAAAAAACCACAGAAAAATGAGAGATTTAGTGACTACGAGAAAATGGTTGGGGGGGAAATGGGATGCAGTGCAAAGGACCAAAAGAGGCCAAAACTGACCTCAGAGATGCTGCAAAAGCAGGGGGAAAAACCAAGGAGGAAGACACAACTTTGAGGGGAAGATATGAGGGACATGGCATGGATACTTAAAAAAGTAAAGCCCCAGACAGGAGGGACAGGGTGGCCGGAGGGGACAAAAGAGAAGTGGCACTCACATCAGTGCCACTGCAGGTGGCCATGGGCGGGTGGGAGGGGGTGAGCTGCTCCGTGGGACACAGCCTGGGGAGCCTGTTGTCCATCCTGCACACTGCATCCACCCCTGGCACAGCAGGGAAGCCCTCCACAGACAGGTACTTGTACAAGAGGCAGCTGGAAATACACAGAAATAAATGGTGAAGTACAACAGTAACAGCATGGTTTTAAAAGTTGAGAGCACCCACACAGCCTGAGCCCAGCCAAGTTTGCAAAAGGCTTTGGTGTATCAGAAGGGCCAAGGAGCAGCTCTGGGCAGTGGGGAGCAAGGGACTGGGCATTACAGGACCAGGGAGAGCAGTAACAACAAAAAACTTCTCCCTTGGCAATGGGCTTTATGCTGGGGATCACTACTACAGTGGATGAGACAACCAGTGTCCAGAGCCCTGCCAGCCTTCTTGCCAACATGGACAGAGAGGTTCTGGGCAAGCAGAAGCACTGAGATGCTCCAAACACTACCAGACTGCTCATTGTAAATAGTCCAGCAAAACCCACTCATGGCAGCTGTTTCTGAGGACACGCTGGGAACCCAGCCCAGCAGAGAGGGGGGCTGTGGTGTCACTGGGTGAGCTGGCCCTCCAGGGTCCATGACAAAACACAGACTGGCTGTGCCATGGATGAGGAGATCTATGGGCTGGCTTTCTGGGCTGGTGCAGGTTCCACAAGCCTTATTTGCCACAGCCAAGTGCTCTATGAGCAGTTTTACTGCATCACTTAGTATGGACTATGTATAATCCTTAAGCCCAGGCCAAGAGGAGCTGAGCAAGCCCCACACAGCACAGAGATGTGCACATCCTTACTTCTGGGTGGCTTGTTCAGGGGCTGGCTGGTAGACACAAGGCTCTGTGACCTTCAGCTGCAGGATTGGTGCCTCGTAGTATGAGCTGGGCAGCAAAACCAGGTAGTCCTGGGAGGAGAGATGGGAGAGGTGTTATGCTTGGCACACATGTCCCCAGGGGGCTGCTGAAGCCCCCAGAGTGGGTGGAGCACAGGGCCTTACCAGCAGCACCCCCTGTGCTTCCACAACCAGGGACCAGGTGCTGGGGTTGAGCACGAAGGGCTCCCCGAAGCTGTTCTGGGGCACAGTGACAAAGGCTGGCTCCGTGCTGGGGGCAAAGACAATCTGCTTGGTCTGCTCTGTACCTGGAACGGGATGGGATGAGAGGCTGTGAAGGGACTGGAATGGAAAACTGGGGCTGGACATGGCAGGGAATGCTCAGGGAAGCAGCTCTGTGGTGCAGTGGGCAGTGACAGGTTCCCACTCTCTCGGTGCACCACAGTCCCACACTGTCTTGGAACAGAGACATCCACTCTCAATCTGCTCAACAGCCTAATGGGAGAAATAAATGTAAATCACTGCAATCCTCAATGCAAATCCAGAGCTCTTAGTGTGCTCTGCATCCCCAGGCTGCAAAGCACAGAGTGTTGCAAGCCAAGGAGCGTTTTGCCAGCTAGAAAAGGAAAGAACTCATCTGTGAAGAGTTAATTGTGAGACAGACAAAAAGAATTGCCCAGATACATTTTCTTCCTCAGGGAAATTCTGACCCCAGCTCCACAGGCAAGACAAGACACCTGTCTTCTGGCAAACCTTCAGGCCCCCAAGGTGTGCTCCTGCCTTTCTTCCTGCCAACCACAGACTCTGCACTCGAGATTCAGACATTATTTCAAACTGACAGAAGAGAATGGGTGCAATGCTGATCCTGCTGCTGCTGAGCAGCTCCTTGGCTCATCTGACAGTCCCACAACCTCTTCATTAATGGATGCCATCACCATACAGCACCTAAAAGCAGACTGTGTGCCTGCCCAGCAGGTTTTGAAGAGCACAGTGAGAGGGATTCACCAGGAATGGCTGCACGGCGAGTGGATGAGATGGAGGAAGTGGAGAATGTGGCACACTGACTGTCCTGCTGTGCTACATGGACATCAAGGCACAACACACAGGGCCAGAAGCTAAAGCAAGGGCTTGTGCTGCTGCTGGGATGGTCAATAACCCCTTCCCAGGGGTGGCAGCTCTGTGGCATGGCTGGCATCAGCTGAGGCTGGGACCTCACTTCTCCAGATGGGAAGCAGAGGTGAGGATTCAAGGAGTGAAGAGATTCCCCTGAACTGGCACTGGGGTAGATTTACTGACTGAAGTTTCAGATCCCTTTGAGGCAACACACAGCTCCAACTGAGATGGCTTCTGGAGGCAGAGTGTAAGAAGCCAGGCTGAAAATCCCATACTTGGAAAAGGCTTCCCCTTTTGCCAGCCACATCTTCCAGCTTCTTTCCAGGCTGCTTGTTCTTTGTCACATGAAGCCCTTTCCATCCAGACATGAGGTGGCTCAGCACTCCTGAAGCCTCCCAAGGATGCTGCTGTCCTGTTGTTGGGGCACCAGTTTGGCTGCTTGCCTTCAGCACTAGAAAAATCACATTGCTTGTGCACAAGAAGTGAAGCACTTTTTAAGGCAAATGAGCTCTGCTGCTTGGCTAGGACAGGTTAAATACTTCCTGACCTTTGGTGGGATCTCAAAACATGACCATGGCTCCTGCTCTTCTTGTTCTTTTGCTGTGTAATACGACTGGACATAAAAAAATAAGCCATTTTTCCTCTCAAAAAGAAAAAAAAAAAAAAGGCAGCAGAAAAATAATATTTTGGCATTTCAAACCTTGCATATCACATCAAAGGCAGAACCTATGCCAGCTCAAGACAGAGGAGAGAACTTCACACATTGATAAATTAGGTAGTCAGTGTTGACAGCCTTGTGCTGTGGATGTGTGGCCTGGAGGAAGAGTTTCAGCAGGACAGTGTGGCTGTGGCATCCCAAGGGGTAAAACCAGCCAGCCAACCACCCACTATGGCCTCAGGTGTGTTCTCAATGTTGTCTTGCTCAGATTGTTTCCCAGAAAACTTGCTGTCCAGATTTCTAGGCTTGTTCAGACATCTCTTGGTGGCTCTTCTCCATCAGCTCATGGTTTGATGAGAGGACACTGCACCAGAGTGCAATGCCAGTGTAAAATGTGTGTAATTCCATGGCACTTCCAAGCCTCACACCATGTGTGAAGCCAGCAGTCTGGTGTGGGAGAAGCACATAGGAAAGGCAGGACTGCCACGTCAAGGCATCTGGTAAATAAAACCACATCCAGCTGCCAAAGCCTGGAACCATTCTGCTCTTGTGGAAAGTCAGCTCAGCTTTGCCTGGGGCACTGGGGTGATCTCGTCCTGTGCTGGGAAGGTTGTATGGAATTGTACAACAGCTTTATCTCCCACCAGCCTGGCTGGTGTCAGTCCTCAGTGTGCAGCCCCAGGGCAGGGCCCACCTTGCTGCAGCTTTGGTAAATAAAGGGGGCTGCAAACTCAAATCAGCCTTTCAGCTGGGAGAGCAGGACTAATGGGTAAAGCCATATGGAAGCGTCTTCTGGAAAGGATGATGCAGGAGGCTGCCTGGGATGGGGAGGAGGTGGCGATGGCACAGGGAAGCAGAGCAGTCTGGGATCCTTACCTCTCCTTCGTGGCTGATAAGCTGTAATTGTGCCATACACAGTGGCCCCTCCTGAATTAATATACCTCAGGATGACATGGAACAGATAGAGCTCTGCCTCCTTCACGTCTACAGTGACTCTGATCTTATTCTGCAAAAAGCAAAAGAGCACACGGGGCACACATCACTGGGGGGACAGCTCCTGAGTGCCCACCCGCTCTGGGGAGGGCCTGGCCCGCCTGCCCTACCTGCCTGCCTGCCTGCCTCTGCTCCCCCTCCCTTCCAGCCCAGGCACGGCTCTGGCCGGACGCCTGACAGGGGCACGCTGGGGACGGACACACCTGGGGGCAGGAGAAGGGGCACAGGAGCAGCGTCGCAGCGTGGGACGCTCTGAGTTAGTCCAGAAGTGAAAAATGCACTTACAGTTGGCACAAACATTAAACTTTCCTTCCTCAAGGACCGAGACCCTCCCTTGCACACTGGCGGGCCCCCGGCTGACGTAGCGGAAGACGAGGCGGAAGAGGTCGGGGGAGGTCACATTGACAGTCACCACTACCTTGGGCTGGTGGGAGAGAGAAAGGGGAGAGAAGCAGAGCACACCTTCAGTTACCTCCACCACCCTCACTGCCAGCCCAAGCACAGCCCTCACTGCTCCCAAAGCAACATGCCACAGCGCGAGGAGGAGACAAGCACACGGACCCTACTGCTTATGGCACCTTGTGACACTGTCCCTTGCTCTGGGGACACCTGGGGACAGCCACCCAGGGAGCAGCCTGCCTGTAGAAGGGGGTGGGAAGGCTGTGATCACACCTGGAGGATGCTGGGGCACAGCAGGGTGGCTCACCCGTTCTGGGGCACACACAATTACACGGGAAAGGTTATGTGGAGTTGTTGCTTTTGCTGTCAGTGTGCTGCAACCAGCCACCAGGTACCAAACCCTGCCCTTGTATCTATGGGGCTCTGCCCAGCTGCCTGCAGAACAGGCTGGGAATTGAGCTGGTGCCTCATCCTCAGCAATGTGCAGTGCTAAGGACCAGCAGGGCAAATGGACCATACAACTCACAGCACATCTGCTCTCCTCCTGCTTGGGCAAGGGCCTGGCTAAGGAGATGCTCAAGTTTGACCCATTCCAAAGAGATCCTAGGCTTAAATAACCTCCTGCCCAGGGAGACTTCTATTGAGAGCTGTGCTCTCCAAAGCTCCAGTTACACACCATCTTCCCATGGAGAGCACACTGGGAGGGTTTTGATGATAACAAATTACAGGTGAGACCTGCCAGCCAAAAGCCACGTGCCAGCCCTTCTATCAAGGTCCATTTCTAGCTAAAACACCAATGCAACACTGCAGCTATGAGCTTGAGCTCCATCCTTAACCTTTAAGGCTGGGATTTTCTCAAGGGAGCCCCACTGGAGTTCATTGCTTACCTCCTATCTAAAATTCAGTGGGAAACAGCCCCTCTGTGATTTCACCTGAGCACAAAAATGTCAAGAAAACTGAAAGTACATGCACCAGAGTAAGGAGCATCTTACATGGAACAAGGCTGTCAGAGAATCACTGCCCTGTACTCCATCCCCAAACGTGCACACACTTCGCAGAGGCCATGCAGAAGAAACCACCCAGGAGAGAGAAAAAGAGTCAACAGAAGAAACAGCTTCACTTCTAGGGCTTACACAACTACAGGTTAGCATAAACCATTGTTACAGCAAACCAGCTAACAGCAAGGGCAAAGGCTGAAGGGTAACAAGAGGTCCAAGCTGAACAGGGGAGCTGAGGAGGAGATACTTATTTTTGGAAAGGGGAGGAAAGGTTATGCAGAGTTATAGGAAAGAGCAGAGTCAGTTGAAAGAGGAACAAGGAAACGGAGAGACAGTGTTTATAGACATCCCTGTAAGTAATCACCATGCTGCCACCTTTGTCTAAATAGATTAGGATGTCATGGGATTCCCAGTTTAGGATCTTTCCCCTCATCAGTCTATGCCACCCCCAGCACTACAGGAAGTATCTGCACAAACAGGCTATATATACACTGCGCTGTTTATGTTGGCCATCCTGTGACTTGGGGGGTTTCAGGAGCACTTGGGGTCAAAGATGTGTACCAAAAGCACATCAGCACTCCACTGGCCACATCCTCCCCGTGGGGAGCTGGGCTGGGCTGCAGCCAGCAGCATACCTGGATGGAGGACATCTGTGCATAGCCTCGCCAGCTGAAGCCCTCAAACTCCAAGGGGTTGTAGCCAAAGCGCACAGCCCGGCCCGACGGCGTGGTGCCTTCCTCCAGCTCGAATTTCAAGTGGTGAAGGTCAGGGAAATAATGATCCCGTGCTGGTCTGGGGAACAGAGAGGGAGCACCATCACCTGCAGGGTACCGGAGGGAGCGGCAGAGGACACTCCGCCAGACCGATGTGACAGCAGCCCGGGCGATGAGGTCCCCATGCCCGTGGCGGCAGAGGGCACCGTGGGAGGCAGAGCATGCCCGGGTGCAGCTTACTGTGTGCAGGTGGGACCCCGTGTGCCCTGCCGGCAGCGACAGGCTCCGCTCCGCGCCTCGCACGACGGCCCCAGCGCCCCGCCGACGTCGCACCGGCAGCCTGCGGGAGGAAGCGCCTGTTTACATTCCCGCCGTGCTAACGAGCTCCTGCTCGCTCATCAAAGGCACATCCCCAGCGGGCCCACAGCCTGGGGCCACTATTTTTATTCCATTGTATCCATTTTCATATCTGGCCCCGGCCCCACTTGGATGGACACTCTCCTTCCACCTCAGCGCGGAGCTATTTCCAGGCGGATGATGGAACAAGGTCTGCAAACCCTCAGGGTGGCCACGAGCTGCAGCCCTGCCGGTGTTGCATGGGATGGCTCAGAGCAGCCCACCTCCTCCTTCCCCTCTTCCCACAGACAGAGGGGAGAGCGGGATCTCCTCCTTTACCTCTTCCCATGGACACAATGGAGAGTGGGATTTCCTCCTCTAACTCTTCCCATGGACAAAGTAGAGAGTGGGATCTCCTCTTTTACCTCTTCCCATGGACAAAGTGGAGAGGGGGACCTCCTTTACCTCTTCCCATGGACACAGGGGAGAGTGGCCAACCCCACGTATCCGTGCCCACCCTCTCCCAGCAGGAGGAAGGGGCATTGCAGCAAGGATGTGACCAGTGGTTCAAACACACCAGTTTCTGGTACCCAAAGGGGTACCTCACCTGGCTGTTTGCTCCCCAGCCTGACAGACCTCTGTCCAATAGTGGAAAAGCACAACCACAGGTCTCCAGAGCCACAGTCCATGCTCTGGGCTGTGGTATAGAATCACAGAACCAAGGTTGGAAGAGACTTTTAAGATCATCCAATTCCAACCATCAACCCAGCACTACCACTGTACCCTTAAAATGCTTAACTGCATCACCCCAAAAACGATGACCCAAAACAGAAGGTGGTTATCTCTTGCCCCTTTTCTCCAAGGTCACCAACCAGTCAGTCTGTGCAGTGGGGTCAGTTCTTGTGGCCCCTCACTCACCAAACACCTCAGAGAAGGGGCTCACCTTGGCAGCCAAAGTAATTAGCATTCTCCATGTTGAAGTAGCCATCCTTGCAGGCTGAACAGAGCTTCCCACACACGTTGGCTTTGCAGAAACACTGCCCATCGCCCTGGGAGAGAAGCAGGCATGGAAACTCATTCCCCCCTGTTGCTTGTCATGGCTGAGCTGTTCCTCAGTTATTTGGGTTCTGGTCTGAGACACTGCAGAAGCAGCAGACTGAGATTCATGCTTCACAGTGCTTCCTGCGCGTGGGTGGGCCAGATAAGGGCCAGATAACTTAAATTACCCAACAATGCAGGCAAACAAAAATCCAGGCATCCTGGGACAGACACAGAAATATTTAGGTGCCTAATTTATGACAGGTCTTAATCCCACATTCTCATGTGAGCCCAGACTGTGCTGCAAGAGCTGAGAGCTCAGTGCTGGGGCCTCTCCAGCAGCTGCTGGGACAGACAGAGCTGACCACTCCCAACACAGCACACTCAGGGGAGCCTGGAAGCAGAGAACAAACCCACCTGCCGGCACTCTGTGATCCCACTGATGGTGCCCTTGGTGTCACACTTGCAGCCTGAGGAGAGGGACATGAACAAGAAAGCCAGAAGGTCAATCAGCCCCTGAGAAATAACCTGATGGGGTCAGCACCCACCACATCAGAGGACTGGCTGGGGTAAGTGGAGCCAGGAACTGCTTAAGCAGAAGGTAGCCCTGCACAAGGGCTCAAGATTCATTTTGGACAGCTACTGTTGAGGACACAGCTACCCAAGATATTTGCCTTTTCTGCATATCTGGCCATGAAAAATTAAGTGTCTGTAGGGAGGGCTGAGAATGGCGTAACTCATTGTATGAGCCCTATGCTTCATCCCAAGCAAAAAGCTCCAGGCTCCAGTCTTTCCCCTTTCCACATGAGGGCCACCCAGAGGGCTCCAGCTCTGACACATCACTCTGGGTGAAGATGGAAGGAAGGCCATCACTTCCAGTCCTCCAGTGATGGTGCTCACTGGCTTGGGTTTAGCTCCTGCACCATAGAGGGGAACTTGTGGGCTGTGCAATTGCCATTTTCTTACTCAGGCAGCCATAGGGGTTCTCTGGAGTCAGGTTCCAGTATCCAGGCTTGCATCTGTCACAAGCTGGGCCTTCCACGTATGCCCGACATGCACAGGAGCCCTGGGGAAAGGCGGGGGAGAAAAGAGCAGGTGAGAATTTGCAGTGGTTGAACGTGGGGTCTGCTGCTCTGGCTGAGCCTAAGGAAGGACTTGGTCCAAAAGGAGATAAAGTAGATCATACAGAATGACCTGCAGGGGTTGTGGTAGGTTCATTTCATACTCACCGGGGCCAGCGAGGGATCTGCAGTCTCCAACCCTGCTGGGTTACAGGAGCCCACTGGAGAAGAGGGGTAGAAGAACAGATTTACAGCGCTAGAAGTGGGGTCATTTCTCCCCTTGCCAAGCTTTTGGGGGATGCTGAATGCATTTACCACACCCAAGAGGCTGGGCTGTGGCAGAGATGAGGGAAGGGGGTACCTTGGCAGTGGGGGAAGCCGTAGGCACCGGGCTCACAGCTGTCACAGCGCAGCCCCGTCACCCCGGGCCGGCAGCTGCACTGCCCCGTGTCCTGCTCACAGGAGCCGTGCAGGGACCCCTCCCGGGAGCACTGGCACGCTGCAAGAGAGGGGAGAGAGCTGCTGCACTCAGGGCTGCCCAGCAACTGCCTCCTTTGTCTGCCTGACCTTCACCAAAATCAGGATTATAAATAAAATTCTCATTCTTTGCTTTTGGTAAAAAAACGCCCCGTCTTTTAGGAAAAACAATGGAAGTCTCAATGTTTATCACAGGCCATTCACGTACACTTATGTGTATTTCAGAGGCAGGGAAGAGTTTTGGTTGAGAAGAAGGGGTGTGATCTCATCCCCCAAAAGTCAGCTGCCAGTGACATATCAAACCCTACAAAACTCCAAACACTCCAGAGCAGCATCTGGCAATCAGGGTCTGCCCTGCGGATGCTGGGCAATGGTTCCACAGCTTCTGCAGGACCTGCTGCCCATGAATGCACAGAGATCCCACTGCCCTATCACAGGAAAGGTCAGCAAGCTGCCAGGAGCTGCCCAAGCCTTCCTTGCCCAGCCAGCACACCTCAAACCCCTGCCAAAGGAGACATTCCAGGCTGACACCCCCACACTGGCTAACAGCTAAAGACTGCTCAGGAAACCACAGACTTAAAAAAAATATAAAAATCAGGTGGTTCTTTTCTTTCCTTGCTGTGGGTCTTCTCCAGCTCTGCAATCTGGCTATGGCTTTGTGAGACCAAAAAAAAAAGTGACTACTGAAGTCCTGTGAGAGCATTTCATCTCTGCCTCCAGCCTCTTCAAAGGCATACTGCCGGCATCAGCATTTGGGAGCAGAGCTCTGCCAGCTGGCAGGGCTCAGAGTCCGCATTTAGGACTGTGCAAGAGGGTGATGATGCTCTTTTGTTGCTTCATGGAAATTGTATCACAGATTACTTTTTAATGAGCAGTAAATTCTTGCTGGGAGACATGAGAGTACATCTGGCTTCTAGTCGGGGCTGCTGACAGGGAGGGAGGTGGGGACACTCTGCTCAGAGGACTTGGGGCTGCAGGCACCAGCAGCAATAGTCCAGGAGTGATGCAGTGCCCAGGGAAATGGATGGGACCAGAGAATCATTAAGGTTGGAAAAGACCTCTCAGATCATCACCCAACTGTTCCCCCAGCAGTTCCAAACCCACCAACAAACCATGTCCTCAAGTGCCACATCTACATGATTTTTAAATCCTCCAATGATGGTGACTCCACCACTGCCCTGGGCAGCCTGTGCTAATACTTGACAACTGTTTTGGTCAAGAATTTTTTCTTTTCTTAATACCCAACCTAAACCTCCCAGGGTGCAACTTGAGCCCATCTCCTCTTGTCTGGTTACTTGGCAGAAGAGACCAACCTCAGTGTGGCTACACCCTCCCCTCAGCGTTTGCAGAGAGCAGCAAGGTGTTACTCACGTGTGCAGCTGGGGAATCCATAGAAGCCCAGGGCACACTGGCTGCAGGTGTGCCCTGCAAAGTTCCCGTGGCATCGGCACTGCCCCGCTGGGCTGCAGGTGTTGTCCACTGCACCCCGGGGATCGCAGGAGCAAGCTGCAAGAGCAGGACTCTGATCACCCCTGAGATCTGTGACCAAGCACTGCTGCTCTGAACCATCATTCAGCCCCCAGGAATCAGCCACTTCCATCAGGAAATATTAATTTCTTAATCCCTTGGCCAATGGTGCAGTATTTTCATAGCCATACCAGGAAAATGCACTGAGGGGTCTTTACAGCCCATTCGGTGCTCCCCAGCAGTTTAGGAGGCTAATGCACTAAAATCACACACACACAAAAAGGGCATGAACTGAGACACCAGGTCACAGCAGGGCTGTGATGAGGAAGTGTGACTGATAAAAACTGCTTTGTCTTCCAGGCTTTGCTATGATCCATGACCCCCAAAACAAGCCTGCCAAATTCACAGTGCAAACCACGTGGATTTGATACCGAGAAACACCAAAGTCTCGCAAGAACAGCTATGTTCTTTAGAGCAGCAGGAGCTGAAGGTGCAGGTGCTTACCATAGCAGTGGGGGTAGGAGTGGTAGCCAGGGCTGCACTGCTCACAGCGTGGCCCTGCAAACTCAGCTCTGCAGAAACAATTCCCAGCAGAGTCACAGCCTCCTGGCAGCGTCCCCACAGCACTGCAGCCACACACTGCAACACACAGAACACCCCCTGAGCTGGGAGCACGGGGCAGAGCTCATGGCAAAATGCCTTTTTCCTGGGGTTCTCAGGCAGGCATCAGGTGCTGCTCTAAGCGTTCACACCATCAGTCTCCGCCCATGGCACATAATTTCCAAAACCACTTTCCAGCCCTTCAGTCCCCTGCCAGAGGATTCTGGCTGTGTCCCCACCCAGGCCCATGAGGGACAGGTACTCACACTGGCACAGAGGATAGTTGAAGTAGCCTGGAGCACACTGGTCACACGAGTGCCCTTCAAAGCCCGTCCGGCACAGACACTGCCCTGTGTCACTGTCACAGGTGCCATCGTACTGACCAGGGCCAGAGCACTGGCAGGCTGCAAAGCAACAAGGCCATCAGTAATTCAGCAGGTTTTTTGGCTTTAGCCTTCCCAGGAAAGGAACCAGAGCATCTGGGGTAGAGGAGCAGTGGCTGGAGAAAGCATGGGGAACAGAGCTGATAGTGAGCATGCCTGGCCCATAGCGAATTCCTCCAGAGTCCCCCACAGCTTGGGAGGATGCTGGAGGGTCAGGGCTGGGTGGAAAACAGCAGCAGAAGTGCAGAAGTCATGGGAATTTATCACTTGGAAGCAGAGCTGCGGAATTCCTCCTCCCCAGCGCGGGTGGAGAACAAGGAGAAGGCCAGCAGGGCCAGCCTGGGGACACTGCCCGCTGGGTACTCACGCTGGCAGCCGGGCCCGTAGTGGCCTGGGGCACACTGGTCACAGTGTGTGCCCTGGAAGTTGGGTTTGCACACACACATCCCCACCCGGGGGTCCTTGCGACAGGCGTTGCCCTCTGTCCCTCCCGCGTAGCAGTCACAGTCTGCAAGGGGACAGCAACACACACTACACAGGGATGTCAGTCCAACTCTGTCAGCCCAGCCCCGAGGTCCCACAAGGACACAGAGGCAGCTCAAATGCTCAGGCATTTGTTTCCATACCCTTCCTATCAGATAAGAATGCTTTAACCACCCACGCCTGGCTGGGAGGGCTCAGCACCATGATGCTGTGAAGGTGCAGGGTGGGCAGCAGGGCAGCACACAGGGCAGGCAAATGCTGCTTCCACAAGCCCAGGCAGAGCTGAGTCAGGGTTGTGTGGGAATAAGCACAGCCTTGGGCTAATCAGGCAGCTTCTCTCTGGTCACTCCATGCTCAGCTGCACCCCAGACCTTCCCACTTCCAGGGCAGGGTGTGCCAGGCAGGCAGTGCCAAGGCTCTGAGCCAGCCCTGCTGTCACCAACAGCAGTGGTGTGGGGTGCTGGGCTGGGAGAGGCAAGGACAAACATCATCCAAAAAGCAGAGGGAGGGGGAGGTGAGGAAACGAGAAGGGAAGTGAGAAATTCCAGCTCAGGAAAGAAAAAACCTGTCTGGAAGATACAGACTTCAAAATATCAGAAGGAAGGAAAAGGTTATCTGGAGTGTGCTGAGGAGCATGAGACAGGGGAGGATTCGGTGGGAAAAGAGACTGAAAAAAGCACAAGGGAGTAGTTGAACTGAGAGGAGTGAGCATGAGAGAGCACAGAGGTGTGGGAAGCAGGGATGAGAGCGTGGATGAGCTCTCTAAACAACAGAGGGAGCGACACAGAGCGAGTGGCTGCCTGTGCACGACCCTTCAGAGGTGCCCACAGCAGAGCTCCCAGCTCAGCCACAGCCCCTCTGTGACTTTTGGGGGAGGTTCCTCACAGGGAGGGCAGAAGGGACATCCCCACATGGCCTGGACCCCAGGAAAAAATCACACTCACTCTAGCCTAGAGCTTCCACATCTGTAAAAAGGGGATCATGAAACTTCCTTTCCCCCAACTCAGCTGATGGTTGTACTGTCCTAAAACCACTCAGGGCTGTCCCATACAACGTATGTGCCCAGTAAGATCTAATCTTGCATTGGATGGGAGGCATAACAGAAATGACAGCATTGCCCAAGCATCAAGGAAAACTGCACTGCTTACTTATTATCTGTCCTGCAGGAAGCACTTGTTCTCCAGTACTGTTGTGAGAGAAAGCTGGAATGGCTGTGCAGAGAAAAGACACATTGGACATGTCAGCACACACACTCAGAGAAATCCTGATGGAGTATCAGAGACTTGACAGTCCCAAAGCTGAACAGGCTGAATAAAAATGTTGAACATGGAACAAAGCACAGATGTCCCACTAAACAACAAACCATGACAGCCCTTTTTAGCCTATCTTTCATAAGAAAGTGGGAGAAGAAACTCCAGCCAAATGGGAAGCTCCTGTTGACTCTGTGTTCAGAGCAGCTCAGCTCTGCTGCAGCTCCCACCCAAACCAAATGTGAAAGAAGTCCTGGTGGAACAGGAAAGCACATCCTAAGAGCCAGAACTGGAGCTGCTGGGCGTGTGTGCTGCCAGCTGTGCCCCTGCACTCACGGTAGCAGTGGGGGAAGTTGAGGTAGCCCTCGGCACAGGCGTGGCAGTGCTCCCCGGTGTAGTTGGGTTTGCAGTAGCAGCGCCCGGTCAGGTCCTCGCAGGTGCCATCGGTGAAGTCAGAGTCACAGTTACAGCCTGCAGAGAGGGACAAGTGGCACTGAGTGAGCCTCACACTGCCTGCAGCAGGAAACCTCCCTGCCCAGCCCAGCCCTGTGTCACCCAGGCCAGCAGGATGTCACACTCACGGTAGCAAACGTAAGGAGAATCGATGGGATGGTCGGGGGAGCGATAATAGCCAGGGATGCACCTCTCACAGTTAATGCCAGTGGTGTGGTGCTGAAAGACAGTGGGTTGGAGAGGCATCAGTTCCTCTGCCTGCAGGATTCACATTCATCTGCTAGATTTACTAACAGCTCCAGGTTACAGAGGAAGCAGCACACCAAAGACCCAAATCTGCTCAAAATTCCACATACACCGACTTGGGAACAAAGCGCTTCCTGCCAACTGCATCCTCCCATAAACACAGAGTGAGTTTTAGGTTCATACCTGACCTTGAGCCCGTTTCACTTCTTTCAGATGGTAAAATGTCCTGACCACTTTGTGCTCCAAGGATGGGAGCAACCTGTTTCCTTCCAGCAAGGAAGCACAGCCAGAAGTTTCATGCCAGTGCATGAATTAATCATGTCACCGTCACCTTGGGAAGGGAAGAGCTATGTTCCCACTTTCACAGAAACTGAAGATTGGCATTTTGGTGGGCAGAGAGACATCCAGGGAGATGCCAGAGCACTGTGAACCAGGCAGGGATTACACAATGTGCTGGGCAGCAACCTGTGCCTCCCAATTCTGGTGTCTCAGCAAACTAAAGCTTTAGGAAGTAGTGGTACTACAAGGGTACTAACAGTGAGAAACCCAAGTGATGTTCTCATTACTGGTGCACACTCCTTTAATCCACGGCAAAGAGACTAAATTTCCAGGCAGAGACCTAATTTAGATAACAGAGGGGCTTGGTGGAGAGGTCCAGGAGGCTGAACTCCAGGCTGACAGCAGAAACAAACACAAACATTTGCAAAAGCCTTTTCCAGAGAAGGAAAGCTCTTCAGGCCTACCTGGCAGTCAATACAAACACCTCCCCCTTCAAACTTGTCCTCACGGCTCCTGCTGGCTTTGTGTCGATCCACCTCCGGGTCGTAGTAGCAGTCGTAGGCATGGCCATTACAATTGCAGGCTGGAACACAGAGAGAAAGGAGCTAAACCACCTCAGAGGTCCTTCAGTCAGCACCTGCATCTCCAGGTGTCAGCTCTCCCTCCTGGGTTTGATGGGCTGGTTTTCCATGAGGAAAGATGCCTGAATGCATCTGGGGCATTACAGGATCTCCCAAGCTCTCTCAACTCTTTCAGTTCAAAAGCACAGAAGCAGCAATTCCTTCACAAAGTCTGGTCTGCAACCAGGAGAGTGCAGTGGGCACAAAACCACAAGTAAAATATGTGCAGGCGTGTATGGACGAGAAAGAAAAATCACCACACTGTGGGGCCTCGACTAGCCTGGTTTGGAGAGCAACATTCTTGCCTCTTTTATCCCACCCTGGATAGAGGTGAGCTGTAAAACCCAGCACCAGGTGAGGGGGCTTTAGAAACTCCCAGGATTTAAGATCCTTTGCCACCCTGTGGAGCAGCTCTGTGCCCCCAGTGCAGCAGAAATTCCGCTGTTGGCACTGACCAAAGGTTCCTCTGGACAAATAAAGATGTCCTGTATGTAAACACACCCAAACCTAATTCATCTTGCAGACAGAATTGAGCAATGAGACTCACCTGCATGAACCCTTGGACATACTGGAGGAACTGGAAGGCAAGCAGAGCCAAATTCCCACAGGGACCTCAGAGACCTCCCTGTGTGAGCCTCACCTGAGCACCAACACCTGCTGTGCAGGGTCCTCCCTGCTGTGTCACTGCCCCCAGCTCACCCAGTCCCACTCAGCATCACCCCAGCAGTGCAGAGAGCAGCTGCCCCGCAGCAGGGCACGGGGCTATGCCTGGCAGGAAGGGAGAGCCCAGCCCTGTCACCATCATATGTTCTGAAAAATCCCTTTGCCTGGACTTTTTCTCCTGAGCAGCCTCAGAGAAAAATGAAAACAATAATTATCTGATTGCTTCTCCTGTGTTTTGCTGCTTTGGAATGTGATCTGGAGACTGCTTATCCAACAGGTGGTTGTTTGATTGGTTTAATGTGAATTGCTTTTATTTAATGACCAATCACAGCCAGCTGTTTCAGGACTCTGGAAGAGAGAGTCGCGAGTTTTCATTATCATTCTTGTTAACTTTCTGTCTGTACCCTTTCTGTATTCTTTACTATAGTTTAATAAAATAATAAATTAGCCTTCTAAGAGCAGGGAGCCAGATTCCCTCATCTCTCCCCTCATCAGGGCTGCCTCAGGCTGACCCAGCCCCACTCACGCTGGCACTCGTTGGCGCTGTCGGCGGTGGCAGGCTTCCAGGGGAACTGGTTGTAGCCAGGGCAGCAGCGGTCACAGGAGCCACCACAGGTGTTGTGCTGGCAGTCACACTGCAGCCTGTGGGGACAGGAAAGGGCACAGACAAGGTTGGGGTGATGATAGGGATGTGGAGCTGCTGTGTGACCCTGCTGTGTGACCGTGTTGTGCATCGCTGTCGCTGATCTGGTCCGCGAACAAGTGGTATCCCAATATATATTCTAATCCCAACATTCTGGAAAAGAGGCTTCTAAGGCTTTTTTCCCCAACTTTTTAATTGATTTATTTGTTTTTTCTGAGCCAAACTTTGCTATTCCAGCTGCATTCTCTCCCTTTCTTCTCCTCCACCATCATTCTTTTACTTCACAGGGAGACAAGGATTAGAGAAAAATCTGCCGCTGCCTAGCCAGCTCTGCAGAGAGTAAAATGTGAAATGGTTGGAGGTGGCAGTGGTAGAAACTGAGCTGAAGCTGATTATTTGAGAGAGTGCAGCGTGGTGCAGGGACACAAAGATGTGTCCCCAGCATTGTGCAGCATGAAAGGAAAAAATGATAGCCCAGAGCTTGGAGAGGGATGGGGATATACAGGGGCTGTCTGCTCCTCCAGGCACACCTGTGCTGCAGGGAGGAGGGCATGAAATTTGAATTAAAAATTTCAGTAGAAGCTGGCCCCATAGTCCCTGTGCACTGCATTCCTGCTTTCCAGGCAGGGCTGTGCTGGGTAAAGGAATCTCGCACAGGCACCCGATGGATCTCGTCCCTGCCCCACCACCGGGGTGATTCATTAACGTCAGTGACATCAGCCCCAAAGCCTCCACTTAGCACAGGGCCATTCCCATCCAACACAAACGCTTTCTGTTGTGTTAGACTTATGGCTAATACAGCATGTTCCAGCTTTTATCTGTGCAATTACTCATTTCCCCTCAGGGCCAGTCTGCCACTCCCATCTCTCCCTCCCTCCAATGCTTTTCCATTCAAAAGCAGTGTGTTTAAAAATAAATGTAATTCTTTTAAAACGTTAGAAACAAAAGGAGCAGTCATTCAGGGTGAAGTGTAGGAGTGCAGACACTCTGCAGCGAGCTGAGTGCCACAGCTTCCACCTACATGTAATTTTAAGACGTGGGACCTGAAAGTCTACGTATAGTGAATTGCCAGACAGAGGCAGCAGCACAAGTGACCTCATTTTAATGAAAATAATGGGATGATCTGAAAGTTTGGGGGAAAGCAAGCAGGATCCACACTCAGCATGTTTGCTTCAGGCAGAGGGGTTCCCAGCCCTTCCCTTGCAGATGCCATCAGTTCTCCAGCACTTGTCATGCCCCATCCCTGCCCACATTCACAGGCTGGGCTGTAGCTGGCAGAGTCCAGGCATGAAACTGAACCCCTGGCTGGAGCTTAAGTGGCAGAAAACAGCCCTGAAACAGCCATTAGAAAATTTGTTCTTTAAGTGTTTTGCAGACCCAAGGGGGAGTCTCAATGAGAGGCAAACCTTGGCTGTGTCCCCAGAATGCAACCACCCACAGACCTCTCACCTGGCTGACCAGCACTCAGCACTTCCAAGGAAACCAAATTTTATTGTTTTTTCCACAGCAGCAGCTGGAGAGCAAGATTAAGATCCATACACAGGCGTGTGGAGAAAGATGGTCACTGAGTCAGGGAACTTATAAACCTGCAGAGCAGTGTTAATCTCCCTGACTGGAGGACGTGGCTCCAGCCACACACCCCGGGCTCCTTAAGGCTCAAGATGTTTGAAAAGAACTGGTTCAGTTCCCAGAATGGAAGAAGATGGCACTGCATGAGTAAAGTTGCTCATTTCAGAGGAGAAGGAGATATTTATTTAGTCTCTGCTGTCCAGAGTTAGCAATGACCTCTCAGAGAGCTCAGCTATTGCAGCTTCACCGCACCTTGTGCCGAGTCTGTGCTGCTAATGAATTACAGGCCAATGTGCATAAACCACAATATTTACATGTTTCATTGACTGAGTATATACAAGGGAGAAGAGGGAGCGGCTGTGTGCACACAGCACATATTTCCTGGTCATCCTCTGTAAGAAATGAAACCGCAGTCCTCCCGCTGGAATTGATGCTCAACAGCAGAGACTAAACAGTTTCCAGTGAGCAGCTGTGGCAGAACTGAGAGCAGCACAAACACCACATCATCAGGATTTGGCTGGGACATCTGAGAACAATCAAGGAAAAAAAAGCCCCTTCCTCCATTTCTGACTGTACTGAGAAAAAACCACCTGCAAAAAGAGACTGATGGATGGCACAAACCTGGCACACATGGTGCTTTGCCTTCCAAATGGGAAAGGGGAAGCTGGAGTTCAGGGTGCAGCAGTGGGAAAGCATCTTTCATCTGTGGATGTGCTTCTGACCAGCAGCTGCTGCTGCCTTGGTGGTTACCTTCAGCATCAGGCACAGAAGGAGCAGCTGGACTCTCTGCGTGTCTCCTCTCCTGCTTGTGGCATCTGTGACAGGGCAGTGAAGCCACAGGAACAGCTGCTCTTACCAGGCAGATGCAGAACCCTTGTAGGGCTCTCCTGAGCTCACTCAGTCTGTCAGCACACAACTCCTGTCTGGGCTCTCCAAGGCAGGTCCCTGATGATTCTGATCTCACTGCCCCAAGGGTTTGCCAGGAGAAAGAGTTGTGCCTCATCCTGCTGGTGTTCACCTTTAAGCAGGAAAACATTCCTGCTCTCTGTTTCACTCAGCCCATTCCAACACAGGGCAAAGACAGAAAGCTCTGAGAAGTGCAGGGAGCCTTGAGGAGGCTGTACCTGCCCGCAGGTCCCTGTAAACAGGGCTCACATGTGCTGCCAGCCCAACAGCTGCACGTGCAGCCTCTGTAGCCTGACACTTCACACAAACTCTCCAAAGTTGCACGAATGCTATCACTGATGGCCAGAAGTCAGCTCATGGACATGCTTCATCATGTCCTGAGCCTTTGCCAAGATTTCTAGCTCACCTCACCTATCAAAGTGCTCATCCTGCCTTTCTGGGCAACAGGCACAAGAAACATGGGGATGTGCAGAAGAGGGAAGCTAAAATGAACAGCAGAGACCTTCCCCCAGGCTGAGATTGTTGGGTTTTTAACAGGACCAGGCCAATCCACATCCCTTTATCTGCATTTCCTGGCCCGGCTGCTGTCAGACTCTGAAGAGGCAGGACATGTGCAGGGGCACACCACACAGACTGCTGAAGACAGGATGAGTTCCTGGTAGCTGGGCCTGTGTCTCAAGGGGGTCAGTGTGTCTGAGCCCCAGCTGATGTGGCACTACAGACATCCCCAGGCTGGCTCTGTGCTGTGCCAGGGCAGGAGGGCTGGGATCCCAACCAGCAGTGCCCACTCCAATGGAGGGCTGGACACAGCTGCTCCCACAGCCTGGAAATGGCAGCATTTCATCAATTACTCATTTTCTCAACTGAAAGGATCAGATTTCTGCTGACTTGCCTGTGCTCCTGGGCTTGCTAAAGGGTACAGAGCAGTGCCATGAGAAGATCCATTTATCCAGCACTTTTCCCTGCTGTATCCCAAAGGACTTACAGCTGTTGTGCTCTGACTGTACAAAGCACACAAGTAGGAAATGTTTCCTCCCTCAGGCCAGCGTGATCTGCTCTGGGTGAAATGCAACAGCTGCTTACCAACATGTGCTGCAACATCAGACAACAGCCTGGGGCCAAGAGTGAAGATGCCAAATGCATCCAAATGAGAATGGAGGAGAGGAATTTCGGGAGAGAGAGATGGTTGCAAGCAGAAGTGGCACTGAACAAGGATATCTAACATAGCTCTCCTTGTTCAACCTTCCCTCCCATCCCGGAGAGCCCCAAGCCACTGATACACCCAAGAAAGGTCCTGGCATTTCCATGTTAAAGAATCCCTTGTCCCCATGAAGCCTTTTGTCCCAGCACACAGGTGCACTTTGCATCCAGCAGCACCAATGTCTAAAAAACAAGAACTGTACATTCAAATATTTATGGACTTCCTTTTGTCAGAGAGTTTGGCAGACTCAGGCAGGCTTGCTTACCAATACATCTTTGTTTTAATACTTAACAGCTTTAACCTTGGCTGGGACCCACTGGAATTTTATTTTAGATGATCCAAAAGCTCTACATGATCCTGATGAGAAAGAAATACAAGCTCCCCTTATCCAGCTGAATCTACCCAGCCCTTTCATGAAGGCAACATTCAAGCTGCAAACAGATGGCTAAAAGCAACACTTCCATGGTCTGAAGCAGCTCTTTGGCATTCCAAGTTGCCAAGGCAGATGGGAAGTCCCATTAGCCAACATGTAACTTCTTTACACACTCTTGTTCTTTTGCAAAGAGTTGTTCAGATATGTACACAACCAACCTACGGTTCTTATGAGCAGAAATGGGAAGCAGTCTCTGGTTTCATGGGAGACCATCTATTTATGAGAGCATTGCCCCAGTGCCTAAGAAGCCACATGGGAAGCAGGAGACTCCTCGGCTCAAGTTCAGAAATGGAACTTTCTGAATTCCTGAATGGAATTCAGGACTTTGATGGAAAATCTCCCAGTTCTACATCAGTATCCCTCCATCAGTATCCTCACACTCTGCTCCAGTGGGATGGCAAAGCTGTGGGCAGGGAAACTCAACCAGGGAGCTGATCTGGCTGAAAAACAGTCTGAGAAAAAGTGTGATTTTTGCTACTTCGTCTGGAGCAGTTTCTGCTGCTTTCTCAAGGCAGAGCCACGAGCAGCAGTTATGGCACCATCACAAGCTCAGAACAGGACACAACTAACTCTGTTATCATCTTTCATTCTTAGAACAGCAGTTCAAATGCTTTCATTTGTACCTGTAAGGGTCGTTGGGGTCTTTGGCATCGCAGACGTCGGCATGGCCGTGGCACACGCAGCGCCCTCCAATGCTGATATCCTTGATGCTGTAGTAGTACTGCAAAGCACAGGAAAAGTTGGCCATTACTATTTTTACAAACCAGATTCATAACCATCCTACTCAAGATTCAGCAAAACTTTGCCGAGTAAAACGATGTGCTGGGATATTTCCCTTTCAGTGACATTGCAGGCTGTGGTTAATATCCACCACCTCCAACAGAGCCCATCAGCCGTGCGTGGGGGCTGCCAGCACAGCCAGAAAGCCACATGTGACACCAAGAGGTGCTTCCCAGCTCCACACTGTTGGTGTCTTCTCCATCTCCAGCCACGGCAGCACCTGCTGCAGATGCCTTCAGCTTTAGGGGGTGCAAGAGCAAGAGAAATTCCCCACAGGGCATCCCCTCCCAGAGGTGGCTTGCACAGCCCGCCAACAGCTCCACCTCCCCAGCCGGAGTGCCAAGGCCTGCCTTACCCTCCTGGTGACCGTGGGGTCCCTCAGAGCCTTGCCCATCAGGTGGCCCAGCAGAGTGTTGGTCTGCAGGAAGCGCAGGCGGATGTTGGTGGCCTTGGTGAAGTTCCGCAGCAGAGGGGAGTAGGAGAAGTTCATGGCTCCTGGGCGCCCGTTCACCAGGGACACAACAATCTGTGCATGGAGGAGGGAAAAGAGCGGGTTGGACTTCCACTGCTCTAGGGGAAGCTAGAGCACTATTGTGTGGATGTGTGAGAACAAATCTCTACAACCCTGTGGGATGGGAGGAGATCAATTGAAACAGGGTCTCCTTGAGCCAGGTCTCTTGGAGGTCTGGAGATCCTCAAGATCTTGGAGATCTATTTCACACCCAAGATAGCTCAGCTACCATAGAAAGCATAAAAACAGCAGGATGGCTTTTGAGGTAGTGCAGGAAACAAAAAAGTTTTAATAAAAGGCAAAATAACAAAACTCTTTACAGAGAAAAACTGAGCCAGGTGCAAGACCTTGCTCCTGGTAAAACACATCACGAAAGCCATTAGTTTCTTTGTGCTCTTCTTTTTCTAGTAAATTGCTCAGGTGGGACTTTTTGGCTTCTGTCCAATCAGTGATCCTGAAGTTTGAGGTGAAATCCCCCAAGTTCTACAAGATGTCTTTTTTGCTAATTGAGGAAAAAAACCTCTGGCCTTAGATAGTTCTGTCACAAGATAGTTTTGTCACTCCATCAACAAGGAGCACATCCCTACAACCAAGCTCTCCATCAATCCCATCTGGTCGAACTGAACACTTAAAAGTGGTATCCACAAATGGAGTTAACAGGAGTACCAACAGCCCCTGAGTGACCCTGCACACTCCAGGGATGGAAACAGGCACATTTGCAGGCTCACCTCCCCATTCTCCAAAGGCACAATCCTGGAGTACTCCGTGGTGCAGATGGCGTGGTCATCCCTGGTGATACGGTCCACGGTGTGCTGGCCAAACTTCTCAATGCAGTCCCTCTTGGAAGCTGTTCACCAACCAGAGGAGAGAGCAGTAAGAGAAAAGGAACAATTCCCAGCCCTCTCTGGATTTTCCCACGCTGAGCACAGGAGAGATGGGTGTACAATCTCTGTTAAGCATTTACCACACAGAGATTGCTTTGTGGCATTAACTCTGCCACGGCTCCATGTCCTCCACTAAGGGAGGGTGTCACTCTGACAGTAACAGGCAGGAAACTCCCCAAATCACCTCCCTGCAGTAAATGAGGAAGGTCAGAACAGCCACTGCACCTACTGCCACCACCTGCAGAGAAAGCCACCCCTCAATTTTGGCACTAAGCTCACAGTTTAACCAGCCTGAGATCTTGCTCTGGTCTCAGTCTGCTGCCATGCTGGCAGTGGATTTGCTACACTGCTTCCACTTTGCTGCCAGGGTGTGGGAGCTGCACCATCATTTCACGTGGATCCTAAACCTCCTGGGTCAGTCCTGAAAGCAGCACAGAACTCACAACAGGAGCAGCCACAGCCACTGCCGGGACATCTCTCCCCAGGCAGGGTGGACAAGCAGACATCCTGCAATCCATTGCTCTGCCTCTCCCAAATGCTGCAGGTCCTCCTCACACCTCACTCTGAGCTCTGCTCTTAAACCACTGCCACAAAGCAGAAATGCCAAGGCCACCCAGAAGCACTCCTTGGGGACAGCAAACCAGGGCTGCTGCCACTGAGTGGCAATGCAAGGCTGGAGAAAGCCAGGGAGCTGGCATCACCAGGCAGCCGCTCTGCTGGCTTGGTGACCTGCTCTGGGGACACACCCTGAATGCCAAGGCTCTCCTTGCAGCTACAGGAACGGCCTGGCTTCCCAGCATGACTGCTCCTGCAAGTCCAGCACCCCCGTCCCCAGATGTGAGGCATCCCTGTGCTGGCAGAGCCAACCAAACCTCTGCTGGGGCAGCTCATGTGCAGGGTGGTGAGCACCTGCATCTACCCATCCAAAAACCTACACAGTGCCACTCTCAGGGACTGCTCCCTCAGGAAGAGCCTGGACAGAGGCTGCTGCTCCTTCCCATTCCCTTTTCACCTGTGCCAGGAACTCACAGCAGAGCCTGCTGAAGTGAATGTGACTGCAGTGCTCCTGAGGGTGCCTTCCATGGGGAGAAAAAGGAAGAAAAGGCAGCCAACACAATCTCCTGCTCCAGCCAGAGCTGCTCAGCTTACACAGGAAACTGAAGGGGAAATGTTAACACAATCCATGGGAATAAGCCTCCAAAATCATAGGAATAATTCATGGGAATAATCCCCCAATCCATGGGAATAATCCCCCAAAATCATGGGAATAATCCCCCAAAATCTGTCTCAATGTGCCTCCAGAAGGCAAGTCCCCCACTCCATGTGCTGCATGGGTAGGCTGAGCCAGGCAGAAGGAACAGCAGAGGTGGAGCAGGGGATTTCTGCCTCCCTGCCTTCACCTCTGGCTTGCACCCATCCACACCTTGTCTCCAGAAAGTGGCCTTGCTCTGGGAAACACTGTTTTGGCAACAGCAAGAGCTCAGTTGCATCCACAGGAAGATGTGGAAATATTTAACATCAGGTCTCTGGATGAGGTTTGCTTCACCAGGTGTTTTTTTAAAGGCAATTTATTTTTAAAGCCCCAGGCAAGGAACCTGTCACCACTGGCTCCAGATGATTGATTTCCAGAGCACTGCCACGGCTGCATGCAGACAGGATGCTCAGCCCAGGGAGCTACTCAGGAAAACCAAAGAACTCCTCCAGTTATTGCAAAATCTGCACAACCACATGAGCCAGAATCTGGGCATTGTGAGCTAAAACAGAGCAACGCAATGGCCTCAAACTCTAGCACTGCTTTACGGAAACAGACAAGGACAGAACCTCACCAAGCAGTCATTTCTCTCTCCTCTCATAGAACTAAGCCCAAAAGCAGCCTGGCACCTCCTGTGATGGGCAGTGGGTGGGCAGTGCCAGTGCCACCCCTGGCAATGCTCACTGCCTGCTCTGAAGAAACCCTGCATTTCTGCCAGCTGCTTTTAACCCTGGTACTGACCTGGCAGTGCTTTCATTTGACCACCTACAGAACTCCCCATGATAAAAATAAACCTCTGCAGAGGACTTCTTGTGCTTGCAAATCTGGCAGGTTTTGGAGCAGCCACCTCTTTATTTCCATGGGAACTTTCCACTGGGCTGTGTCACTGCATCTCCCTTCTCCAGGGGAGGGGTGACAGGGAGGGAAGGGGACTCCAGATGTTTCAGCACTGCCATTACACACAGGAACACACAAGTGCAGCTCCAGACCATGCAGGAACACGACTGTAATGGGCCCCAGGAGAGGCTTCAGAGGTGGCAGGGAAATTCTCAGAGATGACAGAAAAAAGCAAAGCAGGAATTTGACAGCAGTAATTCCCCACTAGCACACAGCAGAGAGAAAAACATCCACCCCAGAGAGCAGCTACCACACTAAGGCAACACAGGGTAATACATCTGCAGGTCCTTCTTGCACAAGGAGAGGCCAGAAATCCAAAGCACAGCCTGACAGGTAAGCCAGAAATATGAGCCTTTAGGGACAGCCCAGGGCAAGGCCTCTGAGTGCTCCCAAGTCCTTTCTTGCCAGGTTTTAAGCTCTGGCTGTAGATCTTAACTCACATCTTCTCCCAATTACTGCTGCTGCTTCTGGGAGGAGCTGCTGGTTAACAAGTTCCTCGCATCCGGCTACCCCACAGACCCTCTGGGAGAAGAGTTTTGCAGAACCAGCTGTTTCTTAAGGTTTTAATCAGAGAATTGGGAAGCCAAATGCACAGGCTGGATCTCCCTTCCAGCCAGCTGTCTCTGATCCCACCTTGCACAGCAGCAGGACAGCAGTTCCTGCCCTGCACAGGCTGGATCCAATCTCCGGTACTGATAAGCACAGGGGAATGTTTGCTGCATCCAGGCTTTTCTGTGATAGCAGCCACTTGGAAGTGAGCTGCTGCTTGGCTTCTGGAGGAGCTGAAACACAGCCTGGGATGGTACAGGGAAGAGACTGAAAGAGGAGGGCAGGGAGGAGATGATAAGAAATCTCACCTTCAGACCTAGAGCAACAACACCCAACTGCAGACACCGGTGCCAACTTTGGCACTCCCCGTATGTCATGACAGTATTTTTAAAAATACATTTATTTTTAAATGCATTTATTAAAATTACCAGAGAGTTAAACAGCTCTCTTTTCCTGAGGAGCATTCAATCTTCAACTCTTGCAGCCTTACTGAGCAGATGAAACAGAAGACATGCACTGCATCACAGCAATGACACAGCTCCAAACCCACCCCTGTACTTGCACAGAGTTATCTTCAGCACAGCCCCACTCCCTGCCACTGACATGCAGCCCCCTGTCATACTCACAGGCAAAATACTGCCAGGGCTCATAGGTGAGGCCAAAATCAGTCGATCTCTCCAGCACCCAGAGGTCAGGACGAGGGGAGTTGGCAAACTTGATCAGGACATATGCTACGTGGAAGAGCTGAAAGAAAGAACACAGGGTTAGCTGGCTGCTTGAGGCATCCTGAAAAGCAGAGAGAACTCCTTGGGATCCAAGTGGAATAAATGAGCTGGCACTTGGCAGCTCCTGCTGCTTACAGGCAGCCTGTGGAGTGAAATCCTCCGTATCTAAAGGGATGGTGATACAACACGGCTGCTGCAGAGTCAGATTAGGGAGCTCAGCTCCCCCTGAAAGCAAACACAGCTCAGACTTTGTGGCTACAGCCTGAGCTCAGGTTGTGCCTGAGCAGGCTGCACTACAAGCCAGCTACAATGCTGCCCTGAGGACTTGGATTTGGGATCTTTGTGGGGTAACAGGTGACACAATGCCCTGCCAGCCAGGGAACACCCAAGTGTACCTTGCAGACAGCACCACAAAATCCTTCTTTTCGGTTTTTTAAAGCATTCCACGTACCACCCCTGCTTCACCAACACAACCTGTGTTTGGAAGCCTGTTGCAGAAAAAGCCCAGCACAGCTCCTCTCCCCCAGGTGCCACAGGGAGGGGAGAGCAGGAGACACACTTGGCTCCAGCACAGCTCCAACAAGGGCTGCTCCCATTTGTCTGGACACTGACATGTGCACACACACTCCTGCCAAGGATAAAACAAACCCAGTCTTTAAAGAGCTCCAATGTCAGTGCTAGAGAGAAACAAAAGCCCCAGCAGAATTTCCCTTCCCCGGCTGGCACGGGCTCGCTCCAAGAATCCCCACTCCATCATCCTGTCACAAAGCGATATTTAAAGGCAAATAAAGTTCTCTTATCAGAGGAAATTCCTAATGTCAAAAACAACCCAAAAGGGAGTTTAGTGCTTAAAAGGCAGAGAATTATAGCCCAGGAGTCCCTCCTCATGCAGAGCTGGGGCTGTATGAGCATACACCCCCCTGAAGAGTGACAAGCATCCAGAGGGACATTTCTGCAAGGGGAGGAGGAGGACGGCTCCGTGCCCATCTCAGCCATGCAGGAGCCAGAACAGCAGCCAGCACCCCAGCCCTGCCCTGGCCACACACATCACCGAGCCAGAGGACACTCATTAATAATAACATGCCTCCAAAACGGCCCTGACAATCCACAGATTGGGTAAGAACTGAAGAAACAAGAAAGAGGTATTTAAATTTACCAAGCCATCTATAAAGCACAGATCTTGCTGGGGTCAGTCAGACAAGGGGTCTGCTGGTGTACAGATATGGAGCAAGGGGATGTGGGCAGCCCTGAGGACTGGCACCAGCTCAGTCCCCCCTCAGCAGGACATTCAGGCAAAAACCTCCTCAGGAGACTCCCAAATGCTCCTCAGGCTCTGGGGCAGCCTCTCCCCCACGCACCAGGAGGATTGGGGTGGTTCCCACTGCAGGCTGGTGACACCTGGGAACACACCTGGGTGCAGGCTAAGGGGGCTTGGGGGGGATGCTCAGGGAGGAGTGAGCCACATCCAGCTGGGAAATCCACATGAGGATAACGCACAGGAGGTCAGAGGCTGCTCTCCAGCTGGGAATGGGCAGGAGGGTGGGATTGTCACCACTCTCAGGGTTTGCACTGCTAAGGACTGGTGCCATCCAGAACAAAGAAACCAAAGCAGTCACCCAACTCAGTTCTCTGCTGCCAAAAGACTTTCAAGCCCAGCCAAGAGGGAAACAGGCATCCTTTTCAAAAAACTGAGAGAAAACAGACCTCAGCGCTGTCCTGGTTCCCCTCTGCCACATACGTGCTGTCAAGGCACACAAGACCAGGCTTTTTTTGAGAAGCAGCTTTTTCTGCCTGAGAGCTGGTATTTGATAGGGAAGCCCAAGAGGCTTCAGCCCAGGCAGCTGCTTTCTCTGCAGGACCAGTTCTCACAGCCCAACATCTGCCTCTTGGCATGGGAACAGGGCTGAACACCAACCAGCCTGTGAAGTGACACCTTCCCTCTGCTCTGAACCCCCCTCCAGCTTTATTCCACAGGGAATAAATGAATGCTCCTGCTGGAATCTAGCACTGCCTGTAGCTGCACAAAATTCCCTGTGGCTCAAAAATACCCGTGCATGTTCCAGCCTCAGGCACAGGGGGTTCTCTGCTCTGAATGAACAGCAGCCACAAACACAAATTCAGAAATGTGAGGTGCATCCCTCTCTTCTGCCTTTCTTTTTGCAAAGCCAATAATGAATTGACTGCCAGTAAATCCCAGGGAATTTCTAGGGGGTTCTCTTTGTTCTTCAATTTTATCTCCAGCACTGCTGTTACTGCTGCTGAATTTTATTCCAGTTGTGACCACAGTCTAGAGACACAAATAAACCAGCCAGCACCGTCCAACCACTCCCCTTTCAGCATGGAAGGGTCATTCCTAATGGAGCACAGAAAATATTCAGGAATCTGTGACCACAGTGACCCCAAACCTGGAGCAAGACCCATGTCCTGGTATTCTGGGGGATTTTTGTCCAGTCTGGTGAGTTCCCTGCCCCTCTATCCAACTTCCTTATCTTGCAGATGATCACAGCCTGGCCAGAAAAAATTACAGCAAATTGCCTGTTTCCAGTGCATCTGCTGAGAAAACTCAGATGCAGAGATGGAGCAGTGGCTCTAAAAATAGAGCTGGCAGAAAAGCCAGACTTTTCATTCCATGTTTAGTTCCAGTACAGTTCTGCCCAACCAATATTGCAAGAGAAATGGTTGGGTTTTTTTTTTCCAAAGCCTTTATTTAGCTCCTATTATCAGTCAGATGAATAAAAACCTCTATGCTCTCAGCCACTTCAGACATTTTCTTCCCTTTTTCACAGAGAAAAGAGGTGAAACACCAGCCTTGATGCTCACACTTGTCTCCAGGCATGCAGATCCCTTATTTTCCCTGCCTCTGAAAACATGCCAGGTACAGCTCAACCTTTGACCAGCCTCTGGAATTCCATAAAACGACCTTCCAGCCAGGAAATTCTGACAGTGCTTTAATTAGCAACCAGATTTCTTTGAAAATAGTAACATCTCCACGTGGAGCTGATGTTGCTGTTAGTGGTTTTGAAGCAAGTTTCCTTAGTAACAATCTCTTGCAGCTGCCCCAGTGCCTGGAAGGATGGAGGTGAGGGCACTTCCTCTGTGTCCCACACTCCATCCATTTTTGCCTTTAGATGGTGGGCAGCTTTATCCTGCACCAAAATACCATTAAAATGTAATAAATGCCATTAAAATATAATCCTGATTATTACCCAGTGTGACAGCGCAAGGACTTAATGAGTAAAAACAGATTCCAGAGAATCAGGAGAAACTCAGCTGCTCTTGGAGCAGCACCTTCTCTGCCCATTTGTTCCCCGGCACGAGGAGTTTACACAGCAAACCACTTGCTAATTTTCCACAGGACAGATTTATTACCTTTGGCATTGACTTATGAAAGCAGCACCACGTAAAAACAAAGCAGTTCATCTCTCCTGACCACTGCTCCAGCCCCCTGTGGGGTGTGTGTGTGTGCAGAGCATCACCAGCGCTGCTCATCCCTGCTGGGCATTTCCCTCCAGGGAAGGAAGGACCTGCTGAGCCATGCCAGGCTATGGCAAAAACAACTCCCACTGTTATGGGGCACGTGCAAAACCTGCAAGCAGGGAAAGTAGAAAAGGAACTGCTACGGAAAGTGCGGGGAAGCGTTAATTTAATTTTGCCCTCTTTCAAAACTCAAACTATTTTACTCCCTCCCAAGCCCATGCATCCCCCCAGGCACTGCCTGGTCCATCCCTGCAGCCACAAGCCCACCTGGAAAACGTGGAGATGTCAGAGCCTGGATGGGGTTATCAATCCACAGGAAAAGCAGCTCTCAGGGAGCACGGGTCACCTCTGCCCACAGCCATGGACCAGCCCTGGAAACGCTCAGCAGCACTGGCACCACACCACTGGCAGCAGCTACAGCTCATAACGTGCCTTTCTGTGCACCTTTTATCCCCACAAACAAATATGCAGGAGGTGGAAAAGCCCTGGAAAGGCAGAGAGCTTCTATCTCACTTTGAATTTCTCTAGGTCAGTGACCTGCTCCCTTTTGCATCCTCCGCCTGTAATCATTTATTCTCATGGAAGCAGTGAATTTACTCATTAACAACTTGACTGTCCCCCTGCTGAGCCTCTGCAGTCCCACAGCAGATTTATTTCTCCCCAGCCCATCCATCAAAATCCTTTAATAAAATCTCTCACATTTAGTGTGTGCCTACTTTTTATTTTCAATCACTCAAGAACTGCTTCAGCCCTCCCAGGCAGCAAACAAAGGTGCTTCCCCTCCAAGTGGGCTCGGCTTTTATCCAGTCATTTTTCTATAAAATACTCAAGTGCCTGAGTGCAAACAAACCCCACACATAAAAGGACAAAAGTCTGCGTTTGAAAGACGGGTGTGCACTGAAATATGCTTTGCCCCCCATTTTGCTCTTTTCCTCACAGCAGCTCCTGGCTTGTTCTTGTATGTCTGTGTCTCAAATCCTCACTCCTAAAAATAATGTTTCTCCAAGTTTTTAATGGAGGATTACAAGGTTCTGAATGAGAAGGTTCCCTATGCTTGTATCTCAATATTTTAACAGCCAGGCTTTAAAAACAACCAGCCATCCCTTTCACCACAGGGGAAGGACAGAGGTGCAAAGTGGCAGCTATTAAACACCTCAGTAGGGCAGGGGAGAGAGGTGAGCACTGAGAATCCATTTTGCACCAAGCTTTTTTCAAGTTTTTCTCTCAAAACTCTGAGGTTTTATTGAGAGAGATCAAAGAAAACACTCTCCATGGAGCCACAAATTCAGAGCTAGCAGCCAGCATGAAACCTGCTCCGTGCCACAACAAGCAGCAGCAGCAGCAACCCAATACTTTATGCTGTTATTTTCTAAACAGTGCCTGTTCCCTTCCTAAGCAGCTTGGCTTAGATGAACAGCTGATGGAGCATTTTCCACAAAGGATTTTTTCTTTAAACACCACTTCTGAGAAGGATTTGGCTCGCCCACCCATTTCACACACAGCACCGCTTTATCTCCACAGCATCCTCCTGTGCAAGTTGTGCTTCCCCTGCCAGTGCCACACACACCTCCTGCCAAAGATCCCTGGGGCACTAAATCTGAAGCACTTGGCACATGGCGGGGCAGAGCAGTGCCATCCCTTGTGGCCTGCACAGTGCTCACAATCTGGACAGCCAAGTTTTAGAAGTGACCTCCAACAGGGCAGCAGCAAGAGCCTGACTGGCAGCAGGTTCAGCCAGCTGGCACTAAGGAGAGGCACGGAGGAACCACCCTGTTAAATTCCTGCCCAGCTGGAGCTGCAAACAGCAAGTGCCACACAGCCACAGGTGCAGCACCCAGGGATGCTGACACACCAACCTGGACATGGTCAAACACAAGCCTAAAACCCCAGCAGGTGGGTTCATCAGCCCTTTGTGTGTGCCCAACAGCCCCCAAAGGTCACCCCAGTAACCAGAGGCGTCAGAAGAGCAAAACTGGTCAGGGCAGAGGGGGATGGCTGGAATTCCTTGGGACGAGGCCTCAGTCACTCTCAGAGAAGGACTTTGCCCACAGCAGCTCTCACTGCCCAGTAGGAGATTCCTGCACTTGACTGGAACTTTGCAACTTTCTCATGTGCTGGGCAAAGTGTTAAGTAATCCATTAAAGACAAGACTTAAATATTTGTCTTTTAGCCCAAAGCTGAGCTGCAACACCCTCAGGGAATGGCTACATGGACTCCCCTGTCCTTGAGCACCTTGTAAGGGATGCAAGCACTGCTCTGCAAGGCCAGCCCAGCCAGGAGCTGACTGAGCCCAGAGAATGTGCAGAGGGACAGGTGCCTCCAACAGGACTCCCACCCTCTCCAGCTGCTTTAATCCTCCTGCAAACACCATCAGAAACCCAGCACGGGGTGGCTGTAAAGAGGCCCTTAAAACTTCCTGGTGCTGCAGAGATAAGACACTGTAACTGCATTCAGGATTTCAGACTATTTACCTTGAGGTGTCAATTGTCCTTGATGCTTAAATGCTTCTAGGAAGCTTCTGGGAATGTTTGGTTGGGGTTTTTTTTAAGGAGTGGTGTGTTCTGGGAAAATACATGAATTAATAATTAGCTGGCAGGATTAGCAGCAGTTCATACCAGGGTCTTCCTCCCAGTAAAATATAGTATTACATGAGAAGAGGGATAAGGAAAAAAGTGACTAAAAGGGGGAAAAAAAAAAAATCTCTTTTACAGAGACAAAGTGCCCTGATGGCCCTCACTGTGAGGAGCCCTGTGCTTGAGCTGTGCTGTGCAATGTGCAGAAATGAAAAAGCCAAAGTTCCTGCAAACAGCTTCATGCAGACAGGTGAGCAGTAAGCAGGTGTCCCAGGAAAATTTGGTATTCTAGAGGAATTTAACTGGAAGCCGCTCAAAACCAGATAGCTAAATAAATCCAGCCACCTACTTCATGAGAGAGAAAAAATCCCACATGGTTCTCCAGGCTGATTTTTGAGGGGCCTTGGGTCCACTGCCTTAATTATCCTCCCTTAAACCAACAGCAGTTTGAGACTAATTTTAGCAAAATGAAAACTGCACCATAGTAGAAACTCTTGTAATCCCAGAAAATACAGGAAAAAAAAGTGCCTTCCTATAAATAGAAAAAATGGGGAATTCCAGCTTGCTAACAGTAACTCGTGTGCTTGCAGCCCATGTCTGAAATTGCTAAGAAAAAGGCTGACTTGAGGGATGTCATCTGCCTGCAGTTATTTGAGACTGTGAGAAGCAGAGTCTCTTCAGGGAGCTGTCACTCCACACTCCAGGAGAGTGGGGTTTTTGTGACTAATGGGAAAGAACTGACTCAGCTTTTAATGCCAGACAAGCTTTGAAAGGAAATAAACATATCTCCTTGGAGTGCCCCATTCTCCCATAGCAAATTCTGCACAAGGAGCACAGCTCTGCCCTGGAAGGAGAGGAGCAACCCCTGTGCCCAGGATGAAGGGCTCAGTACCTCACACTGAGCTCCAGCATGGCACTGAACTGGGAATGAACATTTAAAGTCCATCTGGGTCATCCTCCAGAGTTCACATGGACAACAGCCCTCAAGAGCAGCTGATCCCAGTGCGGCCCTTGCTCAGGGAACAATCTCACACCTGTGAGATTTGTGACTCGAACAACAGACAGGAGACACGAAGGAGAGGGTGGCACTGCCACAACCTCTCACAACGTGGCTAAAAAAACCTGATCCATCCATTAATTCTTGGGGAGGAAGTGCAGATTTAGAGACAAACCTGTCCCTCTTCTCCTCCCCAGTGCCTGGCCACGGCTGCACAGCCAGCACAGCTGGGGGAGAGCCCACCCCAGCCCCTTCCTTACTGCCAAGCTGTGCCAGCAGCTGTGGGTATTGTCTGTGAGGCCTCCCTGGGCATCTGCTGCTGGGACAGACAGCAATGGGCTCCAAGTCAAGAGCTGTAATACTGTGAGCAATCACAGCCCTGCCTGGTACCTCCTGTTACCAATGTCTGACAGGGTAGAAACGATGACCTTGAGCACAAGGAAAAGAATTCCATTAAAAACCCACCTTCACTCCTCTACCTGCCAGTGACACCACCACCGTGACATGATTTCACCCAGAGTTCACCAGTCTCTGCTGCTCACCTTTCCCATTTCCTCAGAGAACGACTGAGCAGCTCTGGGTTCATTTGGCTGAAGTGTTCCCCCAGCTGCCTGCGTGCTGACACACAGGGAGCAGCGTCCACAGTCACGGATTGTTTGCTTTTAAAACATATAGGAGGAATCCGTGGCTCTGGCAGCGAGGGTGATGGAACCCAGCCATGGAACCAGGGCACATTCCAGAGCCAGATGTATGGGCACAGCTGTGGCAGGGCACAGCCCAGAGCCTCTGCTGTGCTCAGGTCTGAAAGCAGGCACAGGGCTCTTCTCACACCTCCCACAGCACAGCCTGCAAGGTGCAAGCCACTCGTGCCCTTATAAATAAAACTCTGGGTGAAGCCTCCATGGATCTGCCTCCCCCAAGCTGAAGCTCCCACACAACCCAGCAGGAATTTCAGCCTGCAAGGGCCAAAATTCCTCCATTTCCTCCAAACAGCTACTCAGTAAAAAATCTGGTCTGACCTTTTGTGCCACTTAATTTCTTCTGCTCTGCAATTAGAAAGTGGTACAGCCAGGACATTGATTTTTACACCATTTCTGTGTGGAAGCAGCGTGGGCTGCTGAGGATCTGGGAGTACTGAGGCAGATTTGTGTGGCAGATTATGTGGTACCTACACTGTACTGCTGATATCTGAACTTACCAAACCCCGTCTGTGGGTAAATTACACCCCAATAAAGATGGGGAGCCTACAAATGCAGAACCCCTGCAGGCATTTCAAACCAAGCAAAGAAACTGGCAGATTAAGAAAGGAGTCTGCCTGCTTCTCAAGTTTGGGTTCAACCTGAGAACTGAGTTCCTGAGAGATGTAACACTCAGCAATTTTCAAAACCATCTTTCAAGAAAGGATTTTTGTTTGAACATGCCTGAAAGCCCCTGGAGCCAGTGTAACCCTGCAAACCAGTTCCTGCAGCTCGCTGTACTCCCCATCACCACCCTGCCTTCAACACCTCCCAAACCCGGGAACTCAGAGAGAGAAATGCAATGCACACAGGAAGGAGACCTCTCTCCACAGGGTCAGCAAAGCCCTAATGATCTAACACCAGCTTCCCAACGAGCTGGGGTGGGAGGGTGCAAAATCAAGACAAAATGCACAGTGATTAATTTCTCCTCGTTGTGGAAGTGTCAGATATCACAGGATGGATTCGTGGAACAAGAATGCAGGGGAGGAAAAGCTGAGGAGGGTACATGAGAAACCTTTTGATTTAGGCCAGGCATTAAGAGCAAAATCCTTTAAATGGACCAATATTAAAATAAAAATTAGTGAAGTAATAGATATGATGTGAAACAACTCTGAACATAATGAACTTGTATCTAACAGGGGGTCCCAGTTAAACTAAAACTAAAAACTAAAACTAAAAGCTGTCTCAGGTACCTCACAAGCCAATGCTGTGCAGAGCAGCTGGTGGGAAAAGTAATCATCCCGAGTGGCCAAAAGTTCAAATTTCCTTGAACTTTCCACTCTGCCAGCTCTCATATTCTCTGAAGTACATTATCTCTGCTTGCATGGCTTACTCCAGCCTTTCATTGTTGTCTTATCTCCAGCCTCTTCCTGCCCCAGCTTCAAAAAGAACATAGAGCATCACAGAACAATATGAATGAGCTAAAAAAAAATTATATAAATATATATATATATATATACACCAGCCCAAAATCTTTGTCAGCCAGGCTACCCAGCACACTTGGAGAGGCAGGAGGGGTTTTGCATGAAGAGATGAGGAGAAATAATCTCTCCTGGCTGATGAGGACAGGGTAACTACAAAATTCCCCCAGAGCAACCTATCTGCAGCCCATCAGTAATGTTAAGCTAGGCAGGGAGCAGGGAAAAAGACAAACACATCTCAGTTATGTTTGTGCCAGCAATATAAACTATGGTCCATTCTTGGGTATGATGGACTAAAGCAGCTTATCTACAACTCACAGTGCAAACTTTCCGGACAACGACCCTGTAAGCAGTGGGTTCCTGCAGTTGTGTTTGTGAGAGTGCCCTGAGAAGGGCTTCCCAGGAGCTGGAGAAAACAACCTTCTCTGTCTGGCTGAGGAGAGCACATCCCAGACAAGACCCTTTCCCTGGAAAACATCCCTGCATGACTGCTGGGAGAAATCCCCATGCATGTCAGACCAGCAGGACACACCTCAGGTGGGTGGGCAGCTCTTTCATGATGGCCCAGCAGCATCCACACATCTGCACAGAGCCAGAACAGCAGCCAGGCACCCAAGAGATGCCTCAAAACACACCTGAGCTGAGCCTCTCTACAATGTCCACAACAACAGGTCCTGCAGATCTTCTCATCTGCCAGTTAAAAAAAAAATAATAATAATACCAAAAAATGAAACCAAAAAGCCCCAAACTGCCCGGTCCCAGCAGCTCCCACACAGTCCAGGGCTTGTGAGTCACAGCCCCATCAGATCCCAGGCTGCTGCTGTGGGATTTTTGCACAAACCTATCTGCCCAGGAAAAGCAGAGTTATGACACCAGAGGAGACTGGAGAACAGCACAATCTCCCCAGATAAGGCCTGGCTGCGGTGAAAGGAAATTGGCTGCTGTGTTTCAAAGCAGAGCTCCCTGGCGAGCACCTTTGTGCACAGCCTGCCTCTCCTGCCAGCCCTGGAGCCCAGCAATAAATCCTGGGCTGGGCTCTGCTGCGAGAGCCCTCCCTGGGACCTGCTTAATTGGGCCCTTCAGACTCACTTCACATTTCCAGAGAGGCCACTGTGCCCCGGCACTGTTTGCTCACTGAGGGAGCAAACCCGGAGCCCCATCCATCAAAGGCTGATGCTAACGAACAGCACACAGCAATTAGCAATCCCCCAGCTGACTCATCAGGAGCTCCTGCATCCTGCAGGGTGCTCACCTACTCTGACTACACTAAAAAGTCTCTTGAAAAGCAGCTTTGAGGTCATCCAGGCTATTCACATTTTGGGTTATTTTTAGGGCTCCAAATGATGTCGGGATATCCGGGAAGAATTCACAGATTTAGTCCCATTCCCACAGAGTTCAAGACCAAATTGCTCACAAACTCATTTTATCCTCAAGGGTTTTCTCTTAATGCTTGGCTTATACCCTCCTGCTTCTACTGGTATGTTAATTAGTTAAAAAAAAAACTTATTAAACATTATTTTAATGTGAAAATATGCTGTAGTTTTTGTGGTCAAAGTAGATATTTTAAAGCATTTCCCATATTGGGAATAAAGCTCCAGAACATCTGAAAAGTCCCATCTTGCCTTTCCCATCACTTTTGAGCTGTTGCCACAGAAAATGTGAGAAGCAAAAAGAATGGAATAATTTTTAAAGGTACACAGGCAGGATAGAGCACAACAGGTGATTTAGACTCCAGGTTGGCTTTGTAGAGATGACAAGTACAACACTAAATTGTGTTATTGGGGTACCTTGCCCAACATTCCCATTTGGATACCTGTGCCTCCTCACACTCCCCAGAGGCCACATGGGCTCCATGTGAGCTGCCCATCCCAGGGGCAGAACAGGGATCACAGCAGAGATCTGGAGAATTCCCAGCCCTGGGAATCAACCACCTTCCCCAGCCACTGGGCTGCTCCTGCATTTCCTGTCAGAAACACTGCAGCTCTATTGTCCAGCTTGGCTCTTTCCCTTCTGGGGCTCATTCTGGCTCATACTCCTTCAAATTTTAATCAGTCCACAGCATTTTTGATGGTTTTTTTTTTTTTTTCCTTTCACACTACAAACTATCATCTACAGCATCAATTGCTGCTGTTCTGCTCCCAGGAGTCCTTGATGGACTCTAACCCTGGTTACAGCACCACTGCCATGGTTTGGGTCAGGGGTTGCTGTTACCATCAATGACAGCTCCCATTTCCACCTTACCCAGGAAAATCCCCTCAGATCTGGGCACTGTCACAGCTGTCCCTGGCATCACCATCCCCTGGCATCCCCAAGCTGGATACAGTGACTACAAACTCTTGCAGATGCCCAAATTTATCTGTTTTAACCCCACGCATCTTCTTGACCAAAGAGGGAAGTAAGTGCCAAACTTAAGCAGCTCAACCACCCAACACGAGCTGGAATGAGTGCTGGATGATATCCTGGAATTCTCTAATCTGTGGAAGTGCCCGGGCCATGCTGGCCAGGAGCACCAGAAGCAAGCTGGAGCATCCTTGCTAGGACCAAAGCCAATGCTGGCAGAGGATGGAGTAATCCACAGAGCTGGAATTCACCCCTCCTCCTCTTAATCCAAAATAGCCCCATTGCTGGCTCACCAGGCTCAGCCCAGAGCTCAACTGCTTTGGGGTCAGATGAGGAGAAAGGAATTGTAGGAGGCAGCTCTAAGTGGCAGGGCTGGGAAGTTAATGCACAGGGGCTGCTGAGGATTGCTGCTGGTTTCTGCTGTGGGGCTTGGCTCTGCAGGCAGAACCAGACACCAAAATCCAACAAAGTGACTGTGCACAGCCCAGGGACAGCTGAGTCCCTGCCCTGTCCATCACACTGGTGCTGGCTGCCCACAGCAGCCATCTCTGCTGCCCAGAGAACAAGCCACACTAACTCACTTGTCCACAGCAGATTATCCTGTGGAATATTTATTGCCTCCCCGATCGGAAGAGAGAAACATTTCTCTCTGGGACATAATGAAGAACACATTTCCAGCACTTAACAGCTGGAAGCTGGAAAGGTGGCCAAAGAAAATCCCTAACTATTTTTTTCCCTTTAAAGTAAGCATCTGGAAAGCTAATTTCTGGGGAAGAGAAACCTCCCTAAATCAATCCAAGGAAAGAGTCAAACTTGGTCACAATTTACAGGCAGGGGCTGATAAGATCATATTGTGAGTGTGATATCAACAACATGGTTTTTGTCTGCCCCTGTCAGCTTGACTCCAAGGGAATGAGGAAAGGCTGTTTTTATTTAATGAAATGCAGCAACTCACACTGGCAGAGATTTTCAGTATGGTTTTGATCATGCACTGAAATATCAGGGAGTTTTTAAATCTCCAACCCACATCACTGCAGCTGACACTCTGGGTGATGCTGATATGTCCCCAACCCCTTGGGATGACAAGAGAGGTCCCTCAGCCCCAAACTGTCCCTGGGACCAGCTCCTCCAGCATGAACACAGGGAATAACAACTGGCACATGTTCTTGCAAGCAAAACACTGCTCTGCCCAGGTCAGTCTCATACTAACCCTTCCAAAGGATGAGAGGGTCCCTATTCCTCTTCTTGCATGTTAACACCATTAATCCTCACATCCTCAAGATCCAGAAGCAGTCATTGATGATGCTGCAGGGCTACACATTATCTGCCAAGGAAACCCTGTGCCATGGCTGGTTCACCACCTGAAGCCGATGCCAGGCTGCCCAAATGTGCCTCTCCCAGGCTGCAGAAGGTGCTGCTGGATGGGCACTGCCCAGGCCAGTGCTCCTTGCCCCCACAACTCAGCACACACTGAGGGCTCTCCCCATAACCACAAGCAGCTAACGAGAACAGAAATGCTCAGAAACTTTGGATGAGATGTCTGGGAAAATGTTTCTCCTCTAACTTTCATGACAGGTTCAAATTCTTTCAGAGGGAGGGCTAACGCGGGCTGTTTTTAAACAGGGGCTGTGTTGTTGTAACCAATAACAGGAAATTGATAGCTTGCAGTGTGGTGGGACACAGGGCAGCCCCCCTGGGGCAGGCAGGCTGCTCACTGTCCCCAGCATGGCCATATCCTGTGGGCTGGCTGTCACTGCTGCCTGTGCAGCAGAGAATGCAGAAAAGACCAAACACTGAGCAGAGGGAAGGCAGAATCCAGAGGCAAAGCCTTTCCAGATGCCCCATCCCATGTGTCCTGTAGCTGTGGGGAAAATGAAGACTGAAGCCTTTGTCCAGGTTTGTTGCAGCTATGCTGAACACCGAAGGCACTTCCAAAAATGAAGTGTGCCACATCCCCTCCCCTCCTCAATCCCTGGCTGCACACACCAGCCACTGGGAGAAAAGATGCTGCTGGCAAATTCAGGACTGCTCTTAGAGAAGCAGGGTTAGCTCATGCTGTTCCCCAGCATTATCCACCCCAGCATGGGCCTGGGCTGTGCCAGAACAAACAGCACAGCGAATAAACAACAATGAGCACAGCGCACGCTGCGCACACGTGTGGGCACCCTGCTCTCCAGACATCCCCAGCAGCTTCGCCGTGCTCCCTGTAAGCCCCAGGCTCCTCTGACCTGCCCAAAGCAGGGCTTGCTGCTGACAGAGGAGCCCAGCCCAGCTGCAGCAGGCTCACTTTGTGGAGGACTGGCGCTTTCAGCACAGCTCCAGCCACGCTGCTCACACAGGGTTTGGCACACAGAGGAGCTGCAAAGCTCATCCCTGGAGTGCTGCTGCTCCGCCAGCCCCAGCCAGGGCAGCACTGACCCACCTGCTCACATTTCTCACAGAATTCCTGGCCCAGGCAGCAGCCAGGGACCGGAGGAAGTGGCACAGTCCAGCACTCCCAGCCCATCCACGGGTGCGTTCCAGGTCAGGCTCCTGACCCAGTTCCAAACCCAGGGGGGTTTTATTTGCAGAGCACAGGGAGCTGCAGCACCAGCCATGCACCTGTCACCCCCCTCCCTCCCTTTCAGCAACCTGAGCCAGGGCCACCACGCCATGAACACGCTGACATCCTGTCCCAGCCCTGGGGACACTGAGGCACGCAGGGCAGGAATGCTGAGCTGCACCACGACTCACTGCTGACACTGGGATGGGGGAAATAAACCCCAAAGCCTTTCCAACACCAGCACCAAAGACACCACCCCAGCCATCTCATGTTTCCTCCTTCCTGGTAGTGTAGGGACATGATAACTGATCAGTCCCTCACTGCAGAAATCCAAGTCCTTATCTCCATTCCCTGCCCAGAAAATAACATCACCAGGGGCAATTCACTATCCCTCAACACAAGGGAAAAAAAAGGAGCAGAGCTCACACATCAGTTATGGACACAGCATGAACAGGGGATTGATTACAAGCTCAGCAAGCCTGGAACACCCAGTGCATGTCCTCACTGGACATGTGTGCAGCCACCAGCACCCCAGGCACAGGGAGCTCATTTTGATCAGGCTCTGGGATTTGCTCTGGTTCAGGCAGGGACAGTGCACCCCACACTGCTGCTGAAATCTGGGATCTGTGCTGCTCCTTGCAGCAAGAACCAAAGACACGAGGCTGGTACTTTGCAGATGGCAGCAGCACTGCTGTAGCACATCACGCCACTAGGAGATCAACAAGAAGTTTTTATTGATCTTTTATTGGTGTGAATGTCCCAAAAACCCTTTAGAGCAGCCAAATAATAATAGCAATAAAATAATTCTACCCTTAAACACTCCCAGTTCTTAAGGAGGAAGAGCCCTTTGAGTGCAATTTAGCATTGAACACAGCCCCGTGTGTACCAGTGACATGAACACCACGGGGTCTGCAGTAAGTGGCTATTGGGACCAAGTGGGATTCAGCAGGACACCAACCTGAGCAGCCAGACAGCAGCACTTCAGTCCACAGGAGGCCACTGTACTGTAAGCATCTGCTCCCAAGGGGAGCTTTATAAATATTTTCCAGGATGAACATTTGTAAATAGTGTCTTTCAACACGTCTTGAGAGCAGATTCCTGATGTCCTGTTTTCAAAAGAGAATCATCATCTTCAAAGGCAGGGAGGGAAGCCATTCATGCAGACAGCACAGTACAAGCCCTGCAGCTTGGCACTGCCCTCCAGGGCTGCTGAGGTGGGTGCTGGCACTAGATGTGCCAAAGGCTGCCCTGCAGTGCTCCCAGCCCTGTTCCAGCACAGGGCACATCACCCTGACAGCCCCCAGCAATCCGATCTGCCTGGGGAAACGTGATCAGCTCCATTCCCTGCTGCTCAGGGACAGGGGCACACTATGTGTGCCAGGATCACAGCAGAGCACACTGGCATCTGCCCTGGAGCCTCACGGCTCAGGAAATTAATACACAGGCCATGGGAGTCATTCTGTCTCCTCCACTCTCTGAAGAATTCCCTCCCTTCCTTCTCCCCAGCCACAAAACCCTGCTCTGGGTGGTCTTGTCTAAGACTGTGAATTGACTTGTTGAAAGCCTTAGCAAAAGCAAGGTCAGGTGCCTTACAAACACAGAACTGACAGTGCTGTACAACTGTCCAGACGTGATCCCAAGGATATGCACATGCCCACAGCAGGCACTCACACCTCCTCCAGGTGTGCTCACACTGCACAGGGCTCCCCCAAAACAGCACCTGTAGGTGCAGCACCTGCTGTCACGGCCCAAAGCTGCACCCCTGGGCATGGCCCAAACTCTGCACCTCACCTCTGCCTACAGCCTGGGGTAAGGGTGGGGAGAGCTGTGGAGCTGCTACCCTTCCCTGGGGATGGCAAATTCCACAGGATTTCACAATATCCTTATTCTGGTTGTGAATAAAGGGGACAGAGAGCAGTGACAAGACCTGACAGCAAGCTGCAAGACAGTTTTTAGTCTTTTTCTGTCACCTGCAAACCTCACAAGAAACTGCAATTCTGGACTGCATCAACACACTACAAATCCCACTGCCTCAGACCCTAAAACATAAAATCACCTTGCAGAACCCCCAGCTGCCCAGCAATTTGAGAAAACCCAAGTGTCCTACAGGTGCTCTCAGCCTCACCTGCTGCTGTTAAGCCCCACAGCATCACTGCAGGGCAAACAGGCATTTACAGCCCCTCCAGGCTCCCTGCTCCCACTGCCCAGCCCTGGGAAGGAACAGAGATAAGGGGAGTGCTACAGAAAACACAAGGGCTTAAGAAAGTGCTGATTTAGTGCAGATAAGAGGTCTGGGTGGGTAAGCACACACCACTGAAATAAAGACCACTGCTGAAAGAAGGGCAGGCATATGGAATGGCACAGGTCCAGGGAGGGGGCACAGCACAGGTGTGTCTGACTTCAGAGGCTAAAAACCAAGTTTTTAAGCAATATCTATGTTGTCATTCTCATGGCAACTCATCCTGATGAAATATGCCCAACCGGCCTTGATGGAAGGGGCTCTCTGCAGATGCCTCATGGATGCCAGAGCAGCCCAGAGTGGGCACTCACACCTTTCAGGCAGAAAGCAGCCCTGGTATAGAACACACGGTGCAGAGCAGCATGCAGCCCTGCCCTGGCTGATGTGTGTGAGCACAGCCTCACCAAAAGCCCCAGCACACTCTTCTATAGCAGGGGCACAGACCTGCTACCAAAACTGCTGGGGAGCTTCCAGCAATGAGACAACAAGGTGGTGAGGGAAGAAAATAAAGGATAAACTGGATAGAAGAATCACATCTCCAAACACAGGGCTTGCTGTTGCAGAATGAGCTACTTGTCAGGTGCAGTGAAAACTTGGGACGCTCAATATGAGATCAGCAAGCTCTGTTTATTGAAAAGATCATCAGACACTTATACAGCAAGTAATAAGCTCATGAATATTCTGTAATTTACACTGTCTATTGGCCACACCACAACATCAGCTCTTCTTCATTCTTTAAAAGTTACATCTCTCTTTTCTCATGTCTCTTTCACTATTTGTTATCATACTACAGCTAAGCTCAAAGACACGCTATCTTGCAAGTGGCTTAGAATTAGCTACAGCCTTGTACTTTTCTAATTCTTAGCTACTTTCTTAACAGCTTGCTCTATCAAGAGGCAATCCCATGTCTGCAGTAAGCTCAGAGGCAAAGGGAGCCTGCTAAAAACAAAACTGCAACACCTGGGGCTCTGCAGGGTCTAAGTGGGCTCCACTCTGTACCCAGTGACTCCAAACCAAGCTGCCAGCCCCAGGGACAGCACAAGCCAGCTCAGCACAGCCCTTACCCTGAGCACACAATTCCCCAGGCTCCCTAATGAGACACGCTAATTTTTCACACTGTTAAGGGCAAAGCAAACAGCTCAGACATTTCTGTTCCTACACCAGGCTCTCGAGCACTTTTTGCTGCGTATCTTATCAGCAGCCTCAGCCTCTCGAAGCCGTTTCCAGACTTTGGCCTTCAGAAACCTGCAGAGGGGGTGGAAAAATCCTCCATTCATTCTCACCACAGCACGTTTTCAAGAGGACATTCCTACCATCCAGAGCAAACAAATGTTCCCAACTGTATGTTCTGTGGGGTTGTTTGAGTTGCAGCAAGTAAGATCAATACAGGTTCACTGCACAAGGTATTTAAATATTCTTAGAGGAGTTCCTGGGCCAGTTTGGAATTAAATGGGAGAAGCCAGACAAAAGAATACTTGTCTGTGCTTCAGGCAGCTTGCAGGCTGGTTTTTACACCCAGTTTTACAAGCACAGCTCCATCAGTCAGGACAGGCTCTCCAGAGCATGCTAGGAGCTGTACAGATCTGAGACCTGCTCCATCCACACATCCCAGGCTCTGCAGTACTAAAAATAAAACTTAAAAAATACTATAAAAGAGCTATAGTAAGACCCTTTTCAGCACTGCCAAAGCCTTGCTGATTTGCTAAGTTTGGCTAAATCACAGGCTGAAAAAAGAAACACTCAATAGCCTTCCATAGGATGCAAACAGGATTTTGTGCTTTGGATGGGACTTGAAACAGCATCTGCTGCTTCTGTGGCCAGCAGTGAATAACATCGCTGTGACATTCCCAGTTTTCTGCAGGTCCTGGTCAGGGATGTCAGGATCTCACTAAAACACAGAATGTGCACAGATAAATGCCACCTGATCTGCTGGGACAATCAGGAGCCAATTCTTGTGTCCCACAGGGCACAGTGGGCAGAGCTGTCTCACCCCCTCTACACAACACCTCAAACATTGCTTTGGCCACAGCAAGGAGTTAAGTCCCAGACACTTCAATTCACCGCTTTCCTTGCCATTATCAATACAGCTCTGAATTTGGGACAAAAATGCCTCATGCCTTCATGGAGCACTCAGGAATGACTAAGCAGAGCCTCCGGCTATAACACACAGAATGGTGTATGGTCAATCAGCATTTTCACCACTAAATTATACTTCACCAGTGAATTATACTGGAAACCCCAGGCCTGTTGCATCTCAGATCTCAATTCAACTAAAAAGCCCCCAAGACCGATTTCAACCTTGACAAGGCACAACTTGTACACCTGTGACACAGCAATTTCCCATCAAAGAGAGGATTTCAGACCCAGCCTGTCTGTCACCTACCCAAGTCCTCTTTTTCCTTGCATTTATGGGATTAAAAAAAAAAAAAAACACATGTCATACATTTCACTCCCAGAGCTGCAGGAAATCCACTCTGAGTTGCATGCCAGCTCCAGCTCCAAGGGTTTCCTTGGGCTGTTCTCTCAGCAACCAGAAGAACAAAATCTTGGCAGCAGGCCATGCTACAAGTATTTCCCCCAATTCCTGGGATGGAGTGGATATCCTGTCACAAACCTGCATGCATAGGAAGGGTGAGGAGAGGAAGGAAACAAGAGGACGAATTAGCTAAAAACTGGCACAACGTGAGAGCTCCCTGCTTGCCACCAAAGCCCCTGAAAGGCTTTTCATTTTAAATGGCCAAGGGCCAATGAGGAATGACTCACATGAGCCTCAGGAAGCCCAAGTTCTCCAGCACCCAAAAGGAGAATATTTAAATCCTCCCTCCACTGGATTTGGGAGGGCACATGGATGCTGGAGCTCTGAAACCTGGTTATGAACCCAGTTCTCAGAGGTGGCAAATGCCTGTCTTTCCTTGTATTTCTCAGCTCACCATTTCCAGGGCCAAGTGGGTTTGGAAAGCCCCTCTCTGGATCACTGTCAGGCTCCAGATCCCACATGTACCAAGATGACTCATTTCCAACAGGAAAAGTGTATCTTGTATGAGGTCCCTGCACCAAACCCCAGTGCCCCCAGCTTCCAGCAGCACTTTCTGCCTTTCTGGAATTCCTGCAAGCCGTGACAGTGCTGGCTTTAAAGCCTGGTGGTTAGCAGATTTCAACAAAGCCAAACTCCACACATGCAAGCAGGTTTATTCTTCTAAAAATCTGCATCCCAGCCGTGCAGCACGTTGGCATTTGTCAGCAGGTTTCCATCCCCACTGTGACACAGCTGACCCAACAGCAGCACACAGCAGGGTCACAGCAGGATTAACATTCCCTGCAGCACTGCTAACACCAGCACAGATCTGCAGCCATAGGGCTTCTGTGGAGTTCTTGCTGCTGGCCAGACCTACCAGGATCACAAGAACACAGGGCTTGCCCCCAGGACCCCCTTGTATTTCCAGCCCTGTTTGCAGAAACTTGAAGCAAGCCTGCTCCAAGGCAGAAAACAGCAACTGGTAGAGAAAGAAATAATGAAACCCCTTCCTGGAGTCCAGCCAAAATCTTTGTGCCCACTGAGTTTGGGTGGATGCAGACTTTGCCAAAGCCTGGAATAGGATTAAGGAGCAGCTTTAGCAAACAGCCAGGACAACAACAGTGAAGTCACGATGAAACCAGCAATACAGATTTCTGTTTGCAGTCATGAGCCCGTGTTTACAGTTTGCAGCTATGTGCAAATACCAGAAAGCCATTCTCTTCCTCTTCCCATTGGGGCCTGGCATTAGGCACATCTAACCAGATCCAAGAGATGCCTACAGCAGCATGCCAGCTGGATTTGGGCACAGGGCTCCAGCCCACAGTGATGGGAACTTGCAGGAAGCCATAAATAGAGCTCAGTTGAGTGTGTGTGTGTGTGAGGGAGAGCTCTGCATCAAAGCAGGCAGAGAAAGAAACGGGAAAGAGAAACTAAAAATTAAATTGTGGCATTCTCAGTTTGGCTGTTTGCTTGTCCCTGCATGGGTTACACAAACAACCACTGGCAAGACTCAGGATGCCAAGCAGAAGATGCAAAGTGATTCTCAGGCAGGGCACAACAACTAGAGCAAGATAGACACACAAGCTTTGCCAGGAAATCTGCTCCATCAAAGGCACAGTTTACAGCACACAGCTTCATGGAAAAAGCCATCAGCAATATGCAGATCTTTAGGATAAAGGCAAGTTCTTCTAAGGGAAACTGCTGTAACTTCCAGATAACCATGCAACAGGAGCCCAGCTGGTTTAACCCTGCTGCTGAAGCCAGGTAGGTGCACAAGGCTGGGAACAAGAGGCACGGTGCTTTCTGCCACATCACCTCCCACAAATGTTTTGTTGTTTGACAGAGGGAAGGACAAGAATGTCAGGCTACAATGGGAAGGACAAGAATGTCAGGCTACCATCCTAACAGTGTTCTCCAGGAGCTCTGACTGACAAGTCCTGGCAGGACCTGGTGCAGCAGCAATTGCTGCCCCAGTGCCTGCTCATCCTCTCCCTGCCTCTGTCTGCCTGCCTTGCCAAAGCCCCGGGGCCAGGCTGGGGTGCCTGGAGGAAACAGCAACGTGGCTTCCTGCTCTGCACAAACAGGAGCTGGCACCCTCCAGACCCACCTTCCACTAGCACTGACCTCATGCTAACAAAGGCGTTTTTATAGTTATGCTTGGCAAGTGCTCCTGTGGGGAACAAAACGTCATTCCTCTTGTTCTTGTCAGTGACCAAAGAAGCCCCAGACCAGAGCTCAGCCCTTGCCTTGTGCAGAGTCATCCATGTGTCACTCCCAAGGCTTTGTCCCTGCATCTCCCAGAATGACTCATCCCTGCTCCCATCTCTCCTCTCCAGGATGCCCCAAGAAACAAAACCTCAGTTCCCAGGTCTGTCCCACATTTCCCTCATCAACTGATCTGGAGTCTGCTCTTAATCCATTTAGGAATATTCCTCCCCAGCACACCAAGCATGTGCCTTCCCACTGATCTCCATTTTCATCCTATCAAACGGGAAGCAGTGAAGTATTTATTGCACTGCTTGGCATTACACATGGGAGGGGAAGTCTGGAATTTGAAGAGCACTGATTCCAGAAAACAGGAAACAACTGAGGATCAAGGCTGGGCACAGCCTGAAGGGCCACGTTTATGACTGTAATAAAAGGATAAGGCAGAGATGAATGCAGGGCTGAGCCAGGCTTGGTAAAGCATCAAAAGAAAGGTGCAGGGGGCTAGAACAGGCTTGAAAGAGCAGAAAGCTGAGTAGGCAGATGATCAAGAGCGTGTTTAGCATCCTCCCTGCCAGCCCTGTGGATGTGAGCCAGGACATAGCTGTGCTGGAGCCGTGGAGGGCAAGGACAGCTCCTGGAACCGAGCCCCAGGAAGCAGGAAAAGCTCTTGAGGGGCTTCTCATCCCAACCAGGACAGGCACCAAGAACTGAGCTCGCTGAGCAATGCCACAGGATGAGGCTGGCTGTCCCAAAGAGCAGGGCTGGCAGTGACTGCAGGACACGAGTTCATGGACACAGAGCACCCACAGGGCTGAGGGATGCTCTCACTTGCTCAAAAAGTGACAGACAGGAAAAGGGCTGCACAGAGCCAAGAGCCTGACTCAAGGAATCATTGATTGGGCTGGTGCTACACTGGCTCCTGCACAGAAAATGATGGAGATAAAACACAGCAATCCTATTCTGCAGGTGGGACAGAGCAAAACAGAAAATGCTGAACCACTCAATGTGATGCCAGCATGCTGCGTGTCAGAGCTGTCACCTCTCTGGCTATGGAGACCTCCCCAAAAAGCTCCCTGCACCATCCCCCTGCACCAGGAAAACAGCACCAAGAGGGGCTGACCCAGGCAGTCCCACCCTGATTTACCTCCCCTGGCACAGCCAGGCAGGGCTGACCCCATGGAGCCACACACACACACCCCAGCCAAGGCACACTTGTTTTCCAGCCCAGCCAAGCAGACACTTTCCAGGAGAACAGCAAGGAATTACCAGGCTTGCCTTCCAGCTATTCATTACAAACTGAAGCCTGCCCTGCTCCAGCCTGACCTCTCTCCCCAGCTTTGAGGAGTCCCAGGGAGCTCAGAAGAAGGGACAGGCTGGAGGGAATGAGAAGCTCCACGGCAGGAGAGCTCACTGTCAGCCTCTTTGTTTCTCATCACACCAAGGTTTATAAATAGGCAACAACACCTCGGGAGAAACTAGAATGGAAATCTTGCATGCATTTCTCAGAACCAGCAATTATCCTTTCATCAGTCATTACCTGGAGCTGCTCTGGGGGTGGGGGAGAGGCTGAGGCTTATTTTAACACCTGGTTCAGGTCTGGGCAGAGCAAGCACAGCCTCTGGGAAGATTAAGCTGTTGAAGCACAAGGGTCATTTGTACGAGATGCAAAGAACAGGCAGAAACAACCTCCCGAGGCCACAGAAGGTGCCACAACGCTGAGTGACCTGCCCAGAGCCTCCCTGTGCTCAGCCTGGCACACGTGAGCCAAGGCAGGTCTTTGGGGATTCACATGCTACAAGGGAAATCCTACTCACTGCAGCCCTGGAAGACTGATTTTAGGCAGCACTGGTTTGGTTCATAACTTGCATAAACATAATATACAATTAAAATTTACGTGTCACCAGTGATTTACCCCACACCAGTATTCTGCACATCTTTTCCTTTAACAGCAAGCAACAAAGAGGAAAGAAGTTCCAGCCCTGGCTGCTCTGGAGCTTGGCATCCAATCTGGCAGGGCTGTTTGAAAAGGAGAGGATGGCTCTGTTCCGGCTGCCAGAGGAGACAGATCCCCACTTGATTAACAACCAGCCTCTCCCTGCCCGCTCACCTGAGCGGCTCCCACGCAGCCCCTGGAGCCAGGAATCTGGGGGGAGCTGGCACATGGCCCTTCTCGACCTTTCTGTGCTGACTGAAAGCAAAAACCAGCACCAGAAACGAAAAAAAATATTCAATAGTTGCTGGTGCAGATCAGGGGAACCGCAGCTTTGAAGAAACAGAAGAGACTTCACAGTTAAGTTAATTTAAACAATAAAGTGTGAAATAAATGGGGAGAGAAGATCCATCCACTTGGGCTGGGTGCCAGCTCCCAGTGCTGCACGCTCTCCCAGTCACACCTTTTGTGGCCCAGAAGAATTACAAATGTACAGCTCGCTTCTATTCCACATCCAGCACTCAACACTCTCTGCAGTTAAATGTGAGCCACAGACCATCTCAGATCAGGGAGCTACAGTTCTAAACCTACAAAGACCCTGAGTTACTTTTGAAGGATTTTATGGCAATTGGAGAGGACTCTACACAGGAGAAGAGACCACAGGCTCAGCTGCTGAAAGTAAAAAAGATTTCTGCTCAGCCTACTTAATGTGCTTTATTTTTAATGCTGCTTTTGCTGCAACAGCCAGAGAACAATTTGGAGAAAGAAGGTCTTTGTTAGAGATTTTACGCCCCAGCCCTTTATTTAAGGTGCAAAAGCTCACAATAAATGTCACTAAGCTCTCCTACCCCTTTCCCACAGTGGTGCCCCAGCACAGTGAGGACCAAGGAGGAGTAAATACCAAATAGCTACTCCTCAGCAGTAAGAGAAGCTAAGAAAAGTAAAAAACATGTACCAAAAAAAAAAAAAAAAATCTGGAATCCTGACCCATTCTTGCAATGCTCCATGGAAAACACCAGGCAGGTAAAATGAGAGAAATGGACACTGCATTTTCCAGGGGTGAGTGCTGAGGAAAATGCTGCAGGATATATCCCCAGTGAGGGGAAGGGAAAAAAGAGACTTCAACTTTCCCCCTGTGCACAGCAAGAATGAACAAGAGTGCCCTTGAGGGAAATGTGAGCAGCAGCTTCATCACCCAGAGGCTGTAAGGGCTCCCAAGCAACAGAAATGAAGTTGCAAAAGGAACAAAGTGAAAAAAGGGAGAAATTTGAACAGTTTTCAGCTGGAAATGCTTGGATGACCATCACCCCCTATCCCACACCAAGCAGCCTCCAGGACATCATCTTTATTCATGAAGAACCCTGAGTGCTCTCTTGGGATTTCATGAGGTAACTCCCTCAAGAGGGGTTTTTCAATTAATTAAGCCAGAGAATGAACATCAGATTCCTCCTCACGTTGAAAGCTTTTGCTGGGAACAGGGAGGTGAGCCTCAAGCCCATGAGTCTGCAGGGATTTCCTTCCAGCTGCCTTAACAGAGGGCTCCTGGATACCTCCACCAGCAGCTCCCACCACTATTTCAACTAAATGGGAGGTGAGAAACTGAGGTGAAAGAAAATTTCAGTGTTTTTACACACAAGGCACTATGCTCTGGATCAGTGGTGCTGCTTTAGCATTAGGCCACATCTAACCCAGTCCAGATCTGCCAAAGATAAGCAAGAATTTAATACCCATTAACAAGAACACAGCTCACACAGCAAGGATTGGGCTGTTCATGCAAGTCAGGCATTCAGCTACACCTGCACATCTGTAGGCATCCTGCACATCAAACCACTGTGCAAAGCTGGTCCTGAGGGACCATGTCTGCAGGGCCAAAGGGAAAGGAAGCAGGTTTATGTCCTGAAAATCCACCACAGGAAAAACACCCAGCTCCTTTAGAGCCAAGTCTCACACTGAGAGACCAGCAGCCTGCTGCCAAGGGCTGAAGCACCTGGTGTGTTTTGTGTATCAACACCTTCACTCTGGAGCTGGGCGAGCCTGGCAAGCACAGGTTAACCTGTTCAGAGGCCAGAAAAATGCAGCAGCTCTGGCAGATCCCCTTGCAATTACTGGAAAACTCAAGAGGTTCTTCTCAAAGCACCCCAAAAGTTATCAATTACTCCCTTGCTGTGACACATCCCAGTGACTGCAAACCCCATCCTGGCACTGGCCCTGGAGTGTGGCTCACAATTCTTTTTCATTTCCTTTCCACCTCTGTGAATTACCAATAAATGCAACTCCCTTTCCTCCTTCTAAGTCCAAAGGGAGCTGCATTCAAGGAGCTCTGGAGGTCTCCAAAGGAGGAGGCTTCTCCTCTCTCCTCAGCAGAAGTGAATGGATGTCAGTGTTTCTGTCAGGCAACTAAATACCTCTGGGCTATCACCCAAAACTCTCTGCACAGCTTCAGTCTGGAATCCTGCTGCTCCCTGGTGTCTCCAGGGCCAGCAGAGGAGATGGGGGCTGCTGCCCAGCCACGCTCCCACTGCAGGAATCAACCCCAAGCAAGCACTGGCACGAAGCTCCTGCTCTTGCATGACTGCAAGCATTCCTCCCCCAGAGTTTATCATAAAGCACCAACTATCCATAAACATCTCAAGGAAGGGCTGGCCTGGCTTCACCTTCATGCAAGGAAGATGTCAGGCTCTGGCAGGGAGCCAGCCATTCATGTTTCCCTCTAAACCTTGTCAGCTCTGACTCAAACGACCTTTTTGGTGGGGGGGAAAGACAAAAAAAAGAATCTTCCATCACACCCCTTCCTCCCCCTCCACCCACTGTGGCATTTAATCACAGCAGGATCACAGGGGACCGGTCCCATGGTGGCTGTGAGTCACGGTGTCCTGTCCCTCTGCAGCAGAGGCACGTTCCCATTTCAGCTGGCAGGAGAAGAGCCTGGAGCTGAGCAGCAGCACAGCAGCTTTAGGAGCCTCCACCACAACATGGACCTCTGCCCTCCAAGCCAGGCAGGACAGCCACTTTTTGGGATTTTGACAAATCCAGATTGTCCAGTGACAGCAGCGTCTTCTCAGTTCTACTCCAAAACCTGAGCTGTGCTTTATGGTGCCATGATGTATTTTACACCAAATTCATGCAGTGGCCCAGCCATTTATCCTAAATATACTAAGCAAAAGGCCATGATAAAAAGCAAGAAAAAACAAATTCCCTCTTCACACTCCTCAGCATCTCCTCAAATCCATTTAGCTTTCTTCCCTGGCGCTGTTCATCATCTTTCTGGCACTAAGACATGGAAACCTTCAAGTGACTTCTTCTCTTGTAGTCGTTCTCCCCCACCAATTCTGACAAGAAGAATCACTCCTCCCCAAGGAGGCAGGAACAGACAAGGTACCAGCAGGAGCAATTCCCATCCAAGCCCCAGCAGATACCTGCACACAGCCCCTTCCCCAGCCATGGTGGGAGCCCTGACCCACCTTGCTGATGAAGCCATTAAGCTTAGGCTGTGAGGAGAGCGTTCAATATCCTCACACCAGCTGGGTGGCCAGCCCCAGCCATGCTGGAGCTCATTGCTGGCTGTGAATATTCCTCCTTCTCTCCTTCCCACAGGATTTTAACACCCCTGTGAGGAGAGCGAGCTCCCAGCCAGCTTAAAAAGCAAAGAGCAACAGGCTGCTTAATGAACTGCCCCTCTCCCAATTGCCACAGCCTTGCCAAAGGCTGGAGAAAGCCAATTCCAGCTGGTAATTATGGCTGGAGAGGGATGGAGGCAGCAGGAAAGCAGAGCAGCAAAGGAAGGGACTGACACCACAACCCCTGTGCCAGCCCTGGGTGCCCCCAGTGCCATCAGCAGCCCAGGCACTCATAAGCCACCACAGGGACAAAGGCTTTTAGTGGCTGTCAGTCCCTTAAATTAAACATTAATTGGTCCAAGAGCTCTCTGGATTGATACACAGAGCAAGGAGAGGCTTTGTTTGCCAGCCAAAAAATGCCCTGCTGTCAGACCTGCCTAGGAGGGCGTTGCTACCTGTGCAGCTCTCACTGGAATCCCAGGAATTTGGGAAGCCTGGCTGCCAGGTACATGGCCTGATCCTGCACCTGCCCTGCTGACCACACTGGGGCCCAAGAACTTCCCTCTCCTCTATCCTTTCAACCAGAGTCAACTTCAAAAGGAGGAAATTGGCGATTCTCTCACATTTAATCTGTTTCTATTGCCTGACCTACCAAAACAAAGCAGTTAAAAGCAAAGAACTCTCACCAGGAGCATAAACAGGTGATTACAGCAATTACATGCAATGAGGCCGTGTATGAAGGGGAAGCCACTAAAACCAGCTGAAGATTTATTTAGGCTTGTGCTGCTTTTGGCACCAGCTGGGTTTGTCACGTATTGCAAAGGTGACAGGGAAGCAGAGGGTCTGTGAGCCCAGAGAAAATGGCAGAAACATTTCACACCAGGTGAAGCATCTGCCACCAGCACCACACATGCAAATTCTGATATCAGTCCTGCAGAAATGACGGTGCAATCCCACCTGCCTGGGTTCTGAGGGCAAACAGACTCAAGAGAGAGAATGTCAATGTAGACCAGCTCAGTTTTAACACAGTTTTAACTCCCAAATGACTCCAGGTTCTGGCTCCCAGCACAGCAGCTCTGAAGGCTGCAAACCCCCAGGTGAGCCAAGCCCAGCAGCTTGCAGGCACACTGGGCAGCTGGGTTAGCTCTGGCCCAAAGCCAGAGAGCTGCCAGGGACAGGGACAAGAGGAGGAGAAGCTCCATTGCAGGCTGGCCCTTGGTCACAGGGGAGTGAGTGCACAGCCATGCGCATCCCTGCCAGCTGGGATGTTTCTAAAAGACAGACACAGCAGATGCCACCTCTGCTGGGGAGGGCTCAGCTCCAGCAGGCTGTGCCCACACAAAGCTGCACTGCAATGGAGAGTACAAAAAGCAACATTTAATACTGGCCAGAAAAACGTGGTACAGAGCAGTCAGGTGTCACGCAATTCAGAAAATAGAGGGTTTCATTCATTTCAGAAAATACAGCCTGCTAATGCCAATCAAGACACAGAATGTGTTGTTTGCACCAATTTAAAGTGTGGGTGCAAAAAGGTACATGAAAAGGTTCAAAACCCCCACAACCACCCAGTGCAGAATGCTCAGAGCAGCATCCCTTCTGAATTTCAGATGTGCAGTGAACATGGACAAAGGATCCAGACTCAAAGGACTGGTTACCAGAGGCAGGAGTGTCTGAGGGAGAAGCTGCACTGCAATGGAGAGCAGAGGCTCAGACTCCATGGTCAGCAGCAGATATTTCACTGCTGCTGGTACAGCACAGCTTGAGGCAGCTGGCACTCATGGAGAGACCAAATTTATGAAGGGTGTTTGGCTCCATAGTTTGCAGACTCCCAACGAGACAGGGAGCAGAGCAGAGCCAGTCCTGGGGACTCAAGTGTGTGTTTGAGGCACCTAACTGAAGGGTACACCATCAATGCACACTGGCCACCTCTGGATGTAAATTTGGAGTCAGGCACCGTGCAAATTGCACTGACAAATGAGCCTTTACTCTAGCAGAGAGAGTGAAAGATCCACCTGAGAAGTCACGGTAAAGTTTTGGTATCTGAAAAATCTCGAAACCCTTACAAAACAAAGCAAACTCCCAAAGGGGCTGTGACTCAGCCCCCAAAAGGCTGCTGAGCAACCACAACAAACAGGTCCGCTGGGGAGAGGGGACCTCCAAAACTGCCCCATCCACAGACTCCTGTGACTTACCACCACTAGAGAGCAAACATCCATTGTCACCCTTTGTCTTTTATAGGAAGACCTTCAGCAGGGACTTGCTGTTTTTTAGGAAGTTGTAAACACACCAGTTAAAAGTTTCAGAGCCTTGAATTTCTCAGGGCTCTATTTTCCCATTTTGGGGTGACGCTTTGCTAAGTGTCCCCGTTTGAGAGGCAGGTACCCTCTAAGGGGAATGGTACCTGCATAACCTAATGAGTTTCCACAGGAGACTCAGCTTTTAGGGAAAATCTAAATAATAACAACAAAGAGCACAATGTAGTTAATATGACAGACAAGAAGTTTTCCCTTCTCTATTTTAACCAAACTTAACCCTGTCATTAAACAAGTGGATTTTGTTCCACACTTCCAGCGAGGTCCACTAAAGGATTTCAGAAGCAGAAAAGCAGTTCCTCACCAACACAAAGAAGAAAGGATTTGTGTTACCTGTCCAAGGTCCAGGGTGACGTTGACCTGGTTGAACTCCAGCCCCCGGGACAGAGGGGGGCTCTGCCACCAGCGCTCGGTCCCATCGATGGCATTTGTGATGGGGTGGGCCTTGTTGCTGTTTGCAGAGGAGCAGATGTCACAGTACTGGCCCTGGCAGAAAGTACAAAAAACAACATTTAATTATGGCCAGAAAAATGTGGCACAGAGCAGTCAGGTGTCACAGCAATTCAGAAAACAGAGGGTTTCATTCAATTCAGAAAATGCAGCCTGCTAATGCCAATCAAGATACAGAACATGTTGTCTGCACCAATTCAAAGTGTGGATGCAAAAAGGCACATGAAAAGGTTCAAAACCCCCACAACCACACAGATTAGAATCTGGGCTGCTCAGAGCAGCATCCCTTCTGAATTTCAGATGTGCAGTGAACACGGACAAAGGATCCCAGACTCAAAGGTTACCAGAGGCAGGAGTGTCTGAGGGAGAAGCTGCACTGCAGTGGAGAGCAGAGGCTCAGACTCCATGGCCAGCAGCTCCTGTGCTGGGGCTGCCGCTCTCACATAGCCCTGCCCAGCACCATTCAGTCATTTCTATGGTCTCAGACTGGCAGCTCCTCTGCCCAGCTCCCTGCAGTGTGTTTCTTGCCCACCTATTCAGCTCACAATATAGCTCTTTCAGCTGCATTTTCAAGCTCAGTCTCGCAGCCAAGTTCCTTTTGCTGCTGATGCTGCAATGCAAGGCCAGAAAGGGACAGCCCCAGCTGTCAGCTGGCCAGGGACTGCCACCACTTCTCTGCCTTGCTTTTGTGGCCTGGGGTGGCTTTGTCAGCTCCATGGACACGCTGCCAGAGAAAACAACCCCACAACTGCAACAGCACCTCCTGAGCAGGATCAGACAAAGCCCTGAGCTGTTAGGGGCAATTCTTTCTCTCTCATTAAAGGACAAATGAATCTGACCCACGCTCAAAGAAACCTGCAAAGCCCCCTGAAAACTGGCAAATTGCTGTGTGGAGCCACTGTTGTGTCACTTGAATCGCTGCTACAAACAGCCTGGAAGGGAGCTGTGTTAGAGGCAGTTTTCCTTTTAAAGGCACAGTTATCCCCAGGCAGGAATGCTGCCCTTGCCTGCCCCAGCTGCAGCCAGTGTTAATATTGCACCAGGTACAAGATCTCAAGGCAGGCAATCCCCTTCCTCCCCCTGCCAGGGCTGAGGCAAGGCAGGGCCACTACAGAGCATCTGATTTTCCAGACCCTCCGAACTCTGGAGCAATCCCAGTGCAAATGAAAGATTTCACAGCATTATTCCCCACTACCACGTATTTTGTTACTTACAGACAAAAATGCAATACAAGTTATCCCGAACAATAACACTTTTAAATTAATTCCTCCAAAAATGAGGGTAAGCACAAGGCCAAAGAAAAGGGGAGCTAAAGCCATCCAGGTAAGGCTGACATAGATGCAGGGAGCACTCAGTGTACAGAGAGGTCACGAGGCTGGTTTGGACATGCTTTGAGCCAGGAGGGAGAGCAGACCAGATAAAACTGACCCAACTCTCCAAGCTCAAACCTTTAATGGGAACCGGTGCAACAGGTTGTGTGGAAATTTCAGCACAACACTGAGGTGGGGGGGAAGTGAGGCAAGGTTACAAAACAGGGATAAATAACAAAAACAAAATAAAGTGCTTTCATACTTTAAATTCTTGCCACAGATGTAAAAACCATTTTGAACCCAGACTTCACATTGATGGGAGACAGTCACTTCAAGCTGAGTAAGAGAGGAGTAAAAATTAGGATCAGCTGCTCCACATTTATAATGCTGCTGTTGTCCCTGCTGGGCTGGGAACACATCCACAGCTGAAGCAGGTTTGCTGTTCAAAGTGTGATTATCCTCTCTGATGCACCAGGTGCTCATTAGTTTTTCATTAGAGCCAAACCTAAACCTGACCAGAATCATTTCCAGCTATTTGTGTTTTAGAGCAGTTCAGGCTCCTGCACATTGGGTCAGGTTCTCTACAGGGAAGTTCTGACATCAGCAAGAGGATTTTAATTAAAAAGCAATTGGGAGCAGTAGGCTTAGCAGAAACTGCAGGTAGCCAGAGCAGTTCAGGGGTGGACACTACAAAGGTATGGCCAAAAGAACTTCAGCAATACAGGGAACTGCAGGGCAGCTCAGAGAACATAAAACTGCCACTATCAGAGCAAACTGCAGAGAGATAAGGAGGAGGTTTCAATGAGGGGCAGCTTCCTGCAAGGCCTGATCCTGCTCGGGGCACTGGGAGCTCTGAAGTTTCCCCTGAGCATACAGACCAGCTGGGCACCCTGCTGGCCCCTCTCTCAGGGGACACAGGTGGCTTTGTCCCAGTTTATCTGGCCCTGCCGTGACCCAACAGCAGCTCCCCTCACCTGATTTATCAGAAAGCCACAGGGAGCACAGGGCTGCTGGGGATGAGGTAGAAAGGGCAGGAAATGGGGTGTAAAAAGTTCTGTTTGAGAAAAAGTGCCTGTTGCAAGCTGCTCCCAGGGCTGTCCCTGCAGGTCAGCTGCTCAGGGGCTGTCTCACCATGTGTCTTTCCTGTGGGCAACAACTTGTTCCAAACCTGTGCTTTCAGCCAGCTAAATCACTGAAATCCAACACTATCATAGGTGCAAACACAGAAGAGACACCTACAGAGAGGTACAGCACCAATGGTCACCTGGAGCACTGAGGACTGAATCAGATTCCTTCTGCCACACACCAGACAGAACACGGGATACAGAGGCACCAGCACAAATGGTCACTGACACCACAGCGTATCAAAAGAGAATTCTGAGACATTCAGGGATGGAACATCTCCATATTCCATCTGTTATCAACACCTGGAAGTGTGAGAGGGCCAGAGCTCTGGTCAGTGCCCACACTGGCAAGGACAGCTCAGGGCTTGCAGCTCAGTGCTGTGAACAGGCTTCTGAGGAAGGCACAAGCAGCACTGCTTTGAAATCACTCAAATTTATTGTACATTCTTAAATTCTGAGGTCCGTAATTGCTGTAATGAATGCCAGTAACCAGCCTCACTGCTACAATCGCAATCTGCAACAATAATCTGCAGCCCTGCCCCACCCTGAGGAGCAGAGCACCGTCCCTGCTGGCTCTGGAACAGCCCCCAGGCACAGGGTGGGATGGGCAACACGAGCACACAGCTCTGCCTTTGCAGGCTCGTCTGCCTTGGAAGACAGCACCTCCAGCAAAGCTTAAACAAAAAAAGAAACCTATGATCTCTCTTCTGCCTTATCCTCCAGACATTATCATTAAAGCTGGGCTGGCCCATATGAGGAGGGAATGTGACAAGGGAAGCAAACCTCCAGGGCAAGTCCCTTTCAGCACACCTCAGCCTTGCTGTGCCTCACATCCTTCCAGACTGAAAAGCCCCCCACAGTTGGAAATGCAGCCTCCTGCCAAAAAGCCCTGAATAAAGCAAAGGAAACTCCTTGAAAAGGTTTACAGCCTTCCCACAAGCTGTGCCAAAACCACTGCAAGTGTCTTTAAGGCAGTTTGCTTCAGAAAACTTAATGATTATTGACATTTTAAGACCATCATGTTTAGAAGTCAGTGAACTCCCTTTTTCTGAAGCCTTCCATAACGTCAAATTAAACCAGCAGAAAACAGAGAACTAACTCAACTAATTTATTAGACAACTAAATTAATGTTTATCCCAGGTCTTTAACCAAGCAAATGTCCCTTCACCACCACAGCACGTGGATGTCCCTTGGAAGGTCCCAAGTGGCATTTTTCCAGTATTCCTGATGACAACTCCTTATGCCAGAGCACATCAGACAGCAATGAGCAGGTGAATGGAGGGGGGCAGGGGCTCTGGGCTGGTGGGACAGCAGGCAGCGAGGACATGCATGTGGAGCTCATTATTGTTGTTTCAGCCTGCTCAAATTGAACACTTCCCTCCCACCTCCCTCCTTGCTTCAGTCACCGGGTGGTGCCAGGACCCCCGAAGGGGATGAACTGGGAACTCTGACCTCTGCTCTGATGCCTCCTGTTTCCTCCCCTCCCTCTTAGGTGCTGCCTGTGGTCATGGAAAGGAGCCACTACAAAAGGGATTTTCTAAAGCTTTCAGACTGAGTGCAGCCCGCTGGCCTGGGAAGCGGGGCTCAGATCAAAGCCCCCGTGTGCCAGAGCTGCACAGGGGACAGGAGGGGGTGGCTGCAGAATTCCAGGGCTCGGGAGCTGTGTTTGGCACTGGGGGGATGCTGGGGCTGCCCCCAGAGCTGGGACAGCCTGAAGGGGTTATTTCAGTCAGCAGCATCCTTAGTGCTGCGTGTCATGCTGAGCTAGCAGGGTGGCCAGAGCACAGATGGACACACGTGGAGTGATAAATGCACACCCACATTTGCCAGCTTCTCCAAGCAGCCTTATCCTCCCCGTTTTGCTTGGCACAGTGTTCACATATTTGTTTGCAAGCGCACAGAGCAGAAGTTACTTCTTCACCTTTCCTTACTCCTCTGCCTCACTGGAGGCAGAATTACTACATGGAGGTCCCTGTAAGCCTCCTGCTACTGGGACTTCAGGCAAAACTTCTTCTATTTTACAGTGCAGGGAAGTGAGATATGGGGACTTCAGGCAAAACTTCTATTTTACAATGCAGGGAAGTGAGACATGGCTTTAAAAGGTGGCAGAGCTCGCAGGAGGATACGTCAGGTTTTTGCCATCCAGTGACATCTTCAACCATTTATACCACACAGACAGCAAAATTCCGTGTCACAACTACACAACGGCTGGAAAATTCCTAGTGCAGCACTAACTCAGGAGAATGTGGGCCAGAATGAGAAAAATGCTTCAGAGATGATCTTGTAACAAAGCCACCCCCACCGAAAGGCTGAGAAAGGCTTGGTCAGAGAAACTGACAGTTTTCCTTTGCTCGTCCTTGTTATGTACAACAGGGATAACACCACTGCAACAGGTGAGTGGCACCACGGCTCTCACAACTCTCACAAGCAGAAAAGTCAGAGCAGCAGCTGGTGGCTCCATGGCTGGCTTCAGGCTGCAGAAGCATTTCAAATCAGAGCTGCTCTTCCCGGCTTGGGCTGCCCTCAGGGGGGACACTGGCTCTGGAGTTCCTGCAACTAAACGCGGTGTTTTACAAGCCCCTTTACAACTGTTCTTTCCTCCCTTCAAGGGAGCCATGGCTGTTTCACTGCACCGCAGCTTTTACCGTCCACATTCCTGGCTGCAAGCTCCCTCTGGGCAGCTTAAAATGGGACCCCTGAGATAAATCACCTGACACTGGCTTGTAAAATCCACTCTTGTAACTTTCCCCTCTGCTCATCCCAATGCCCCACCGAACGCACCGAGTTAAAACACATCAATGTAAATATTATCAGTTTGAGATGCATCAGAGTAATGACTATGATTTACCGTAACGATTCCCTGACTACCAAAGGGAATTTAGGTGCTGGTTTGCCCGCGATTTTATAAACACAAAGAACCCACAACTTTAAAAAGAACGAGCCGCGCTCCGTTCGAGCAACTCTCGGCAGGGCTGGGAGAGAGCCCGAACACGTGCGTGCCCCCAGCCCCGCTGCTCCGGGGGATGCCCGGTACCAGCCCTCCCTGGATGTCCCACAGCCAGAGCCCCCAGCCCCGACCCAGCCGCGGCCGCTCGGCCCGGGGGATGCGTGCGAGCACCCGCGGGGAGCGGGGCCCTGCCCGCCCGGCCCCGCTGCCCTCAGCGGCGCACAAAGGGGGGCTCCGTGCCCTCATGCCCGGCCCGGCTCCGTGCCCTCATCCCCGGCCCGGCTCCGTGCCCTCATCCCCGGCCCGGCCGTACCTGGATGGTCTGGTTGGGGTCCCCCCCGGCCACCGGGCCCCCCACCAGCTTGCAGTACAGATCCTCCACGGCGCGCCGGCTGCCGGCGCCCGCCGGCTCCTCGCCGCAGGTGGCGGTGGCGGAGATGCGGGTGCCCTCGGCCAGGTTGAAGTAGGGCGGGTGGAGGCTGTGCCCGTTCACATCGCTGGGGAAGGAGGCGGGCGGCCGGGCGGCGGCGGGCAGCGGCAGCAGGGACAGCAGGGACAGGAGCCACACACCGCCCCGCTCCGCCGCCTTCGCCATCTTCGCTCGGCGGGGCCGGGCAGCGCTGCGGCACCGGCTCCGCTGGCCCCGCTCCGCTCGGCTCTGCCCCTCTCCGCCGCCGCCGCGCTACTTCAGCCCCGGCTGCGGGGAGGGGCCGGGCAGCCCCGCCGCCCCGGTTAACCCTTCACGGGAACCCCCGGCCCCGTATCCCGGTTAACCCTTCACGGGAACCCCCGGCCCCGCCGCCCCCGGTTAACCCTTCACGGGAACCCCCGGCCCCGTATCCCGGTTAACCCTTCACGGGAACCCCCGGTTAACCCTTCACCGCCCCGGGAACCCCCCGGCCCCGGTTAACCCTTTGCAAACCCCCGGCCCCAGAGGAGTGGGGTGAAGGATGGCGCCCCCTCCCCAGGGAACAATGTGCCCATTGTGTCTGCTGGGCTGCGCTGCCCGCGGCGGCTCGCTGGGGTTTTAGCACGGTAAACTCCATTAACCGATAGATCGGGTTATCTGCAGGAAGAACTCGATTACTAATTAACAAAACAGGGGAACTGGGCTTGACCGAACCCACTTCGCGCTCCTCGAGGTGCGCTGTGGGTTTTCATTTAATTTGGGCAGTGAAAATTTTAGTTCCACTTTCCCCGGAAAGGATGGCTGTGGGGAAATGACTTTAGCTGCTCACCTAAGGGGGAAGGCAGCAGCTCAGCGATAACCCAACTTTCTGCCATCCCCTGGCTGCCCATGGACAACCCCTCCGTGATGTGACACATGCACTGCCAGCTCTTTATATGCTGCTGGGGGGAAGACATTTTACAGATAAAAACCTGAACATAAATACAGACCAATATATAAATTAACTCATCAGACCACTACTTTGATTTTCTGACAAACACAGACTGCTTTAAAATCCAATAATTAAATAATACGCACGAAATGTTGTGCCTGAACTGGACAAGCCTGCATCTTTAAAACAGGACATACCAAGAGACCAGGTCTGGACTCCGAACAGTTGGATTGCTGCGGTATTTGAACCCCCCAGGATGCAAAACAAGCTCTAAAGCATGTCCAGATCTTCACAGGCTGCTGCTGGGCATTTGCTCCTTGCATCATACCATCCATCCTCTTTGTTTCCTATTTTCTGTGGACAGCCTAGGAGGTACCAGTCCTCTTGGAAAAACTACTGTCTTAAGTATGAAAAGCTTTAAAAAGAAAACAAACAATCAAAAAGCCACCCCATTGTGATGTATGTGGCTCAAATATGTAGCTCCACAAACTGAATTTCCGCATGGTGAGTACCAGCCAGGCTCTGCAATTACACTGATTTCAGCACTTTCAGGGGCTTTTGAAAGATCCCTCTTACTGTATGTGGAGAACCATGGATAGAAGTGTATATATGGATATATATATATATAATTTTTTATTTATATTTTAGATATATTTTTATATATATTTATATATTTTTAATATATTTACATATCCACTTATATCCACCATGGATGGATAAGTATATATATGGATTTAAGTGTATAAATGGATATAAGTGTATGGATGGATTTATATATATTTTAATATATATTTTATATATTTATGTATTTATATATTTATATATTTTATATTTATGTTTATATATATTTATTTATATATATCCACTTATATCCACCATGGATATAAGTGGATATATGGATTTAAGTGTATAAATGGATATGTGTATGGATGGATTTATATATATTTTAATATATATTTATATATTTATGTATTTATATATTTATATATTTTATATTTATGTATATATATATTTATTTATATATATCCACTTATATCCACCATGGATATAAGTGGATATATGGATTTAAGCGTATAAATGGATATAAGTGTACATATGGATTTATGGTCAGGGTTCTGCAGGCAGTGGGGCACTGGCAGCCCTCCAGCCACGTGCTGCTCCGGGAATTCTGCTGGCTCCGAGCATCGGGAAGGGGAGGATTTGCCATTTTTGCCATTTCTTTCCTGCCCCACGCCATCGGGAGCATCCAGTGCCAGCTGTTTCCCGGGGATCACATTGTCATGACATCAGGGTTTGAGAGCCGGGGCGGTGAGAGGTGCCCGGTTCCACATGGTGAGGCAGCACTGAAGCACGGCCGCCAAACCCATTCAGTCAGAAAGATTTCCTAAAGCGCTTTCAGACATCTTTTAACCCCTTCCTGCTCGCCCTTTCCCCCGGTTTCCCCACTTAATGCAAGATCTTATCTCCAAGCGGATGAATGTAGCCTTTAAAAGCTAAATAGAACCTTTAAAAACAAATTCTTATCAAGAGAACAGACAGTCTTTGCCCTTTAAACCGTGCTTGAAAATGAGTAGGTTCCGCTGGGAACAGCCACCTTTGAAAATATTTCTGCTCTGCAGTAATCGTTAACTAACATGTTTATGTGGGGGAGACCAACACTCCACAGGACAGGAATTAAAACTTCCTTCAACTTTATCAAATGCCATATTTAATTAGCTACTTACACCCCATGGCACCTGTAAATACGTAAAAAGAGTTAACAAGGAAAGCAGGGCACAGATTAGGAAAATAACTTTCTCCCACCCCCACAAGAGTTTCAGGGCAAAACACTTGGGCCAGTCTAATATCTGTAATCCCTCTAGTGGCAATATAATTAATCTCCCTTCCAAAATGCAATTAAGGAAAGTGAAATCACAGTTAGCACATGGGTTTTGTGGCACAGACTCAAGAGCACCACGCAGAAAAAATGACCCTTCTGCAGTCTGAACTGGCCTCCTGTTGACTGTGCAGTCAAAGAGAGTTTGAAGACTGAAATCATACTTAGGCTACCTGTAACTGAGGGGATCTGAAGTTTTCCAAGAAGCAATGGAACCAGTTTAAAGACAGGGCATTCTAAAGGTCTTTATCCAGCAACAGGAAGAAAAAGACAGAGGGTTAGGGTTGCTAAACGTTTAATTTAGAGGTTAACCAAAAAGTTGAGGTTAACAACTTAAACTCCTTCCCTGATGCCATCTCTTTTCAGCCACACTCAAGAAAAAAAGCCATATTTACTAATTTGAACTGGACACAAGTCCCATCTGGCCTAACACCTCACCTGAGAGTCACCAGAGCAAACATTTCCAGTGAAAACCCCCACGGGTGGCTGAGGAATACTCTGCTCCCAGAAAAGATTTATAACAGCTAGAACTGAGCTTGAGTGGTGAAGCCTTTCTTCCATTTAAGAGCTTTTTCTAAGCATAAATTTCAACATCCCTGGATGTTTGCCATTCCTTTACTGCTCTGATCCCTCCTTGAATTTTACTGGTTTTTGAGCCTCGCACTGGTGCTTCTTGGCTCGGCCTCACAAAGCTGGTCACAGTGACATGCTCTCAAATAAGAGATGTTGAAGCAGAAGAGACTTTTTATTTTAAATCTAAACCACGACCAGTGAATGCAGAGAAAACTGGGAAAAAAAAAAGAATCCAGCCTGTAGCATTCCTGCTCCAATCTTCTGTGAGCCTGCATGTAGTAACACGACCTCAGCCATGCTGTTATCCATCTGCACCCGCTACAGGCATCCCAGTTCCACTGAGGGTTTTGCTTTTGCCTCCCTAAAAACTGCAGGACCATGAGGAGCTTGCCCAAAGCTGCCACCAGAAACCACAAAGCTCTTTCTTCAAGCAAGTTGTAGAGTGGCAGAAGGGGTTTGGGGGCGTGGAGGGACAGGAAGAGCTTAAAAGAAATCTGAGAACAAATTCAATGTATGGGCTCCAAACAACTTATCTCGATGAGGGAACCCAGTGCCTAAATCTGAACAAAGATTCTGCAAGTTACAAGTGAGAGTTTTCCTGTCTATACAGGAACCTACAGCAGGAGAACAGGGAAGCATCCCACAGCCAGGAGAGAGTAATTCAGCAGTGACACAGACACATTCTGCTTCCTGTGAATAAATTCTCTGCTTTTATCTAGTCTATTACACTGAGAAATGTAAGGAGCTCTCCTCACTCCAGGAAAAGCAACATATGGCCAATGGAGAAAGACCCATTTCCTTGCAGTACTTCCTACCAAGGCACCACCACAGCCAGAGCCATCACTGAGAGCAGGGCCTGAGCCAAGAGAAATGAGTGAGCACATGGTTTTTGTATGGTGTAGGGTCAGGAACATGTTATCTCAGGGAAGATTTAATCACTTTCCTGCTGCCCTGCAACAGGCTGTGTGGAGGAAGGTGTTTCCTGAGCTGTGCTCTGTGCTGACCCCAGAACTCCACACCGTTTATAAGGGTGTTGTGCCTTGGCTCAAGTGTGTCAGGAGCAGCTACCAGGAGCTGAGAACTAATTCTGCATGAGCTGGAGTTAACTAACACAAGCCAGAAGTGCAATCAATATCCTTCAAGCACATCTCCAGCTTTATAATTTTACAGTCTCCGCAGGCTCTACCTGAGAAAGTTGTAGAACAAACCCACAAAAGGCATCATCAGCAGGTCCCATGTGAGGTTTGCAGGGGTTTGCTGAGCTCACAGAGGCTCCAGGGAGCTCCTCTCCTGTTCACACAGACCCCCACGCATGCACATACAGACAGCTCTGCAAACAGCCCCAAACAGAGACCTAAAGTACATTTCCCCTGTTTGTTCTTCAAACTGACAGCTCAATTACAGCTTTTTAAACCCTTCTGCATTGGGGGAGCTGGGGCACAGCTTGAATCTGCAGTGGGAAAGGGCTGGAGGGTTTTGTTGAAGGCATGAGGAATTTACCAGGATCTGCCTCGGTTTCTCAGACTGGTTCTTAGGAACACATAAAGCCAAAAGCCAGAGGAGATGACCAAACTCATCGCACTACCATCTGCTGTAGTCTGCTTTCATGAAAGAATTCCCGGTGCTGGTTTTGCCACATTGACAGAAATAGTTAAGCCTGGACAAACCAGACCAGAGCGATAAGGAGATTCAATGGGAAGCAACTCTAGGAAAGACATAATTCTTTATATCTTTTTTGGAGTTGAATTACACCATGTGAAAATGCAGCCCCCTAAAACTGCCTAAAGTACCAGGAGGATTGGCAAGAACCAGATTGGGAGGCATCTGGAATGAGCAGTTATTTTTCCTCTCTCAGCAGAATTACTTTAACGTGTTTTATCTTTGTTTCCTTTATAGTGTTCCTCCTTTAACATTTATTCAAAATTGAAAAAGACTGTTTTGAGACCGAGCTGGTCAATTTGCCATGCCCAAGCATCACCTTTTAGTTAAAACCAAAAGCAGCAGACATCTGTGTTCTGTCTGCTGTGGACATTTTCACCAGGAGATCAAGAAGATTCGTAATGCAGCAGGACATGTTACTCTACACCAGAGAATTCAATTCCCTTTAAGGTCAGCCCGTACCTTCCTGGTAATCAAATGGTTCCAAAACCCTCCCAAAGCCAGAACAGGTGTTTCATTCATGCTGTCTGTCTACCTGGCAAGGTCCCAAATACTTTCTTTTAAAGCCTGAACTCTGTATTATTCTGGGGCACATGGAAAACACACCTAAGTGCTGTCTCCCAGGCACGCTCGGGGCTGGGGCATCACTGGCTGTGTGTTTTTCCTTGCGCAGCTCAAACAGGAGCACAGCTGCTTTTCTGTTAATAACTGAATCATGCTCTAAATGTGCCACACAGCCCTGCCTCCAGCCAGAAGGGCCCTGCAGATTTAACGAGCTGACATGTCAACAGAGATCAGTTCACCCAGCAGAAAAGTGCAGCTACTCCTGGGGTGAGCTTTGGTTCTTGCTCAGCACTGCAGGAGGACCAAGAGCTCTGTGTCAAGCTGAACCCATGGAGGAAGCAGGGGGTGAGTGAGTGTGCTCAGGGTGAAAACCAGAGCAATGCTGGGGTGTCACAGTGGTCACAGGGGTCTTAGGATGAGGGAAGAGATGAGGATCTGACTCCATGTTTCAGAAGGCTTGATTTATTATTTTATTATATATATTACATTATAACTATACCAAAAGAATAGAAGAAAAGGTTTCATCTCAGAGGGCTAGCTAAGCTAAGAATAGAAAGGAGTGATAACAAAGGCAACTGTCCCAGACTCTCTGTCCAAGCCAGCTGACTGTGATTGGCCATTAATTACAAACAACCTCATGAGACCAATCCCAGATGCACCTGTTGCATTCCACAGCAGCAGATAACCATTGTTTACATTTTGTTCCTGAGGCCTCTCAGCTTCTCAGGAGGAAAAAATCCCAAGGAAAGGATTCTCATAGAAAGATGTCTGTGACACTGAGGTTACATGCTCCCCTGAGTGTGACAGAGCACTGGGGGCAAACTGCAGACACCCAGACACACAGACAGACGGACAGAACATGATTTTGCTCCTTGTCTGAAAGGTGGGACACATCCAGCACTGCAAATGGGAAACAGACTCAAGCCTGACTCAGAGAATAGGACTTCTCCTGCTATGTCATTGTAACTTCTTTGAATGCCTGGAAGTTCATCCTCCCACAGATTACTTCACCCGGGGCCGTTTCTGTGCCCTGTGGCTATGTGCACATAAATACTCTTCAGGCATGAGGTCATGACATGCCCTTGTTGGCTTCCACCAACTTCATATCCAGTTGGAAATTACTGGTAGCAGATAAAAACCCAGTAGCGCTTCTAATCTCTGCCATACAGGGTAGTTGTATCGCCATTTTCCTATTAAATCCTGTTTTATTAATGAGAAATAAAACATAATATAAATAATAATAAATAATACACAGCCAATGAAAAGTGTAATTTGGAACAAGCAACAGACTCCTGCTGCTGGCCCAGAGGAAAGAACATCTCAAGCAATATCCCACACCAGAAGATGCCCTTTTATTTTCACGTTTTCCCAGAGGAAGAGGATGCCCAGTGCAGCACACAGAGGCTGTGGCTCCCCAAGGGAATCACCAACAGCTCTTGAGTCAGTGACAAGGAACACAGTTAGGGGAAGGTTATTTGCTCCCCAAGACTCTCCTCAGGGCACAAGGCAGTGCTGGATGACAGACAGAGTCTAGCTCCAGCTGTGCATTGTGGCTCTGCCTAAGGGAAATGCTTTACCTTTTATTTTTTCCCCCTCTGGGATACATTCAATCCAAGCACAATATTGACAATCAACTCTTCTTTCTGAGATTCCCAGTCCTAATCCATGGGACTTGCAGAGGGCAGGAGCATTGTAATGAAATATTAGCAAGAGTTGCCTTGGAAACTGCCCAGATGAAGCCCTCTTATATTCACTGAAGTCCTCCCAGCGTGACTAATACCTCCTGGGCTGCAGTTACACCAGCCTGAACGTCCTGAATGCATGACCAAGTCAGCAGAGCAAACACACTCAAGCCCCATTTATACAGTTATGGCTTAATCTGATTATTTGCAGTTTGACCAAGTGCAAGAGAAATTTGTGGAGCTTCCCTCTGCACTTTCATCTCACCCCTCTGGATAACACAGGTCAGGGTTTCCCATTCTCCAGTTCCTAAGAGAGAAAAGCCAGCAGCTTAACAGCTGAGTGCAAATTGCAGTCATCTGTTAGAGTGCATTTGGTAACATTTTCTTTATCCTGTTAACCTTATCAGAGAGCAGAACACGTGGGGAATGCTGAGGGCCTTCATGCAATGCAAAGCGAGAAACGCTCCATGCACACATCCCAGCTGCCCTTCTGCCACAAAATCCAGATCTGAGCAAGCCTCTCCCCTCCTGTCCCTGCCTGGCACTGCAGGCACACTGCTCCCCATCTGCTGTGTGCAGTCTGGGGTGCTCAGGTTGTGATGCTGACCATGTACAGCTCAAGGCTTGCACAAAACAGAAATTTTCTGTTTGAGCAGATGCCTGTGAAGAAAGCCCTGCATTACAGCCCACAAAGGCTGTCCCCATCTCACCCACAGGGCATTGACAGCAGGAGAAAATTCAGCTTCAGTTCCCTGCACCTGACAGCCTGGAGTGCCATCTCTGCCCCAGACCTGGGCTTGCTCCCTGTGCTGGCTCCCTCTATCCCCCCTGTCCACCCCAAGCCTTAATTTCCATTTTGTGCAGCTCCTTTCACAGCCAGGATTGAGGATTTACAGGTCCCAGAGAGAACAGCCCAGTGAGTGCCCTGATCCTCCCTGCCTCTCACTCTTGCTCTCATTTCTGGGAAAAGGATTCATTTCCCCGAGTGGGATCAGGGCAGGGTGCCTGCAAGAGAGGAAGGCTTGCAAGAGCAAGAGTTGTCATCATTCACCAGCTGACTCCCACACTAAAAGCATACCACAGGCTGGGAGGTCTGCATAAAATGGATATTTGTGCTTTTCTTTAGTGCGTGTTCCCCATGTGCAGCACAAGACACATTTCACACCTGTGTCCAGCATCGATAAGAACAACCCATGGTTTGGGCTCCACATCAGGAAAAGATTTCATTTATTTCCATTGTCACAGCCATTAATCTGAAATCTAAATGACTTCCTATTTGGGAAAGCATCCCAGGTTTTTTTTTCCATGCATATTATTCCTGCAGTAGCTTAATAGGAACAACCAGCTGTTTTGTGCTTAAAAATAATTCCCTCCTGTGAGAAGAGGTAGCAAATAGGAAAATAGGTGCTTTTTCCACAACAGAAGAGCAATAAGCCTGTTTCAGACATCACAGAAAGAGATGGTGCCACAGTCAAGAACTTAAATTATTTCTGAGGCTCAAGTCCCTTCACTGCTGCTTCCCTGCATGACCCTGGACACATCACTGAACCTTTTCTTTCCCTCTTTACATCAACTCAAAATGAAGAGGAGTAGCAGTCGTATGGGAATGATAAGAATAAAAGCTGTAAGATGCTCAACCATTCAATGTAGGGGCATTTTGAAGTTTGTAAAAAATGGATTAAACAGCTAAACCCTGCTTAGACCCCAATAGATCCCAATACAGGTCCCATAGACTTCAGTGAAAATCCCACAAATTCTGCCCAGCCTCTTCCCCTTCCAGGAGGTCAAACAGCAAGCACAAGAACTGCTGGTGTGCCAGGGTTTACATTCAGAAAAATGCAATGAGCCCTAAACTCAGCTCCAGGGGCTGGTGAATGGAAGGGCCGTGGCCAGCTCTGATCTCAGGGCAGCTGAGGGGCTCTCCAGGCTGGCAGTTCAGGATCTTGCTGACATCTCGAGGGATGTTTCTCTACAAACAGCCTTGATATGCTGGAGAATCTGGGATAGTCCCAGAGGATGAGCTGAAGTGCAGGGTGGCTGCAGGCCTAGAGGTCAGGGACCCTTTTTCATACCAGGGGGAAGCACTTTGGGGTCCTTCAGTGCAGAACTTGGAGTGCAGTTTTGCAGCCATAGCACTTCAAATAAAAATAAGGCAGCTGGAAACAGCCCTGGGCTCCTTCTCTGGCTACTGGTTTTCCCTTGCCATAAGCTCCAATTTCCTCAGCACTTTAGGGAAGGTTTATGTTGTGCATTACCTTTGTACAGCTCAAGTAACCCAAGAAATCTCAAACTCAAATGCCTGGTTGCTGGGATAGATCCTATTACTGCTTTTAAATGCTTTGCATTCATATAGAGGATGATATTTTAAATAACGAAAAAAGAAACCTCATAATCACAGCCAGGCTATTTGTGGGAGGTTTCTTCTCAGTTTTCAAAGATCCTTGAAAAGCTGGCAAGGAAACCAAAAGCTATTTTACTTTCTTTAGGAGCACTAAAGGGAAAAAGGTACTTTGCGGATTAGGAGATTAAAATTACAAATACACTGTCTGATAATTTCATAGTAATTAAAGTAATTAACTTGATTGTGTGCTACCATTTCAGCTGGCTTGGGCTTTTAGAATCTCATTTAAAGGAGCCACATCATTAAAGAACTTCAGATGTGGAATCACTGCTGAAAGGTATCCACTGGGGATTGATCCATAGCTCTCATAAGAACTCATGAGGACTCCCAAGATGAAAGCCACTTGGAAACTCCTCATGTGATTTATGCATGTAGTGCCTCATGTGATTTATGCATATGATGCCTGACATCCTCATGGCAGGGGATTTATTCCTTGCCTGATGAGGGGAAGGCCGGGCCTGCCACGCTCCTTGTGGCAGCAGAGAGGGCATGGGCTGTGCCCATTGGCATTCCTGCCGTGGGCTCTGCACTCCAAGGCTGAGTAAAGCAATTTAATTAGTCCTTGCCTGCTTTAAACAGCACTAGAGGGAGGGATGCAGAGACAGTGCAATAGGGAGGATATGTGATTTGCATGCTAATAAAGGCACGCACACTTTCTCTGGACAAGCCTTGACTTGACTCCAAGATCAGAAGTTGCCCCAAACCCAACTGTGTTCCAAAGTGAGCCCGCCACACACAGCAGCAGGAGTTTCACAGGGTTTAAAGTTAATTACACTGCGTTCTGCTTCTGCTCTTTCATGTCTCTCTGGCAGCAGCTCCCTGAAAAAGCAGAGTAAGTGCTTTGGGGTGTTTATCAAACCCTTATTATTGCAGGCTGGCTTTGGGAGAGGAAGTGTCAGAGCCCCTTTGGTGTTTGTGGATGTGTTTGGGGCTGAGGGAGTGCAGGGGACCTGCTCCCCACACAGGAGGGGCTGAGGCTATGCCTTCACAACGTGTTGTGCTTGGCAGCAGCACTGACACCATCCGTGCTCACCCTCTGCCCAGCCCTTTGTGGAACCAGGTTGTGAACTGACCCAGCTATAAAAAGGGGTGTAAACAGTTCTTTTAGAGTTTGTTTTTCTAAGCTCTCCTAGCCCATTTAAGGAATAGCCCTCCATGTGGAAGCACAGCTATTTCTGTGTGAGGCTGTGAACACAGGTAAGCACTGCAGGCTGCTGAAAGGCACATCCAGCTCTTGCTGATTCAAGGCAGGAGCTCCTAATATTAGGAGTAATGATGTATAGCCAAGTGGAGTGTCATTAGGCCAGAACTGAAAGTGATCCATCTGTTTTGTAGGAGAGAAAGACAGGTCAATGCACTTAAAGCAGAGTTTTTAATTCTTAGAGCATGCATAAGCTGTGCTGTTTCAGCCAGCCTTACAGATCTTGTCAGGGCAAAATCCCAAATGTTTTGCTGGAGTAGTCTCCAGCCAAATCCAGATTTTCAATAGGGATGGCTGAGTTTGTCAGGAAAGATAAATGAGCTGCAGTAATCAGCAGCAAAAAAGAAAAAAAAAAAAAACAAAATATTTTAAGTGCTTATCTGGAGTCTGGATTAAGTCCTTGATTTTCATGAGTTTCCTACGTGGTCCTGGAAGGATTGCTTGCCTGCACCCCAGTTTCCCAGCTGGAAAGCAGACACAATCAGACTGCAAACATACTGCAGTAAAACTCTCCTGGGAGAACAGGAAAAAGCCTCACCAGCAGCACATGGCAGCAGCTTGTACCCACTGCAGGGGCAGGATGGCAGCAGAATCCCACTGGAGTTTCAAAGCACAGCCATGTTCTCAGGGAAGAGTCTGGGTGGTCTCTGCTGCAGCTTACATTGATAATTTGCAATAAAACACCCTCTTGGCAGCATACCTCAAACACCTTCCTCCTAAATGAAAGCCTGACTCTGTCCCTGGAGCTGTTCAACCTGACACAGCTGCTCTGAACACAGTCCAAGGGCCCTGCAGAGCTGGGAGGTACCTGGGAAAACCCTGCACAGGTGTAGGTGGAACAACCTCCTCATTTCCCCCGAATCCCTCACTCACAGCCCAGGCATGGCTCCTGCACTGCTGCTCAGCCTCCCCACCAGTGCCTGATGCTTTGTTCCCTGTAGGCATTCCCTGTCCACCAAAGCACCTGCACCAGCTGGAATTGGGACCTTCACCCCCAGACCCCAAAGGATGGGGGCATCTCTTGTTGGGTGCATTTTCCCCTTGCCCAAACTGCCTTACTGTCACCAACCAGCAGAAACTTAATTTCAAATCCAGCAAATATTCCACATATGCAGTGGGGTGGGTTTTTCAAAAGCTGCAGCTGTCATAACCCAGTTCTCAACTATCCCATTTTTGGGAAGATCCACCTTCACACGTTTTAACCCCAGAGTATTTCACAAACTGTACTGAAGGACTGAGCTTGGGGTTTTTTTTTTTGAGAGAGATGTGACTCACAGTCTGCATTTGTACACTGTAAAATGGCCACATTTTAAGGTAAACTATTGTTCTGAACTCCTGAAAATCAGACGTGCAGCACGAGACACAAGATCAATGGTTGTGTTTGGCAGTTCTGCAAAAGACTGGGAAAAAAAAGGATTCCACATGAACACTCTGAAATGTATAGCATGACAGAGAGTTGCTGTTCTGCCAGAGAGCAGAGATGCTTTGGAGTCAGAGCTCCTTCCCTGAGAACACCAAACACGACCTGAGCCAGCAGAAAAGCCCCAAATTCTTTGACAAGCACACACATCCTGTTGCCCTGCTTCACAAGGGGTGAGCAGCAGTCATTTACACGAGGTTACGCTGAATCCATGCCAGACTTCTTTAGAAATACTTGAAAATCCTCCCTGAGCATCTCCAGACAGCCAGTTTGAAAGGAGATGAGCTGGGGAACAGCACAGGCCCCACCAAGGAAAAGGAATCCCTGCAGAATTCCTCAGGAATGCAGAAAAACCTTACAACTCTTCCCAATATTTTTTCTGCTCTTTTGGTGATTACTAATCTTTATGGAGTTTACATTCCATCTATCATTTTTATAACCAGAGATCAGAGAGGGATTATGGCTGGGGGTTGCAAGCTATTCACACGGAGACCCTGTTTATCCAAGCAAAGAGAGCAGCTCTTCTACTTTAACCATTTATAACGTGGCAGAAACACCACGTGGGACATGTTCAGAGCTCATTTTTTGTCCTACACCAGAAATTTAGGTGGTGCCATTTCTATTTTGTCAGAAGCAGTCAAAACAAGGACAAGCCCCAGCAGATTGTCGTTTTTACATTCAGTTCACATCCAGCTTTTCTTTCTTTCTTTTTTCCTTTTTTTTTTTTTTTTTTTTTTTTTTTTTTTTTTTTTTTTTTTTTAAACCAACATCAATAATTGCATCCCCTCTCCCACACTGGGAGTGTGCTGGGAGCTGGAGGTGCTCTGATGATGGAGAGCGGTGACCCCAGGACCTCTGGCAGCCACAATTTAGAGAAGTCACAGCGCAGATCTAAATTCGTACTAAAGGTCAGATCATCCCTTGGGGGCTCCGGCTGCCCGAAGCGACCAGAAAGGAACTGAAATCCAGCCCCCTCCGCTGGATTTGGCGTGTCCCAATCGCCCGTGCCTCGGATGAAAAGGTTGCTTACTTGAAATGCGGCTGCCACCTCTTAAGGGTAACAATGATGTTTGAAAAGGTTCCTTTGATCTTCAGCAAACGCTACAGCCCCTGATAGCAGAAATGCCTGAGCCACCCAGATCCCACTTCCCGTGAAGCTGAGAGGTTGAAAGAAAAAAGGAAAAATTGAAAGAAAACAAACATCAACAAGCAAAACAAAACAACAACAAAATGAGGAGCAAGAATGTTTTTTAAAAATAAAATATCTGTAAATATTCGGTGGCTAAGAAATGAAATTGATTCCCTGATGCACAGCAGCATCCTCTTAAATATCAGGGAGAGCTTTAATCCATAAATTTACATGTAATGAGAATAAAGCAACGGATGAAGGGAAGGGAAAGGGACCTCAGGAGACTTTTTGGAAGAGAAGGGGGGTCCAGGTTACAGCAAGAAGGGAGAGGTGGGCATTTAATGCTTGTCAGGTCATAGTGCAGACTTTCTGAGGAGTGATTTTACCCCAGTATTTTCTTGCAGAGAGCTCTGATACCTTTGAAGTGTTATATAAATTATCCAATAACCACGAAGAGTGGGACTTGCTGGCCTGATAGTGAGTCCTTGCAGTGAGGACTTTCCCCTAATTTAAAGAGCACTCCCTGAATGCAGATACTCCCAGGAATACTCACACTCACTTCAAAGGCAGCTGGCACCCACTCCTTTCTCCTCCAGGTGTGTTTTTTTATCTCAGAGCCTCAGCAGGCACCAGCCCACCTTCAGCCACTGCAGCAGGGTGGGATTGCAGCCTTGGAATGGGCACGAGGCCCTTCTGATGTGCTCTGCTCTAGGATAAACCACAAGAATAAGCTGCTGTGCAGCATTAAATAGAAGATCTGAACATCTTGAGTTGATGGGGAGAGGAATATGTTTTTATAATATATATAATATATATAATATAATATAATATAATATAATATAATATAATATAATATAATATAATATAATATAATATAATATAATATAATATAATATAATATAATATAATATAATATATTTATATTTATATAATATATGTATATAACATGTTTATATAACATATTTATATAATATAATATATAATATATAATATATAATATATAATATATAATATATAATATATAATATATAATATATAATATATAATATATAATATATGTTATACATATTATATAATTATATTTATATATAACAATATATCTATATTATATTAATTATAATTAATTATAATTATATATACATATATATTATATTATATTATATATTAATATATAAAATATGTATAAATATATATTATATATACAATAAATATAATCATATCTATAATATAATATAATATAATATAATATAATATAATATAATATAATATAATATAATATAATATAATATAATATAATATATTTATATATCATATAAATATATAATTATTTATAATATACTAATATATATAATATTAGTATATTATATAATAATATATAATACATATAAATATATTTATTTTATATATATACTTATATAATATATTATTTCAAAGCAGAACTTGAGCCCCAGCATTTAGGAAGGAGATGCCTGTTTGCAGCTCTGGGAGGTCTCTGCATCCCACAAAGGCGAGCAGAAATCTTCTGAAACAGCCCTGAGCAAACCCAGCCCTAGGGATCCCTCCCAAAACCCAGATTTTCAGTGTGTTTGGGGGCAGTGTCAGCAGTGCCATTGCAGAGGGGAGCTGTGCTGGCAGGGCACGGGTGTCCCCAGGCTGCAGCACACCCTGCCAGGCAGAGCTGAGCCCTCCCAGGGCACCCTCCCCACGCTCCCCACTGCCAGCCCCGCAGGTCTGAGCAGCCCCAGCCCCTCCCCACCTCCCGCTCAGCCCACGGTGGCATTTTCAGGCAGAAAGAGCCGCGGGACAGCCTCAGACAGCTCTGAGCAAAGGTTACAGGTGTGAGCCCGGGGTGACAGCTTGATGGATGGCGTGCCACAGCAAGGCTGGCAGCTCCCTTGCCTGGGAGGAGCAGGGAGGTGCAGGAGCATTTTTCTCCTCTGAAATCATCTCCCTGCCTGCCTGCCTGCCGTTTCTAGCCCCTGCAGCTCGGGTTTTTTCCCCTTAATGAAATGTTTTCAAGGCAAAATGCACCAGGAGAAGATCCCCTCCTTGAGATGAAGACAGTCAGCATTCCAGGGATTTCCGTACTCCATGGCTGGCTGTTTTCCCAGTCACCTCCTGGCCCTGGTGACCTGGCACTTCCCGCACCTTTCTTTGGGAGAAATAGGAGAGAGAGGTCAGACTCTCATCCCACAGGTCACTCCTGGTTAGTCAGAGCGCTGTAATCTGTGCATATCTGCTTTATCTTCTTCCCAGTTTGGATACTGGGAAGAGTTTGGCTCTTTTTAGCCCTGAAGAGGACCTAGTGAGGAGAAGTGAAGGACATTACCCTTCACTTGCAGAACAGGTGGGAGCAGAAACCACAGCAGGACAAGCCATTAACTGCAGTCCCATTCATACTCCAGGCAGAGCAGAGAGATGCTGCCTTATGCAAGCCTGAGAGTTTCACTCCAGTCCTTTCCTGCTATAGAGGAGAGGCATTCTGTCAGCAAGAGCCTCCCCAGGCAGCTTTGGATCAAACCAGGGATCTGCACAGCCCCACCATGCAGCCTCAGTTCCTCAGCTCAGTAACAAACGTACAGAAAAAGCCAAGTGCGCATAGAAAACCACTATTTCCTCCTTGAAATTGAAGATGTGAAATAAGCAAAAATTACAGAATTCTTTTTACCAGTGGAAAAAAGCCAGAGCAAGGAGCACCAAGGGAAAGCCTGGCACCTGAGGCTGCAGGCATCACTCAGGCAGCTGTGCTGCAGCAGGGACACACATGCATGGGAGAGCACAGCCTGCAGCAGGGACACACATGCATGGGAGAGCACAGCCTGCAGCAGGGACACACACACATGCATGGGAGAGCACAGCCTGCAGCAGGGGCACACACACATGCATGGGAAAGGACAGCCTGCAGCAGGGACACACACACACATGCATGGGAGAGCACAGCCTGCAGCAGGGACACACACACATGCATGGGAGAGCACAGCCTGCAGCAGGGACACACACGCATGCATGGGAGAGCACAGCCTGCAGCAGGGACACACACACATGCAAGGGAGAGCACAGCCTGCAGCAGGGACACACACACATGCATGGGAAAGGACAGCTTGCAGCAGGGACACACACATGCATGGGAGAGCACAGCCTGCAGCAGGGACACACACACATGCATGGCAGAGCACAGCCTGCAGCAGGGACACACACACATGCATGGGAGAGCACAGCCTGCAGCAGGGACACACACACATGCATGGGAGAGCACAGCCTGCAGCAGGGACACACACACATGCATGGGAGAGCACAGCCTGCAGCTCTCCAGCACATCCAGGAGGCCCAGTGCCCACCCCCCTCTGTTTGGGCTGTTTCAAGTGACATCTGACCATGGCTATAAATCTCAGCTAAGCAGGGCATTTCCTTAGGCCCTGTATCTTTGTTTAATCTCTGTCTCTAGGCCAGCCTGACTTCCCAGGTCTTGCATGTGATAGCTCAGCAGTTCCAGCAAGTGGCAGGAATGAATGATGACCCCATGAACCACCCCAGGGCCCCATGAACCAGTCCATGGCCCCATATACTAGTCCAGGACCTCATGTACCACCCCATGAACCACTCCAGGGCCCGACATATCACCCTGTGAACCACCCCATGGCTCCACATCCCAGTTCAGGACCCCATGTACCACCCCATGAACCACTCCAGGGCCACATGGTCCACCCCAGGACCCCATGAACCACCACAAGAACACCCCATGGCCCCACATATCACCCTATCACCCACCCCATGACCCCATGTCCCAGTCCAGGGCTCCATGTCCCACCCCAAGAACCACCCCATGGCCACATGATCCACCCCAGGACCCCCTCTCCCACCCCAAGAACACCCCAAGAACACCTCGTGGCCCCACATATCACCCTGTCACCCACCCCATGACCCCATGGTCCACCCAAGGCCCCCTGTCCCACCCCAAGAACACTCCATGGCCCCACATATCACCCTGCCACCCACCCCATGACCCCATGGTCCACCCAAGGCCCCCTGTGCCACCCCAAGAACACCCTGTGGCCCCATGTCCCACCCCAAGCTCGGGCTGCTGCTGCCCCTGCTCACACACCACACCGTGTGCAGCCACCCCGTGCTCCTGCTCAGGGCTCACAGCACTGCCCCACTGCCTGCACAAAGCCCCACTGTTCCACACGGGCTCCGTGTGGCTCACCATGGCCCATCT